>NC_136068.1:1845900553-1846500553 GCF_964261635.1 Lissotriton helveticus
GCCTACTCCTGAAAATTCTGATGATGAGAGTGATACTACGGAAGATTCTGATTCCGAAGTAGAAAGTGAAACTAATCCAGATTCTGAAGATCGACAGAGAGGTCGACATCTGGAACATGTGCCTGTGAATGAAGAGTTATCAAGAAAAGATGTGGAAATTATTGAAATAGATTCTGGAGAAGAAGAGAATCTATTGAAAGGAAAAACAACTGAAGATTCAGTTAAGAAGATAAATGGAGTAAATTCTATTGAAGACAGAGAAGCTGAACCAATTGAAATTTCTGACCAGGAGAGTATCGAAAAGCAGAAGTCAAGCTCTGAAGTAAGGAACGGAAGACCAGAAACTGGGAAGTTGGAGGTAATTGAAGAAGAGGAAGACGAATTACCGAGTACCAGTGATGGAAGACAAAGTATAGTTCCTGACAGAGTGAAACTGCCGAATAGAAAAATTCCTGAGTCAATTATTGAAGTTTCAGACTACGATTCTGGAGAAAGTGACGTGGATGGTGAAAGTAGAAGTGCAAAGAAGAGATCCTGGAAGTCAGAAGTAAATGTTTCTGAACCAAAAAGAAAATTCTTGAGAAAAACAGATTTTTGGCCAGGTGGAAGATTGAGAGTCAGATTAATCAAAAAACCAAAGGAGCAAGTGGAAGAAATAAGTAGTCAAAAGGATTGTGAAAAGGAAGTTGGAGTTGGAAGAAAAATTGAAGTAGTAACAAGAAAGACAAGGAGGATTATAAAGCCAAATCAGAAATATAAATCTCCTGAGTGGTCTTATCTAGTGATTCCGCCTGTTATTGATATTTACGATAGCAGCCAAGAAGAAGAAGAAATTGAAGAGATTAGTGACAATGATTGAAGTATAGAGATTTTAATTGGGATTTTTAAGTTTTTGATTTTGGCAAGAGGCCGAAGAAATCTTGTTAGGTGACATAAGGTCGAAGAAGATTTGTTTAGCTGAGAGAAATTATTTGTGACATAAGGTCGAAGAAACACTGTTAGGGGTTTGAAAAAAAAAAAAAAATCTTTTAAAAAGGGGGGTGTAAATATTAATTAATTAATTATATCATTTTTAAAATAATTTTTGTTTTCTTTCGAGGCAAAGTTAACAAAAGATGCCTTACGTCAAGGAACAGAGTACTTCAAGGTGTTCCATTTTTAAGAGATGCTGTAGGATGACTCTGGTGTGTGTGCTCATTTTGATTCTGCTCTGGTTAATTTTAGCTGTTGTTATTCCTTTTGAAATTAACAAAGATTTTCACAAAGTAAACATGACAAGCAAAGCTTCAGTTAGTCAAAACAAACATAGTGTAATAGGCAAAGTTATTGATCATCATCCTGACATTCATCAGGACAAATCTATTAGTGATTTTTCAAGCAATACATTTACAAGGCTTTTGAGTGAATATGTCAAGGCAATGAATGCTAAAGATTGCTATGTTTGTGTTAAATTACCTGCTTCTGTTTCTAAGGGAGTGACATACAATATGCTTCCTCTTAGATATGGTGTAACATGTAGTGTGTTAGCTAGTCTGTTCTATCAAACTGGACGCTTAGAATATTATTATTCGAATTATGATGACATTTTTGCTAATTTAAAAATTGAGGCTACTTTGAATAAGCATAAAAAGGCTAAACAGATGAGGGAATTTTTCCTTGTTACTAATGAACTCACATATGAGTATGCTTACAAAAACAATCTAACCTGCAAATTAAGTGTTGAAGGAAAGAAATTTTTGAACCTAGTTGAGGGGAGAAGAGCAATTTACAAGAGAAATGAAATAGTCAAGCAGACTAAGTCTAGGTTCTGGCAAAAAGAGGATGAGAAGTTAAATGGTAAAACACTTGATAACGCTGCAATTCACATAGACAAACCAATTAGTGGTAAGCTTTGCATTAGAAGGGACAATACACTTTTTGATAATTATTTTGTGGGTGCAAGCAATTGTGAAGATACATATCAGATTATGGGAGGTTGGGGATTCAAAGGTGGAAAAGATCCAATTTTCCCTGGGATTTATTTTGTTTGTGGTGACAAAGCTTACTACAACCTTCCTGACCATTGGTATGGGACTTGTTATGTTGGGATTGTTTTTCCTAAAATCTTTCATGTTGACAGAAATACAGAAGGATTGTTCAAAATTAATAATTATGTAAATACAGAAATTTTGGGAGATATTTTTGAAGCAGTGATACCTTTAGTAGGTATAACCCTGAATGCAGGGAGAATCAGAAAATTATCCACTATTGTTGATAGATTGTCAACAGATACAGCTGATGGTTTCCAATTAGTGAACGTTGAGGTCATTGCAATCAGATCTATGGTGATTCAAGATCGCCTTGCTTTGGACATACTCCTTGCAAAAGAGGGAGGAGTCTGCGGCATTTTACATGTGCAACATTGTTGCACTTACATTCCTGATGAGAGTAAGAACATTGAGATGTATATTAAAAACATTACTGAAATGCATTCAGAGATAATTCCATTAGAAGAAGAAGATTTTTCAGAAAGACTTTCAAAGAGATTTCAAACTATAAAAAATTGGTTCCATGATATTGGAAGTTCAATTCTTGGCAAGATTTTGGCACCTTTGATTGTGATAATATTCATAATTGTTCTGACGAAAATTGGTTGTTTGTTGCATAAGAGAAAGAAACAAATGAAAGAAAAGAAAAGAATTTATAAAATTAAAAAGGAAGAAGAAAGGGAGACTGAGTTACAAGAATTACACAGAGCACAGTATGATAATTGCAAGGATTTTGCAGAAACAAATTTCTAGAAATACTAACTCATATGAATTTGAATCATTTTCCAAGAAGTCTAAATTTTCTCAAATTTTGGGTTATGGTGTGGTGATTTGTTAATCACCAGATGAGGGAGTTGATTGAGCGAGATAGAAAATAAAATTTTGTTTAAACTCGCGAAGTCACACTTCCATAATATAAATTAATAATATTAATGATTTGTGATGTGTTATTCTAACCCAATCTAGATTAAACTTTATACACGGGGACATTAACATGTGTGCTCATAAACGTGCATTATTGTTGCATCTTTTGTTCGTGCAAAAATAATAAATTAATTTGTCGTTTTCATTTTTGTCATTACTAACTGCAGCAGATTTAAAAGTGGCATGTGCTTATTTTGCCTTCTTTGTCTATGTGATGTTATTTCTACTATTATAGGTGCATATAAGATTTCATGGATTCTTGAAGACTGGTAGATATAAAATGCCGCTTTATTTGTTTGCTTCTTGCTAGGTAACACAAGACTAATAGGGTGGGTTAATCAATTAGTAAACGAAGGGTGGAAACAGAATAAAATAATATTTCTTTCATTAATACTTTTCTTGTGTTTGTTTTATACTAGAAAAATAAGTTGCCTGCTTTTGGGCCTAGTTTGCTCGAGTTTGCTAAAAGATGAATTCAATTTCTGCCTGAAGCACGATGTCCACCCAAAAGTTTTCCATGAAAGTTACATTCACATAACAATGAAGAAGCGCTGTCATTATTTTTGTCGGACGTCGCCAAGGTCAGAAACCGGCAGAAAGAACATTTGATAACTTGGCATCGAGGAAGTGAAATGAAACCAGTGAGAACTCTTGTTCAAATTTGTTGCAAACTAAGGAAGCTTTGGAACACGTACAATAAAGACAATGGTCTCAAAGAATATGACAGAATGGAAGTTTTGAAATATGGGGTGACATGTCACTTGTCACTTTCGGACCAATGGGACATCGACTTTTGCAGAAAATTTTCCTTTGCTTAGATTAGCTAGTGTAGAATGGTATAAAAAAAAAAACATGCCCTATGGATAGGGCTGGCTGCTGCTTTTCAACTTTCAGATGAGGGTGTCGTGCTGACGAACTTTGCTTGGAGCACGTAAGAATCCTTAAAGACTTTACTTTATTTTCATTAGCTAGGGACTTAGGATTTTAGAAATGCTAAACTTATAATTTCTTGCTTTAAACTGTATTTTTCTATAATGTTTTCAAACATGTTAACTATGATTCCAATAAAATTACATTTATAAAATTATATTCATAACAAACTATAATTAGTTAATAAAATCTTACTTTTGGAAACAAGCTGGTCTTGGTTATTCAGAAGTGTGGGTTACTATTAGCTAGATGCCATCGCCATGGTGGTCATTTAAATAGATAGGATTTGTTCAAATGATGTCATCTTTAACCGCGGTTGTATATAAATTGTAAATAAGTTGTATATAAGTTTAATTTGGCCACCTGATTCAGTAGGTCAAAATATGTCATATTTGATTAATGGGTCCATGAGTTAGAGTAGTGTTTAATGAAGTAAGTTATAGAGTTAGGTAGCGTTACTTATGACATATTTCCTATAGGCCGCTGGATCATACCAGATGCAAATATAAGGTAACCCAAATACTCAATCTTGCTAACATTAAACTTACACTTATCTGATCTGAGAGTGAGACCCGCTCTTAGCAATTTCTTTAACACTGACCTTAACCTGTCATCGTGTTTTTCAAAATCCACCCCCACAATCAGAACATCATCCTGATACACTTTGACTCCATCAATTCCCCACAAATACTCTCCATTGCTCTCTGAAATACACAGGCTGCAAAGATGAGCCCAAAAGGCATCCTCAGAAGATTTAAGGTGCCAAACGGCATAATAAAAGTTGTTAGATCTTGATAAAGTGGGTGAGCTTAACCTGATGGCAGGCTGAAGATAAGTCTAAAGTTGAAAAATGTTTCGCACCTTCAAGAGAACACAGCATTTCATTTATATTAGGGAGTGGGTACTGGTCAACCAACACTGCCTTGTTAGGCTCATTCAAGTCAATGTAAAGTCTAGCCTCTCCATTGGCCTTTAGAGCCATAACACCGGAGAGACCCACTGCGTTGCTTCCACCTCCTGAATTATTCCATTCTCCAAGAGTTTGTCCAATTCAGCTCACATGATTTCCTTCACCAGTAGGGGCACCCCTCTTACTTTTGCTACTTTAGGATTGGCAGTTGACTTGAGTTTGATACAGTGCACATAAATTATGAGACATCCCAGTTTTTTTAGAACACCTTTGGGAATTTGTTGATCCAATTTTCGCTCCCTTGTTCCACTGAGCTGACAGAAGGAATCTCTTTCCAGCATACTGAGGGGTTTTCCATTGGGATCCAAATTAAACCAACTGACAGAGAGTCCCTTCATTGAAACATATATTTTTACTGAAATAAATCTTCCTTCAAAATCAATCGTGTCCCAAAATTAGCCCACTAGATCAATATTCTCTCCACCATACCCGTTTTATTTTATATCACGTTTCAATAAAACTACCTTTATCAATAAGTGTTTCTCATAAAATACCTTTGGGATAAGGGTAATCTTAGCACCAGAACCAAAGAGCATGCTCACAGATGCTTCATTGACCAGCACTTCTTCAAAAGGCCCTTCCCCACCATTTTCCTTAATCTGGAGAAAATTAACTTCCTCAACAACTTCCTCATAGACTTCAACCTCATTGACTTTCTGTGCTTCCCTACCAGATTTGCAGCCTCTAAAGAAATGCCCTATCTTCCCACAGGTAGTGAAAGCGACCTCCCAGCCTGGACAGTCTTTAAAATTTGCCATGTGTCCCACATTGTCACATCTAAAACATTTCCCTTGAAAATTCCTGCAATTGAACGCTTTGGTAATAGTGGTGGCAACAATTTTGTTCTTGGTGGGTTTGTTGTCCACCATCTTGACTACATTCCTTCATTTTTTCCTGTAGTTAGATCTTTGTGAATAGTGTCTACACAGGCCTGAGATTGTTCATGCATATTCACAATAATAAGAACCTCTTGTAAGGATGGGTTGTCTTTCTGCCATAAACTATCCCTAGCAAAGCAAAGACAACTTCTTTCAGCTTGAGGGTTAGAAATGTTTATTAAGAACAGCGTACACAGACACCCCATCCATCAGACAGCCAGGTCCAACTGCCTTTCACAGCATTCTCAATTCCAATATAGCACCACCCACATTCTTATGGCTTACATCATCACTTAGAAACGAGCGATGAACATGAAAGAAAGGTAAAGCACCACATACCACTATTTTAATAATGGGAATATGGCTAGCTGTTGACAGTGGTATTTTTATCCATCTCTCAAACTGCAATGTCGACTTGTTTATTGCAGGGCCGTGATTCAATCGGAGGACTTGGTCCTTATTTAACAGTGTCCTCCCGCAACTGCAAAGGGTAGGTGCAGTTGAATTGCGGCGTCACTGAGTTCAGCGGAAACAGCTCAGATTTCCCCCAGTTAATGTGCAGTCTGGAATGGTGGTCAAATCGTGGGAATCTCCTGAATGATAGGGTCAAGGTTCGTAATAGGTTGTCTACTTAAATGTTTTCTGCATATAATGAAAGGAGTAGTGGATCTGGGCCAAGTGTCTCTCCTGTAAATGCCGTACTAGAGGGTCCTTGGCAATAATGAACAATAGCTGGGATAGATGGTACGCCTGCCTGGTGCCCCTGGCCAAGGTGAACGAGGAGGTCAGTGACCCATTGACCTGGATGCGGGCTGTTGGCTGCAATTAAAGGAGCACAATGAGGGACATAAACTACTGCTGTAGGCCAAGTTTCCAAAGTGTTGCTAATAAAAAAGGCTTTTCCAGGGAGTCAAAAGTTTTTTTTGCATCTAACAGGGCATCATTCGCTGGGACATTTGGGGAAATCCTTTTCAGTACGAAAAACAACGTGCGCAGATTGGTAGACATAGCCTGATGTGGAATTTACCTGGATTGGAAGGAGAGACAAGGATCTCAAGAAGAAGAGGAAGTTTAGTGGCAAGTATTTTTGCAAGGACATTATTATCGAAATTCAGCAGTGAGAATGGACAGTAGGATTAGCAAGCTTTATGGTCCTCCCCAGGTTTCATCAACAGAACTATAATCACCTTCTGCAAGGTAGGGGGAAGGGTCTCCACCTCCAGCTCTTTTGCATAAAGTTCCAGAAGACAGAGTGCATTCAATGTTTATACATTTTATAAAATATTCCCGTCAGTCCATCAGAAGCCTTGGCTTTAGATCCAGGGAGTCTATGGCAGAGATAATCTCTTCAACTGTTATTAGCTCACCAAGAAACTGCTGCTGGGAGGACAGCCAGACCACCATCACCTCGGAAATGTAATCAGCAATCTCATGGTCCTTCCCTGCACATCTGGAAGGATATTGTCTGGTATAATAACGCAACAATTCTGCAAGAGTGAGTTTGGGAACATAATCACTGTCCTTTTGTGGACGAAGCAGTCTAGCCAGTGTACGGCCAGGGCACAAACCCTCACCATACCTTCTTGCCTGAGTGTACTTCCCAAGGAAGTTCACCTCGTGATCTGCTAAGTCCCGAAACTTCTCCAAAATGTGAGCCTGGAGTCACAACTGGATATTATGGAGTCTCCGGTTTGTGACAATATTTACCAGCTGTAGAGCAGGCTCAAGCTGCTCCAGGGAATGGCGGAGATCCCAAAGCATACCGCTCTGTTTGACTAATGTCGCCCCATGGATATAGGCCATAAAGGCTTCCCAAAGGGTGGCCTGTGCGGAGACAGTGCCTTCTTTGAAGTAAAGTAATCAGGTATAGCCGAGCGGAGTTCATCCTGAAACACTGAGTCAAGAAGAGCCTGATAGGGAAATCTCCAAACATTCTCGCCCAACGCCCCCCGCCCCACCACCACCCCCAGCAATGGAAAATGTGCATTATGGAGCATGATCTGACAACTTACAGGAGAAGCCGTTCATTTTGAACAGCCAAGGCAGGAGTAATTTCAATAGGAGCCAATAATCTAAATGTGACCAAGTACCGTGTGGTGCCGAATAGAAGGTATGCCCCAGGGTTAATACGTTCTTTGTTGTTCATGCCTCCTTGCTTATAGTTCGTAGACCATTGTGACCTGTGGCCATTTTGTGTACTTTTGCCATAGGCCTGCAAGTGTTCTTTGATGCCCATGCCTCCTTGCTGGTTCTTTGACCTTGTGGTCGGCAGCCTTTTTGTGTATTTAGCTAGTGTACTTTTGCCATAGGCCTGCATGTGTTCTTTGTTGTCCATACCTTCTTGCTTTTATGGTGTTTGAACAGCACACTGATACAATTCCCAGTCGTCAAAGCCATTTTCTAGGGACAATGAATAGGGCTATGCTTTTTGGTAATTGTTTTAGGTTTTCCCCTGATATCAGTTTCATGTGATTCAGGATCAGTGTAGTATGTACATACAGTGTTTATATAATATTATTTGCATTTTTTACATTTACCTATGCATCTCCTTGCCTCCCAAAGGATTTCTCAAAGTCATCTGGAGAGACTCCGGCAATTACTAAAAAAATATATTATTCCATTTTTCCCTGGTCTACAGCAGCCACCTGTCATAGGTCTCTTAGGCTATAGGCACACACCAGCATTCACCTTTTTAAGGATCATTTTTTCCCTGGCCTGCACCCCCTGCCTGCCATAGGTCTCCTAGGCCAGAGGTGCACACAAGCATTCTCTTTGTATGGATTATTACATTTTTTTCCTGATCTGCAGTCCCTGCCTCCCATAGGTCTCTTAGGCCATAGGCGCACACCAGCATTAATTTCTTTAAGGATTATACAATTTTTTTCCCCAGCCTGCACTGACTGCCTGCCATAGTTCTATTAGGCCATGGACGAACACCAGCATTCATCTTTTTTATGCTTATTCAATTTTCTCCCCTTGCTGCCCACACCCCCTGCCTGCTAGAGGTCTCTTAGGCGATTGGCACACACCACCATTCACCCTTTTAGGGATAAATACATTTTTTTTCCACAACAGCCTGCACCCCTGCAGGATCATTAAAAAATATTCCCCTGGCATGCGCCCCCTGCCTACTATAGGTCTCTTAGGCCATAGATGCATACCAGCATCTCAATATGTTATCTGACCGCCTGCACCCCGGGCCTGCCATATAGGATTATTCTATTTTTTCCCTGGCCTGCAGTACACCTCCTGCCTGTCACAGGTCTTTTAAGTCTTAGATGCACACCAGCATTCAACTTTTTAAAGCATATTCAATTTTTTACCTCGGCCACTTGCCTGCCATAGGCTTCTCAGGACATAGGAGCACACTAGCAATCAGCTTTTTAAGGATTATTCAATTAATTCTATGTCCAGCACACCCTTTCTACCATAGGTCTCTTTGGCCACTGGCACACACCAGCATTCACCTTTTTAAGGATTATTGAAAAAAAATCCCCTGGCCCACTGCCCCCCCTGCCTGCTGCAGCTTTCTTAGGCCATAGGCGCACACCAGAATTCACCTTTTTAAGGATTATTCATTTTTTTCCCTGTCTGCCTGCACTCTCTGCCTGCCATTGGTCTCCTAGGCCATAGGTGCACAATAGCATTCCCCTTTTTTACGTATTATTACATTTTTTTCCCTGGCCGCTTGCACCCCTACCTGCTATAGACGCACACTAGCACTCACCGCTTTGAGGATTATTACATTTTTTTCCATGACTGCCTGCACCCCCTGCCTGCCATAGGTATCTTATGACATGGGCACACACCAGCCTTCACCTTTTTAAGGATTATTCCATGTTTTCTCCTAGTATGGCATAAGAAACCATCTGCTGTTGATGAGGAAGGTGGGGGTTCCGTTGGGTGGCAGCAGTGGTGGGTCCCGGCTACTGGCGGCGCTGACGATGGTGTGGCTGGCTGGAGGGACGGGAGGCACATTCATCATCCTCCTCCAAAACAACCAGTTAGCGATATTCTGCCACGATGGCCTCCATCTTATCTCCTGCGGGATGGTGGCGCTCCAGCAGCAGGAGTAGCTATAACAAGAAAGAGAAAAGATGAAAAACACAAATTGTAATGCTCAGTGCAAACACTTGTTTATAGTGGCACAGTAGCAGAACATTGTTGGTCCCCTAGTGTCATTGGAATTTTGATTTGATTAGTCCCAGTGCCAAGTTGTCCTGACACATTCTTGTGCTGCTATATGCTAACTGACAGAGCTTGGAGATGGCTCCAAAGAAAAATGTTCCTGCCTAGAAAGTGGCCAGTGTAAAGGAGAACAAGACAAGAAGCAGATTGCAACCACTGGCATTCAACCCACCATTTTTTTTAGGAAACGCAGTGTGCTTGCTGCACCATCCTTTGACTAGCAAGCTGGGAACAGCACTCCTGCATCAAAGGCACCACTCCGACCTAAGCCCAAGACAGCCACTGCAATCATGGCAATGAGCAGTGAGTCTGAATCTGATTTGTCTCCGCTGAAAAGTGACCAGTCGTTGCAGGAAACTGAGCAAAGAGGACAACAGGAGCAACAGCCAGCAACAGTTCTTCCTGAAGTAAGAGCAGAACAGAAGGTTGAGCTTCCTACAAAGCAAGATGTAGCTCTTGATGAACTGGCTTCTCAATTTCCAGCAAGAAAAGCAAAGGGTACTCCACCATTTTCTCCAAGCCCCCCATCTGATGTTCTGGACTTGGGCTGGACCCCTGCTGAGTCCGAGACCCACTACAAGTGACAAGGGAAAAAGAAAGTTCCTAAAAGCCTTATAATTATAGAATGTGACAGTGATGAGGACAAGTCAGTTACTGTCAGTATGGAAGCTGGCTCAGAGGACACCGATATTAGAACCCATATTCCACCTACTAAGAGGGATGTAGCTCTGGTTCCACCACCACCAGCTTCCAAATTTGTAATGCCCCTGCTGAGACCTTCATCCACCACTACCTCAGTCGAAGTACACACTGCAGAGAGGCAATCAACACACCCACCTATCTCCAGTTCTTCTTCAATTATTGGCAGTGGCACACTAAAGAAGTTCTCCCCAGTATGGGACTTCTTTACGATTAGCAAGCAAGAGGGTATCAAAATGCTCAGTTTGCCATGCTAGTTCTCCTCTTGGGAAGCGTGGATCATACCATAGAACTGGAGGCCAGACGACCCATATGAAAAAACATCAGGCAATGCAGTCGGAGAACTTAAAAAAAAATGCTGGTGGTGGTGGTGGTAATTAGAGACGGGAATCAGCTCCAATCATGCTTATAGGGAGTGATAAGGAAGAAGTGGATGACAGCTTTACACCAAGCAGACCTGTTCCCAGCAGTGTGCCAGCATCACTACATCAACAAATTCCAATTGGCACTAGACTCAGGTGCAGACACCACTGCATACAGTAATGTTTCCCTTAAAACGCACATTCAGTTTACCACCTCCTGGTTCTCTAAGAAGTTGCCTGCTTCAGTTCACTAGCACCACAAAAGAAAAATCAATCCAAGATACTATTATGACCATGTCTAGGCAGGTGTGGTCCTATGAACTCAACGACCCAATGGCATGATTGTACAACGGGAAGCTTCCAAAAATGTTAGTGCTGGGCCTCCTCCTTTCTTTTGTGGAGGGAGTGGGATTTTTAGAAATGATGGCGGCCACCTGCCCAAAATGGAAGGTTTCCAGCTGGACCTATTTAGCCAGAGGTGCTGTTCCAGTGCTCCATCACAATGCACTTCAATTAGTTGGCCAAGTTTTGCAGCAGAGTGCTGTTCACACTATCCATCTAACGACAGATATGTGGACCAGTTCATTCTCATACTTTATTTCGGCCGTAGGCCATAAATGTTTCACAGTAATACAAAGTAAAAAGACAATTTGTTGCCATCAGGCTGCATCGTTCATGGCGGGCTTCTACTCGGTGAGTATAACAAACAAGACTCTTCTATTTACATATCGACCCAAGATACTAGAACAAGGACAAAGCCATAGACAAAACCTGTATGAGGTCAGGCATGCCAAATGGAAGAGTAAATGCTTGCTCTTGATCCTATCATTTAAATGTGTTGTAAAAAATGTATCTTGCTACCCACTTGATGGCCTTTCGTTTCTGTTGTATGTAAAAAAATTCCTACGCAGTCTTAACAATAGACAACAAGGTATTAGACCCAATTATGACTCGGAAAGGCAAGCAAGACGATATAATCATTAATAAAAGACAAACATGTTTTTAATATACATAATAAAAATCTTATAGAGAACTAGAATAGTTCAGATCATATGACAATACAGTAATACAATTATATGCAATTGTTACATATAATGACACAATATACACCTTTATAAAACAAGTAAAAAGACACCCTCAATTATTAAGAGGTGTCCACGAACACACTGAGGAAAAGAATACTCGACGCGCGTTTCGGCGAGAACGCCTTCTTCAGGAGCCACAATTAACAATCTGCAAGTACATATAAAGAAAAAGAGTATGTAAAAAATAATCCTGTAGTGGCTTACATTCATAAATTCATTCTACCTTGTACCTTGTAAAAAGGTTATATATACAAAATACAATATTACATAATATATTACATAGGAGATTGCCACCGACCTAACATAAAAGGATCCAACATTAATACTTTGTGTCTAACATGTCATATGATAGACATATATCATGAGGAAGATTGTATAGTACTCAGCAGTTCAATTTCAAATATCAACTCTAGATCTAACTCTGTTCTTAACATGTTCATGATCATTTCATTAATCAAAAGACAAGTTCTAATGCATAGTTATTTGTATAAAATCGTACAAACTTACAAAAAGATACAGGAACAAACCTAAAGTTGGTATACTCATGTAGATGACAGGTGAATGATATACCTAAAAAACATACATACACAACATATGTGTCAAAATTTATAAACCACTCTATTGATACAGAAAATTGAATAATTCAAATGGTCACAACGTTGCCATATTGATGCAAAGGCACAAGAATTCCGCCTCCTAATCTGTAATTACTGAACTGATGTATATATAATACCTTCAGACATTTGAATCAGAGCTAAATACTGTCAAGGATGTCCTACATACAACATGTGTAATACAAACTCCTTATAATACCTGTAAAATTGATATATAGTGTCCTTGGTTGAAGTCGCACAGAACTCAGAAACACGGCTGTGATGTGTTCCTTCGCTGTATCCCGATAGCTGTCTGTAAAATATAATGATAGCTACGGTCGATTGATTTAAGAGAACCAGAGTATGAAGCTAAAGACGTAAGCGCTAATATAAGTAAGGCAATAGATGATGAGCTGGTTACCTTTATTGGTTATTTCTTAAAGTGCCAATCATTGATACTCGAGATACGTATATTCGAAGATAAAAAACAGTGAACAAATATCAGGGTCGATAAATCTTGGAGATACATTTGTATAAAAATAAATCTCTAATATCTAATATAACGATATTGTAACTAAAAATAATATGGGTAACTGATTTATATACCTGAGCCAAGGATAAATATATGTTGTCGTTTATAAGTGTTCCTCCGATGACTGGTCTATATGTGGTCCCAGTTGTGGTATTTCAATATTTCACAGGGTAATGGCTGAAAATATAAAAACGCTCAAGTTGGATATTTTCGGCGTTTGCAGATAATTATTAGTTTCTTGTTCTTGATTGGAACTTGTGTTAAGCCAGCCGATAATCATAGTCTCAAAGTTGTTATTTTAACTGATGTTGTTGGTCTAGTACCTTTATCGAAAAAACGGTGGACTAGGCAGGATAGACACCTTATCTAAACGACCGTTACGTTTAACACACAGGGGCGTATTTCAGTCTTATTGTCTGTAATACGAATAAAGTAAAAATAAGCGGACAGACCGCTGGGTATCGCTAGATGAAGTTCACAAAGTCTGCAAACAAGGTCTAAAGAATTACCTGATACGTAAAACACACTGGAAACTGGATGGCATTGGCGACGTTACCGTGATGTGGGGTGCCGTCGGTCGAACAAGGAATCAATAGGAGGGTGCTGGCCAATCTCTTTAAATGTATTACACGGAAGGCGGAGCTAACAGGGTAGCTGGGAAATGATCATAGAGGTAAACAAGGTACTAAAAAAAGGAAATAGAAAACGACTAGTTGATATCATCGAGGAGGACCTCCCCATGCGAGGCGATGTTTAACATTTATTATTATGGGAACAATCTCTCAAAGGATTATTAAAGGTGGTATTTTACATTTATGATTTTGGGAGCAATCTCTCAAAAGGTTATTAAAGGTGACTCAAGGATAAAAATAGGGTTAAATTAATAATAATGGCCACGCGATGGTAAATAACCATACATACGCCAAAGATAGGAACATGATGATTTACAATAAGCAATACTGATACCTATAAGGTATAATTACAAAGGAGAATAAAAGATAAAAGGTTTTGCTAATAAACAAATACAAACTATAAAAGTGAAAACTAACAATTTATTGAGAACCAGCTTATAGCAGCACAGAAAAGTACTAAGATGAATAACAAACCTTCCGTTTCTAGAAAGGGCGCAAAGTGGCTGCTGCTGGGTTTCCTATTTATATGGTGGGATCACGGGAACGTATAAATAACAGAGACAGGGACTGATAGAGCTGGGATCTCAGTTAATAGCATTTTCCCATGGGATTTCTGAATTGAGTCCTTTCTTGAAAGTCCCAAGTGCAAAAATCCAGAAAACCTCTCGTTTTTTTCTGGTTTTTCCTCCTCCTTTACTATCTGGGAGTCTAATCTTTTCAATGATTCGCCATTTGAACTCATCTGGGGCGTGTTGTTTCTCGAGAAAGTGTTTCACTAACGGAGCCGCAATTTTGTTGGTGCGGATGGCTGAGCGATGCTCAGTAAGCCTTACTTGAATGGGTCTGGATGTTTCACCCACATACCCTAGCTGACAGGGGCATAAAATGAAATAAATGCAATTAGCGGTCTTGCAATTCCACATGTCCTTTAAATCAACACAGCAACCATTATGCTCAAATGACTCACCTCCTATGATGTTCAAACACGATTTACATGACGAGCATTTCACAGTGCCTTCGTTTCTGTTAACATCAATAAAAGTGCATGTATATGTAAAAATCAGTTAATAATAATGCAATAAGGTATATAAAAAGTTTACGTTAAAACATCATCAACAATACAGTACTTGAGAAGGAGTAATATATTGCTCATGCTATCATCACAGTTTCAGCCCCATTTTGCCCTGTGCAAATCCTACTGCTCATAAATATGTGGACATGGTAGAAATTATGTATGGTGTTGTATTTTCAGTCATCCCTCTGAGAGCGTCTAGGTTTTTCCTAAACCTTAGCCTATTGCATAACATAAAAATCCATTTCTTCCTTGCCCTAGCATAGGCTGGGCACAAGAACAGGATATGCACAATGCTTTCAGTGTGGCCTAAGTTACAGGAAGTGCAGGTAAATTCTCCCTGTGTTTCCCATTTTGCAGTGTAGCAAAGTATGTGGACCAGTTGTCAAGCAACTAATTACATGTTTATTACTGCACATTGGATCTTTTCTGTGAGAGTTGGGCAACAGCTATCTGCTGGTCTCAGTGTTGAAGAAACGTTGAGGGGTGTTTGGTGGCATGTAAGATGATCAATGTTCGCTACGGAGAAATCCCATACAGCTGCAAACATCCTGGAAGACTTTAACAGCAAGGTGGTTGAATGGCTGTGACCCAGAGGTCTTAGAATTAGATTTGTTGCCATGGACAATGGCAGTGATATAGTCAAGGCCATGGCAGATGATGGACATATCAGGGTCCTGTGTTTGGTGCATTGCATCAACCTGATTGTGTAGGGCATTTGCAAAGAAGAATACAAATGCAGCAAAATACTGGTCAACTGCAGAAGAATCTACACTCATTTCAGTCTTTCTTTTAAAGCCCCAAAGCAGATGAGGATCATTTAGCGTGCTAATAGAGTACTGGTTCAAGCCTTCATACAGAAGGTGCCAACATGTTGGAACTCAACCTACTACATGATACAACATCAGTTGGAGCAGTACAGACCAAACACTGACAATGTCCTTCACGAGGGGTTGCAACTGGGAAAAGCATGACTATGTAGATAGACAAATAGGGGCCAGTCAAATGCCTGACAAAAATGCTACTTCTTTTAAGATATCCACATAGGAAGTCAGCAGGGAGGACAGTATGATGGGCCAACCAATCCTGTTGTTGCATCTGCTACCGGGCCAGCTAAAATAGGTGTTGCAAAGTTTCGCCGGTGTGAATGAAAAAGCATATCAGTTGGTTGAGAGCTTAAGCCTTTGCTTGGATGTTAATCCAAGGCTGCAAAATACATTGTGTCCTCCAAAGAGTACATCTGTGCCCTAATTCTTGAACCACGACACCAAAAACAGTTGTCCACTTCCATTCCTTTTGCACAAGGGGATGTTTCACTATATAAGACATGGATTGCAGATCAAGCAAGAGACCTGGTATAAGAACAGTTGGAAGTTAGAGGCCCAGACAGATGTTTTAGTCTGTCGTCACCTTTAACCTCCAGAGAGGGCAGTGCTGTAGTCTTACCGCAGCCAACACCAGCAACAACTCCGGCGACAACACCACCAGCAACAGAAGAATCAAAACCAACATCTGCACCAAATTGGTTTCAAGTGACAGGGCTTAAGTCAAGTGCAGAGGTGAAGGCAACAGAGGTTGAGGAAGTTGAGGCACTAATGACCATTCAGAGGATAGTCCAAGGCTATCTGGATGACCCCAAAGAGATCTACCTGGAGCAAAACCCATTGGTCTATTGGTATGGGAAGATACACCAATGGTCAGAGCTCAGCAGGCTACCAATAAAGTATCTGGCTTGTCTGGTAGGTGGATTGTCTGCTGAGCATGTGTTCGGTGCAGCTGGCACAGTTGTCACAGTCAGAAGCATCAGCCTTTTGCTTCAAAACTTTTAAGGCCAGATGTATGACCTTTTTTGCAGCTGCAAGCTGGAGATCCTCCCATTTACGACCGCAAAAAAGGGTAATGGCATGTACAAATGCTATTTTGCGACTCCCGCTATTAGGGAGGGGCGTCCCATGTCAAATTGTTTTGTGACCGCATTTACAGCCGCAAAGCACTTGCAGTTTACAACCTACTTGAAGTAGGTGGTAAACCACTTGCAAACAAGTAGCAGTCCCCAGGGGACCCCTTCCCCTTTGTGAGTATGTGAGAAAATATTTTTAAGAGCAGGCAGTGGTCCTAGAGACCCCATTGGGAAACAGTGGTCCTAGTTTCCCCATTGGGAAACACAAACAGTGTTAGAGACACTGTTATGCATCAAAATTTTCGAGTTGCAAATTGCATGTCGCAAATGCAACACAATTTGCTGGTTGCAAATTGGTGTATAGGACATCTGGTCCTTAGAGAGTGACTATGATTAATATGAACCAACACTTCATAACACAAGTTTACACTATCCCTGAATCAGCACAGGAGGAGGATGAGGGCAATTGATCAGACTCAAGCTGACCAACTTCTGTGCAAACCCTCTGAGTTTGAGGACAAACTCTACTTCCCTGACTCAGTAGCTCACAAAGAAATTTCACGTTATCGTTGAACTGCATTGCCAAACAAAATGGATATAGATAGATGAACAATATATATTTGATGCCTGCATTATGCTGCCACGCCATTTATCCACATATATGTCCGGATTGGAGTTAGACCAGTGTGCACAGAAGAAGCCTGCCTATTTGCTTACAGGACATGAAGACAATGCCTGCCTCCCTCACATCCCTAACCTTCTTTTTTTCATTCCCTAGCTGGGCTGCCCAACTAAGGAGCATACATTTCCTAGACTGCCACTGTGTTGCTTCCATGGGAAAAATAGGATATACAACAATAAACAATTGTGTACCACTGTACTTAGATTGGAACAGGCAACAAATTGCACAAATGATTGATATTAAGTGTGTTTGGGTTGTGATGATTGATTGTGGTGGCAGACACTGTGGGTGTTGTTCAACTAATACTTGTAAACTTGAGTTCAATGATTTGCAATGTTTGGGGGCTGAAGGATGATTCTGTCTGAAGGTGATTGTTGGCCCTTTTTTTCAAAAATAGCTAGATTTACTTGCATGGTCCACTCTTTGTTTTTTTCAGGTTATTTAAAGACCAGTCAGTTTTGTTAACAAATACAATCTACGCAAAAAATACTCACATTCATTTGCTCTACATGTTCATCGACAGCATTGCATTGCAAGTCTATCTCGCCCAGAATAATGTGGGTGAGGAGGACTAGGACTCTGGAGTTTAACGGAGTCGGAACTCGGAGTCAGACAGACTCACGGCAGTACGACCTCAACAGCCAGATGAAGGAAGTCAACATAACTCAAAGAAAAAGGAAAGAGGTGCATTGATTTTGGAAATGCTAAGTAGTGTGCTGGCTCAATTTTCAAACTCCTGTAATGAAGTGCTGTGGTTGGAGAGTGCTGTGGCTGGAGACAGACATGTCAATTATGTCATGTTGCATGGGAACACACTCGGCTAAATGTATGACAGTTGTGAGATTGATCAGCCAGGTACATACAGCTCCTTGTCTGAGATTGGTTGTAAAATTGCTCTCACTTCACAGTTAATGGCATATGAGTCATCATGATTTCACCAGTATATGCTTTTCCTTTGCCTCTTGATCCATCATGAAGTTTACCTTCTGTCCTTCTCATTGACTCTACAATATTGTTACTGTTTTACGATCCACAAATCTTCTCTTCTTCTGCACAAAAGGCAAAAGCTCTATAACACTACGGTTCACCTTACCGGGCCGGTTCAGCCAGCCACCCAAGACAGACATTCCAAAAAGAATGCAGATGCACTACCTAATTTCGCATTTTCATACAGAATCATTTTTTTTTTTAACAATCACAATTTTTAGAACCCTGTTGGTTCACTCCTCCATAATTTGGATTTTTTAAACTTAAATAACAGAGCATTTATATCACTTGAGTCTCTGGGGCTGAAGGACTGTTTGCAATGCATTTAACTCCGCTGTGGCATTCCTTAATTTCCTTCTCCAACAGATGTGATGATGATGACGTGCTGCTCATCGTTTTGAAGGACAATTATATTTTGTAGTTTTTATCTTTTTCACACCTTTCTCCAACTCTCCATTCACATCTATTCATCAACCCTAACATACTTCCCCTAGGCTCCGTGATATATTAAGGTGTGACCTATCAATTTACAACATAAATAGATCACACACTTGGGGAGGATGTGGTACAGCTAAACCAACACACTGCAGGATCTTCTTACCTGAGCAACAACCCACGCCAGCCCCACTTACCAACCCAGGCATGAAAGGGCTATAACATCATTAAATTCTTCATCATAGTGCAGAGTCATAACAATGTCTGTTCCAGTGTTTCATGATAGGTAGCACTAGAATGCACTATCTGGCCTGATTCACAAAGGTAAAGTTACACTTTTGCCATAGCTTCATTCTTGCAGTTTGTCTGAACTACCAGAAGTTTACCATTACAATTAGTAACCTTATGAGTAGTAACTAACTAGTAGTAGTAGCTCCTTTTAAAGTAAGCTACAGAGATTACTTTTTACTCTCAAAGTTACTACACTTAATGTTACTGATGGAAATTTTACTAGTGGTATATGTACACCACAAGAGTCAGTAAACTAACATCAAAGGTGTAACATACTTTACATTTCTGAATCAGGCCTTGTGTTACTCAAATACATAACCTCCTAAGTTCACTCCTGACGCAAGGATCTGGTAAGTTTGTTTTTCATTTTTTTGAAGGAATTGAATACTAGCTCCTCATTGCTAAGAAATTGCTACTGCTAGTTTTTAAAATGTCAGGTCTTTGGGTTGTGGTGGTAGTCTTGTCTTGGTCATTCTATTTGCCTGTGAAGGATAAACCTTCAGAATAATCCTACAGTTGGAGTTCACCTGGGTGGGAGTGGGACATTGCTTGTGATGTAACCAAGAATCTGGTGCAACACAGGGGTGCCTTTGGTAAACTCAAACTTTGTCTGTACTTGATACACTTATCCTGTCTTCCGGCCACTCCCCAGGGTGGCTTACGGCCGGCTGTACCCTTTATCGCCTTGGGATTCCTGTTGCCCCACCTGCAAGCATGTCCTGCAGAGTCTGAAACTCAAAGGGGGACCCAGTATCCGGGGCACTCGCCTTGCCCAGCCCTTCAGTGCCGCCCTGAAAAGGAGAGACATAGTAGGATCATCCTGGCCCCCCCATGTAGCATAATGGCAACTGCCGACAGGTGCTGTGTTGCCACTCTGGTGTCCCCACCCCAGCGAGTGTAACCCAGGGCAGGTTTGCTAAAGGTTTACCAGAGTGCCCAAAATTATTATGATACTGTGTATCTGAATGAACTATGCACAGGTAATTGAATTTTTTTTCCTGGCCTGCATCCCCTGCCTCCGATAGGTCTCTTAGGCCATAGGCGCACACCAGCATTCATCTTTTTAGGGATAAATACATTTTCTTCCACGGCAGCCTGCGCCCCTGCCTGCCATAGGTCTCTTAGGCCATAGGCACACACAAGCATTCACTTTTTAAGGATAATTCAATTTTTTTCCCCTTGCATGCGCACACCAGCATTCACTTCTTTAAAGATTATACAATATTTTTCACTGGCTCCACTCACTGCCTGCCATAGTTCTCTTAGGCCATGGACAAATACCTGCATTCATCTTTTTTGCGATTATTAAAATGGTTTCCGTTGTCGCCCACACCCCCTGCCTGCTAGAGATCCCTTAGGCCATAGGCACACACTAGCATTGAGCTTTTTAAGTATTATTCCATAATTTTCCATGGCCTGCATCCCCTGTCTGCCATAGGTCTTTTAGGCCATTGGCACAACACAGCATTCACTTTTTAGGAATAAATACATTTCTTTCCACAGCAGCCTGCACCCCTGTCTGCCGTAGGTCTCTTAGGCCATAGGCGCACACAAGCATTTACTTTTTAAGGATTATTATTCCATGTTTTTCCCTAGCCTACAACCCCTGCATGACATACGTCTCTTAGGCCATAGGTTCAGCTGGCCCACACAAATCAGCTCACGTAGAGTATAGCATCTGCTTTTGATGAGGAAGGTGGGGGTTCCGTTGGGTGGTAGCAGTGGTGGAGTCCAGCTGCTGGCGGTTCTGGTGATAGTATGGCTGGCCGGAAGGACCTCAGGCACATTCTTCATCCTCCTCCAAAACAACCAGTCAGCAATATTCTGCCATGATGACCTCCATCGTACCACCTGTGGTATGGTGGCGCTCCAGCAGCAGGAGTAGCAATATCAAGAAAGAGAAAAAATGAAAAACACAAATTGTAATGCTAAGTGCAAACACTTTTTTTTATAGTGGCACAGTAGCAGAACATTGCCTGTCTCCTAGTGTCATTGGAATTGTCATTTGATTAGTCAAAGGGCCAAGTTTCCCTGACACATTCTTGTGCTGCTATATGGTAGCTGACAGAGATTGGAGATGGCTCCAAAGAAAAGTGTTCCTACCTAGAAAGGGGCCAGTGAAATGGAGAACCAGACAAGAAGCAGATTGCCACAACTGACACACCACTGGCACACCTCCCACCAACTATTTCAGTAAACGCAGTGTGCTTGCTGCACCGTCTTTTGGGGAGCAAACTGGGAACAACAATGCCGCATCAAAGGCACCACTCTGACCTAAGCCCAAGGCAATGTCTCCCAGTAAGGCAGCCACTGCAATCATGGCGATGAGCAGTGAGTCTGAATCTGATTTTTCTCTGCTGCAAAGTGCCCAATCGTTGCATGAAACTGAGCAAAGAGGACAACAGGAGCCATAGCCAGGAACAGTTCTTCCTGAAGTAAGAGCAGAACAGGAGGTTGAGCTTCCTGCTAAGCAAGATGTAGCTCTTGATGAACTATTGACTTCTCAATCTCCAGCTAGAAAAGCAAAGGGTACTCCACCATTTTCTACATGCCGGCCTTCTGATGATCTGGACTTGGGCTGAGTCTGAGATCCACTACGAGAGACAAGGGAAAAAGAAAGTTCCTAAAAGCCTTGTAAATATGGAAAGGGACAGTGATGAGGACAAGCCAGTGACTGTCAATATGGAAGCCGGCTTAGAGGACACCGATATTACATTCCATATTCAACCTACTAAGAGGGATGTAGCACTGGTGCCTCCACTACCACCACGAGCTTCCAAATTTGTAAGGCCCCTACTGAGACCTGCGTCCACCACTACCTCAGTCGAAGTACGCACTGCAGAGAGGCAATCAATAGACCCACCTATCTCCAGTTCTTCTACAATTATTGGCCGTGGCGCACTAAACAAGTTCTCCTCCCCAGTATGGGAATTCTTTACGATTAGCAAGCAAGAGGGTATCAAAATGCTCAGTTTGCCATGCTAGTTCTCCTCTTGGGAAGCGTGGATCATACCATAGTACTGGAGGCCAGACGACCCATATGAAAAAGCATCAGGCAATGCAGTGGGAGCACTTTAAAATAATTGGTGGTGGTGGTGGTAATCAGGGAGGGGAGTCGGCTCCAATCTTGGTTTTAGGGCATGATAAGGAAGAAGTGGATGACAGCTTCACACCAAGCAGACCTGTCCCCAGCAGTGTACCAGCATCACTACATAAACAACTTCCAAATTGGCACAAGAATCAGGTGCCGATACCACCACACACAGTAATGTTTCCCTTAAGATGCACATTGAGTTTACCACTTCCTGGTTTTCTAAGAAGTCGCCTGCTTCAGTTCACCAATACCACAAAAGAAAAATCAATCCAAGCTAGTCTTATGGCCATGTCTAGACAGGAACCACCCAATGGCACGATTGTACAACGGAAAGCTTCCAAAAACGTTAGTGCTGGACCTCTTCCTTCTTTTCTTTTGTGGAGGGAGTGGGTTTTTGGAATTTGTGGCGGCCACCTGCCCAAAATGGAAGGTTCCCAGCTGGACCTATTTAGCCAGAGTTGCTGTTCCAGGGCTCAATCACGATGCACTGCAATCAGTTGCCCAATTTTTGCACAGAGTGTTGTTCACACTATACACCTAACGGCAGACATGTAGATCAGTTCACTCTCATACTTTATTTTGGCCATAGGGCATAAATGTTTCACAGTAACACAAAGTTAAAAGACAATTTGTTGGCATGAGGCTGCATCATTCATGGTGGGCTTCCACTTGGTGAATATAACATACAAGAATTTTCTATTTACATATCAGCCCAAGATACTAGAACAAGGACAAAGCCATAGACAAAAACATTATAAAGGCCACCATGCCTAATGGAAGAGTAAATGCTTGTTCTTGAGCCTATTATTTAATTGTGTTGTAAAACCCGTGGTTTTCTACCCACTTGATGGCTTTTTATTTCAGTTCAAACAGATAAAAGTGCATATGTAAAAATCAGTTAATAATAATGCAATACGTTATATAAAAAGTTTACGTTAAAACTAACATCATCCACAAGATAGTACTTAAGAGGGAGTAATATATTGCTCACTCTATCATCATAGTTTCAGTCCCATCTTGCCCTGTACAAATCCTACTGCTAATAAATATTTGGACCTGGTCGAAATTATGTTTGATATTGTATTTTGTAACCTCACTCTGAGGGCGTCTTAGTTTTTCCTAAACCTTAGCCTATTACATAACAAGAAAATCCATTTCTTCCTTGCCCTAGCATATGCCTGGCACAAGAACAGGATATGCGCAATGTTTTCAGTGTGGCCTAAGGTACATGATGTGCAGGTTAATTCTCCCTGTGTTTCCCATTTTGCAGTATAGCAAAGTATGTGGACCACTTGTCAAGCAACTAATTACATGTTTAATACTGCACACTGGATCTCTTCTGTGGGAGTTAGGCAACAGCTATCTGCAGGTCTCAGTGTGGAAGAAACTTTTAGGGGTGTTTGGCGGCATGTAGGATTAGCGATGTTCGCTATGGAGAAATCCCATACAGCTGCAAACATCTTGCAAGACTTTAACAGCAAGGTGTTTGAATGGCTGTGACCCAGAGGTCTCAGAATTACGGTTTGTTACCATGGACAATGGCAGTAATATAGTGAAGGCCATGGCAGATGATGGACATATCAGGGTCCTGTGTTGGTGCCTTGCATCAACCTGATTGTGTAGGGCATTCACAAAGAAGAAGACATATGCAGCAACATACTGGTCACCTCTAGAAGAATCTACACTCATTTCAGTCATTCTTTTAAGGACCCGAAGTAGTTGAGGATCATTTAGCGTGCTAATAGAGTACTGGTTAAAGCCCTCATACAGAAGGTGCCAACATGTTGGAATTCAACCTAGTACATGATGCAACATTAGTTGGAGCAGTACAGACCAATCACTGACAATGTCCTTCAATGAAGAGGGGTTGCAACTGGGAAAAGCATGACCATGTAGATAGACAAATAGGGGCCAGTCAAATGCCGGACACAAATGCGTCTTTCTATTAAGATATTCACATGGGACGTCAGCAAGGAGGACAGTATGATGGGCCAACCTTTCCTGTTGTTGCATCTTCTACAGGGCCAGTTAAAAAAAGGTGTTACAAAGGTTCGCTGGTGTGAATGAAAAAGCATATCAGTTGGTTGAGAGCTTAATCCTCTGCTTGGATGTTAATCCAAGGCTGCAAACAGACATTGTATCCTCCAAAGAGAACAATTGTGCCACAATACTCGAACCACGACCCAAAAAACAACTTTCCACTTCCATTCCTTTTTCACAAGGGGATGTTTCACTATACAAGACGTGGATTGCTGGCAAAGCAAGAGACCTGGTATAAGAACAGTTGGAAGTTAGAGGCCCAGGCAGATGTTCTAGTATGCCATCAGCTTTAACCTCAGCTTTAACCTCCAGAGAGGGCAGAAACCAATCACTCAATCAATCAATAAATCAAGAGTATTTGTAAAGCACGCTACTCACCCGCTAGGGTCTCAAGGCACTGGGGGAGGGGGGCTGCTACTGCTCGAAAAGCCAGGTCTTGAGTTGCTTCCTGAAGGAGAGATGGTCCTGGGTGAGTCGTAGGTGGGTGGGGAGGGTGTTCCAGGTCTTGGCCGCCAGGTAGGTGAAGGATCTTCCTCTGGTGGTGGATCTGCTGATCTGTTGGACGGTGGCGAGGGCGAGGCTGGTGGAGTGGAGCTGGCGGGTTGGCGTGTAGAATGTGAGGCGGTTGTTGAGGTATTCGGGGCCCAAGTCGTGGAGAGCCTTGTGTGCGTGGGTGAGGAATCTAAATGTGATCCTCTTGCTGACGGGGAGCCAGTGCAGGTCCCTCAGGTGGGCGGAGATGTGGCTGTGTCGGGGGATGTCCAAGACGAGTCGTGCTGAGGCGTTCTGGATGCGCCGGAGTCTTTTCTGTAGTTTGGCGGGGGTCCCAGCGTAGAGGGCGTTCCCGAAGTCCAGACGGCTGGTGACGAGGGCCTGGGTGACCGTTTTCCTGGTTCCAGTGGTGATCCAGCGAAAGATCTTACGGAGCATGCGGAGTGTGTTGAAGCAGGAGGAGGTAACGGCGTTAACTTGCCTGGCCATCGTGAGGGAGGAGTCAAGGATGAAGCCCAGGTTGCGTGCGTGGTCTGTGGGCTTGGGTGGGGGGCCCAGAGCAGGGGGCCACCAGGAGTTGTCCCAGGCGGAGATGGATGGGCCGAGGATGAGGACTTCCGTCTTGTCTGAGTTCAGTTTCAGGCGGCTGAGCTTCATCCAGTCTGCGATGTCTTTCATTCCGTTCTGGAAGCTGGCTCTGGTGGAGCTGGGGTCGTTGGTGAGGGAGAGGATCAGTTGGGTATCGTCGGCATAGGAAATGATGTTGAGGTTGTGCTTGCGTGCAATGGCTGCGAGGGGGCTCATGTAGACGTTGAAGAGGGTGGGGCTGAGCGAGGAGCCTTGAGGTACGCCGCAGATGATCTTGGTGGCTTCTGCGAGGAAGGGCGGGAGACTGACTCTTTGGGTTCTGTCAGAGAGGAAGGAGGTGATCCATTACAGGGCCTTTCCTTGGATCCCGGCGTGGTGGAGGCGGTTTGTCAGGGTGCGGTGGCAGACCGTGTCGAACGCAGCCAAAAGGTCGAGCAGGATGAGGGCGGCGGTTTCTCCGTTGTCCAGCAGGGTCCGGATGTCATCGGTGGCCGCGATGAGGGAGGTCTCGGTGCTGTGGTTCGCTCGTAATCCGGACTGCGATGGGTCGAGGGTGCCGTTCGTCTCCAGGAAGGCTGTCAGCTGTTTGTTGATGGTTTTCTCGATGACTTTTGCAGGGAAAACCAGCAACAACAAAGCAACAACAACACCGGCAACAACAACACCACCACCAGCAACAGAAGAATCAAACCAAACATCTGCACCAAGTTGGTTTCAAGTGACAGGGCTTAAGTCAAGTGCAGAGGCAAAGGCAACAGAGGTTGAGGAAATGGAGGCACTAATGACCTTTCAGAGAATAGTCCAAGGCTATCTCGATGACCCAAAAGAGATCTACCTGGATCAAAACCCATTGGTATATTGTTATAGGAAGATACGCCTTTGGCCAGAGCTCAGCAGGCTACCAATAAATGATCTGGCTTGTCTGGTAGCCGGTGTGTCTGCTGAGTAGGTGTTCGGTGCAGCTGGCACAGTTGTCACAGTCAGCAGCATCAGCCTCTCGCTTCAAAACTTTTAGGGCCAGATGTATGACTCCTTTTTGCGGCCGCAAGCGGGAGATCCTCCCATTTGCGACTGCAAAAAAGGGTAATAGCATGTACAAATGCTATTTTGCGAGTCACTGACTCTCAAAACAGCATTTGCAAAGCCCGCTATTAGGAAGTGGGGTCCCTTCATAATAGCAAGTCACCATGCCATGTACACTTGTTTTGCGACTGCATTTGCGGCCTCAAAACACTCCCAGTTTACTACTCGCAAACAGGAAGCGGTACCGAGGTGACCCCTTCCCCTTTGTGAGTATGTGAGAAAATATTTTTAGGAGAAGGCAGTGGTCCTAGTGACCACTGCCTGCCCTTAAAAAAATGAAACTGAAAAGTTTAATTTTCCTTTTTTAATGCATCCCATTTTCCTTAAAACAAAACGGGCTGCATTTTTTGAAAAAATACTGTTTTATTTAAAAGCAGTCCCAGAGATGGTGTAGTGTAGTTCCTGTGGGCCCGATTCACAGAACTAACTTAAGATAAAATCCTAAAGGTACTACTTTTGGTATTCACAGAAGGCATTTAGTAGTAGTAAAGTTAGGATTTTTTTATTAAGTTTGACTTAAGACTAACTTAAGACAGACGTAAGACAGACCTAAGACAGACTTAAGACAGACTTAAGACAGACTAACTCAGAGGTCACTAGAAACTTTCTTGAATAAACAAGAAGGAATTAGTTTCTGACAACCGCATAAACATAAAAACTTTGTTTCCCCTAGAATTGAAACATATCTTCAGAGTCGTGGACACAATAGATAACTATTTCACTCAGTCAATCGAGCATGCTTTGTTTCTACAGAGTTTGCACAGAAATAGAGAGACGGGCGTTTCATTAAAAACGCTTTTTTTAACAGTCTTCTTTCTCATGCAAGAGAGGTCAACTGCTACAATCGTTAGACAGAATGCGAAGTATATTGCCTACAGCATAGATAGTAATATAAAATAATACTGTAATAGCATTGTTTGTTGTGATGACATGTAAAAATACATACATAAATAACACAGGCTAAAATACTCAACTGGTGCTTCTAAAATACGCCTACCCCAATGTACCTAACCTAGGTGTCTGCCTTTAAGCATAGGTTTTGTTTTGCCAAGAATTGCCAAAGGTTGGTATCGCTGTCTCGGGACTCAATTTCCCAACAGCTGGAGCTGGATTCTCGGCAGGAGGATGACAGCTTCTGATCAGTGCATCTGCTGGAGAGTTGGCTTCCTGCGGCATTTGCTGTAGCGAGCTGCGTCATGCAAGTAGGTAGTTGTACTGCACTGAACCACACCGTGATTTGCCATAGCAAGTGAAGGTATATTTATACCTTGAAGGTGTTTAGGAATGCCAGTATTGACGTAAAGCTGGGCATATGAACATCATGAATGAACCCCTAAGGAATAGATGTTCATGCAAAATAAATGAGTTCTTGGAGAAATCAATATCCAGGCTAGGGGAAGTCTCTTCTGCTCAAGAGTCTGGTTTTCCAAGAAATCATTGTGACGTAGATGAACAGATGGAAGTAGCCATGCCTGTATTTGGGTAGCATTGGATATGCCTAAATAAGGACTGGATTTCTATGCCTATAAAAGGGCAATGTGAATTGTAGCTACATAAGGGCATGAATCGGGAAATTCATTCAGAATCTAAAATCGAACACAACAATGGTAGTCTGCTGACCCCAGCATGCCACCATCCCTGGGAGTGCTAGCCATTCCCAATGGGGTCGCAAATTGCAACAGCCTCATATTCATGAGGCATGCAATTTTCAACACCTTTGGGAACCACAAACAGTGTTAGAGACACTGTTATACATCAAAATTTGCAAGTCGCAAATTGCATGTCGCATTTGGGTAGTATATCTGGCCCTTAGAGAGTGACTATGATTAATATGAACTAACACTTCATACCACGAGATTACACGGTCCCTGAATCAGCACAGGAGGAGGATGAGGGGAATTGGTCAGACTCAAGTGCCTTAGCTGACCAACCTCTGGGCAAACCCTCTGAGTTGGAGGACAAACTCTACTTCCCTGCCTGAGTAGCCCACAAAGAACTTTCATGTTATCGTCAAACTGCATTGCCCAAAAAAATGGATATAGATAGATGAACAATATATAGTTGATGCCTGCATTATGCTTCCCCCACCATGTAAAAAACACAGTTGATGGACAGAATGTAGAAAGATGTCATACATTCATCCCAGTACAAGGATCTGGGCCTAAATCCATCATTTTTTTACACTCCACACCACCCTGGGTTAGACACTGGCTATATGCAAATCAGCTCTGATCCTGTGCCTCATGGGAACAGTCCAGTCCGAACTACCAAGTCATGTCTTTCCCAGACCGGAATCAAGCATCCAAGGACCGGTTTCTGGCTATCAGCCTTCATCAGCCTGGATAGCTTGACTCCAGTGGTGTGGAGAGCCTGGGACTCACGTCTGAGCATACCCAGCCCACTCGGGGTGAAATTGCAAAAAACACAGTTGATGGACAGAATGTAGAACAATGTCATACATTCATCCCAGTACAAGGATCTGGGCCTAAATCCATCGTTTTTTTGCACTCCACACCACCCTGGGTTAGACACTGGCTATATGCAAATCAGCTCTGATCCTGTGCCTCATGGGAACAGTCCAGTCCGAACTACCAAGCCATGTCTTTCCCAGACCGGAATCAAGCATCCACGGACCGGTTTCTGGCTATCAGCCTTCATCAGCCTGGATAGCTTGACTCCAGTGGTGTGGAGAGCCTGGGACTCACGTCTGAGCATACCCAGCCCACTCGGGGTGAAATTGCAAAAAACACAGTTGATGGACAGAATGTAGAACAATGTCATACATTCATCCCAGTACAAGGATCTGGGCCTAAATCCATCGTTTTTTTGCACTCCACACCACCCTGGGTTAGACACTGGCTATATGCAAATCAGCTCTGATCCTGTGCCTCATGGGAACAGTCCAGTCCGAACTACCAAGCCATGTCTTTCCCAGACCGGAATCAAGCATCCACGGACCGGTTTATGGCTATCAGCCTTCATCAGCCTGGATAGCTTGACTCCAGTGGTGTGGAGAGCCTGGGACTCATGTCTGAGCATACGCAGCCCACTCGGGGTGAAATTGCAAAAAACACAGTTGATGGACAGAATGTAGAACAATGTCATACATTCATCCCAGTACAAGGATCTGGGCCTAAATCCATCGTTTTTTTGCACTCCACACCACCCTGGGTTAGACACTGGCTATATGCAAATCAGCTCTAATCCTGTGCCTTATGGGAACAGTCCAGTCCGAACTACCAAGCCATGTCTTTCCCAGACCGGAATCAAGCATCCAAGGACCGGTTTCTGGCTATCAGCCTTCATCAGCCTGGATAGCTTGACTCCAGTGGTGTGGAGAGCCTGGGACTCACGTCTGAGCATACCCAGCCCACTCGGGGTGAAATTGCAAAAAACAAAGTTAATGGACAGAATGTAGAACAATGTCATACATTCATCCCAGTACAAGGATCTGGGCCTAAATCCATCGTTTTTTTGCACTCCACACCACCCTGGGTT
This sequence comes from Lissotriton helveticus, assembly GCF_964261635.1. NCBI lineage: Eukaryota > Metazoa > Chordata > Amphibia > Caudata > Salamandridae > Lissotriton > Lissotriton helveticus. The sequence continues at coordinate 1,845,930,536 of NC_136068.1, forward strand.
AGACACTGGCTATATGCAAATCAGCTCTGATCCTGTGCCTCATGGGAACAGTCCAGTCCGAACTACCAAGCCATGTCTTTCCCAGACCGGAATCAAGCATCCAAGGACCGGTTTCTGGCTATCAGCCTTCATCAGCCTGGATAGCTTGACTCCAGTGGTGTGGAGAGCCTGGGACTCACGTCTGAGCATACCCAGCCCACTCGGGGTGAAATTGCAAAAAACACAGTTGATGGACAGAATGTAGAACAATGTCATACATTCATCCCAGTACAAGGATCTGGGCCTAAATCCATCGTTTTTTTGCACTCCACACCACCCTGGGTCAGACACTGGCTATATGCAAATCAGCTCTGATCCTGTGCCTCATGGGAACAGTCCAGTCCGAACTACCAAGCCATGTCTTTCCCAGACCGGAATCAAGCATCCAAGGACCGGTTTCTGGCTATCAGCCTTCATCAGCCTGGATAGCTTGACTCCAGTGGTGTGGAGAGCCTGGGACTCACGTCTGAGCATACCCAGCCCACTCGGGGTGAAATTGCAAAAAACACAGTTGATGGACAGAATGTAGAACAATGTCATACATTCATCCCAGTACAAGGATCTGGGCCTAAATCCATCGTTTTTTTGCACCCACACCACCCTGGGTTAGACACTGGCTATATGCAAATCAGCTCTGATCCTGTGCCTCATGGGAACAGTCCAGTCCGAACTACCAAGCCATGTCTTTCCCAGACCGGAATCAAGCATCCACGGACCGGTTTCTGGCTATCAGCCTTCATCAGCCTGGATAGCTTGACTCCAGTGGTGTGGAGAGCCTGGGACTCACGTCTGAGCATACCCAGCCCACTCGGGGTGAAATTGCAAAAAACACAGTTGATGGACAGAATGTAGAACAATGTCATACATTCATCCCAGTACAAGGATCTGGGCCTAAATCCATCGTTTTTTTGCACTGCACACCACCCTGGGTTAGACACTGGCTATATGCAAATCAGCTCTGATCCTGTGCCTCATGAGAACAGTCCAGTCCGAACTACCAAGCCATGTCTTTCCCAGACCGGAATCAAGCATCCACGGACCGGTTTCTGGCTATCAGCCTTCATCAGCCTGGATAGCTTGACTCCAGTGGTGTGGAGAGCCTGGGACTCACGTCTGAGCATACGCAGCCCACTCGGGGTGAAATTGCAAAAAACACAGTTGATGGACAGAATGTAGAACAATGTCATACATTCATCCCAGTACAAGGATCTGGGCCTAAATCCATCGTTTTTTTGCACTCCACACCACCCTGGGTTAGACACTGGCTATATGCAAATCAGCTCTGATCCCGTGCCTTATGGGAACAGTCCAGTCCGAACTACCAAGCCATGTCTTTCCCAGACCGGAATCAAGCATCCAAGGACCGGTTTCTGGCTATCAGCCTTCATCAGCCTGGATAGCTTGACTCCAGTGGTGTGGAGAGCCTGGGACTCACGTCTGAGCATACCCAGCCCACTCGGGGTGAAATTGCAAAAAACACAGTTAATGGACAGAATGTAGAACAATGTCATACATTCATCCCAGTACAAGGATCTGGGCCTAAATCCATCGTTTTTTTGCACTCCACACCACCCTGGGTTAAACACTGGCTATATGCAAATCAGCACTGATCCTGTGCCTCGTGGGAACAGTCCAGTCCGAACTACCAAGCCATGTCTTTCCCAGACCGGAATCAAGCATCCAAGGACCGGTTTCTGGCTATCAGCCTTCATCAGCCTGGATAGCTTGACTCCAGTGGTGTGGAGAGCCTGGGACTCACGTCTGAACATACCCAGCACACTCGGGGTGAAATTGCAAAAAACACAGTTGATGGACAGAATGTAGAACAATGTCATACATTCATCCCAGTACAAGGATCTGGGCCTAAATCCATCGTTTTTTTGCACTCCACACCACCCTGGGTTAGACACTGGCTATATGCAAATCAGCTCTGATCCTGTGTCTCATGGGAACAGTCCAGTCCGAACTACCAAGCCATGTCTTTCCCATACCGGAATCAAGCATCCAAGGACCGGTTTCTGGCTATCAGCCTTCATCAGCCTGGATAGCTTGACTCCAGTGGTGTGGAGAGCCTGGGACTCACGTCTGAGCATACCCAGCCCACTCGGGGTGAAATTGCAAAAAACACAGTTGATGGACAGAATGTAGAACAATGTCATACATTCATCCCAGTACAAGGATCTGGGCCTAAATCCATCGTTTTTTTGCACTCCACACCACCCTGGGTTAAACACTGGCTATATGCAAATCAGCTCTGATCCTGTGCCTTATGGGAACAGTCCAGTCCGAACTACCAAGCCATGTCTTTCCCAGACCGGAATCAAGCATCCAAGGACCGGTTTCTGGCTATCAGCCTTCATCAGCCTGGATAGCATGACTCCAGTGGTGTGGAGAGCCTGGGACTCACGTCTGAGCATACCCAGCCCACTCGGGGTGAAATTGCAAAAAACACAGCTAATGGACAGAATGTAGAACAATGTCATACATTCATCCCAGTACAAGGATCTGGGCCTAAATCCATCGTTTTTTTGCACTCCACACCACCCTGGGTTAAACACTGGCTATATGCAAATCAGCTCTGATCATGTGCCTCATGGGAACAGTCCAGTCCGAACTACCAAGCCATGTCTTTCCCAGACCGGAATCAAGCATCCAAGGACCGGTTTCTGGCTATCAGCCTTCATCAGCCTGGATAGCTTGACTCCAGTGGTGTGGAGAGCCTGGGACTCACGTCTGAGCATACCCAGCCCACTCGGGGTGAAATTGCAAAAAACACAGTTGATGGACAGAATGTAGAACAATGTCATACATTCATCCCAGTACAAGGATCTGGGCCTAAATCCATCATTTTTTTGCACTCCACACCACCCTGGGTTAGACACTGGCTATATGCAAATCAGCTCTGATCCTGTGCCTCATGGGAACAGTCCAGTCCGAACTACCAACTGTGGAGAGCCTGGGACTCACGTCTGAGCATACCCAGCCCACTCGGTGTGAAATTGCAAAAAACACAGTTGATGGACAGAATGTAGAACAATGTCATACATTCATCCCAGTACAAGGATCTGGGCCTAAATCCATCGTTTTTTTGCACTCCACACCACCACTGGCTATATGCAAATCAGCTCTGATCCTGTGCCTTATGGGAACAGTCCTGTCCGAACTACTAAGCCATGTCTTTCCCAGACCGGAATCAAGCATCCAAGGACCGGTTTCTGCCTATTAGCCTTCATCAGCCTGGATAGCTTGACTCCAGTGGTGTGGAGAGCCTGGGACTCACGTCTGAGCATACCCAGCCCACTCGGAGTGAAATTGCAAAAAACACAGTTGATGGACAGAATGTAGAACAATGTCATACATTCATCCCAGTACAAGGATCTGGGCCTAAATCCATCGTTTTTTTGCACTCCACACCACCCTGGGTTAGACACTGGCTATATGCAAATCAGCTCTGATCCTGTGCCTTATGGGAACAGTCCAGTCCGAACTACCAAGCCATGTCTTTCCCAGACCGGAATCAAGCATCCAAGGACCGGTTTCTGGCTATCAGCCTTCATCAGCCTGGATAGCTTGACTCCAGTGGTGTGGAGAGCTTGGGACTCACGTCTGAGCATACCCAGCCCACTCGGGGTGAAATTGCAAAAAACACAGTTGATGGACAGAATGTAGAACAATGTCATACATTCATCCCAGTACAAGGATCTGGGCCTACATCCATCGTTTTTTTGCACTCCACACCACCCTGGGTTAGACACTGGCTATATGCAAATCAGCTCTGATCCTGTGCCTCATGGGAACAGTCCTGTCCGAACTACCAAGCCATGTCTTTCCCAGACCGGAATCAAGCATCTAAGGACCGGTTTCTGCCTATTAGCCTTCATCAGCCTCGATAGCTTGACTCCAGTGGTGTGGAGAGCCTGGGACTCACGTCTGAGCATACCCAGCCCACTCGGAGTGAAACTGCAAAAAACACAGTTGATGGACAGAATGTAGAACAATGTCATACATTCATCCCAGTACAAGGATCTGGGCCTAAATCCATCGTTTTTCTGCACTCCACACCACCCTGGGTTAGACACTGGCTATATGCAAATCAGCTCTGATCCTGTGCCTTATGGCGTCTGAGCATACCCAGCCCACTCGGGGTGAAATTGCAAAAAACACAGTTGATGGACAGAATGTAGAACAATGTCATACATTCATCCCAGTACAAGGATCTGGGCCTAAATCCATCATTTTTTTGCACTCCACACCACCCTGGGTTAGACACTGGCTATATGCAAATCAGCTCTGACCCTGTGCCTCATGGGAACAGTCCAGTCCGAACTACCAAGCCATGTCTTTCCCAGACCAGAATCAAGCATCCAAGGACCGGTTTCTGGCTATCAGCCTTCATCAGCCTGGATAGCTTGACTCCAGTGGTGTGGAGAGCCTGGGACTCACGTCTGAGCATACCCAGCCCACTCGGGGTGAAATTGCAAAAAACACAGTTGATGGACAGAATGTAGAACAATGTCATACATTCATCCCAGTACAAGGATCTGGGCCTAAATCCATCGTTTTTTTGCACTCCACACCACCCTGCGTTAGACACTGGCTATATGCAAATCAGCTCTGATCCTGTGCCTCATGGGAACAGTCCAGTCCGAACTACCAAGCCATGTCTTTCCCAGACCGGAATCAAGCATCCAAGGACCGGTTTCTGGCTATCAGCCTTCATCAGCCTGGATAGCTTGACTCCAGTGGTGTGGAGAGCCTGGGACTCACGTCTGAGCATACCCAGCCCACTAGGGGTGAAATTGCAAAAAACACAGTTGATGGACAGAATGTAGAACAATGTCATACATTCATCCCAGTACAAGGATCTGGGCCTAAATCCATCGTTTTTTTGCACTCCACACCACCCTGGGTTAGACACTGGCTATATGCAAATCAGCTCTGATCCTGTGCCTCATGGGAAAAGTCCAGTCCGATGCTTGATTCCAGTCTGGGAAAGACATGGCTTGGTAGTTCAGACTGGACTGTTCCCATGAGGCACAGGGTCAGAGCTGATTTGCATATAGCCAGTGTCTAAGCCAGGGTGGTGTGGAGTGCAAAACAATGATGGATTTAGGCCCAGATCTTGTACTGGGGTGAATGTATGACATTGTTCTACATTCTGTCCATCAACTGTGTTTTTTGCAATTTTCACCCCGAGTGTGCTGGGTATGCTCAGACGTGAGTCCCAGACTCTCCACACCACTGGAGTCAAGCTATCCAGGCTGATGAAGGCTGATAGCCAGAAACCGGTCCTTGGATGCTTGATTCCGGTCTGGGAAAGACATGGCTTGGTAGTTCGGACTGGACTGTTCCCATGAGGCACAGGGTCAGAGCTGATTTGCATATAGCCAGTGTCTAACCCAGGGTGGTGTGGAGTGCAAAACAAATGATGGATTTAGGCCCAGATCCTTGTACTGGGGTGAATGTATGACATTGTTCTACATTCTGTCCATCAACTGTGTTTTTTGCAATTTTCACCCCGAGTGTGCTGGGTATGCTCAGACGTGAGTCCCAGGCTCTCCACACCACTGGAGTCAAGCTATCCAGGCTGATGAAGGCTGATAGCCAGAAACCGGTCCTTGGATGCTTGATTCCGGTCTGGGAAAGACATGGCTTGGTAGTTCGGACTGGACTGTTCCCATGAGGCACAGGGTCAGAGCTGATTTGCATATAGCCAGTGTCTAACCCAGGGTGGTGTGGAGTGCAAAAAAATGATGGATTTAGGCGCAGATCCTTGTACTGGGGTGAATGTATGACATTGTTCTACATTCTGTCCATCAACTGTGTTTTTTGAAATTTTCCCCCACCATGTATGCACACATATGTCCGGATTGGAGTTAGACCAGTGTGCACAGAAGAAGCCTCACCTATTTGCTTACAGGACATGAAGACAATGCCTGCCTCCTTCACATTCCTACCCTTCTTTTTTCATTCTCTAGCTGGGCTAGCTAACTAAGGAGCATACATTTCCAAGAATTCCATTGTGTTGCTTCCATGGGAAAAATAGGCTAAACCACAATAAACAATTGTGCACCACTGTGCTTGTATTGGAGCAGGTAACTAATTCACCAATGAGTGATATTGAGTGTGCATGAGTTGTGATGACTGTTTATGGTGGCAGACACTGAGCGTGATATTTGTAAACTTGAGTTCAATGATTTGCAATGTTGGGGGCTGAAGGATGATTCTGCCTCAAGGTGATTGTTGGCCCTTTTTTTCAAAAGTAGCTGAATTTACTTGAATGGTCCACTCTTTGCTGTACTTTTTCAGGTTATTCAAAGAGAAATCATTTTAGTTAACAAATACAATCTACGCAAAAAATACTCACATTCATTTGCTCTACGTGATAATCTACAGCAGTGTATTGGAAGTCTATCTCTCCAAGACTAATTTGGTTGAGGAGTACTAGGACTCGGAAGTTGGACAGAGTCGGAACTCAGAGTCAGACAGACTCAGGGCAAGGCGACCTCAACAGCCAGATGAAGGAAGCCAACATAACTCAAAGAAACCTACTCAGCCCTGTGGACATCACTGGAAAGAGGTTCATTGATTTGGGAAATGCTAAGTAGTGTGCTGGCTTAATTTTCAAACTTCTCTAATGAAGTGGTGTGGTTGGAGAGTGCTGTAACTGGAGTCAGACATGTCAATTATGTCATGTTGCATGTTGAACCCACTCGGCTAAATATCATGACAGTTGTGAGATTGATCAGCCAGGTACATCTAGCTCCTTGTCTGGGATGGGTTGTAAAATTGCTCTCCCTTCACAATTAATGGCATATGAGTCATCGTGATTGCAGCAGTCTATGCTTTTGCTTTGCCTATTGATCCCTTATGAAGTTTACCTTCTGCCCTTCCCATGGACTCTACAATATTGTTACTGTTTTACAATCCACAGACCTCTTCTTCTGCACAAAAGGCAAAAGCTCTATTACACTCCGGTTCAACTTACCGCGCCACCCAAAACAGACATTCCTAAAAGAATGCAGATGCACTTCCTAATTTGGCATTTACATACAGAATCATTTTTCTTTTAACAATCACACTTCTCCATAATTTGGATTTTTTAAACTTAGATGACAGAACATTTCTATGTAACTTGGGTCTCTGGAGCTGAAGGACTGTTTGCAATGCATTTAACTCAGCTGTGGCATTCCTTAATTTCCTTCCACAACATATTTGATGATGAGCACGTGCTGCTCATTGTTCTGATGAACAATGCTGTTTTGTAGTGTTTATCTTTGTCACACCTTTCTCCAACTCCTCAATCACATCTATTAATCAAAACCCTAACATATTTCCCCTAGGCTATGCGATATATTAAGGCGTGACCTATGACTTTACATCATAAATAGATCACAAACTTGGGGAGGATGTGGTGAAAGTGACACCAACACACCGCAGGATCTTCTTACCTAGGCAACAACCCATGCCAGCCCCACTTACCAACCCAGGCATGAAAGGGCTATACATCATTCAATTCTTTGTCATACTGCAGAGTCTAAACAATGTCTATTCCAGTGTTTCATGATAGGTAGTACTTGAGTGCACTATCTGGCTTGATTCACAAGGGTAAAGTTACACTTTTGCCGTAGCTTCACTCTTGCAGTTTGACTGAACTACCAGACGTTTACCAATACAATTAGTAACCTTACGAGTAGTAACTAACTAGTAGAGGTAGCTCCTTTTAAAGTAAGTGATGGGGTTTACTGTTTACTCTCAAAGTTACTACTCTTAATGTTACTGATGGAAATGTTACTAGTGGTAAATGTACACCACAAGAGTCAATAAACTAACATCAAAAGTGTAACATACTTTACATTTCTGAATCAGGCCTTGTGTTACTTAAATGCATAACATCCTGAGTACACTCCTGACATAAGGATCTTGTAAGTTTAGTTTTAATTTTTTGAATGAATTAAATGCTAGCTCCTCATTGCTCAGAAATTGCTACTGCTAGGTTTTGTAATGTCAGGTCTTTGTGTCGTGGTGGTAGTCTGGTCTTGGTCTTTGATTGGTTATGATAATGAATAACTCCGCTTCTGATGTGTTCCCTGTTAGAACTGGGGGTCTCTAGTTGGCAGGGTTGGTACCACTGTCCAAATAGGGACCCCTGCTTCTAGTCAGGGTAAGGAGGAAACCCTCTGAGATAACCCCTGCTCACCCTGTAGGTAGCTTGTCACGAGCAGTCTAGGCTAAAGAGAGGCAATGTGTAAAGTATTTATACCAACACTCACAGTAATACAGTGAAAACACCACAAACTGACTCCACGCCAGTTTAGAAAAATAAAGGTATTTAATCTAAACTACATAAGACCAAAACGACAAAAATCCAACATACACAGTTCAAGAATATGGTTTCAAAAGAGTTCTTAAGGTTTGCGATGGAATTCTTTAGGTTGCGATAGAATAATCCACAGATGCGTGAAAAGTTCACAGTTGCGTCACGTTTACTCACAGTACCTTTTAGTTGCGACAAAGTTCCAAAAGCAGAAGCTGGTGCAGTGGAAAACAAGCGATGCGTTGCTCCTGAGACCCTGGGTAGGCAATGTGACAACCCCGCTGCAGCAGCGGGCGTGTTGCGACAAATCCGGTCTGTGTGGGGAGGAAGGCCACTTGTATGGATTCCGGTGCGTAGGTTCCGTAGGAAGTTTGTTCTCGCGAAGGCACGATGTGACGATCTCGTAGGGGTTGCAACGATCTCCGGGGCGACGATGCGTGATCCAGTGGTGATCCTCTCTCTCTCGCAGCTCCTCGATGTGATGTCTCTGCGACGATGCTCGCAGCAACGTGATGCGGTCCGCAAGCAAGTGGTGCGGCGATCTCACCCAGCGATGACAGGCTCTGCGACGACACTCGCAGCGTTGTTCGACTTTCCCTCACCGGTCTGGTGTGTCCCGCAAACGAAGGATGCGACGGCTCTGGCAGCGGCAACAGACGCTGCGACGATCTCGACCTTCGTAGCGGCGGGAATCTTCTTGCACTGTCGGGGATGCGCTCCACAAGCGAGCGATGCAACACTTTTCAAATGAAAAAGTCTCTCAAGCTTAGTTTCAAGCTTCCCAGCACAGGTACAACTTCCAGAGGCCAGGAAGAAGCAAAAAGTTTGAGGATGGCCCTGCAAGAAGGGCCAGTTCCAACACAACCCCCTTCCAGCCTAAAGCCAGGGTAGACCAAACGATACCTCGATGGGATTCCCTGCTTAAGGCGATAGAACACGGAAACTGACCCACACAGCAGGGCAGTCCTGTTCTGTGCCATCCTAAACCCAGTTGGATCACTCTATCCATACTCTCAAGGTCCACCATGCCAATCCATGTGGAAACCTTCTCCTCACCTGTGGACACCACCTGTGCAGCACCTAACCTTAATTTACTCACAGGTGTGTCCCAACAAACAGACAGCCAGCCACAGTGACCACCGACAGGGATCAGGTATTAGACCCAGGCCTCATGCCTCTCAGGGCTCTCAAACCGTTGTGGCGTCAGAGGGTGGGGGTCAGTAGCCCCAGGTGCTTGGCACCCTTTGTCCACTCCCTCTCTTGTGAGGTCAGGTCTGACACTCTTGCACTGACCCACCAGTCCCGGACCTGTATCCAGCGGATGGACAGGAGGCGGGGGTGGGCTTCCACACTCCAGGTCCTCCTCTTCCTTGGGGCTATGTACCCTTCCACCTGGAGCGGTATGCCCTTCTAGAATAGCCAGGACACCTGTGGCAGGTGTCCCGCACCATTCACCCACCAGTTCAGGGGTGCTATCCTGCAACTGGTATTCCAGGTCAGGGGGGATACCCCGGGCCTGGCCCTCAAACCTAGGCTCCAAAGCCTCCAGGTCAGACAACACCTGGACCTGGCTTCCCCACCCAGGGACCAACCCCTGCGGTTGAACACTTGCCTGGCGCACCAGGACTTCACTCACAGATATGCCCACACTGGTACACAGTACCCATCTGGTAAACACAATGGTGTGGCCCAGTCCACCCCCAGGGTGAGACTCCTGCCCTCCTTCCAGGGGCAACCCTGTCCACCAAGACAACCATGAACACAACTTTCCTACCAGTTCAGGACCTCCCTCCAGCAACTGGTCTCCCAACCTAGGGTTTAACCCCTCAGGTTGTACCGGGGTCAGAGGCGAGGACTCCCTCCCTCTGCACCCCCTTCCAGAGCGCTGCACCCTCCCTACTGGAGGGGTACCCCTGGGAACCATATTGGTCAGGGCACTGGTTACAGATGCCCTTCCTTCCAAGTCAGGCAGATCCTGAACCTTGTCTCCCAACCCAGGGACCAAAACCTGCGGTTGTGCACTTTCCTGGCACGCCAGGACTTCTGGGGACTCCTTCCCCCTCTCACCCCTCAGTCTGGACTTCTGCACCCTCCCAACTGGAGTGGCACTGCTAGACACAAGACTGATGGAGGCCTGGTTACAGGCTAAGCATGGGCGTAAAATCCGTTCCGCTCGCGGATTTTTCGGCAAATTCGCAATACGCGAACTCTCGCGAATTTGTCGAAAATCCGTGAATTCACTCGTGGCGGATTTTTTGCTTGTTGATACAATATTGCGGCGCGCGGCGCGCGGCGTGGTGCACGGCGTTTGCCGAGTTGTTTTTCTCAATCATATTTTGCGAGTGCTGCGCCATTTTGGATCTTGCTGCGGGATCCCGCGGGAGTTTGGCGCCCGCGAATACGTAATCGCGGCTTGCCACCTTGCAGAGCACGCCTCGCGAGAGTTCACAATTGCGAACACGTAGTTGCGGCGGACAGGAACAATCTCGCAGTCGCGAAATAGAGATTTTGCAATTCAGCACAAGAAATCCACCAGCAAACAGGATAAACCTTCAGAAAATGATGATTTTTTATCAGAATCACTCCTCAGGTTGACATTTGCATGGCCTTTTTTTTTGCAAGGAGTCCATTTTTGGGGGGGGGTGGGAAGTGCCCCACAGTCTCCAACTTCCTGTTCCTGTCCAGCAGGCTCCTCCCAGTGCTTTCTTCATGTGCTGGTCACTTTCATTTGGACCTTGGCCTGGAAGGATTACTTTTTGTGGGTGCTGCTGGATATTTGGATTTGAGGCCTTTTTGACTTTCTTTGGATCACTTTTGGATTAGAAATCAACTTTCACAAGTAAGTTTGTTGGGGCATTACAGTTGCTGCAACTACAATTTTGGAACTTTTTGAGAACATTAAATAAAATATATTGTGGGTAGCCACAGTATCCAGTAGGACCAGAGTTGGTTATGGGTGCATGATACAACTGTTTTGTTGAATTTAAACACCATTGAGGCCATGGATGGGCTGGGATTGTGCTGATTTTTGTTGTTTTTGTCGTTTTTTTGGGGCTGCTGGTGGGGTCCTTTGCCCAGGGGTGGTGAGTGTTGCATGGGCCTAGTCTTTCTGTGGGGTGTCTTCTTGAATTTAAACATCATTGAGGCCATGGATGGGCTGGGATTGTGCTGATTTTTGTGTTTTTGGTCGTTTTTTTGGGGCTGCTGGTGTGGCCTTTTGCCCAGGGGTAGTGGTGCATGGACTGAGTGTGCCTGTGGTGTGGTCTCACTCTCTTTAATGTAAACATCCTGGATGGCATTGGATTGTGGTGAGTTTTGGGTGTTTTTCCGTTTTTTTGGGGTGTACTGTTGATGTGGACTGGCCATGTGGGTGGTGGTGGTGGTGGTGGTGGCCATCTTGAGTGCTGGCTGGTACAGGCAACATGTGGTTGGGGTGCAAGGGGCCATTTTGAAGAGAGGCAGTGTCTGAGGCCTGCACTTATTTTGCCTACTTTTCATCCATTATGCCCAGGGGTAGTGAGTGTGGCATGGGCCTAATCTTTCTGTGGGGTGTCTTCTTGAATTTAAACACCATTGAGGCCATGGAAGGGCTGGGATTGTGCTGAATTTTGTGGTTTTTGTCGTTTTTTGGGGCTGCTGGTGGGGCCCTTTGCCCAGGGGTGGTGAGTGTTGCATGGGCCTAGTCTTTCTGTGGGGTGTCCTCTTGAATTTAAACACCATTGAGGCCATGGATGGGCTGGGATTGTGCTGTTTTTTGTGTTTTTTGTCGTTTTTTTGGGGCTGCTGGTGTGGCCTTTTGCCCAGGGGTAGTGGTGCATGGACTGAGTGTGCCTGTGGTGTGGTCTCATTCTCTTTAATGTAAACATCCTGGATGGCATTGGATTGTGGTGATTTTTGGGTGTTTTTCTGTTCTTTTGGGGTGTACTACTGTTGATGTGGACTGGCCATGTGAGTGGTGGTGGGGGTGGCCATCTTGAGTGCTGGCTGGTACAGGCAACATGTGCTTGGGGTGCAAGGGGCCATTTTGAAGAGAGGCAGTGTCTGAGGCCTGCACTTATTTTTCCTACTTTTCATCCATTATGCCCAGGGGTAGTGAGTGTTGCATGGGCCTAGTCTTTCTGTGGGGTGTCTTGAATGTAAACATCATGGATGGCATGGGATTTTGCTGATTTTTCTGTGTTTTTCGATTTTTTGGGGTGTATAACTGAACTGTTGTTCCTCTGTCTTCCATTGCTTTTAGGTGCACAAGACTCAAGAGAACAACCAGTGCCAGGAAGAAGTCCTGCAGCGGTGTGTGTGCAGCATAACGTCACGCGACGTCACATCTGGACACAGACAACTCTGCAACTCGTGCAACTGCTGCCTGCTGTTCTGACCTACTCTGAAGAAGATGGCCCCAAAAAAAGTTACCCGTAGCTCCTCTAGCAAGAAAGTTGCCAGTAAGGAGCAGAAGAAGCAAGTTACCAAGGAGACTAGTGTGCCGGCCGCCCCTTTTTTTGGGAGTAAAAAAAATAGTATGCCTGCAGCAGCAGCGGGATCTGCTGGGGACCAAGCTGGGAGCAGCACCCCCGCTCCATTGGACTCAGTGCCACCACCACCACCACGCCAACTTAAGTCCAAGCCCTTCACTGCTGCAGAGGCAATTAGTCTAGTTGTTCAATCACCATCGACCAGTGATGTTGGCTCATCGCAAGAAAGTAGCAGCAATGTCCCTCAATCAACACAGGTTGTTGTAACTCATCTGACGAGTGTTGAACAACCACAGCCGCAACAAAAACCACATGTGCAAGTACAAGCCCAAGTACATGTGGAAGGAGAGGCAGCGCAAGGAGATGCGCAAGCAGAGGTGCATGGAGGGTCACAAGTGCCCACAATAGTTGTTCCTCCCGAAGTAGGGGCACATCAGGAAATCGACAATCAAGGCGAGGTATCATTTGAGGTAGACACTCCTCCTGATGATCATTCATTGTCTTCCACACCCCTAGCAAGGAAGAGATCAAGGGTGGTGTCTACATCTTCTTCAAGCACACCTCCTTCTGATGATACGGATCAAAATTGGGAACCAGCACCATTGCCGTCTGAGAGTGAGGCACATGATCTGACAAAGGTAGTTAAGCGTAAAAGGAAGCTCGTCCAAAGTCTCAGAGTTATGGAGTGTGATGATGAGGCTCAACAAGAAGTGGCGGATACTGCTGCTGAAGAAGACTCTGACAACGACGACCCAGTCATCATAAAGGTCACTGCAGCCCCAGCGGGCATGCAGCAAACAGACATTTTGACCCTAGCCCGAAAAGCTGCTGAGCGTGATGATGATGATGTTGTCGACGAGGAGGCAGTGGAAACACCACAATCATTGGAGTTAAGTAGTACACCAACTCGTACCGCTTCCATATTTCTTTCTCACAAGAAGGGACCTTCATCCACCTCGACCTTAATTAGTGGCGGTGAAAGTGCACAACGTACAAAAGTTGGGCAATCCAGATCCTCCACTTCATCTGGCATTAGCAGCATGACCACCACCACCAGTATCGCCGCCTACTCCGGCCCCCACAGACACTTCAAGTCCCCAGTTTGGGACTTCTTTACTGTTTGCCCAAAAAGGGAAAAGTTCGCCATTGGTACCATTTGTAAGGTTGCAGTTAGTCGTGGTAAGCTTAGTACCAACTATGGTACCGGAGGCCAGAGAGGTCATCTTAGGAGACAGCACACTGTCCAATGGTTTGCGCACCTAAAGGCGATCAAGGAAGCCCGAATTGGAAGTCAAGAAAACGTTGATGTTTCATCTGATGATGACGAGGAGGAAGAAGACGTGTCAAACACTTCACTTACACCCAGTACCCCTGTCAGCAGCACACCCCATGTGAGGCACACTAAGAGTGTTGGAGCGAGTGAGACACCAACGCGAAAAAGTTCACCAGTGAGCATAATTGGGTCAAAGAAGTCATTATCATCCCGTAAATGCTTGGTCCAGGGCAACATTAGAACCATGTTTTGTTCAGACGCGCCATATGAACGCAACCACCCACAGACGCGTCTGTATAACACTAAGCTGGCTAAAATGCTAGCTGTGGACCTTCTCCCTTTTTCTTTTGTAGAAGCGGTAGGTTTTCTAGAATTAGTGGCAGCGCTCTGCCCTAAATGGAAGGTTCCTAGCCGGTTCTATTTCGCCAGAGTTGCGGTTCCAGCACTACATGAAGATGTGCTGGAGGTGATTGGGGCAGCTTTGCAGAAGAGTGCTGTTCACACTATACATCTGACAACAGACATGTGGACCAGTGGCGCAGGCGCTGATTACATGTGCATCACTGCACACTGGGTCTCTTTTTCAGGGGTTAAAGCAAAGCTAAACGCAGGTGTTGACCCGGACCAAGTTTTTAAAGCTGCTCGGAAACATGCAACACTAGCCATGTTTGGCTTGGAGAAAAGTCACACAGCACGAAACATTTTGGACGAGTTTAACAAAAAGGTCTTGCACTGGCTGTCCCCAAAAAAACGCCAGATTGGTTATGTTTCCACGGATAACGGCGCCAATGTAGTTAAGGCCATGGCGCTGGGTGCTTATTTCAGAGTGCCGTGTTTGGCGCACTGTATCAACCTGGTAGTTCAAAAATTCTTGAGTGATAAAGACAGTCCAGCGTGCGAGGTAATGGCCACCTGCCGAAAAATGTGCAACCATTTCAGCCATTCTTTTAAGGTTCGGAAGCATCTGAGGAGCCTGCTACATGAACGTCGAATGCCAGTGAAAGCACTCATCCAGGAGGTGGCAACACGTTGGAACTCAACCTTCTACATGCTTGAGCATCTGTATGAGCAGTATACGGTACTCGATCACTATTTCTTAACACTGGGTACAGCTCAGAAGGACCTGAGGATGGATGCGGCGCACTGGGAAATAGTTAAAAGCCTGACAGAAATGCTTCGTCCTTTTGAGGTCTTCACGCGTGCAGTCAGCAAGGAGGACTGTAATTTGGGAAAAGCTATCCCATTGTTGTGCATGCTGGAGCACCAACTGAAGGCGGTGTCTTCTGAGTTAGAAAAAGATGAAAAAAACAAAGACCCTTTTGTTTTGTCGGAGAAATTATTAGAGCGCCTACGTGGTGATGAACGTCTTAAAATGATCAACTCAGAAAAGCATTACATTTGTGCTACTATTCAGGATCCACGCTACAAAAAGGCGCTGGCAGGCCAAGCATTCTTTCCTTTTGCTGATGAAGATGTTAAAAAGTACAAACGTTGGCTAGCCTGGTCAGCCAAGAGGTTTGAAAAAGAACGGCAGGATATTGAAGGAGAAGGCAGTACATCAGCATCAGCATCAGCAGGCCATCCCCAGTTAAAAGAATCCACTTCTGCACCTGTGGCTGTGGCACAAGTGACCTCTCAGCCATTAAAGACACCGGCAACCGGATCATCTGCACCACACACAAGAGTAACATTGGCTGCTGAAGAGGATTGGCTATCTTGGCTTGGGTATGGTTCTCGAAAAAAGGTCACAGGCACAGCAAAAATTAAGCAAAGTGGAGGAACCGTTGAGGACCTTGAGTCGATGGTGCAGGACTATCTGAATGACTCAACAGAGGTCTTTCTTAATGATGAGCCATTGGAGTATTGGCATGGGAAAAAACAATTGTGGCCCCAGCTCTCCAACCTGGCTATAAACTACTTGTCTTGCCCACTGGCAAGTGTGTCTTCTGAACGTGTTTTCAGTGCTGCTGGTGGCATTGTAACTCCCGAACGGAGCCG
The DNA here is from genome assembly GCF_964261635.1 of Lissotriton helveticus. NCBI lineage: Eukaryota > Metazoa > Chordata > Amphibia > Caudata > Salamandridae > Lissotriton > Lissotriton helveticus. The sequence continues at coordinate 1,845,946,632 of NC_136068.1, forward strand.
CCTCTCGCCCAAAAATGTGGAGAGGCTAACAATGATCAAGATGAATCAGCACCTCATACCACCAGATTACAAAGTACGAGAAAGCACGCCGCATGAAGACGAGGAGGACAGCAACGTAGATGAGGGAATTTGTTCTCTGTTCAGTGACGCTGACCTCATCCTGCCTGAATTCGCAGAGTATGATGACGAACTCTTATTCTTATTCCCTGACACCGAGCCCTGAAAATGAGACAATGAATCAATAACTTTCTTTTTCGTCCTTATTCACTTTTATTCCTGTGTGTCTGTCTTTCTTTGTTTTGCACAGTTAATTTAATTCAAACTTTAATCACCTAATCACAAAAACAAGCCCATCAGCAGAACTGTCTTCACTTGTTTGCTTATTGATTTGAAGGTGCCGCAGTCTACATTCCTCAGTTTCACAAGTTCAGAAGAACATGCTCCTCTACCCTCCTCCTCCAGACTCCTATTTCCCTCAAAGCAGAGGGTTGGATTACGCCCAATGAAGAAAGACTCAGCACTTGTGGAGGTGTTCTACTTCTTTGCGGGTGAGTTGACGGCTCTGAGCCCATTGCTGTGAAGCTCTAATAACGGATAAAAGTGTTTTGGACCAAATATGAGGCGGAAATTTCTTGCCGTTTTTGCTGACTTGCTTGCCTTTGAGGTGCTCTTTGGCGGGGATCTGGGTGTTTGTGGGTGACTTTTGGGGTCTGGGAGCACTGCTGCGACAGTCTAATCTTGATTGCATTTGCTTTTCAGGAAATCCGTGGTGGAAAACAGGAGTTATGATGATTGATGACCTAGCTGCACAGCGCGTTTGGACCAAAGGCCGAGAGATATTGTAAGTATGGGATTTTGCTTTTTGGCTGTTTGGGGGTGTTGTTGCGTGCTTTTTTGCGGGTGGGTTGGCGGGTCTGGGGCATTCCTGGGAAGGTCTAATACCGGATAGAAGTGGTTTGGACAAAATCCATAAGGAAAAGCCTTTTGGCACTTTTTGTAACTTATGGTTCGTTAGGGTTAGCCCTAGCAGCAGGATTGCATGTGTTTCGGGGTGTTCTAGATTTTTGCAACTGGCTATGGATACTTTTGCCTGCTTGCAAGTGGTTTGAATACAATCCACGGTGGGTAAGGGGGTATTTGGGCGTTCTTTTACTTTCAAAGTACGTTTTGTCACCATTTTTCTGCTAGGCCTCGTTTTTTGAGATCTGATGGGGGGTCTTCTACATTTTTGCGACTGGCTTTAGTAGGGGTCTTGGTGGGAGCATTGCTGGGAAGGTCTAATTTTGTTCTAAAACACAGTTTACAGTACACCTAGCTTGAGGGGAAAGATCCGCTAAATTAATTTGGCCATACTTATTTATCCTTCAAAAGGTGACTCAGACAGAGTACGCAATTTCAAAAATATTGTACTGTCTGTTAGGAAAATCAAAGTGTGACTTTTTGCACCACACAGCGTACATACCTTATATTTATTTATCAGTGGTATTGTAATAGCCCTTCCTGTTTTCCGTTCAATAATTACAGGCCGGGTTTCAGTCAACATCCGCCAGGCAGGCAGTGGACAGGGTGTCTTCTGTCAGTGGTCACCAACATTGATGGACGAAGCGTCAGCTGGAATGGAGGAGTGCCGCTAATAAGAGGAATTGTTTGCTGCATGCAACTTACTTACCAAATTCAACAGGACAATTCCAACAACATACAGATGCAGTATCCATTGTTTTCTTCTATGAGTCTGTCTGCATTTCTTGGATCTCTCTCTGCTTCTAAATTGATCCCTACAGCCATTTCTTTATCTTCAATTATTGTTTGTCCATGCTGTGCTTTTTTTTTCTTCTCTCAACAAAACCTACCCAAAAAGAAACCCCCATTCCCATCCATTTTCCAAACCCTAACCCTCTTCCCCCGGGCTGTGTGGGTTTGCTTGATGTGTGACTAAATGACATCAATAATTCCACACACTTGCTGGGGAGGATAAGGTCATAGCAACAGGCTGGTGAAGGAATACGAGGATATATTCTAGACTTACTCAGCTTCAGTACTATTTCTTGTAGTAGTAGGAGCCAATGTCAAATAAATTCAACGCAAGTACTAGTTATACTTGCAATACTTTACCATTTGTTAGGCTACATTGTGGCACTGTTCTAGTGTACTGTCACCTGCTATATTCTCTATCGTACCGTAACCGTTGTAATGCTACAGTAAGGACAAACCAACTGCCACTGTGTCACACCACTAGTACCACCGCAATGAGGACATTTCATCCGCCCAGGATTGCCAACCTTAATCCCCATTTCCCGTGGAGCCAGCCCTGGGCCTAGCCCTAATTTCAAACACAAATTACAGGTAAGATAAGCGTTTGGTGGGAGGTAGTATAATGGAGTATTAGGACTAGACGAGAGATTGACGGTAGTACTACTAAAGTCCTAGGACTCTTCAGGAAAACAAACTTACTGTTAAACCCCCACCCACCAGACTCAAAAGCAGTAAAAAACAGGTATGGTCAGATAAAGTTTAAAAAAGTATATTTATGTAGCCCTAACAAAATAATCTCCCTCAAGACCCTCCCTAACCCCAACGATTGTCTTTCAAAAGTCCCAAAAAGAACCCAACTCCCAAATCCCACCCCCAAAAGTCTGTAAAAAAAGGGCAAGGGACACTACACTACTGGAGGGTGCTGGTGAATTTAGCGGCCAGGGCATCATACTCCTTGCGGAGGGTGGCATGGTCGAAGCGGAGGCCCTCCACCAAGTTCTTATAGTTATGGACCTCCTGCTCCAGGTAGGACACTCTGAGTCCTAGGCGGCGCTGGCGTGCCTTGCAGCTCCTGTGGGGGGCAGCTGGTGTCTTTGCTGCTTGGCGGTGGCGGTTGGCTTTGGTAGCCCGGCTCCGTACCGCTGGAGCACTGCGCTGGCTGGCAGCCCGTGGGGGCACGGAGGAGGATGCAGCTGTCCCAGTGGAGGATGTTGTGGTTCCACCGGTTGACTGTGTGTCCTCCTCCTCCAGGGCCACCAGTCGCCGATATTCGGCGACAGTGGCATCCAGCCTCCGTTGCCGGGCCATTCGAGCCTGCTCCCTCCGTGATGTCGATTTGGAAGGAGCAACTATATGAAGAAAGAAAGACATAGTCTGTAACCAATGCTCCTTAACATTAATAACACAAAGTGATTGAGCCGAAAGTTGTGTCACAGTACAAGTAGCAAATTGAAAGCACAGTACATAACTATTGAGGACAGTATCTATCTAACCTCCCACTTCTGCATCCTTGCTCTAACATTAGTGGGAGGGAGTTTAATGAACAAATTCTAAGACCACTATGGACTTCCATTACAGTCGACTATGACAGTACACCAGTCTTATTCTTCTTCTTCTCTCTTGTTTAGGAAAATTGGTACGTTATCTTATGCAAGCCGACAGAATGCCAGCGCAGTGAACTTGCACCCGAGAAAAACAGACGCACACCATGATGAGTGAGACAGACTTGCGTTAATGTACCGGTCCAGTACATGCAGGTGGTGAAGCTATTACTTTTCTATTACGGGTGGCACTGAGAATACTCTGTTACAAGGGCTACTGCTTAATTAATTTACCTTTCACCCTACAGTGCAAATGAGTACTAGAAAAGGAAAATGAAGAAGCTAAATAATTTGATTATCTATCACTTCACGTGGGATGAATTTGATGACATATGGGATGACTTTAGGTGCTTTGCTTATTATTGAGTGAACAGTGATACACCCACACATGAATGACATACTACTACTAAACTAAAGTTATTAAGAGAGGTACGGAGTGTCCACCGTAATAACCGGATATATGCTGTGCTTGCAGTTGCAATACAAACTACTGCTACTATTCATGGTAGTATTGGACAAATGTACAATTTCTTTTCCTTGCCTTCCCTACACTGAAACGGACGTGCGGGTGCGGTGTTACATGCTCTTCAAGGTAACACTTAGTTCATCCAGTGACCATCTACTCTCTCTAGATACACATGTGCTATCTAAGAGTCAGATAATACCATGCTCCAGGCATCCATCCATTCAAAGTATATGCACACATACAGTTTCTGTTTCACCCACCCAGGCTGTTGTCCTTCCACCCATCCTTGCTTCATCATTGACCCAGCCATGCACCATACCATATTCTTTCCTTCCCAGCCACCTCGGGGGCCAAGCAAACACATATCATTCTTCTTTGCCAGCCATCATAAACTTTCTCGTCCTTCCACACTTACTTACACCCTTCTTTCGCTTTTTGTTCATCCCATCCATCAAGTTCATCTAAGATCTTATTGGGATTCTTCTCACCAAGAATTTCACATCTAAGTCGAAGTACATTTAGAGGAGGCTACTACCTGGTTGATTTATAATACACCCGTGCAGAAAGCACAGTATGCAGTCTTCAATCTCAATAAGTAAGGAATATATAGCTTACCTCTTCCCGCCACCACCGTGCGAACCCTCACAGGAACGTCCGGCACTTGCACCGCCTCCTCCCCAGAGTCCTCGTCCAACACCACCCCCTCCGCGCTGGCCCCACCACCAGATGTTCCACCTACAAAGTACATTTAAGAATGTTAGAATACACCACTCACTACTATATAATATTTGGTCTAGGAGGAATAAACAAATGTTAAAAAAACGCAATACAATGTAATAATTTGTAACTGTCTACTCTAAAGTAAAAATGTCCCTTTTTCCACAAGAAATGTGTCCAATTAATCGTTAGCACTAAGCACTTTTCCATTTTCAGTTAAATGTTTACTTTTATGACAAATTTGATTCTAATAAATGTGTTTACTTTTAATAAAGCTTTTAAACTTAAATAGACTCTGTGGTTTTTGGTCCTCCAGACTAGAGTGGATGAGCTAAAGGTTTTGGAATTTTTGCAAGCATGAGTGCCTCTGGCACTTCTTGACTCTGACTCCGTACTCTTGTCCTGCGTTGGATAATCTAATGATCATTGGGGATCAATCATCGGTGACTTTGGGAGCTAAATGACTCTGCCACACTATCTAGTCAGTAAGGAGATTGGGGGTTCTTCAGAGTCTGATATCACTGAGGTATGTGGAAAGAAAGTCTACCTGCGCCTATTATAATTGATAAACAATGCACTATTTAGTGTTCATAGTTCGGTTTGTGCAGATTTGTCCCTGCAACAGTAGTAGAATGGATTGTCCTCTTATCCAAACCAAAAGTAAAGTAGTATCTTATTCTTTCTTGGTGGTCATTCACCTTTTTATTGTTGGCAATTGTCATAGCATAAACATTTAGAAGACTTGAAAATACATTATGGACAATCCCAGAGGACTGCACTCAGTGCATAGATCTATTGCTGACTAGAATGGGAGTCCAATGGAATTGCCAAATGTGCAATCTTAGTTAGCTACACAGACAGACTAATAAGAATAATCTAGCAATACCACAGGGAGTCATAGTCGAGGCAGGATAAGAATTTAGATCCAGTCTACTAGAAGATCAAAGACGATTTAGAAAAAATCGAATGAGGAACGCTAGGAAAAAATAGGTACTCTATATTAAAATTAAAACTTACTGGGGCCAGCAAAGGAGCCCTCGCCTGCCCGATCCTGGCCTGCATCCTCCTGAACAGCACCCTCCTCCTCCTCCTCCTGTGTCCTCTTGCCCTTGGGGGGAGCTGATGTACAACATGAAAGAAAGAAAGACCAGAAAACATGGATGAGATTTGTCAACCAAATCAAACATTTCAAAAGAACAATAACAAAATATTTTGGAGAAATAGCAAATAGATAGACAACTATTCCACGGGATATATTGACCTATCTCATGTGGTATACTACGTTATTCGTATTGCCTGATTTGCGGACCGTTGACTTTGAAAGTTCCTATGTAACTCACTAAACAGACTACTAAAAAGGTTTGCCTAGGCCTGGCAGGCAGCAGTCCGCAGCACGCAAAGTGACAGACAAAGTCCATCCTGCTTGCAGATCAGTGAATACTCAAACTATCAATCCACCGACCACCACCACTATTTCTTCTTATAGCCATGTGTCTAAAGGAAGGACTGGACTTCAGTCTGTTGGGGCTGATTTAGAAGTCCCTTGCGGCTCATTTTCCTCCATTGTTGCGTGACTTTTGTGACGCTGCGGCAGAACAAAAGAGTCGCCATGGTGCGGCGTATATATATAAAAAAAAAACGCATATGGGAGATGCATCACGTTGTAAAGCCCTGTGCCATCAGGGGGCGGTCCGGCGCAAGGGAGGGCGTTCCTGCACAAGAACGAATCCTAAAAGTGGCTGAGGGAAATCTACAAGATGTCAATCAGTCACTTTTAGGACAATGATGCGTGACTCAAACCCTGCGCCTGCTTGAAGCCGACGTATGGCTTGATGCAGCATTGGGGAGATAGGGCACCCCAGAGCATTGCTGGAGCTGCGCCATCGTTGGCACGCAACTCCAGCAATGCGCCGCCTTTACGGCACAGATGCGTAAGGCTTCTGTGACGTTTTGGGCCAATGGGTGGTGGTGGCATGGCACACAATTAATGCCGCATCCCAGCTACTTTGCAGGGATGCGCCGGTAATTGAAAATATGACCCTTAGTGTCTAGCATTACGCAGTTCTTTACACTACACTCATACATAATTTCTCAGGCCAATGAAATGAACACAAAATACAAAACAAATAAGCATAGTAGCAAGCAAGGCTACTGAGAAGGAGAGCAGTGCACCTGAAATGCATAGAAGATTTTGAAATATAATTTACCTACAATGTAATCTGCAGCATTATTGCTCTTGGTAAAGAACAAAGATTTGCAAATAACAGAGCCGGATAAAACAGATTAGTGATGAAATAGCTAGAAATAGCTACTACTACTCACCAAGCCCGGGGACCTCTACGCCGAGCACGTCCAGCAAGTCCCGTTCCCGGTCCATGACATCCGTCCAGCGGTGGGTGGCCTGGTTATAGGTGCGTCGGACCCCAGAGAGCTTAAACATGGCCCGGCACACCTTCTCCCACCGCTTCCGGCGCTCCCGGATGCCATAGCCGGTTGCGATCTTGCCGCCTCCCAGGACGGTCTTGGGGAGGCGGCGCTGGACGTGGAAGATGAGTGCGGCCACCTCCTCCGCGCTAAAGATCTCCCGTGGCATCACTAGCTCCCCCCTCAAACGCCCGCACGGGAGCCGGGCACGGGGTGCGGGACCCTTCCCCTTCTCAGGGTGCTTCCCGGCTCCCTTTACCATGGTCTGGGCAGAAATGAGTTAAATAATAAAGAAGAAATAGAATAGGGAAGAAGAAAAGAAAAGAGTTTAAAAAAGTAGTTTAAAATTAACAAAAAGTAGCAGAAAACACAAAAATATAGAGCTAGAAAAATAGAGGGATAGATAATAAGTAAAATAGATCAAATAAACTTCAAACAAGCAAAGGATGGCAGAGATTCAGAGAGGATACAGAAAGCATGCCCAGAACCATAGCAATGAATGAGAAACAAGATGGCCGCGCCCATTCACCACCGCGTGGGTAAGTTCGCGCGAGATTTTCCTCGCGATCACGCGCGAAATTGTACTAGCGAGCAGCACACTTTGCGAGATTACACATAGCGGCCGGAAACGGAATTACGTCACGCAAACAAGATGGCCGCGCCCGTGTACTACCGCTAGGGTAACTTCGCAAACGTATAGGTACAAGCGCCTTGTGAACACGCAAAAAATCACGCGAACATACACGTCGCAAAAAAAAATAGTGTATTCGCAAGCATTCGCGGCTTCCGAAATCGATCTCGCACGGATTCGCGCCCCGCAAATCGCGCGAAATTGCAGAAAACCGATTTTTGCTAAACTGAAAGCAATCAGCAGGTGCAAAAGTTCAAACTTAACATTAGTAACCATTCACTCTAGTGCTTCCTGAGGGGCCCCTCCAGAGTTCAGTTGCCTATTTGCAACTATTCCATGACCCTGCTATGACCCAAACAGCAGGCTCATAGAATAGCTACAAGTAGACCATAAAGGTCCTGTGAAAAAAAATTGCACTGCAATAGAAAGCAAATTACAGATAAGGAAGGAAGCAGGTGCCAGCCAGACTGGAAGTTTCAAAATTACTGACACATTAATCACCCCCAAATTAATTCATGGCAGTTGAAGAAGGGCAGGTGTACTTGCTTTCACTGCAACAGAAAGCAAATTACAGATAAGGAAGGAAGCAGATGCCAGCCAGACTGGAATTTTCAAAATCACTGACACATTAATCAACCCCAAATTAATTCATGGCAGTTGAAGCAGGGCAGGTGTGCTTGCTTTTTTTCACCCCCATGATCTACAGTGATAAACAAACCTAATGGGTGGCAGTGAGGATGTACCAGAGGGTGGCATGGGTGTACCAGAGGGTGGCAGTGGTGAAACAGAGGGTGCTGTGAACCTGTGATGATAAACCAGACGTAGAAACAACATAGTCGCGGCCGTTGCGAGCCGAAAAGTAAGTTCGCAATTGCGAAATGGTCCACAAATCCTCGCGAACGCTCGCCAACACAAAAAACGTAAAAATCCGCTAATCCGCGAGAGTTCGCGGATTTTGCGTATTGCGAATCCGTAAATTCGCGTACGCGAGATCCGCTAGATCCGCCCATACTTATTACAGGCACTCCCCATTCAACAGACACTAGAAGATCCTCCTCAAATGGCCTACAAGTACAGTCTAGGTCCCCAACCTGGTGTTCCCTTAAGGAACCCTCCAGGCCCTGAGACTAGGTTTCGGGCACCGTGAGACACACCGTCCCACACTCATTCCTTCTCCACTGAGACCGGACATGAGCCCCTACACCCCTCCCACTACACTGGGACCTAACTGGGCTACACTGAACCTCTTCCACCTCACAGGTCTGGAAGATATCTAAGCCACTCCTTTTGGGATCACTCCCCAATGCCTCCTCAGGCTCTCTGGAATCCACCAAGAGGTCTGCCTCCAATACAAGCTCTCTGGGATCAGAGAACTCACACTCCACCGGGTGTTGGCATAGCTCTGGAAAACAGGAACTTAAAAAATGCACTCCAACAAATGAATCACACAGCCCCCACAATTGTTAACCAAGCTACCCTTTGCCTCACCCTCCAGTGCCTCACACAAGTACCCCACACCACTCTCCTGAGACTGGCAAGACAGTATCTGACTGTCTCTGTCACACAACCCAGACTCTTCTGGCTGGTCTTCACACACACACACCAAGGTTTCTACCATGGGGGAACCCCTCTCCCTGTACCTCTCGTCTAGAGTCAGTAGAGTGTCCTTCCCACCTCTAGGAATATGGTCTCCTGTGCCAGTCCCCCAATCTACTTCAGGGACACTGCACTCCACTGGAACTAGATCATAAACCTGAACCCCCTGGTGTATGTTGACCCCCTCCATCAAGTCAGGCGCCACATCTCTGGGTGTTTGTACCTCTCTCTCTCTGCACTAGATATCATAATCATGCTGCCACCATCTGAGCTGGAATCCACCTCCAACTCAGCAAAGCTCCTTCCTTGAGTGTCCCATTTTTCTTTCTGGGCTAAGGCCCACCGGATCATACCTTTCTTGTTTAGCCGGTCTAATTCTCTGCACCTTTGCTCAGCAGCAAGGAGCCACTCATCTTTCTCTTCCTCACTATCAGAGAAGTCCTCCTCCTCAGAATCATCTGCTAAAGTTGCTTCCCAAATTCTGGCCTCATGGGAATACAGGCATGCCTCAAGATCCCTCCTTGTGGAACCTTTCTCCACAGGCAGCCTCCTCTTCTTGCAACAGGCTTTTATCTCCTCTTCTGTGTAGATGCACAGGTGGAAACAGTTGACTTCCATTTTGGCAGGATTTGACAGGTGCAACACTAGCCAGAGTCTCAATATCCCAAAAATACTTTCAGGAGGACACTGGAAAAAACAAACAGTATGTGGTGGCGTAGTGGTCTACACTCACTAGTGATGTACACCAATAACTGTGGGTCTAGTACAAATTCAAGTTCAAATCCCACCGCTGACCAACAGTGTTAGAACTGGGGGTCTCTAGTTGGCAGGGGTAGGTACCACTGTCCAAATAGGGACCCTTGCTTCTAGTCAGGGTAAGGAGGAAACCCTCTGAGATAACCCCTGCTCACCCTCTAGGTAGCTTGGCACAAGCAGTCTAGGCTAACCAATGTGTAAAGTATTTGTACCAACACTCACAGTAATACAGTGAAAACACCACAAACTGACTCCACAACAGTTAAGAAAAATAAAGGTATTTCATCTAAACTACACCAGACCAAAACGACAAAAATCCAACATACACAGTTCAAGAATATGGTTTCAAAAGAGTTCTTAAGGTTTGCGATAGAATTCTTTAGGTTGCGATAGAATAATCCAAAGATGCGTGAAAAGCTCACAGTTGCGTCACGTTTACTCACAGTACCTTTTAGTTGCGACAAAGTTCCAAAAGCAGAAGCTGGTGCGGTGGAAAATAAGCGATGCGTTGCTCCTGAGACCCTGGGGAGGTGATGCGACAATCCCGCTGCAGCAGCGGGCGTGTTGCGACGAATCCGGTCTGTATGGGGAGGAAGGCCACTAGTATGGATTCCGGTGTGTAGGTTCCGTAGGAAGTTTGTTCTCGCAAAGGCACGATGCAACGATCTCGTACGGGCTGCGACGATCTCCGGGGCGACGATGCGTGATCCAGCGGTGATCCTCTCTTTCTCACAGCTCCTCGATGCGATGGCTCTGCGATGATGCTGGCAGCGACGTGATGCGGTTCGCAAGCAAGCGGTGCGGCGATCTCACCCAGCGACGACAGGCTCTGTGACGACACTTGCAGCGATGTTCGACTTTCCCGCACCGGTCTGGTGCGTCCCGCAAACGAAGGATGCGGCGAGAATCTTCTCGCACTGTCAGGGATGCGCTCCACAAGCGAGCGATGCAACACTTTTCAAATGCAAAAGTCTCTCAAGGTTAGTTTCAAGCTTCCCAGCACAGGTACAACTTCCAGAGGTCCCACAACTGGATCAAGCACTCTAGGAAGGACAGAACTCTCTCAGCAGAGTTTAGGGAAGCTGGGGGTGAAGTCCTTTTGTTCCTGGGACTTCAGAACAGGGAGCCAGCTCTTCTCTAGCCCTTGGAGATTCCTTCAAGACAGGGGACACAGCACAACAGCAAAGTCCTTCCCCTCTCCTTGGCAGCAAAGCAACAGGTCAGTCCAGCAGAGCAACAGCAGGATAGTCTTCCTTCTTCAGTTTCAGCTTTCTCCTTGGCAGAGGTTCCTTCTTGATTCCAGGATGATCTAATTTTCTGTTGTCAGGGGTCCTGTACTTATACCCCTAAAAGTCTTTGTTCTCTTTGTGCAAGTGGGCCCTAAGTCCGGTCTGAACCGGTTCTGGGTGTTGCCTGAGTACTTTGTTTTCCTGGCTTCTCCTTTCTTTTCAGAGTGAGGGGCAGGGTCGTCAGCCGCCCAGCAGGAGGTGGAGCCAGCATTGTGGATGGCAGGCACAGCCCTATTCAGAACCAGGTGCTAACTCCTCCCACCACTCAAGTTGCAAATGCAGTCATTCAGCCTCGGGCTGACTCAGCCAGCCTCCTGGGGCATCCCCAGCCCCTGTCACTCTCAAACCAGACAGTCAATCCACAAACAGGCCAAGGCACACAGAAGGGTCAGACAAGAGAACAGCAACTTTCTAAAAGTGCTGTTCTCAAACACAGGATTTAAAAACAACCTTTCCTAAAAGATGTGTTATTAAATTCTGAGTTCAGGGATACTAGATACTTATGTCCTATCTTGTTCCTATGGCAAGAAATGCTGGAAGCCACTGTAGCCAGCATCCCCCATGTTAATCTATGGAGCAAGATAGCCTAACATTAGTGAAAAACGAAAATGGCTGCCATTCACTATCAGAGCATGTCACCTGCACTAGTACATGTTCTACCTTTTACATACACTGCACCCTGCCCAGGGGAGTACCTTGGGCCTTCCATAGGGGTGACTAAGGTGCATAAAAAGGGAAGGGTTAGGCCTGGTCAGTGGGGACACTGACCAGGAGGACATGGCAGTTCACAGACTGCACACAGGCACTGCGGTGGCAGGCCTGAGAGACCGTTTTAGGGCTACTCATGTGGGTGGCACAATTATTGCTGTAGGCCCACTAGTAGCATTTGTCATCACCAGCCCTGGCACACCCAGTGCACTTTACTAGGGACTTCATGGTGATACAAATATGCCAATTATGTATATCCAATTACAATAACAATATACACAGGGAGCATATGCACTTTAGCACTGATCAGCATTGGTAAAGTGTGCTGAGTCCTATTGCCAACACGTACGGGTCAGGGAAAATAGGGGAGGAAGAAGCAAAAAGTTTGAGGATGACCCTGCAAGAAGGGCCAGTTCCAACATTCCCTGTTAGCGTTAGCCCACTAATCCTACCACCACCATCAAGAAAGCCCCCTATGAAACCCTGTAATAAGGTTTGTAAGATTAAGAGAGGTAGCAGCCATTTCTTCATCTATTTGAGTAAAAGAACTCAGAATTGAAGTGAACTAGTTTAGTTAGCCACTTCTACTGAAGATTAAGATTTTTTTAATGTATGTTGCAGGCAATAGGCATACCTCCCAGTGGTCACTATAGTTACAGAGGGTAGTAGGACAAGGGTATAACTAACTGGTATACTATACACTTTGATAAGTGGCTGGGTGCTGCAAAAGTGGCAAATGGTAACCTTATCAATCAATAAGACAGACCAAGTCTGTAGTGTTCCCACTCTTTTAGTGAGGTATTGTTAGGGTATCAGTAAAATAAGTAACCTAGCAAATGAATATATGTAGCAAGGGACTTCAGAATCAGATAAGGAAAGTCTAGGTGGAAAAGGTGATATACACACTATCGACTGTTCAGAGGGCAGCTTTTTGTCAATAAACAAAACAGAAGACTATGCTAAGTGAACAGACAAAAGGCATATTGTGAGTGATATGCAAGAAACAAACTACCCATTTATTTATTTTTACAAAGAAAAACAACAGGCCAACCCCTCTCTCCTAACAAATAGCCTCATTGCCCCATCAATGTCCTAAGTCAAAACCTTTACCCAACTTCTGTTCCTATTCCCACAACAAAAGTCTCTTCCACCAAAAATGTCTATTAAAAAAGACTTCCTAGAGAGCTTCGAGGCAGCTGTAAAGGCATGCCACCCCCTGAGCTAGGTTATGCCGGCCCCCACAAACCAACACCAGCTCACGTAGGGCATGGCAGAGGAGGCCGTCTGCTGTTGATGAGGACGGGGGGGGGGGGTCAGTTGGGAGGCAGCAGTGGTGGATTCCGGCTGCTGGTATTGCTGGCGATGCTGTCGCTGGGCTGGGGCAGCGGGCCAGACTGGCCGGAGGCACATTCCTCATTCTCCTCCAAAACCACCAGCCGGCGATATTCTGCTGCGATGGCATCCATCTTCTCTCCTGCTGGGATGGTATAGCCATGGGAATAAAATCTTGCTTCTCGGCTGAGTGGAAGGCTCAGAATCTCTCTACGTGTGAAAGCGCCTCCTTTAAGGTAAAGATAAACCATCACTTCACCTTTAGTGGCATATTGATCTACCGACCACCTGGGAACGATACCACCTTCAAATCCGCACTTGTAGAGGTGGTCAGCTCGCTAGTTTCCAGTTGTGCTAATTTTAATATTGTAGGGGACTTAAATATACACTTTGATCTGATGTCATCTCTCCCTATCAGCTCCCTGGTAGCGGATCTTGAAGCGATGCAATTTAACCAACTAGTCACCTCCCCCACCCACATAGGAGGACATATACTAGACCCCTTCTTTACAACCTTAGCCCGGGCTAGAACATCTGTCCCGTTGGCGGTGGGGTGGACTGACCATATGTTGGTTAAAGTGGCATGCCCCCTAGATAATCCACAATCGAAACCCGTGGATAAACAGATCCTCAAGCGCAACTGGCGTAAACTTAAGCTGGAGGAGTTTATTAGGATACTGGAGGTTCAGCCCTTAGGCAAACTGCAGAATGTGGAACAGGGATATGAACAGTTTTGCAACTGGGTTCTTAAGGCCCTCGATTCCCTTATACCCCTGCGTTGGTCTAAATGTCACGCTAAGACCCGCAGTCCTTGGTATAATGAGAATCTTGCCGAGCTTAAAAGAACTTGCCGGCAAGCTGAGAGGGCCTGGAGGAAGTCCTTTGATCCCATGTTAAAATCTCTGTACTTTGCCCAGCTCAAGAACTATCATAGAGCCATTTGTCAAACTCGGGCTGCTTATTATGCATCTGAGTTCTCCAATAGTCCTAATCCTTCCAAACTTGTCTTCAAAGTACTTAAAGATCTGATGGGGAAACGGACTACCTCGGTAGAAATCTGCACGGACTCACATTGTGAGAGTTTGGCATCCTTCTTCGTGGAGAAGGTGCAGGCAATCTACCGAGGTTTTACATCTTCCGTTCCCGAGGAGGCCCCTAGTGCTGTGAAGACTCGGATTGTGGAAACCCTGTCCTCCTTGCCGGCTATGTCTACTGAGGTATTTGATACTCTGAGCCTCAAAGTCAAATCGGGTTCTCCCCTAGACCCGCTGAAGCCGGAGTTATTTATGTTACTCCCGCCTACGTGCCGTGAGCCCATCCTGGATCTTATCAATCTTTCCCTCACTGAGGGCGTGGTTCCCTCCTCCTGGAAGCAAGCTGTGGTCAGCCCTATCTTGAAGAAGCCCAATCTTGACCCCTTGCTCCCGGAAAATTATCGGCCCATTTCCCTCCTGCCTTGGACCGCTAAGGTCACTGAGGCATACGTGAATACCATCCTGTCTACCCATCTCTCTCGTAATAACATTCTTGACGAGAGTCAAAATGGGTTCCGCCCTCAACACAGCACTGAAACAGCCTTGCTCTTTATGATCGAGCATTTGCGGTCAGTGCTGGATGCGGGGCAGACTGCGGCGCTCCTAATGTTAGATCTGAGCGCCGCATTCGACACGGTGTCTCATGACATTCTGCTGCGTCGGTTGGAGGAGGTGGGTATTAGTGGGAAAGCCCTTGAGTGGTTCCGCTCCTTCCTTTCGGACCGGTTTTTTAAAGTAGCCATTCCACCAGGCCAGTCCTCGTTCCACTCTCTGGGTCTGGGAGTCCCTCAGGGCTCCGCTTTAAGCCCTACATTGTTCAATCTGTATGTGGAACCGCTGGCTGCTGTCGTCAGGGAATCTGGCCTTACCATGACATCGTACGCCGACGACACGCAGCTGGCGGTGACACTCAGCGGGGACCCTGAGGTAAATGCTCCCAGATTCCGGGCAGGACTCATTGCTGTAGCTAAGTGGATGCGTTGCAACTGCTTGCAGCTTAACGCAAAAAAAAACGAGGTTCTGATTTTAGGGAGGCAGACGGAACTTTGGGGTGACCAGTGGTGGCCTCCCGAATAGGGCACTTCTCCTACTCCAGCGGCCGAAGTTAAAAATCTAGGGGTCTGGCTGGATTCCCATCTTTCTTTTGCCAGTCATACAAAGAAGACTGCAGCTACCTGTTTTGGTATCCTGCGAGGACTGCGACCTGTCCTGAAGTTCTTCGACCCCCCCACGCGGCAACTGGTGGTCCAGGCCTCCATCTTGTCGCGATTGGACTACGGGAGCGCTCTGCTACTTGGAGTGAACCAGGCTGAGGCCTCAAGGCTTCAGATTGTGCAGAACGCTGCGGCACGTGCCATCGTGGGCCTTCCGAGATGATGTTCTGTCTCCTCGGTCCTGACCTCCCTTCATTGGCTTCCGGTCAGACAGAGAATCAAATTTAAGGCTCTCTGTCTGACATTTAAGATTCTGAAGCTTTCCTCCCCCCCTGCCCTTGTGGGCCTTATTTCTCCGTATCTTCCTACACGGTCCCTCAGGTCTGAATCTCTCCATCTGGCGATTAAGCCCAGGTTCAGACTGAGTAGGATGGGTGGGCGCTCTTTTCATGTCCTGGCGGCTGATCTATGGAACTCCCTCCCGGTACACATCCGTGCCCTGGACAGCCTTACTCTTTTCAGACGCGCCATTAAAACCCACCTGTTTAGTTGCGGTTAATTGATCCTTTTCTTCTCAGTTTTGACCTGTTGTGTTGTGGTATCTGATCAGGCGCCAGGACGCCCCTTCGCTGGGGCAGCTATGCGCCTAATAAAAGTTATTAACATAACATAACATAACATGGTGGAGCACCAGCAGCAGGAGTAACTATATCAAGAAAGAAAAAAAATGAAAAACACAAATTGTAATGCTCAGTGCAAACATTTGTTTATAGTGGCACAGTAGCAGAACATTGCTGGTCTTATAGTGCCATTGGAATTTTGATGTGATTAGTCACTGGGCCAGGTTTTACTGACACGTGTCACACAATAGCACTGACTGCACGGAATTCATTCAGAATAACACCAGAATAAACATGTTTTGTTGTTTAAAGGATGTCATAGTGAAACTAATCAGACACTTTGTGTGGAAAATTACCTCTCATTAATGAGTAAGGCTTCTATGCAGCATAATTAATATTCTTGAATTGCAACTTTAATGGAGGCATGCTAGTGCTGGGACTGCTACTCTCTGCAGCATATTTTTGGGGCAGCTGTAATCGATAATTTCTTAACTTACTTGAATTCCAATAGCCCTGCTCTTCTCTGACTGCTTTTTTAATGTAATAAATTCTATGTCACACACATCATGTATGCCGGAAATCCTGTCTGCTGTAAAGTAGACAGTGGGTAAAATAATGTATGTATCCATACTAATGTAATAAAGAGAGAGCCCAAACCTTTGAGGCGGGTAATCTAAGGCACCACAGCACCAATCACAACACCCAATACAGCGTTGGAAAGGGCATTTGCAGCAGAAGGACATAGGCTATGCAGACGCCCACCATATACATTTAAAAGGTAAAAGAACCGTGCCAGCAAAGTAGTCCATTGTGGGCGTGTCTGCGTTGTGCTGTGGGCGTGTGCTGGGGCGTGACAAATGCTGGGGGCGTGTGGTATGTTCCGCCCTTTATGCCATGTCTCATATCGTGTGCTAATCTCACCCCGCTCCCTTTAAATACTCCTGCACCCCATAATCATAACCCACCCTAAAATACCCCCACACCCTTAAACACTAACCCATCTTAACCCTATAAATATACCCTGTACCCCAAAACTCAAACCTATCCCTAAACCCTAAAAATACCCCTGCACCCTAAAACCCAAACCTAGCCCTGAACTCTATAAATACCCCTGTAGCTCAAAACACAAACCTACCCCTGAACCCTAAAAATACCCCTGTACCCCAAAACCCAAACCTAGCCCTGAACCCTAAAAATACCCCTGTACCCCAAAACCCAAACCTACCCCTGAACCCTAAAATACACCTGTACCCCAAAACCCAAACCTAGCCCTGAACCCTTAAAATACCCCTGTACCCCCAAACCCAAACCGACCCCTGAATCCTAAAAATAGCCATATACCCCAAAACCCAAACCTAGCCCTGAACCCTAAAAATAACCCTGTACCGCAAAACCCAAACCTACCCCTGAACCCTAAAATACCCCTGTACCCCAAAACCCAAACCTAGCCCTGAACCCTAAAAATACCCCTGTACCCCAAAACCCAAACCTAGCCCTGAACCCTTAAAATACCCCAGTACCCCAAAACCCAAACCTACCCCTGAACCCTAAAAATACCCCTATACCCCAAAACCCAAACCTACCCCTGAACCCTAAAAATATCCCTATACCCCAAAAACCATACCTAGCCCTGAACCCTAAAAATACCCCTGTACCCCAAAACCCATACCTATCCCTAAACCCTAAAACTAACCCTGTACCCCATAACCTAAAACTATATCTGAACCCTTAAACTACCCAAACACCCCAGAACATGTACCTCAGTACCCCAAAACATATACCCCTATACCCATAATTACCTTATCCATGCATTTACAACGAATTTCGTTGTAAATGTATGCGTGGTAAAAGCATATAAAATGTAATGCCATGCTTTATAATGGCATTGCGGAGTCATGGTACTTTCGTAATGAAAGTATGCGGAGTGATGGTATGCGGAAAGAAAGTTGCGGAATAATGGGTGTTTACCCTCCCCCGGTAAGTACATTGGTGGCACGGCGGTCCACATCTCCAGCAGCATACTCATATTTTTTCACCACCCATTTGAAAAATGCACAGGTCTCTCTCATTGATGGACAGCACTGACATACACTTTTAGACACACCTCCCGCCACAATTTCTAGAATTGCGAACTTTAGAGCTGGGGAGCTACGTTCGAATCTCGGCATCAGCTCACCATCCTGTGATTCCAGGCAAATCGCTTTGTCTCCCCGTGCCTACCACAAGTGAATGTATTCTTCTGTAATGTAAATTGCGCTCATGCCATGTTGTCGAGTTTGCGCTATATAATATTGCAAGGAAAAATAAAGTAGGGAAACTCGAGTTCACACACTACTGAACGCGCACTCTTAAGTGCATCAGCAGTGCACTGTGAATCGGAGCGTTTCATAGGCCTGTCAGAGATACGAAATGCTATCAAAAAGAAATCCTACAAAACAATATACTACTGGCCAGCAGCAATTCATACCCGGACAACGTCAGGACGGGCTGCTAGTATGTTTATATAGACTCACACACACACACACACATATATATATGTGTAACCTCCTGCCGATCACAAGCAGGTAGTTATAGTTAAGACAATGTTTCCATACAGAAAGCATTTTTTGACTTGCCTATATCTTTTGTGTCGGTTGACGAATCTTCACAAAAGTTTCCAAAAAACGTACCCCGGTGATTCCTGCTGTGACAGGAAAGTTTCAGGGGGATCCATCAAGGTAGAGCCAAGAAAAGGGGGGTCAAAAACATGTGTTTCCCATGTTTATTCCCATATGATTTTTAGGCATGACTACAGTCCAAACTGCTGAACGAAATTACACCAAATTTCGCTGGATGATAGATATTGGTCCAGGGAAGTGCCTATTCTGTGATTTGGTGGCAATGTGTTCGAGAGTTTTAGAGATATTAACTGAAATCCAAATTTGTATATATAGGGATGCGAAGGCTTCACAAACCTTCCCGATCTCGTGCTGAGTTCTGATTTGCTGACAACTCTTCATACCAGGAAGTGTTGGCAGCCATCTTTGGACTTGGCTTGAGCTGAATCCCACAAAAAACAGGGAAAAAAGAGAAGTGGGCAGGGTAGGAATATCCTGATCCCCTAGGCAGGAAGCCAGCAGGGACTGTGGGGGCATCCATGCTCCCCCTGCGGTCCCAGTGGAGACAAGGTGCCCTGGGGTCACCCAAAGAAACATGGCCAGCCCCCAGGGGATGGGGTTTCCAGGACCGAAATGGGCTGGGGTATGGGGGCCGCGCAGCCCCCCTCTCCATTTGTAAATGGCAGGGGAATGGGGTCCCAGGGTCAGGGAGGGGGGTCACGCGGCCCCCATTCCCTAGTGCAAGTGTAGTTTGAAAAAAGGCTGGGCTTGTGTGATGGGTTCCCTGGGACAGAAATCTTCCCGGGAAGGGGGCCACGCAGCACTTTCCCCAAATTAACTAAAAAAAGGCGAGCCCCTGTTTTGGGGAGGAAGGCCCCTTAGATCTTGAGAGTTCTTGGGGGCCAAGAACCCCTTCTACCTCATGTAAGTCCCTCACAGTGGGATTGCTTAGAGCTTGTGGGAGGCCAGCCCCCTTGCTCCACTACTCTGCAAATGGACCTTTTGCTGACTACTGGTTGGGGGATAACATTGCCTTAGAGGCTGAGGAGTCTTAGGGACCAACAACCCCTCCTGTTACCTTCTTCAAGTTCCACACAGAAGGATTGCTGACAGTTTGCGGGAGGCCCTGCCTCCTATCTCCAACACTCTGCAAACACACCTCCTGGCGCACTACTGGTTAATGGATGAAGTCTCCTTGGCTGTCGAAGGTCCTTGGGGGGCAAAAGTTCCTCCTGTTATATCCAGTCAGTTCCACACAGCAGGATTGTAGAGAGATTATCAGAGCCACCGTACCCTTTCTCCACCACTCTGCAAACGTGCCTCCTGGTGCACTAATTGTTGGGGGATGAAGTCCCTTTGGATGCTGAAGGTCCTTGGGGGGCAGAAGCCCTCCTGTTACTAGCAGTAAGTCATACACCTCAGGATTCCTGGGAGCTGGTCAGAGGTCCCATCCCCCTTCTACACCACACTGCAAACATGCCTACCAGTTAAAAAAACTTAGAAATTCATTAAAAAAATGAAAGCTACAGGGACGTTATAGCTAGGAAATAGATTTTGTTGAAAAGTAGACATTCACTGAAAAAAAAGGTTTCAAGGACATTATAGTTAGAAAATAAACTTTTAAAAACCATAAACTTCACTGAGAAAAACAAAGGTTACAGGGACGTTAAAGTTAGGCTCAGATTTCACTCATACTAAACCATAGAATTTCAGCAGTTAAATTTACCTGAGCTAACTGTAATTTACATCCCTCAATGCACTGCTTATGTCCTCACATATTACAGCATAGTACATTGCTCATGTCATGGTTAGTGACATCACAGCCGACATCTCAAATGACATTGATGATGACATCATCCACATAAACACTCACACACCCACTCACATCCATACAACCTCCCATTCATCCAGATACACACCCACACAACCACTCACATACCCATTGACAAACCATACCAGTACTCACACACCCACTCACTCCTCCATGGAGCCACTCATACACCCACTCACTCACTCATAGAGCCACTCACACATTCATGTACTCACCCATACAGCCACTCATACAACCATTCACTCACCCACAAAGCCACTCACACAGCTGTACACTCTTTGATACAGCTACTCACACACAGACTTGTTCACCTATACAGTCACTCACACACCCACTCAAACACCGATAGAGCCTCTCAACACAGCCACTCGCCCACCCATACAAGCACTCACACACTAACTCAAACACCTACACAACCACTTACATACTGATGCACACCTCCATACAAGCGCTTTCATATCTGCTCACTCACCCATACAGTCATTCACACACTCACTCTCCAATACAACTATTCACACATCAACTCACTTAACAAAACACTCACTCACACAGCCTACCACTTACCCATATAGCCACTGACACGCCCATTTACTCAGCAACATAGTCCCTCACACACCCACCCACTCACCCACGCAGCTACTCACATACCTACTTATATACCCATGCAGCCAAAACAACTCACACACTCACTCACACACCCATACAACCACTGAGATACACACTCACATACCTATATATCCACTGACACAACTACTCACACACCTTGAGATTTTATCAGAAATGTACTCATTCACCCATACAGTCACTCATGCATGCACTCACACACCCATACAGCCACTCAGACGCCCACTCACACACTGACACAGTAACACACCCACTCAGATCACACATGTTAAAGACAGTATCACTCCTCAGTAGTACAACTAGTATACTAATCTAACCTTTGTAGTAGGTTAGTATATATGTTTAGGATCCATAAACTTCTAAAACACTTACACGCAATTGATGATGTTATCCATGATGTCATCAGTGATGTCGTTTGAGCTATCATCAGTGATGTCATCAGTGATGTCACTGACCATATCATGAATGATGTAATATGTGAGGTCATAAGCACAGCATACGCTTAACTTACCTTTGAGTGAAAGCAGCATGTTATTTGAAAAGAAATATTAGAATTTTTAGAAAACAAAAACTAATTATTACTCACTGAGCTCTGCAACCTTGCCACCTAGCAGGTCGAGCAGATCTTGCTCCCGATCAATAATGTCTGCCCAGTGGTGTTTCAGCTGCTTTGTGGTGCGCTGCACCCCTGTCCTGCAGTGCATGCACTGACCTACTGTCCCCAGACCAGCCGATGTTCCTGCATGCCGTACCCTTTCCCGGGCCTGCTGCCTGCTATAAACCTAAAGGGTAGGTGGCACTGAACCCAAATAATGATGTTGACCACCTTCGCCTCACTAAGAATGCAGTGGGGCTGAACTCCTGAATGGCGCAGGCACCCTCAGGGTGTGCGTGTGGCACTGACGCCGCCGATGCTGCCTGCTTCTGGCATGGGGAATACTAAAAGAAAGCAGAAAGGAAGAAAGTGGAACAGAAACAGGACAGCCACGGAAGAAAAAGGAAAACAAAAATAAAAACCAAAGTACAAAAGGTCAAGAAAAAGTTTTAAAAAACAGACAAAAAAAATAAAATACACACACAGAAAGACACACAGTAATAAAACAAGCATTTGCAATGCAATAGGTCTCGCATTTATGTGACTTTAAGTTATTGGCATTGTAAATGACTGTGGGCCATATGTAGGTAAAAAAGAATTTGCGATTCTGAAATTGCGATTTTCCACGAATCGCATTTTCAGAATTGCAAATTCTGATGTAGGTAAATATTGCAAAAAAAATAGCGATTACCAAAAATCCGCAGAATCACATAGCAATTACTCAAATTGCGATTCCTTAATTGCATAATTGCTATTAAGGAATCGCAATTCCGGGAATCAGCAATCCAGGTGCAGAATGATGACATCACAACCAGGAAGTGTGACTGCCCATGCTGCACCTGATTGCCAGCAGGTGGGTGAGAGCCAGAAGCAGAGTGAGAACATGTGAGAAATGTTGAAGGTTTCTGCTCAGCAACTGAAAGCAGGAATAATGGAGTCCCAGGGAAGTGAGAAGCAGCGTGAAGAAAATTCAAGAAAGAGAAACCAAATATTTAGTGAGAGGGAGCTGGAAGTCCTCACCCAGGAAATAGTAAGCCAACATGGCCTCTTTTTTGGCAAAAATTCACTATGTGTGCCAGAGGCAAGAAAAAGAAAAATATGGAATGACATCCAGGAAAAAGTGAATGCAAATGGCGTCACACACTGCACAGTCGAAAAGGTGGTACGACATACGGCAAAGGTCGAAGGTGAGGGTGGCCACAAGTTTGGCTGAGGCAAAAAAGACCGGAGGTGGGACTTCGACAGAACCAGACCCATCGCCCCTGGAGGAGCTGGTGGAGGGCACCCTTCAGCCTGAAAGTGTGAGTGGCATGGCTGACCTGGACAGCTCCGAACACACAGACACCAGACAAGGTAGGATGCATGCCAAAACCCCCAAAACATAACCAGCCCACTCACACCCCCAGTCACCTAACCTGAGTGCAACTCCAGTACATGTCCACAAGCACACCCAGAATTGCATTATGGGAGATGTAGTCACATGCACTGATTCCTGGGACAGTGCGACATAGCAAGGGGGAATAGAGATGACTCATTCAAGAAATGTTTAAAACAGATAGATAGTACTAATGTGAATTGAAAATAGTAAACTTTAATGCATAACAAATGCTAGACAGGACACACAATTAATGTGTGCATTAAAATTCACAGCACCACCAACAACACCGGAAACCGTGGCAGAAGGGGTGGACACATCAGAAAATGAGGGCGAGGCAGGGCAGGAGGAGCAGGGCGCAGCAAGACAGGCAGACCCTGCGCCAGGCAGACGGCACAACATAGTTTCACCACTACCACTGCTGGAGGAAGATGCACCAGATACAGCAGAAGAGGCACAGCCAGAGCAAAGGCAGCATTCAGGACAGCAAACACCAGAGTCCCCTGTACAACCTAGAGATGGGAGTGGGTCAAGATGCAGGGCATGGCCCTCCACCAGCAATGCTCCTTCCAAGGAAGTCACGGTGTTCTCTGGCCTAGAAGGCAGCATGCTGAAAGCACAGCACCTGCAAGTGAAAGGCAAAGGTCAATACAGAGCCAACTAGCAGCACACAATCACAACATGACAGAGTTGCGACTTGATGTAACGGCCATGACAGGTGCTTTAGAAGGACTGTGAAGAGAGATAAGGAGAGACAGGGCAGCCAGACGCAGGGAGAAAGACACCCGGCTGGACTTGTACACAAGAGCTGTCAACTGCCAGTCAACCGCCACATCCCTGCTGGCCAGAAGATGTGTCAGAATGCAGCATGAAAATGGCACACTGCTGCGAGGATGTGGGTAGGGGCCTGGTTCAGGTGACACATGCCGTGAACCAGATGCGGGCAGCTGCCACAGGGACACTTGGCACATTGGATAAAGACTAACAGTCCAGCAGGAGCAGCATCACTCCACCACTTTCAGCAGACAGACGCCGGAGTGCGCGTCAGGGGAGAGTAGGTGATGACTCCAGTGAGGTCAGTGTGCAGCCTGAGTGATGGGCAACAGGCGTGCATGTAGGAGGTGAAGAGGCAGCAGGGACACATGGCTATGTGTGAAGCAACACATTCCATATGGACTCATTGACTGATGGCAAATCTAGCACAGTGGCACAAACATGTGCAAGCATTAACATGAAAGTCACGCTGTGTGACAGTTGTTTTCCTGCAGTAAAGGAAATAAACATCACAGTTTAGCACCATCCTGTGGTATTGTGTCCTCATTACTCACCAAGAAATAGTTCTGTGTGATCTCATCACGTTTCAGGCGCCCAGCAGTAACCCCGGCACCACCTGCCGGTCTGCGTCGTGGAGCTGGTTCCTCCTCATCTGATGTGTCTGAATCTGTCAAACCCACTAGGGTGCCCTTCTTGGAAGCGATGTTGTGTAGCATTGCACAGGCAACCACGATTTGGCAACATGTCTCATGGCTGTACTGTTGCGCACCTCCACTCTTATGGAGGCAGCGGAAACGGCTCTTGAGGATTCCAAAGGTCCTCTCAATGGCGCAGCCTCTGACTCTCTGGGCTCTGTTGTACCTCCGCTCAGCTGCTGTGGCTGGATTCAGGTAGGGTGTAAGGATGTAGTCACATACAGCATACACACTGGCACCTGCAGGGTACAAGTAGCTTTATGTTAAATACTGTCCTGCCACTTCAAACCTTTACTGGTTGTGTGTATGTAAGCCATGCAATTACCTAGCAGGTTGCCCTCCCCAAACTCGGCACTTGTGAGTCTGCGATTTAATTCACAGTGGTGAAAAATGAATGAGTTGTGTGTGCTTCCTGGGTATTTTGCCACAATATCTGTGATTATATGCTTTGCATTGCACACTAACTGGATGTTCAGGGAATGATA
Organism: Lissotriton helveticus; assembly: GCF_964261635.1. Lineage (NCBI taxonomy): Eukaryota > Metazoa > Chordata > Amphibia > Caudata > Salamandridae > Lissotriton > Lissotriton helveticus. The sequence goes on from NC_136068.1 coordinate 1,845,971,688, forward strand.
TGACTTTCTGTTCCTGAACACATACTCATTTTGTGATGGGGGTGGCAGTGCGACATGGGTCCCATCTATGCAGCCGATGACGTGGGAAAATTGGGCTATTTGTTAGAATTCATGCTTGGTCTGATCTAGTGCCTGTTTGTGCAAGGAAATTGGATGTGGAGATGCAGCCTCTGAACCATTACATCAAGGAAAGCATGGAAGAAGCACAAAAGTGCACTCTGAGAGACCCCTCCTTCTGAGGCTATCACCCCCTGGAAACTCCCTGATGCCAGAAGGTGCAGTGGGCACAGAACCTGAACATGGGTAGGAATGGTGTGTGCCCTGTGTGTGGGGTATTCAAGTGTGGGTGTCAGCTCCTCTATCAAATCCAGGATGCTGTCTGGGTGCAGCCTGTAGTGCACATGGATGTCCTCCTGGGTCAGCAGGAAGAGGGTGATGCATGCTCTGTAGATCCTTTCCTGGCGTCTCCTTCTCTGTGCAGCATCTCTGATAGGCAGCCTCCTGGCTATCACATACAGGCCAGCCATGGTGGGAAGCACCAGTGGCATTGTGGGCCTGTTTAAATTGGTAGCACCTGATTACATCCTGCTCAGAGTTGGTGGTAATTGAGAAGTGCAAAATTGTGCTTTTCGTAAAATTTGCAATTTTTTGCTACATCTCAATTTGCAAATCCTCATTTAGCTGGAACAGTATTTGCAATTATCACAAATACTGTGCCGCAGACTGCAAATTTGCAATATCATTCACAGAATCGTTGGTGCGCAAAAAATGGTAATCGCTAAATTAGTGATTCCCATTTCTGTGCTGCGGACACCTTTCCTACATCGGAACAATTTGTTTTGCGATTGCATAAACCCTGATTTTTGCGAATTACAGTGTTTGCAATCGCAAAACAGGTTCCGACACATGGCCCAATGCCTTTTATTTCTGTATAAAAACAAACAAAAAAGGCATTGTTATTTGCAATGCTAATAGCTAAAACTTGTGTAAATGCGAGACCTATTGCATTGCAAATGCTTTTGCTTCATTTGATCACCAGATGGCAGTCATAGCAAACACACAAACAACCATTCTGTTTCTAGGTTAGAGCGAAACGCAAACACTGTCTTTTGTGCTCACGAGCCGTTGTCCTTTTTAAGGAAAATTTGTGGTTCCTGAACTTTAACATGGCGGCAGTGTTAACCAGTCATTTCACGAGGCTTACTGCAGGCACTGCAGACGGACATGCGTTACCGATATATGAATTTCACATAGAAACCAGCGTGCAAATACAGCCCTACAAACGAGCCGCCGTGCTGCCAGCACTGAAGGCATGTTTATTAACTGAGAGATTGTCACACAGAGCAAGCATGCAAGACCACCACAGGCGCACTCCAACCCTACTGGGAGTCCGGGGTTCAAACATTCTTTAAAGTTTGTTAAAGATTTGCGGGGAGCATGTCCTGAAGTTTGGTATTGCTATTTAGTGGTCTAACAAAACCATTGTCTGATAAAACCAAGATGTCACCATTGCTAAAGCAGAAAAAAAATAGTGCTTACGACTATTGAAGGAGAGAGTGTAACCCCCCAAGTAAAAGTTCCAGTCCTGATGGGCTGTCGCAAAAGGAGACAGGGCGGTAACAAGGAGGGACTAAGAAACCTCATTATCAATTGGAAGCCAGCATTTTCTATGGACAATTACACCAGCCAATGAAAAATATAGGTGGGGCTTCCACACCGCTTCTAAAACATAGCCTACAACAGTATGCCTCGCAGAGCGAGGAGCGCATGTGCTGCAACGCTAGGCTCGACCAAAAAAGCTTAACCTCATTACTGCGGCGCGAATTCCACCGCAGTGCTGACATTCCAATCGCGGACGTGGTCATGACGGCTCCCAGCCGTCATCAGCACACGCCCACCGTGACTCACAACGTCCGGGTGCCGTCATGACCATCGAAGAGGTTAGATGAGTGGATACTTGGGATAACGATCCAATGGGGGAGGATTAGGAGAGGTAGAAAAACAGGCCCTGCAACATGAAGTGAAGCAGAAAAGCAGGTAAAACATAATGAATGTGCCCATGCACACCGCCTGTGCCCTTCATGCTGATTTACAGCCTGAAATGCACTAGTGGTGTGAAAAGAAAAACAACACAAAGAGTGGAATGAGCATTTTTTCACCCATTAGCAGTTTCCACTGAATTCTGCAGAGCATTTTTTGCTCTGCAAGTTCTGCCCAGGCCTAATTAATATATAGATGACACCAGTGTGATTAGTTTTGAGAACCACATGTCAAACATGAATTGCCTTCTAATTCTGAACTATGAAAATTATATTCCATTATTGTGGCCCAGGTGATTTAACTCTGGGAACACAAAATATCTCTGAATCCCCCAAAAATATGATCTATCAGTGATGAATGTGTGCCCAGAGACACAGAGATACAGATGAATTCAAACAATCCCCTTACTTTAGGAGTGCAGCCAAACACTGATATCAATATTAAGAAATGATTTTGGATTAGAAAAATTACATTAAATTGATGATTACTTCAAGCAACTGAGAATTGGCGATAAAATTAGGAGCTGTATTATAGCGAAAGCGTCAACACGTCACACTTAAACTACAGCAGTACCAGCTTTCTTTCTAAAAAGTCAGTGCTTAAGTTGAGCAAGTGGTTTTGGGGTGCTTGAATCTGGCACTTAATTTTGAACACCTGGCACTCGTGACAGTCTGCCAAAAGGTCGTGCTGTCTTTCTAATGTATAGATGACCACAACAAAGGTCAATTTTTATATTGAATATACATTAAAAATGACTATTAAATACCACCCACACTATTCTTATCGCTTTGAACTAGTCTGAATTGTCACACTTGTAATAATGCGATGGTTAATAGTTTTGTTGGCACTGTCACTGGCATTGCTGGCAGGGGCAATGTGTGGTGCAAGCTGCAGTGGCCTCCGAGGAGTGCACGGGCTCTTATTCTTTTTTTTTAACAAATTAAGCACTGTAAAAAGAATTGCTCAGGCTCACACACAGGGCAGGGAACTCAGCAGTTCAGCTTCTATTTCACGACAAGCAATTAAGATCATAGCAGAAGTGGTGGCTTGGACAGTGATGAGGACGGGTGCCTGAGTCCATTACCTCCGCCACCCCGAGACGAAATAACGGCGAGCAAGGGTCCTGCACAAGAAAGAAACAGGAACAAACGGCAGAATCCGGCGTAGGAAGGCACAGGGCACGAGTTGGCAGACACGAGCTCAAGCAAAGAAGCGGTGAAGGGGAGTAATCAGCAGCAGACGGAGCGAGGGGAGCCCAAGATGGCGGCAAACAACTGAAGCGACGAGGGGCTCAGTAACGCCACTGCAAGAGTAAGGAGAGGGGCAGCGGGGAGAAAACAGCACGCTGATACGTAAGGGGAGCACACCTAAGACAGGGAGCGGGAGCAAGATAAAAAGCCGATTAAGGGTCGGAAACACCAAATCGATCCAAATCGAAACCGAAACTGACGTGAAATCAGAAAAGCAAAGCGGCCATTTTGCGCTCAGCACCGCCTTTCTCCTCCGCAAAACAGGCGCGCCTGAGATCGCTACCAGAAACACGATCAGAGAAAACAAACGCGCCCAAAGGAGAAGCGATGAAGGGGAGAAATCGGCAGCAGACTGAGCGAGGGAAGAAGGAAGCGTGGAGAACCCAAGAGGGCAGCACACAACTGGTGCGACGAGGGGCTCCGCAATGCCACGGCAAGAGAAAGGAGGGAGGCAGCGGGGGAGCAAACAGCGCTCAGAAACGGAAGGGGAGCGCTACTAAGACAAAGCAGCGGGGGCGAAATAAAATGCTGATTAAGAGTCAGTAACATCAAACTGATCCAAGCAAAATAAAAGTGACCATTTTACGCTCAGCCCCCCCCCCCCCTCCGCAAATGGGCACATCTGAGATCGCTACCAGCGATGCGATCACAGTGTAACGGCAGCAAGGACAGCAGAGAACAAACACGCACAAGGGAGGACAAAAAGTGGCGCTAAAGAGAAACCAAGCCGAGGACAATCGAAAACCTAAGGGAGACGGGAGCGGCCATCTTGCGCTTCGCCCCTCCCCCTACCTCGCCAATTAACACCGGCAAAGACTAGCGGTATGGAAGTAGTGACAAGAGTCACAAGCAGCAACGCAGTGCATTAACAGTGGCCAGGATCATAACGAAACTAAACGGAACGAGGGGGCCATCTTGCGCCTCTCCTCCTTAGAACCAAACGCGGTGCCGGACGGAAGCAGAGCAAGAGCCAAAGCCGCACAGAAGGGTCACAACCGTCTTGCGCTGATGCAAAAGTGCCGGTCTATCCCACAACGCCCGCAGCCTCAACCGCCTCGCCGGAAACTTGGGAGCAAAACGTAAGGGGAGCACACCTAAGACAGGGAGCGGGAGCAAGATAAAAAGCCGATTAAGGGTCGGAAACACCAAATCGATCCAAATCGAAACCGAAACTGACGTGAAGTCAGAAAAGCAAAGCGGCCATTTTGCGCTCAGCCCCGCCCTTCTCCTCCGCAAAACAGGCGCGCCTGAGATCGCTACCAGAAACACGATCAGAGAAAACAAACGCGCCCAAAGGAGAAGCGATGAAGGGGAGAAATCGGCAGCAGACTGAGCGAGGGAAGAAGGAAGCGTGGAGAACCCAAGAGGGCGGCACACAACTGGTGCGATGAGGGGCTCCGCAACGCCACGGCAAGAGTAAGGAGGGAGGCAGCGGGGGAGCAAACAGCGCTCAGAAACGGAAGGGGAGCGCTACTAAGACAAAGCAGCGGGGGCGAAATAAAATGCTGATTAAGAGTCAGTAACATCAAACCGATCCAAGCAAAATAGAAGTGACCATTTTACGCTCAGCCCCCCCCCACCGCAAATGGGCACATCTGAGATCGCCACCAGCGACGAGATCACAGTGTAACGGCAGCAAGGACAGCAGAGAACAAACACGCACAAGGGAGGACAAAAAGTGGCGCTAAATAGAAACCAAGCCGAGGACAATCGAAAACCTAAGGGAGACGGGAGCGGCCATCTTGCGCTTCGCCCCTCCCCCTACCTCGCCAATTAACACCGGCAAAGACTAGCGGTATGGAAGTAGTGACAAGAGTCACAAGCAGCAACGCAGTGCATTAACAGTGGCCAGGATCATAACGAAACTAAACAGAACGAGGGGGCCATCTTGCGCCTCTCCTCCTTAGAACCAAACGCGGTGCCGGACGGAAGCAGAGCAAGAGCCAAAGCCGCACAGAAGGGTCACAACCGTCTTGCGCTGATGCAAAAGTGCCGGTCTATCCCACAACGCCCGCAGCCTCAACCGCCTTGCCGGAAACTTGGGAGCAAAACGTAAGGGGAGCACACCTAAGACAGGGAGCGGGAGCAAGATAAAAAGCCGATTAAGGGTCGGAAACACCAAATCGATCCAAATCGAAACCGAAACTGACGTGAAGTCAGAAAAGCAAAGCGGCCATTTTGCGCTCAGCCCCGCCCTTCTCCTCCGCAAAACAGGCGCGCCTGAGATCGCTACCAGAAACACGATCAGAGAAAACAAACGCGCCCAAAGGAGAAGCGATGAAGGGGAGAAATCGGCAGCAGACTGAGCGAGGGAAGAAGGAAGCGTGGAGAACCCAAGAGGGCGGCACACAACTGGTGCGATGAGGGGCTCCGCAACGCCATGGCAAGAGTAAGGAGGGAGGCAGCGGGGGAGCAAACAGCGCTCAGAAATGGAAGGGGAGCGCTACTAAGACAAAGCAGCGGGGGCGAAATAAAATGCTGATTAAGAGTCAGTAACATCAAACCGATCCAAGCAAAATAGAAGTGACCATTTTACGCTCAGCCCCCCCCCTCCGCAAATGGGCACATCTGAGATCGCCACCAGCGACGAGATCACAGTGTAACGGCAGCAAGGACAGCAGAGAACAAACACGCACAAGGGAGGACAAAAAGTGGCGCTAAATAGAAACCAAGCCGAGGACAATCGAAAACCTAAGGGAGACGGGAGCGGCCATCTTGCACTTTGCCCCTCCCCCTACCTCGCCAATTAACACCGGCAAAGACTAGCGGTATGGAAGTAGTGACAAGAGTCACAAGCAGCAACGCAGTGCATTAACAGTGGCCAGGATCATAACGAAACTAAACAGAACGAGGGGGCCATCTTGCGCCTCTCCTCCTTAGAACCAAACGCGGTGCCGGACGGAAGCAGAGCAAGAGCCAAAGCCGCACAGAAGGGTCACAACCGTCTTGCGCTGATGCAAAAGTGCCGGTCTATCCCACAACGCCAGCAGCCTCAACCGCCTCGCCGGAAACTTGGGAGCAAAACGTAAGGGGAGCACACCTAAGACAGGGAGCAGGAGCAAGATAAAAAGCCGATTAAGGGTCGGAAACACCAAATCGATCCAAATCGAAACCGAAACTGACGTGAAGTCAGAAAACCAAAGCGGCCATTTTCCGCTCAGCCCCGCCCCCCTCCGCAAATGGGCACATCTGAGATCGCTACCAGCGATGCGATCACAGTGTAACGGCAGCAAGGACAGCAGAGAACAAACACGCACAAGGGAGGACAAAAAGTGGCGCTAAAGAGAAACCAAGCCGAGGACAATCGAAAACCTAAGGGAGACGGGAGCGGCCATCTTGCGCTTCGCCCCTCCCCCTACCTCGCCAATTAACACCGGCAAAGACTAGCGGTATGGAAGTAGTGACAAGAGTCACAAGCAGCAACGCAGTGCATTAACAGTGGCCAGGATCATAACGAAACTAAACGGAACGAGGGGGCCATCTTGCGCCTCTCCTCCTTAGAACCAAACGCGGTTCCGGACGGAAGCAGAGCAAGAGCCAAAACCGCACAGAAGGGTCACAACCGTCTTGCGCTGATGCAAAAGTGCCGGTCTATCCCACAACGCCCGCAGCCTCAACCGCCTCGCCGGAAACTTGGGAGCAAAACGTAAGGGGAGCACACCTAAGACAGGGAGCGGGAGCAAGATAAAAAGCCGATTAAGGGTCGGAAACACCAAATCGATCCAAATCGAAACCGAAACTGACGTGAAGTCAGAAAAGCAAAGCGGCCATTTTGCGCTCAGCCCCGCCCTTCTCCTCCGCAAAACAGGCGCGCCTGAGATCGCTACCAGAAACACGATCAGAGAAAACAAACGCGCCCAAAGGAGAAGCGATGAAGGGGAGAAATCGGCAGCAGACTGAGCGAGGGAAGAAGGAAGCGTGGAGAACCCAAGAGGGCGGCACACAACTGGTGCGATGAGGGGCTCCGCAACGCCACGGCAAGAGTAAGGAGGGAGGCAGCGGGGGAGCAAACAGCGCTCAGAAACGGAAGGGGAGCGCTACTAAGACAAAGCAGCGGGGGCGAAATAAAATGCTGATTAAGAGTCAGTAACCTCAAACCGATCCAAGCAAAATAGAAGTGACCATTTTACGCTCAGCCCCCCCCCTCCGCAAATGGGCACATCTGAGATCGCCACCAGCGACGAGATCACAGTGTAACGGCAGCAAGGACAGCAGAGAACAAACACGCACAAGGGAGGACAAAAAGTGGCGCTAAATAGAAACCAAGCCGAGGACAATCGAAAACCTAAGGGAGACGGGAGCGGCCATCTTGCACTTTGCCCCTCCCCCTACCTCGCCAATTAACACCGGCAAAGACTAGCGGTATGGAAGTAGTGACAAGAGTCACAAGCAGCAACGCAGTGCATTAACAGTGGCCAGGATCATAACGAAACTAAACAGAACGAGGGGGCCATCTTGCGCCTCTCCTCCTTAGAACCAAACGCGGTGCCGGACGGAAGCAGAGCAAGAGCCAAAGCCGCACAGAAGGGTCACAACCGTCTTGCGCTGATGCAAAAGTGCCGGTCTATCCCACAACGCCCGCAGCCTCAACCGCCTCGCCGGAAACTTGGGAGCAAAACGTAAGGGGAGCACACCTAAGACAGGGAGCAGGAGCAAGATAAAAAGCCGATTAAGGGTCGGAAACACCAAATCGATCCAAATCGAAACCGAAACTGACGTGAAGTCAGAAAACCAAAGCGGCCATTTTCCGCTCAGCCCCGCCCCCCTCCGCAAATGGGCACATCTGAGATCGCTACCAGCGATGCGATCACAGTGTAACGGCCGCAAGGACAGCAGAGAACAAACACGCACAAGGGAGGACAAAAAGTGGCGCTAAAGAGAAACCAAGCCGAGGACAATCGAAAACCTAAGGGAGACGGGAGCGGCCATCTTGCGCTTCGCCCCTCCCCCTACCTCGCCAATTAACACCGACAAAGACTAGCGGTATGGAAGTAGTGACAAGAGTCACAAGCAGCAACGCAGTGCATTAACAGTGGCCAAGATCATAACGAAACTAAACGGAACGAGGGGGCCATCTTGCGCCTCTCCTCCTTAGAACCAAACGCGGTGCCGGACGGAAGCAGAGCAAGAGCCAAAACCGCACAGAAGGGTCACAACCGTCTTGCGCTGATGCAAAAGTGCCGGTCTATCCCACAACGCCCGCAGCCTCAACCGCCTCGCCGGAAACTTGGGAGCAAAACGTAAGGGGAGCACACCTAAGACAGGGAGCGGGAGCAAGATAAAAAGCCGATTAAGGGTCGGAAACACCAAATCGATCCAAATCGAAACCGAAACTGACGTGAAGTCAGAAAAGCAAAGCGGCCATTTTGCGCTCAGCCCCGCCCTTCTCCTCCGCAAAACAGGCACGCCTGAGATCGCTACCAGAAACACGATCAGAGAAAACAAACGCGCCCAAAGGAGAAGCGATGAAGGGGAGAAATCGGCAGCAGACTGAGCGAGGGAAGAAGGAAGCGTGGAGAACCCAAGAGGGCGGCACACAACTGGTGCGATGAGGGGCTCCGCAACGCCACGGCAAGAGTAAGGAGGGAGGCAGCGGGGGAGCAAACAGCGCTCAGAAACGGAAGGGGAGCGCTACTAAGACAAAGCAGCGGGGGCGAAATAAAATGCTGATTAAGAGTCAGTAACCTCAAACCGATCCAAGCAAAATAGAAGTGACCATTTTACGCTCAGCCCCCCCCCTCCGCAAATGGGCACATCTGAGATCGCCACCAGCGACGAGATCACAGTGTAACGGCAGCAAGGACAGCAGAGAACAAACACGCACAAGGGAGGACAAAAAGTGGCGCTAAAGAGAAACCAAGCCGAGGACAATCGAAAACCTAAGGGAGACGGGAGCGGCCATCTTGCGCTTCGCCCCTCCCCCTACCTCGCCAATTAACACCGGCAAAGACTAGCGGTACGGAAGTAGGGACAAGAGTCACAAGCAGCAACGCAGTGCATTAACAGTGGCCAGGATCATAACGAAACTAAACGGAACGAGGGGGCCATCTTGCGCCTCTCCTCCTTAGAACCAAACGCGGTGCCGGATGGAAGCAGAGCAAGAGCCAAAGCCGCACAGAAGGGTCACAACCATCTTGCGCTGATGCAAAAGCGCCGGTCTATCCCACAACGCCCGCAGCCTCAAATGCCTCGCCGGAAACTTGGGAGCGAAACAGTCTTGGAGCACAAAGCGCTCAATCATCACTGGAAAGACAACAAGGAAAACCAGCCCACAAAAAACAGGACCGGGTACCAGCACAGTACCGTACTCACGGAGGAGGCTCTATGAAGGGAGATTGTGCCCAAGGAAGCGGACACGCTGATTGGCGCAACAAGCAAAATTAAGTACGGACAAAACAGCCAGCAAGCCAAAACAAGATCAACGAGCAGAAAGAAGGGAAGCTGTCCACACAAACCCTCACCCACAAGTGGCACTGGCGGGAGCCAAGACGAGGACAAGGACAATTAGAGAGTCCAGCAGGTTTCGACTAGAAGGACTAGGCTCAAAACAACAGAAGGTGGACGGGCTCCACACACATCTGGCCAGAAGAGGGGTCACAACGATGGCAGGGCACGACGGCAAATCCACCAACGAGATCTAAAAGGTGCGTAAAGACACACTAGATTCCCCGTCAAAGCTCAAGAACAACCAGAACAACAAAACTACTCTAGACACACTCCTTAAAAAGATCAACGAATGGAATGAGCTCGCTAAAGCAACAAAGAAGACAATAGACAATATGCAGCTGGAACTAGCGGCCATAAGAGCGGATCAAAGCAAAACAAATGAAAGACTCGCAGTAGCCGAGAAAAGGATCAGCGATCTGGAGGACAACAGTGGCCAAACACGCAGAGCTGACACATGTAGCAAAGACCTCAGATCACCTGCAAAAAGTGATCGCGGAACAAGACGACAGAAACAGAAGAGGGAACATACGCCTCCTGGGCGTCTCCGAAGGAGAAGAAGATCAAACCGGGTCCTGCGCGGCCCTACTAGAGACATTACTGCCACAACTAACAGGAATAAAGTTTGATAGGCAATTTGAATTCGACAAGGAATACGGAGTGCCAGCCCACAGACTTGGAACGGGGACAAAATCATAATCACACAAGATTTCTCCAAGCTGACAGTGGAAATCAGGAAGGGCTTTCTGGCCCTGAGAGACAGAATGAGAAGAGAAGGCATAACTTTCAGCTTCGCAGGTCCGTCAAGAATGAAAATAACGGACAGGAGGGGCACCGCGCTGTTCGATGACCCCAGGGAGCTGAGGAGATACCTGCATGGCCCCACCACAGAGGAAATGGAGGCCCAAAGCCCCGGCACGGGAAAAAGATGAGCCCCATCGGACAACGGCGAAGAAGACAAGAACGGCATATGAACACGAACACTCCCATCAGTTAAACCACAAACCGACACTACCTCGTGGCCCTGCGCCACTCTTTAAGCTAAGACATGCTCAGGAAGACGCATCTACCTCAAGACCGATCAACCCTTTTTTTGGCTGAACAAGGAAGCTATACGCACACACAACCAACATACCTACCTCAGCACTGATAATGAACCGACTTACCTCAAGATATGTTCCACACCAGAGACAGTTCCAAAAGGAAAAAGACTGTGACCCCTGCCTTTAGACGATGAGCGCCTGGATGTATATCCTTTTGAATGTGCTAAGCAATCATCACAGTTGCTCATTACTTGAACAATTAAGGGGTGGGACTTTCAATATGTGAACTTGAGTGCCTAGCGGGACTTACCCAGAGGCTAATCTCAGAGGGGGGGAGAGGGGGGATCATCACTGTCGCACGCCTACAGTACGAAGCACGGGGGGAGAGGGGGAAGGGGAGGGGGGTTCTTCAAGTACGGTGGTACACTACTACTGCTTTCTTTGCTTATTTTCTCTTTTCTTTCTTCTTTCCTATCCAAGACTTTCTGTCCTTGCACTACATCCATCTCGGAGACAGAACCAACAGTGCATTGTCCTGGCCAAAGAACGGTGGTCAGAGATCTAGTGCGCTAAAACCAGTGGCAAGCCAGCAGTGGAGGCACATACACGACCAGCATATGGGATACACCCAACTAAAACGCGACAAACACGCAATTACATGACAACAACGACACAGACAGCTAGCCAGCTGAACTCGGACATCAAGGTAGTGTCCCTAAATGTCAAAGGCCTCAACCACCCCGGAAAGCGCAGAAAGACACTAGAATACCTAGCAAAGCTCAAGGCGGACGTGTATGTCCTCCAGGAGACTAAACTCTCAGAAGACGATGCGCTGCGCCTCAGGGCGAGTTGGATAAGCCGCACCTTCTGCTCACCGGCCATACAGAAAAAAAGAGGAGTCATCACACTGATACATAAGAAAAGTAACTTAGCCATACACGAATGCCACAATGATGCAGAGGGCAGGCTGCTGATAACGAGCCTAAAAAAAAGGGGACGAGACCATACACATAGCCAATGTCTACGGTCCTAACGCAGAAAACAAGGAGTTCTGGAACAATGTAGAGAGCAGACTAGACAAACTCCCCCACGACGACCTGGTATTGCTGGCCGGAGATATGAATGAGGTGCTAGACCAGGCCATTGACCGACACCCGGCTAGGCAAAGCCATAGACCTCAAGAGCAGAGCACTCTGCTAAACCTATGCACAAAGCTACACCTTAGAGACCCCTGTAGGCTACAACACCCAGATGTGAGAGAATACACTTTTTACTCGCACCCCCACAACTCATACAGCAGAATAGACTACATATTCATGTCAGCCACACACACACACCTCATTGACCACACAGAGATAGCACCCATAACAATTTCGGACCACGCACACATCAGTCTCTCCCTCAGCGGCAGGCACAATGAACGTCCAAGCCGCAGATGGAGACTAAACAACGACATACTGCAGAACCCCGCACGTGCCACAGAGATTGAAGAAGCGATTAAGGAGTACCTGTCCTTCAACGACAATGCAGAAGTGGACAAAGGCGTCCTGTGGGACGCTCTCAAAGCCACCCTCAGAGGGAAGTTCGTAAACATCAAGGCCAAGATGAATAGAGTAAGAAATAAAAAGATTAAAGACCTCGAGAACGAAATCAGAGACCTAGAGACAGGCCACTGTGCAAATCTCGCAGATGCAAACACGCTGACTGCCCTGACTAAAAATAAATACGAACTAAACAGAATCCTGAGTGAAAGGGCAGGCACGTGGATAAATAAATAAGTACAAAGCGATTAACCTGTGCACAGCCAACAAGGCAGGGAGGGCACTAGCTTCTTACCTAAAAGCAAAACAGAGACAGCACTCCATAGCCGCAATCACGGACAAGGCGCAAAAGACCCACACGGCCAACAAAGAAATACTAGAACCCTTCAAAGACTTCTATGGCGACCTGTACAAGGCAGACAAAAACCTACTAGAGCGCGGGGGGGTAGACCTGCTAAGCAAACTGGACCTACCCACTCTAACACATCATCAAAGATCGCTACTAGACCAAAACATAACAGGGGCGGAGATTGAAGGAGCAGTAGATTCCCTCAAAGTCAACAAGGCACCCAGGCCAGATGGGTACATAGCGAGCTTCTACAAGCTCTACCTTCAACAGCTGAAGCCCATCCTGGTAGAGGTGTTCACACACTGTGTGCAGAAGGGACAAATGACAGACATTATGGCGGAGGCCAATATTATAGTAATAGCGAAAGATGGCAAAGACCCACAATACCCCCAAAACTACAGACCAATCTCGCTGAATAATGTTGACTGCAAAATGTATGCTAAAATACTAGCAAACAGACTGAATAACTATCTCCCTCACCTCATACACAACTCACAAGTAGGCTACATCAAGAATAGGCTCTCCCAAGATAACACAAGACTTCTCTGCCACCTGATCAACCGCATGACCACTAGTGCTGACCTAGCGGTCATGATAGCACTAGACACCGAAAAGGCCTTTGACAGAGTGTCTTGGCCATTCCTAGAACAGTGCATGAAGAGGTTTGGGCTAGGTGCGGCCTACAGAGGGATGGTGATGGCCCTATACAACAAACCCAAAGCCAGAGTAGTAGTCAATGGAGGAACATCAGAGCAATTAATACTAGAGAGGGGAACGAGACAAGGCTGCCTGTTGTCACCAGCCCTCTTCCTACTGGCAATAGAACCACTTCTCAGCATGATCAGAACCAACTCTGACATTGCGGGGGGAGACACACACGGGAAGACGGTGAAACTGGCAGCATACGCTGACGACGTCTTGATAATAACCAAGAAGCCAACAGAATCAATAGCGGCACTAATGAAAACCATTGAGACATACGCAAAAGTCTCGGGTTACAGACTCAACAGAGACAAGTCGGAATGTAAACCTATGAACGTCCATACAACTAGGGCGGTCCTGGGCGATTCCAGTTTAGCATGGCAAAGTAAGCTCCTTAAATACCTAGGTCTCCATTTCGGGAAGGATCTCAGAGATACCCTAGAAAACAATGAGACTATCACCCTAAAAATGATCAAGGATAAACTGACCGCCTGGTCACCCAAATACATAAGCTGGTGGGGAAGGGTGGAATCCATCAAGATGATAATAACACCACTAATCAACTACTTGGTAGGAATGCTTCCGCTTACACTCACAATAGACTCCCACAAACAGCTAGACGCCATGATTAACAAATTCATATGGAAGGATAAAAAACCCAGAATAAGCCTGCACAAACAAAGACTGAGTAAAAACTTAGGTGGACTCAACATAACTAACTTCAAGACATTCCAAACCGCATGCTTAGCCAGACAAGGGGCCCATTGGCTAGCCCCTGATAAGGAATACACACCAGTATGGTTAGAGCTAGAGAGAGCCATGCTAGGAGGTCTGGACCCCATAGCATTGCTCATGGCGAAAAAACACCCAGAAGCCGACAATACTATCCTTAAAAACATTAAGGCAGCCCTACTAAAGGTAGACAAAATAATGGACCAGAGCATAAGCTACACCAAATGGGAGTCCATATGGTACAACCCCAAAGTTAAGAACAAGGGGAAGCTCCTAGCCAACACCACCTGGTCTGGGAAGGGCATAACCACTCCCCAACAGCTGGAAAAGAACAATGCATCCCTGACCTTTGAAGCCTTAAAAAACCTCCACAACCTAACGGAGTTAGACTTCTATGAGTTCCAATTTGAACAAGAATACACCCTCAATCATACAATACATGAGGAACCTGAACAAGCTAGGCCACCACACTTCCCACCTATACAAATGATTAAGTCCGACAACATCAAAACTCAACAACAAAACAATAGGATTCTGGGAAGAGCTCCTAGGCAGACAACTAAACGAGAGGGAAAAGAGCCGCTTGTGGCTGTCCACGTCCCAAAATAAAATCTCACCCCAAGTCGCACAGACAAAATACTGGCTGCTACACAGAGCTTACTGGACGCCAGCCAGACTCGCCGAGGTAGGTGTCAGAGAAACTGACACCTGCTGGAACTGCAAGAGAGAGAAGGGAGACCTTGCTCACCTCATCTTTCACTGCACCCGAGTCAGAGCCTTTTGGGCCAGAATCACAGATTTCATCACAAAGGTAGTAGGGAGGGACATACAGCCAGGCTTTTCAGGACTAGCGACGGCCTTCATGGCCCCAGACCTCCAATCAAAAGAGGACGGCGACCTAATAGACCTCCTCCCCACGACAGCAGTCAAAACGATACTAGCAAACTCGAAAAACACAGGGAAAGCCACGTTCAAGGGCTGGGTTAACTGGATTACCTTCCTGAGGGGGGCAGACAACATAGCGGCAACACACGCCCCCAACCACACAGCGAGAGGCGAAATGTGGACATCCCTAAACAAACACCTGGGAACGTACGAACCCCCGTGAGATGGTCATATGGGTGACCCCCATTTCACCATCGACCACCTGTGTTTGGCACAGCATAACCGAGCGACAACTTGTCTCTATCTCCACCTCTTTTTCCTTTCACCCTCTTCTCTTCATCTCTTTATTTTTGTACCAGGGTGCAACAAGACTCAACAGCATGCATATACAATTGATCGAGTGATATACGCCCACCATGTAGCCCGCCAAGCCCGTTGTAACCCCTACGGAGCACGCGAGGCAATACTATCACTGTACTGTATGTATATATGAAAATTTGCTAATAAAAACTGTTGAAATCAACAACAAAAAAAACAACAAAAAAAGATCATAGTAGAAGGAGAAATGTCCACTAGCAGGGCACCCAGATGTTAGATCAAGCTATCATGTTTTAAGCAAACGCACCGCATCAGAGCTAATCCCAACATCTCACCTCGAACCACCCATTTTATAGAATGTGATTGATGAAAAATAGGAATCTATTCTGCTACAGCCTGGAATAAATAGGAACCCTCGTACCGAGGAGTTTAGGTTTAGATGTCATGGTTGTTTTCATGATGAGATTAAAAGTCTCGAATGTTTGAAGGGTTTATTTCCTTTACACATGTCTGATCGTTCCAAATATGTACAGGCGAATGTGTTCTACACCTTACTGCAGTTTGGAGGAATTGTAGCAGCACTGCTTCTTTTCTTGTTTGCGATTATGTGGGCGGTGGTTTAATGCACAGAGTGCACGCACTGTGTACAAATGTTAAAATAAAGTAAGAATGTAATATCTGCACTGGCCTCATGGTTTTCACTCCTTGCAGCCCTCAAGTGCACAACTGCACTCAGGCACAGTTGTGAGTGGATTCACTGAGGAAGTGGAACCGTTTTGACTGAGGAATCTACGTCACAGGCGTCATTCGTCCCCTGTCACTCAAAGCTGCTCTCTAAAGCCGCTCATGTTTGTGACTAGAGGAGACTCGATGCTTCGCAGCGCCTAGTGTGAGAACTCCTCCGTCCCAGCGCTTGACATGGCGGGGGATGTTGTATACGCAGATCTCAAGCTTCCTGGGAAGTCCTCGTGCCCCAGAGAGCGGAGAGCGGCAAGTGGGCGCTGTAAGTAGTTATTTATTTGTAATTTTCTGTAGGCGCGGCAAAGGTGCATCAGCGAGTCTAGCACCTACCGAGGGTTTACCTCCTAACCGCAATATATAGCGTCCTGTGCTGCCCTGGAAATTCCAGCTGAGTTACAGAATTCCTCAGGCATGGTGTACATTTTTTTTTGGTGACTGGTGATCTAGCAGAAACGTGCCGAAATGTAATCTAAATTAACTAAATCTAGGTGCATTCTTAAGTTAGATGGCACCATAATAATGGAGTCGGACATCTACTGACGTTTTTATGAGTGGGGGCCCGTGCTGCGGAATGTGACAACAAACTCTAAGCAAACAGAAATTTAAAAATAAAACATATTCATGACGGTGCATTTCACACCGCCAATGATAGTAATACATTTGCGGGCGAATATGAGAGCTTGGTCACTCCAAACGATTTTAGTGAAGGGGTTACAATTCCATCTCGATAGGAGCTCTAACCAAGTGAGGGAATTGAGTCTCCTATGAATTTCCCAGGTTTTTATTCACTGATAAACATATTACTTCGTTTAAGTCACAAACACTTTACTTTAGTTTTCATTCAAGCAATTCATTCAGTTAATTTTGCACAAATGCCCAAAGTAATGACACTCATATGACTCCTCTTAAAGGTTGCAAAGCACAATTGACCTCACCGGTGTTCAAGGTCACGACCAGCAGGTCACAGGAGTTGTCAGAGGCGAGGCGAGCATCTAATTCAATGAGTCAAATGCAAATGAAAACAGTTCACAATGGCTGGGGAGAAATTGTAGGGGCAGTGCATGTGCTTCTGTGTTTTGATATTGCTCCGTGTATAATAGTTGCTCTGCTTTTTAGTCGCTACTTATTAAATGTTGTTGACACTTGCCAAACAGCCCAACAATAAATCCCTTTACGAAAATTACTCACACCTGGATAATTGACTCATTCTAATACCGCAATGACTCCCCAAAACGTGAGTTGAGGACACTATTATGAATCCTTTAAAACAATAATATTTTAAATAATTTTTTAAGTCACATCGAAAGCTGAATTTTACATGTAAAGGCTCCAAAAGGCACACACTTTGAGCACGCATTTAT
The DNA here is from genome assembly GCF_964261635.1 of Lissotriton helveticus. Classification (NCBI taxonomy): domain Eukaryota; kingdom Metazoa; phylum Chordata; class Amphibia; order Caudata; family Salamandridae; genus Lissotriton; species Lissotriton helveticus. The sequence continues at coordinate 1,845,989,094 of NC_136068.1, forward strand.
AATACCCACAAAGGAGTAGAAAGTAAATGAAAAACCATAATAGGAATAGTATACTTGATCATCATAAAAAAACCTGGATCACCACACTGTCACATTGTACACGATTATTTAACAGACCCATCATTTTCTGAGTCAATCCATAGTCATAATTTTCATACACAAACACTGCTCAGTTAAGTCGTGCCCATATTTGATTTTATTTTTTAATAGAGAGGGCGCCCCCTGCTTTAGCCAGGGCCAGCTCTGACTCATGTTTGTTGAATAACACCAGGCCACTTCTCAACTGCCCTAGGACGTTTGGGGAATCCCATGCTCTAGCGGTGCAGAACCTGGCCTATTCAATTGCCATGAACAGCATTCGTCTCAAGCCAATGTTAAATTCCATTTTGAAGCCCAACATAATCTCTTTCAATCAAAGTTGTGTGTCATATCCAAGACAGAGAGTTAAGCGCTGCGTCACCCTTGACTTGCCTTGTCTTGCAAATTAGGACAACTAGCCAACAGGTGTAAGATATCTGCTGCATAGCACCCGCACTTGGGAATCTTAGCGCCATATTTTAAGTTTGGCTGTCCATTGGACCACCAAACCCACGGTGGTGGTGCGCTTGCCGCCACAATGGTGGTCCGACCGCCCTATTACTAGTAGGATGGTTGGACCGTTGCTGCTGCCAGGGATCCACGGCCAAAGCCTCTAATATGCTGGTGGTTCCACTTCCGCACTGTCAAGCATATTAGGAGTTTCCTCACCACCACAGTTTTCATTGCGGTGAGCCTGCCATGGAAAGCGTGGCGATGAGAAAACAAAGGGGGCATATAGGGCCCCTGGTTGCCTCAGCACAAGGGGATGCATGCAGGGGGGCACATGGTGTGCCCCCATTTATGCATGCACCCCCAGTTCCTGCTGGACATGGACTTGACAGGTCTTCGAAGATGGCATGAGCTCTAAACTTTGCCCTCTCCAGTGCGGCGTCCCACAGGGCTCATCGCTGAGCCCGACATTTTTATTCACCTGGGTTGTGTTTAATGGTGCTGGTAATGTGTGATCCATAGGACCAAATGAGGGTAGCTACATTTGAGTATCATTAATTTTATTCCCAGATACTTTGCCCGGGATCCGGATATAAAACTACATGGCCTGCAGATAATATCTTTCAGCCCTGAGGAAGACAACTCAGCACCACCTTCTTTGCACACATTTATAATGTGAAGGGTTAAATATACAAAACAAACAATAGAAGAGACAGGGGACACCCCTGTTTCCTTGTGCGGCCATTAGCCACTTCTCCTTTCATGTTACTCATCTTTAATTGGATCTGCACTCCAGTCTATAGATGCCAAATTGACCTGATAAAGTGGTTGAGATTTTTATTTTCTTGTGAACTTCCCACAGTTTCACCAGACCAAACACTTTCTAAGCATCGAAAAATATTATAATGCCAGCTGCTTTATCCTCCCAAAGACAAGAAATAGCAGCTATCCGAATTCTTTTTGTTCAGAGAAAACAAACTCCGTTGATAGGTTTGTAAGGTAGTTGGTTTCTCTGTATACAAACAGTATGCAGAGTAAGACCTTTAAACATGCGCCCACTCAGCAAACTTCACTGCTGTGAAGGAAGCCTCCATAGCAGCAGCTCTCTAGCTCCTTTCACAGCGGAAATATCTCATCTGGCAGATAATGATCTCCAACCTTTGCCCCTCTACAAGAAAGTCTGATGCCCACTAAAGGTTAAATAAGGGATAAAATAGTGATCTGTACATCCCAATTGTCGTCACTGATGAATTACATTCTATTCTGGCCCTGACCCAAACAACTAAGGCAATAGGATTTTTTGGGCAAGACAATTCGTGCAACTCAATTTTGTGACTAGCCACAAGTATTCACAGTTTATAAACGTGTAGTTAACCAGACTTACGCTATTCTTTTTTACAATAGAATGCCTGGCCTGGGAGTCACAAGGTGTCTAAGGATTTGAGGGGTTCACTGATAGATTATCAATAGGAAAAATATCGATAGTAAAAATATCAAAATAAAAACATAGATAGAAAAATGATGACTCACTATACTTAAACAGGTAAGCACAAAAATATCGAAGTAAAAACATATAGATGTAAAAAATTTCGAAATAAAAATGAAATAAAAGAATATATATTAAAATATAAAATATTAATATTATCTTTAACAAAATACATTACAATTAATATACATTTTAACTAAATATAACATTTAAACTTAATTTAAAAAACATAAACACACAAACATAATCATTTATACACATACATATATTTACTTTAAAATCATTTATTAGCTATTATCTTTATTTAATTTTTGATCTTTTAAATGATATAAAAATATATGTATATATATATATATATATATATATATCAATCATTTAAAATAAAAAAAATAAAAAACATTAAACTATTAAAACAAAAATTAAAACGTACATTTTGCAAAACACTAAATAACAACAGTAGGGAAGAGGTTGGACAGCGGAGGGGTAAACATGACTATTCCCAATCCAGTGAGTGCAACAGTAGGGAAAGTATTGGATAGCGGAGGGGTAATAATTACTATTCCCACTCCAATGAGTGCAACAGTAGGGAAAGTGCTGGATAGCAGAAGGGTATAAATTACTATTCCCACTCCAGTGAGTGCAACAGTAGGGAAAGTGCTGGATAACGGAAGGGTAAAAAGTACTATTCCCACTCCAGTGAGTGCAACAGTAGGGAAAGTATTGGATAGTGGTGGGGTACAATTACTAATCCCACTCCAGTGAGTGCAACAGTAGGGAAAATATTGGATAGCGGAGGGGTAAAAATTACTATTCCCACTCCAGTGAGTGCAGCAGTAGGGCAAGTGCTGGATAGCGGAAGGGTAAAAAGTAGGGAAAATATTGAATAGCGGAGGGGTAAAAATTACTATTCCCACTCCAGTTAGTGCAACAGTAGGGAAGGTATTGGATAGCGAAGGGGTAAAAATTACTATTTACTATACTATCTCCAGTGAGTGAAACATTAGAGAAAGTGCTGAATAGCAAAGGGGTGAACATTACTATTCCCACTCTAGTGAGTGCAACAGTAGGGCAAGTGCTGGATAGCAAAAGGGTAAAAATGACTATTCCCACTCAAGTGAGGTCAACAGTAGGGAAAGTATTGGATAGAGGTGGGGTAAAAATGACTATTCCCACTCGAGTGAGTGCAACAGTAGGGAAAGTATTGGATAGCGGAGGGGTAAAAATTACTATTCCCACTCCAATGAATGCAACAGTAGGGAAAGTGCTGGATAGCAGAAGGGTAAAAATTACTATTCCCACTCCAGTGAGTGCAACAGTAGGAAAAGTATTGGATAGCTGAGGGGTATAAATTACTATTCCCACTCCAGTGAGTGCAACAGTAAGGAAAGTGATGGATAACGGAAGGGTAAAAAGTACTATTCCCACTCCAGTGAGTGCAACAGTAGGGAAAGTATTGGATAGCGGTGGGGTACAATTACTAATCCGACTCCAGTGAGTGCAACAGTAGGGAAAATATTGGATAGCGGAGGGGTAAAAATTACTATTCCCACTCCAGTGAGTGCAACAGTAGGGCAAGTGCTGGATAGCGGAAGGGTGTAAAAAGTAGGGAAAATATTGGATAGCGGAGGGGTAAAAATTACTATTGCCACTCCAGTTAGTGCAACAGTAGGGAAGGTATTGGATAGAGAAGGGGTAACAATTACTATTTCCACTCCAGTGAGTGAAACATTAGGGAAAGTGCTGAATAGCAAAGGGGTGAACATTACTATTCCCACTCTAGAGAGTGCAGCAGTAGGGCAAGTGCTGAATAGCAAAGGGGTGAACATTACTATTCCCACTCTAGTGAGTGCAACAGTAGGGAAAGGGCTGGATAGCAGAAGGGTAAAAATCACTATTCCCACTCCAGTGAGTTCAACAGTGGGAAAAGTGCTGGATAGCGGAGGGGTAAAAATTACTATTCCCATTCCAGTGAGTGCAACAGTAGGGAAAGTTTTGCGTAGCAGAAAAACAAATATTACTAATAACATGTAGACAATTAAAAACAATTCAATAATATTAAAATTAAATATACAATATTTTAAAATATACAATTAAATATATTAAACATATAAACAGAACACATATTATAATGTTGATTACATATAACAAAAACCAAAGGCTTACCACTCCTGCTGTGGCAGAGCAAGGGCACAGTTAGAAATCGCTCCTGAATGCACACAGCTCCCTGTTGTTTTTTAGGCGAAATCTGCGGCTTTTAAGAACTTTGTTGAGTTGTTTTTAAGACATTGCTTATTTTACACAAATTTGGGAATTTCACTTACCCTGCACTCACTGCTGGTGGTGGCACGTTGAAACCACCTCCCAGTACGAGCTGCGTTCAATGCTCGGCGGGCAGGAAGGTCGCGTGCACCACTCCCGGCTGGCACTTCAGACGCTCGGGGCAGTGGTATAGTTGCTGCACCCAGCATCGGAAGAGGCGCATATCTCCCCGAGGTACTCTTCCTAACAGAAACCTGGCTCAATGCTAGCTCTGACCCTGACTTTGTACAAGCACTACTCCAGGGGTATGGGATCCAGAGAGTAGACAGGTCACTGGGAAAAGGTGGGGGTATCGCGATCGTGTTCAAGGACCATCTCACCTGCCGTCTCTTTGGCAGCGCTTTGCAGAACTGCGAAAACGTCCACTTTTCTGTTCAATTCTCCCCCATCTTTCACTCTCAGGCATTTTAGTCTACTGCCCCCCGGGGGCAATAGGCACCTTTTATAAGTCCTTGATAGACACCTCCATCGATCTAGCCAGCTCATCCCCTAACTTCACGCTTCTCGGCGACCTTAACCTTCACTTCAACGACGTGGGGTCCACAATAGCAACTGATCTAGCTAAAGACCTCACGGCCCTTCAGTTAGCGCAAAATGTTTCTCTCACTACCCACTCGCAGGGAAACTGCCTTGACCCAGTATTCTCAAACCTAGAGACACTAAAAGGCAAGGTCTCGATCTCGTCCCCTGGTCCGACCATTACCTGATCCCCTTCTCTTGGCACCCCCAGTCCTCCCCCTCCTCAGTCCCCCCTCCTTGGTCCTTCACCCATCCCTGGTCCAAGCTTCCTCGGGAGAAGTGGATCTAGGAACTGACAAAACACACACCCCTTCCCACAGACCATGTACCAAAACCTCTGCACCTGGTTAGTAGAGTCACTCAAATAGACTTCTCAAATGCCCAGTTCCCACGTCCCAGCGGACCCTCTTGGTACACGGTGCGAAAACCAGGCCAAATTATTTTTAAAAAAATACAGAACATTCTTAAAACCCTTCCCCCTATCGATCCTCTTGCGATGTCCACCACAGCACCCCCACCCTCCACTGCCAGCCTCCTGGAACATTTCCCCCCTCTATCACTAGAGGTGCTTCTCTCACTCATGCCCACAGTAAAGAGTGGCTCACCTAGCGACCCGGTGCCCATGAACATTCTAGCCAAAGTTGGCCCCACCGTCAGTCCCTCAATCGCTGACACTATCAATGCTTCCCTCCACTCAGGAGTAGTCCCCCCTCTGTTGAAGGGAGCAATGGTCAGGACCCTCCTCAAGAAACGCCACCTCGATCCAACTGACCTGGGCAACTACTGACCGATCTCACTTCAAAAATCGCTGAGAAATATGTGAACCACGTTCTCTCTGCATTCCTGGAATCCGGCAACCTGTTACGCCCCTCACAGACAGGCTTCCGCCCCAACCAGAGCACAGAGACTGCCTTGTTGGCGGTTGTGTAGGAAAGCCGGAAACTTTTAGATACAGGAGGAGTGGCGGCCATCATCCTCTAAACCAAAACCCAGCCTTCGACACAGTGAATCACCAAATTTTGATTCACCGGTTGGGCGAGCTAGGCATTGCCGGCACCGCCTTGAACTGGCTGTGATCCTTCCTGAAAGGCCGTACGTTCCAGGTCTTCGAAGATGGCATGAGCTCTAAACCTCGCCCTCTCCAGTGCGGCGTTCCACAGGGCTAGTCGCTGAGCCCGACACTCTTTAGCGGGTATATGGTCCCACTAGCATCCACTGTGGCCCCATTTGGGATCCAGATTGTTACCTATGCCGACGACACCCAACTGGTTGCAGCCCTTAATCAATCCACCCCTCACTCCTCCACCCTAAAAACCAGCCTCACTGAAGTTGTAAACTGGATGGGGTCCTCCCACCTGAAATAAGACCGAGGTCATGACCCTAGGCTATTTTGACAACACTGCACTCAGAACCATCTGGCCAGCATGTATGGGCCCAGTCCCCACCCCTAAGCCTGAAATAAAGAGCCTTGGTATCTTGTTAGACAATAAACTGACTTTCCAAGCACAAGCCACCAAAACTGAGGCAACCTGCTTCGGCTTCATCAGAACAGCAAGGATAGTCCTTCCCCTGCTCTCCCCCAAGCTAAGAAAACCATGGTCCAGTCTATCATACTCTCCAGACTGGACTATTATAATGTGCTTTATCTGGGTGCCCCCAACTCTGTCATTAACCGACTACAGATCATCCAGAACTACACAGCCAGATTGCTCACGGGGACTCCCAAACTCTTCTCTGCCAAACCCGCCCTGCGCCTCCTTCAGTGGCTGGCTGTGAAAGAGAGAATCAGCTTCAAGTATGTATGTATGTATGTATGTATGTATGTATGGTGTATTTATATAGCGCAATGACTGTCACCCGTCGGGTATCCTGGCGCTTTGACTTGGATGTTACAACACCGTGTTTGAGCAGTTGCACAGCTCACAGAGGACTTTACAGCGTTTTTGGAAACAGATACGTTTTCAGGGCCTTCTTTAAGGGGATAAGATTATCCATGCTGCGCAAGCATATTGGTAAGGAGTTCCACCGTCTCGCTGCAGTAAACCTGAAGGAGCGGCCTCCCATCCGAGTCCTCAAGATCTTGGGGACTACCACCAGACGGGCTGAGGCCGAGCGGAGGGTCTAGAAGGTACATACCAGGAGAACAAGTCTTGCAAAGAGGAAGGACCCTGACCGTGAAGGGCCTTATGTACCAGGCAAAGGGCTTTAAAGTCAATCCTCTGAGGGATTGGCAGCCAGTGGAGATCCCTGAGTGCTTTTGTGGATGAGTCAGAGCGACGGCGCGAAAGGGCCGCTTTGGCGGCGAAGGTTTGAACACGTTGGAGTTTTCCCACTAAGATCATGGGTGCCCCCAGAAGTAGTGCGTTGCAGTAGTCAAGCCTACTTAGGATGATACTCCGCACTACCTCTGGCCTGGAATGTGCAGGAAGCATAGGTAATATCTTCCGCAAAATCCGCAGCAGTGTCATGCAAGTGGCCACTGTTTTGTTTATCGACACATCTAACTGCAGGCTGGAGTCAAACATCACCCCTAACTTACGAACTGATTCGGCTGGTAAACTGGTACCCTGAAAGGACAAAGGCCAGAAATTCAGTGGAAGAGGCCTAGGGGTGCGATCCAATGAACAGTGTAGTACCTCGGTTTTTGAGTCATTGAATTGTAAGGAGTTAAGACTCAACCATGCCGCCGTGGTAGACATACACTGAGAAAAGGTCTCCTGTGACACGGCCTCCTTGCCCTCAAACGAGAAGACAAGTTGGGTGTCATCGCGTAGTTGGTGACTGCTATGCCAAATGATTTTATCAACTGAATCAGGGGACAGAGGTAGAGATTGAACAGGATCGGGCTGATGGCCGATCCCTGGGGCACGCCCTGCCCAACCCTTCTGGTGTTGGATTTAAAAGGAGGCAGGGCTACCATTTGGTGTCTGTTGTCAAGATAAGACACTAGCCAATCAAGAGCCGATCCCGACACCCCTATTTCCTCCAGTCTCCCAATCAGGATCGTGTGGTTGACCGTGTCGAACGCGGCCGACATGTCAAGCAATACTAGGAAAGCAGCTCGACCGTGGTCGGCACGCGTCCGCAGGGCATCTAGCACTGTCACCAACGCAGATTCCGTCCCATGGGCGGGTCTAAAGCCAAATTGGGCCACGTCCAGGCAAGCGTTATTCTCCATGAAACTGGCAAGATGTTTAGTAACCAGTTTCTCCAGAATTTTAATTGGGAATGGGAGCAACGAGATGGGTCTGTAGTTTGCTGGACAAGTGGGATCCAAAGTACCTTTTTTCAGGAGAGGGGAGATTACCCCCAATTTCCAACAGTCCGGAACCCATGCCGACTGAAGAGACTGACAGCAGATGGAGAACAGGGGAGGGAAGACCTCTTCCCGGAATAGTTTCCACATTTTAGGTGGAAGGGGGTCAGATGGCGAGCCCGAAGATATCCCATCTGCCAGTACACTAAAATCTTCAAAGGACGGCGGGGGAAAACTATTCAATTGGGCCAGACTGGCATCTTTCTCAGGAGCAGACGTAGTGGTACAATGGCCCAGAATGTGAGAGGCAGAGCCTGGCGGCGTAACAAGGTTGTTCAAAATCGTTGTGATCTTATCCTCAAAGGCCTGCGCCAATGAGTCACATAAAGTTTGAGAGGCAGGAGTGTTCCTTGCAGTACAAGCAGGAGAAGCCAAAACTTTGACGATCTTAAATAGGGCCTGGGACTTATTCACCGCTGACTGCAATGATTCCTCCAAAAAACTAGCCTTGGCCTGTTTAATCTGGGCTTTATACGTCGCCAGTGCCTGTTTAAAAAAGGCTCTGTCTGCCTCGAGGTACCGATTCCTCCAGTTCCGCTCAGCCCGTTTACACCCGAGTTTGAGCAAATGGAGTTCTTCGGAGAACCATGGCATTGCATGTTTTGTTCTGACTCTAGTTTTCCGCAAAGGGGCTAGCGAATCCAATGATACTAGGATTCGCTGGCTAAGAGTCTCATAGCTCGCGTCTACATTGTCACTCAGAGAGAAACCGTCTGGAAGCAGAGTGGGGAGAGAAGAATATTTTAGGAGCTTTGACCATTGTCTACCCACCTTAGTAGCCCCTAGGCTGCCTTTCTTGGTTAGTGAGGCGGGAAGTGAAATATCAAAATGGACGAGTGCATGGTCCGTCCAGCACTGAGGGAGAATATTTCGTACGATCACTTGACCAGCTTCGGCGAAGATAAGATCAAGTGCGTGACCTTTTTCGTGGGTCGGAGCCAGTACTAGCTGCTGTAGCTAAATGTTACAGTTGGCTTGGATCAACTCTTTAAAGGCTGAATCGGTCGAGCCATCCGGCCATAGATTAAAGTCTCCTAACACTATTAGTCTTGTGTGCGAATTAGAAAGATCATAGATGATATCAATGAGCTCTGTTACCGCGGATAGGGCGCACGCCGGTGGTCTATAAGTGTGTGACCTTTTTCGTGGGTCAGAGCCAGTACTAGCTGCTGTAGCTGAATGTTACAGTTGGCTTGGATCAACTCTTTAAAGGCTGAATCGGTCGAGCCATCCGGCCATAGATTAAAGTCTCCTAACACTATTAGTCTCGTGTGCGAATTAGAAAGATCATAGATGATATCAATGAGCTCTGTTACCGCGGATAGGGCGCACGCCGGGGGTCTATAACACAACAGACCTGAATAGAGTGTGCCCCCCTGACCAATAAATGAGAAGCCCATTAATTCACAGCCTGGGATTGGCTTAATGTCAAGCTGGGAGAGAACTATTGTCTCTCTAAAGATTATCCCTACTCCTCCTCCTCTGGCCCCTACCCGAGGCATATGTCTAATCTTATAGCCCGACGGGCACGCTAGTCCTAACTCCACCATGCTATTAGCATTAGTCCAGGTCTCTGTCATGAAGAGTACGTCTAGCTCATGAAGCTCAATGAGTAGCGTAATTTCTTCAGAGTGTTTACTAAGAGATCTTACATTTAGTAAACCGCAGGACAGTGAATCTCTCTGTGTGCTGATGGTAGAAAGCTGGTGTCTAGGAATGTTGCCAGAGTTGAGTTTTAGAAGATCGTCACAAGAATAGATAAGAGCCGATCGGCACGAAGAATCAACCCTACTGGCGCCTTGCGCGTCCTGTGCGCGAACGGGCGCAAACGGGCTTACCTCTGGCGCACCTCCGGCGCGCTCCCGCTGCGCGCCATCGCTGCGCGCTGACTGCCTATCCATCTTAAATAGCCTTAAATGTGGGAGGAATGTAAGGGAAGCAACTAGTCCCCCAACAAAGATGGCGCCCGTAACTCGGCAGCCTCAGATGCCCTCTCCCAAAATGGCGGCCTAAAACGCCGCGAGGCGAATAATGTCGGTGCCTAGCTGCCCTAAGTCCTGCAAAGTGCAGGGTGAGCCCAACAATTATCGTGCAAGTAAGAGCTATTACTTTGATGTTGCCCCAGACAGTTGTATAAATTGCAACAAGCGCAAGTATGCAGTGCGATCTAATTAAAATTTGGCGTAGGTATGCGGCGCAATAAATGATAAGTATAAGGTTTTTTTAAAATATAGCAAGCAACAACAAGCGCGCTGCGGTATGCAAGTCTACCTGTCAGAGGCCGATTCCAGTGTTTAAATAGGCTCCTGCGAGCCCTTGCAACACGTGGGAGGAGTGTAAGGGAAGCAACTAGTACCCCAACAAAGATGGCGCCTGTAACTCGGCAGCATCAGATGCCCGCTCCCAAAATGGCGGCCTAAAACGCCGCGAGGCGAATAATGTCGGTGCCTAGCTGCCCTAAGTCCTGCAAAGTGCAGGGTGAGCCCAACAATTATCGTGCAAGTAAGAGCTATTACTTTGATGTTGCCCCAGACAGTTCTATAAATTGCAACAAGTGCAAGTATGCAGCGCGATCTAATTAAAATATGGCGTAGGTATGCGGCGCAATAAATGATAAGTATAAGGTTTTTTTTAAATATAGCAAGCAACAACAAGCACGCTGCGGTATGCAAGTTTACCTCTGCATAGTCCATAAATCTCTTCAGGGCAAAGTGCCGCCCCTGCTTTCAGCCATAATCCACCCCTACAAGGCCCGGAGGAAACTGCGTTCAGACGGTCTCTGCCTCCTCGCCACTCCAAGAATCAAACGAGCCAGGAGTGGCGGCAGACTGTTCTCCCTCAACGCAGGCAGATTGTGGAATGCACTCCCCCTTCAACTCTGAAACCAACCCAGCGACGGCATTTTTAGGAAACAGCTGAAAACCCTCCTCTTCCCGTAACTCTCCCTCCTGCTCTGTCCACCAATTGAGTAGCTACGCCTAGCGCTGGGAGGCCTCCGGATAGCCACGCGCTCTATAAATGTCCCTTTCATTTCATTCATTCATTTCATTTCATTTCAAAAACATACAAAAATGATATAAAAAATAATAAATACATTCATAAACAATATTTATTTAAAAGAAACAAATATTCACAAACAAACAAATTATTTAAAACATAAATGTATTTATTTTATTTCCTACCCTATACCATCACACCAATAAAAAAAGACAAACTTTTTAATTGAAATGCATTTCCATAATGATCATTGTTGGAAAGGCTATCCCAGGGGAGACAGAAGATGTCTGACTGCCCACCCCGAGACGCCCCTCTCTGTTTAGAATAGGCCGAGCGCCGTAGGGAGGCCTCTTTGGCGAGGCTCCTCTCCTACAATCGTAACAGCAGAGTAATCACACTACCACAGATGGACACCACACGTAGGAATAGTCTGAAGATTCTTTATATAAGAAATGAAGGCACGTTTCTCGTAGCAGCTTACACAAGGATCGAGGGATCCGTAAAGTCTTGGTCTCCAGGAAAAAGGGGGGTAGCGGGACAGTCTTGGCGCCCACTGGTGCGGGAATAGTTCCAGGGGTCAGGCCGCGACAGCGTCAGCAGGGCCTCGATGATAGTTCAGCTTGGTCAGGCCGTGACAGCGTCAGCAGGGCCTCGAAGGTGGTTCAGCTTGGTCAGGCCGCGACAGCGTCAGCAGGGCCTCGAAGGTGGTTCAGCTTGGTCAGGCCGCGACAGCGTCAGCAGGGCCTCGAAGGTGGTTCAGCTTGGTCAGGCCGCGACAGCGTCAGCAGGGCCTCAAAAGGTTCCAGGTGCAAGAGTTCGGATCAGGATCAGCCGCGACGAGGTCAGCAGGGCTTCGACTCCAAGATACAACTGACTCCCTAATCCAGGGCTGGCCCAGATATAGGACTGGAGTCCTTTGATGTCCGGACCCTCGCGCCTGGGGGTCAGAGGGGCCGGGATGAAGGTGTCTAGACGCCCAGCAGGGGGGTGGAGCCAGTGCCCAGGGAGGCTGGAGGGCGATCGATACCAGGCGTCCGGGGACGGCTGGAGGCCCATCGAAACTCCCGAAACTCCCCTCCTCCGGGATCCGCCAAGTGGCCACTCTACCACCTGGGAGGATCTTGGTGCCTCGATGTCGGGGCTTTGCCGGGGCCGTGCCAGGGCGGCTGTGGCCACGTGCTCGGGACGTGATGGGCCCAAGATGGCGTCGGGCCGGAGATGGTGTCCTGGCATGGTCGCCAGACCGGCAGCGTTGGCGAGCAGGGTCCGCCGGGGTACCAGGAAGGGGGAGAGCCGTAGGTTGCCAGGGGCTGCTCTCATTAAGGTTTCGGGAATGGTCATGTCAGGAGGGGTGGCAGCAGGTCGAAGGAGGGCCGAGGTCGTCCTGGGCCCGCCATGCGGGAGGGGTCGGACCACGCCACGAGGCCGTGTCCAACAATCATAATTCATAATGAATTTAAAATATATTATTATTAAAAAAAGATAATAAACATTCATTGATTACACATTCTTTAACATTATAATATCAACAACACACACCTAAAATTAATTACACAATTATTAGTATAAATGACTAATTAATGAATTAATATTAATTGGCAAATAATCAATAATTCATCAATAAAAATACATTACTTCCCTTCATACCATTTATACCTATAAATACCACAACACACAGCTAAAATTAAATACACAATTACCATAAATAATTACTAAATAACTATTTTAAAATAATTAACAACTAATTCATATTTAATCAATAAAAAATAAATGACTTCCAACTATTTACACCTATAAACATCACAACACATAACTAAAATTAATTACACAAGTACCATCATTAATTACTAATTAATTAATTTAAATTAATTAACAACTAATTACAAATAAATTAATTTACACATTTAACACCATAACATCACAATTAAACAAATATGAGTACACAAAAATTATTTAATACATTTTATATAATTAAATTACTTCCCACCCTTTTCCCCTATAAACCCAGAACACACTGCGGAACTAAAAACGCAAAATTCAATTTATAAAAAATTAATAACTACTTTAAATAATCAATAAGATTTATATAATTAAATTACTTCCCACCATATTCCCCTATAAACCCACAACCCGCTACAAAACTAAAAACGCAAAATTCAATAAAAGAAAAAGTATTAACTACTAAAATTTTAACAAATATAATAAAAATATAAACAATTCTTATACAAAAAACAAACATCACTCACATATAAAATATATACAAAAATACATAACATGAATTTTAAAAAACGATATTTTTAACAACTATATTTTTACCAACGATATTTAACACTTTTTTTTTTTTTAAATTAATATTACATACCAAAAATCGATATTCTTGAGCACGATATTTTCTCTGTCGTTGTGCAAATTGATATTTTTGCATCGATATTTTGTCTCTGTACCGATTCAAGGATTTCATGCTGTGTAATGATGCAATATCATGAATCAATTTCTCTGCTTTATCCATATAATCAAAAGACTGAAACATACACAAAAACCCGATACCATCTCTTCTAGATAACTTTCCTCTACTTTCTCTTCTTAGCTTTGTCTTAAGCTTACACATAAGAAGTTTTAAAGCGAGAAGATTTTCTTGTAACCCAAGTCAATATTATATCCACCAACCTACATGGAGCACTAAATGAAGTGGTTTTTTTTTTTTGAATTTGTCAAATTGTTTCACCTTTTCTGATTGTTAGTGGTCTTCTGGTGCAGTATGTCATTAAAAGGCAACTGAGGAAAATCTTCTTCAATGTGACAAAACCTAGATCTCAAAGCAACTTGCCCATATCTACCCTTCCTGGTTAGCGAGTTTTGCACTCAACACAATATTACAGGTACAAGTTGAAGGGTCACCAATTTCCTGCTGATTAATGACCTAATTTAGATTGCAATGTTAGCAGAACTTCTTTAAAAAATCCATGGAAACCCACTCTGCTACTGTTGGCTAACTCACCTCATTTCAATAGCAGAAGAACCTCTTAATTTCCTCAGTGGGTTCTGCCATAACAAACTCTTTGCCACTGGACTATCCGTCACAGGCCCACCAACTCGACAGTGTCAGAAGGTTTCCTGGTTATGGTGTTTCCACCTGACACAGATTTCTCCTGTTCCCTGCAGCAAAGCAAGATATGGTTTTCAAAAACAAGAAAAGAAGGAGAAACTTCAGGCATGTGCTAGAAGAAAACCACCAGCACATCAGCCACATTTCATTTTAGTTTCTGCAAAACAATGGCCCAGCTGGCATTAACAGTTTTTCTACGGCTGCATTGATGGATCCTAACTTACATGGCACGGATGGCTTGGACCACAAAACACTAAATAAAGCCCTAAGTTCCTTAAGAAAATGAAGACAGCTAGCAGGTACTTAAAAACAGTGCTAAAGGATCTTTACAAATTGAAGAAAGGGGATGTCAGAAAATACTTGACTTTATCTACATTTGAGGTTAAATACATTCCCTTCATTAAGGGTACCACACTTTTTTGAGAAATGGTCCTCTGTGGGACAGCTATCAACAACTACTTTCTCATTAGTATCAAAGGTACACAGATGATTCTAGTAGAACCTCTGCTCCGGAATAGGGTAACAAGAGTTTTCAGTACACCAGCTCAAATGTTTCCTCTATCACAGACCACAGTTGCTTTGTTATTGTGTGCTTGGGCTAGTACTGAAATGAGTAACTTTTAGTGTTGTATTCTAAAAGTGTTCCAGGCTGTAGACTTGTGTGTGTTGTCTTTTAATTACCACCCTCACAGCTGATTGCAGTACTTCTGTCTTGGACAGAGATGGATGGACCATTGCTGTACTGAGGATATTAAAAGAGACAATGTTTCTCTTCCTCAGCCAAGGAGTATTCTTTAGTTCTGATACAGTCAGTGCTTTGAATGTTATTTCTGAGGTGCTCTTCACAGTCAGGTATTATTTAGGAATTCAATAACTGTCAATTGCTTTAAAGAAAATTCTTTGTATGCCACAAAACATATGTCACATTGCAGTTCTAAAACACAGATTTTTTAAAACTTGTATGAAACGTATTCATGCTGTGGATGGCTGCATTAAAATAGAGCAAACCCTCCATTTGACGTAAGTACGCAATATAGATGGCTCTGGCTCCACTTAAGCAAGAGTCCGGGTTACCCCATCAGCACGTTCACCATCAACCCCAACAGGCCACCTACCCTCCATGACAGAAGTGTGATGGAAAGTAACCTCGCACCAGTAGTCCTGACTGTCCAAACCCCGGTCACCTCCCTTGACCCCCCCTTATCTGGTCTCTTAATCAATTGCAGTTCAGTAGTCAAGCATGCCGCTAATATTGCTGACCTCATCCTCAACAAAAACTTAGACCTAGCTATACTAACATATTCTTGGCTCAATGAATAAACCTCCCCTTGCCTTGACTTATTAGTTCCTCCTAACTACAATATCTCTAGACTAGACAGCGCTCCGACAACAAAGGTGGAGGCATTGCCTGCATCTATCGATCCTTCCTCCTTGTCACTGAACTCTTGGCAGACTTCACTCACTCCTGTGAATACCTCGCACTCTCCATCTGCAGCAGTTCACTACATATCTGCAACTTACACATCTTCTACCACCCTCCAGGCTCCAACGACTCCTTTACTGATCACCTCTTGGAAATCATCACAACTAAGATTTCCTCCAATGCTAAAGAGTCCTACTAACTGACCAAGCCCTAACCCAAGCCTGTTCTCAGCCAACTCACTCAAAAGGGGCCATCCTTGACTGGATAATTTCTAAGGAATCCTCAGTCAAGCTCATCTCCATAGACCCATGTGACTGGTCTGATCACCACTCCATCTCCTTCATTTAGCCTGGGCCCAGCAAGTTTAAGACTTTGCAATCGGTGATCCCCAAACGCTGGACCAGAGACACTAAAACCCTTGACCTTATGGAACTGGAGGCTCGCAGCATACTTGACCTCCTACCACCTCCGCACATAACTGCGGTCAGAGACCTTAATGACATTACTCATCAACTATCTCAATCATTCTGGACGACCTTGCCCCTCTTAAGCTAAAATGAACACAAGTCAAAGAGAGAAATCCCTGGTTCACCGGTTCCCTCAACATGGAGAGGAGGTCCCTACGGCAATGTGAAAGAAACTGGAGACAACACCCCTCTGCGTCACATCTTAAACTTCTCCGCCAGACAAGAAACTCCTACAACAAGTACATCCTCAATTCAAAAAAAGAATACTCCAGATCTGAACTGGGAAGGCCAAGAATAGACCCCGTAAACGTTTTGAACTGGTCAAACACCAATCCAACAAACTGGCTAAAACACTGAAAGAATCCCCCAAATCTCTAATTGAGGAATTCTCCTCCTGCTTCACGGATAAAATCACAGCGTTAGGAACTGAACTTAATACCGCCTCCTACTCACAACCCTCTCCTGACCTGCCCCCTTTCCCCGCTCCACCCCCTATGGCCTCTCCTAAAAACCAAGCCCATTGGACTGACTCCCAATTCATTGTTCCTTGCTGTAGTACAATAATAAACGCCTCTCTCCAACAGGGATCGATTCCGGACCCCTTGAAAGCGGGCCATGTTCTTCCCATCTTAAAAAAACCAGCACTGGATCCATCCTCCCACGACAATTTCAGACCCATATTCAATATCCCGCTACTAGCCAAAGTACTTGAGAAATGTGTACATCAACAACTAAGTCAGCACATCAGTAACTTCCACCTACTTGATGACTTCCAATCTGGGTTTAGACCGGGGCATAGCACTGAAACCACTATGCTCCACATCATGGATGATGCCCTTCAAGCCCTAGACCATGGCAAAACCTGCTTGCTAATCCTTTTAGACCTATCCTCCGCCTTCAACACGGTCAATCATGATAAACTTCTTGAACGCCTCAATCTCCGGATGGGTCTGGATGGTGTGGTCCTAGATTGTTTCTGGTCCTTCCTCCATAATCGTTCACAGAGATTCCTTATTAACGGCAACTTATCAGCTCCCTCTCCGGTTATGGTTGGAGTTCTCCAAGGCTCAACCCTGTCCCCCACCCTCTTTAATCTTTACTTAGAGCCACTCACTGAAGTTCTTCGTACCGCCAACATTTCCTACCACATGTACGCGGACAATAATATGCAAATATACATCAATATCTCTTCATTGGAGGAGATCCTCTCCCTGACCAAGAGCTTGAAACTGACTGTCCAGTGGCTAGTCGCTAACCAACTAAAACTCAATGCAAAGAAAACCGAATTTCTCCTAATCTCCCCTTCTAAAGCCAACCCTGAGATTCAGACGTGGATCAAGGCCATCACAGCCTAAACTGCCCGCCGACCATTGTGGACTCTGCGAAATCTCTGGGCATAATCCTAGACTGTAATTTGAACATGTGGGACCACATCAACTCAATGGCTAAAGCAGCTAAATTCCACTTGAGCTATCTTTGGAAGCTGAAACCTTTCATTGAGGATGCTGACTTAAAAATGGCAGTGCAAGCACTAGTCATCTCCAGACTGAAATATGGGTTCTCCACCCTCACTGATTTACCCAATATCTCCCTTGCACCCTTAAAAGCTTGCCTCAACGCGGCTGCCAGACAACTCACCGGCACCAGGAAATTCGACCACATCTCTCCACATTTGAAAGCACTGAACTGGCTCCCCCTAGAGGCCAGAATTCAGCTGAAACTGGCATGCATCACACATGAGGCTCTTTACTCAAACTCTCCTGATTATCTGGCACAAAAACTAGTGATATCTGGAGGAAGCAGGAACTCCGGGTCCTCCAGAAACCTCTTACTCAAACCCGCCTTCTTCCAGAAAAAAAGAACCTCTTATAGGGCATTCACCGACCATATGTCTGTTGTTTCTCAGACTAGTGCCTCTCCTGGAGACCACCAACTCTCCCTGCAGAGAATTTTCGGGTCCCTTATTTTTACTTTTATTGTTTACTATTTTATTATTATTATTTGCCGACTTTAAATATGATTGCATTAGTATTGTGTATCACCAGTATCCGCATGTTCCCTACACCCGGGCCCATCGCCATCCCCCTGTACAGTTTTGTATGTATATTACGGCACCTTAACATTGTTTGTACTCCTCTGTATATCATGTAAAGCGCTCTGATACCCTCACGGGTCAAGTTCGCGCTCTATAAAACACTAAAAATAACTATTCTAGCTCCCAACCCTCCCATGAAATTAAGTTTGTCTGTTGCCTTTGCCTACTCACACAGAGCAGGATATAATAAGGTAAAAGGGTGCAATGCATAACCTCTCACCCATACTAAAATTAGTCACGAACATTGATCTTGGCGGAATAAATTAATCCCATATAATACACAAATTTTGAAAGAAAACAGGACTCATTTTATATCTTGTTCTGACTGTAAAGAAACATCTATTGTCAATGTTCTGTTGAATGAGAGAGATGTGAAGTATATTAGGTATTTTAATGAATTTTCTTTTATTTTACATACTTATTTTTAAAAGTTGTAAAATAAGTGCACAAACGTTTTTATGAATGTTTTTTAGTGTAAGGGTTTTAAAAAGACTAAACACTAGAATAAAAAAAAACTTGAAACTTGAAAAACATGAAACACCCAGCTTAGGGGCACATTAGGATAACGGGCGGATCGCCACCGCCCGTATGGCGCTGGCGATCCGCCCGCCATAAACCTCCGCCCGCATCTAATTTCCCCCGCCACATTACCAGTTTTCCGCCGGTAGGCAATCTGCCCGATTGCCTACCGGGCGGAAAATCAGTTTATATGCTGGCGGTGTCTGGTAGGCACCGCCATCCATATTAGTATGCTGGCCGGGACATGCCTTACCGCCACGGAAAGGCAGGTGGTTTTTGACATTGGGGGCCTGTAGCGGGCCCCCAGGGATTCTAGGGTGTGGGGGGTGCACATGGGGGTACCTGGAGTTCCATGCATAACAACATGCCTTCCTGGCATTGTGGCGGGCGGTGCTGAGTGCACCGCCCGCCACAATGTCAGGAATGCAGGATGCGCCCACCAGTGTGGCAGGTGCATCCTAATACCACCAACGGGACCCCCTAACCGATGCGGGCGGTCCCATTTCCCACTGGTATGATGTGCCCCTTAGTTGGGAACTAGTGCTAAAGGAAGGACCCTTCTTTAATGATCTTCTGCCCTTTGGTCCATGGACCCACCAGCCAGTACCTGAGGGAATGTGCAGAATCCTGTTGATCCTAATTACAGTAGCATAATAGTTGCAGGTGTGTTATGGTCAATCAGAGGCTCCTCCTCCGTCAGATTCAGTTTCCACAAAGCCGGCATCTTAGTTGTACCTGAACCTAAAGTAACAACCTAAGATTATACTTGATGCATATTCAGTAATTAATTAAGTATTCTTATTTTCCCTATCTTCAAACTCTACAGCTGCTTCCCAGTGTCCCCAATGGCACAGACGTATGCTATGTGTTAGTGGAGTTCTGCTTATAATGGCGGTCCTGACTTTCATAGGATGTGGTGTTTGGGGTAAGTGCTGACATGTATGAAACTGAAAAATGTTACATGTGGGAGACCTTGATATCAGGTCCAACAAAGTGTTGTTTTTGTGGTTTTGGAGTTAAACCCAATACTTAAGGTTTCAAACTAGGAACAATTTTGTTGCATGGAGCACAATAATCTAAGGCAAGAGCCACTAAAAAGCAATTAATGGGTCTATTCACAAAGTAAGTAATATTTGTCAGTGAATGACGTATCATATACTCTTACCCTTTTGATTAAATTTACTACTTTTGGCTTTGCACAAATTTCAAGGTAAAGTTGCTCAAAAGTGAAAATGTACATGTCTCCACCTCCCGAAAAAAGGGGTAGAACAAAATTTACATGTGTATGTTATAATTGCCAGAAAAGAAATAGCAGTAAGTACAGCACCACACATTAACATTCCAAAGGTACTGCAATAAATAACAGAGGTAGAAACTCAATATAAAACCACATTGGAAATAATAGTAAACTAAATTACAATATTTAAAATAGATAACAGTGTAAATAGAAAATTTAGGGGGTAATTAGGATGACGGGTGGGGGTCCCGTGGGGGGGTATTAGGATGCTGTGGTATATAAATAAATAATACCGGATCTATTTTTGACTGGATATAGTAATAACAGATAGCTCAATAAATAAGAGTCAAGATTCGAGGTAGTAGGAGTTTGCAGGTTTTAATACAGCATAAAGGACAGGAACAGGACAACCTGCAAGATCTGGGATGGCTAGTTAGCACGGGCAGGATCGGCGTAACATTTAATAACAGTGCACAAGTATATATACTAAAACAATTTCATTACAGTACATACAATAGGCGGAGCAGTGGGTGTGGTGCATAGCAGTCGCGAAAGATAAGGGTGAAAGTGGGTGTAACAGGAGGCGTATACATAGACATGTGATGTAAACGTAACAGAATATGTCATAAATGGGGCGGAAACATGGAGGGGGCTACCTAAGGAGCCGGGACCTCTAACCTAATGGTGCGCGCAAACTGACAATGACGTGTTACTAGGAGAAGCTGGGGGCTATGACTTCTGCGCTAGGAGCAGAGACTGAAGTCTGGAGAGTCAGAGCGACATGTACCTAGACACTATCTAGTATCTGATGTTTAGAGAACATGTTGATAGAATCCAAAAGTTATCGGGGTAAAGGCTAACAGATTCTAAGACTGGTGCATGCATTATTCTACATGTAGTGCGTGTTGAGGAATATAAATGACCATTAAATGCAGTATTTCTCTTACATGGAGACGTAAAGGCTAGACCATGACGGAAACTATTGATGCGATTCAGTAGCTTAGGAATGCAGAGAAGGAGGGCTGGACTGATAACTAGAATCATAACATACTCTTGGCAGACTAGCAGGCAGAGCCAGGCCGAGCTGGGCACTGTGAGGCAGGAAGTAAGTGAAGGGTCAGGAACACAGGTGGGGGCTGTATCGCTCCTCAGCGAGGGCTCAGGAGACAGGAGCTGAATCTGGTGTCCGGGCCCTTTTGAGGCCTGGAGACGGGGACTTTTCAATGAAATACCGTGCACACTGAGAAACGTGGCAACGTAACTTTACATAGGCCTAATACTCGTAGCTTTCACGAGAACTGGAAACTGGCATACTAGAGATGGACACAACTATAATTGCGTCTTTAATCGAACATGGGGAATACATATGCATATTAATCATGCACATGCAACATAAGATGGGGAACACGTAGGGACACAGAACATGGCAAAATTTACTTTTCCACATTCCCTCCTTGTCACTACGTTTCCATCAGGAAACATCAATATTCATGATACCATCTATCATTTCATACAGTATCATTTGCTCGTCTCGAATTGCCTTGGAACGGGTTTTAGAACGGGATTTAGAACTAGGAATACAAGAGGTAGCACAAATGCCGCAAATCGCAGGGCCACATTGTATACAGAGGCAGCAACTGAACATAATCGCTACTGCAATACCTAGAAAGGACAATGCTTTCCATCCCCAGGCAGAAATTATATTCCAGAACCAACCGGACCATGTCCAGGTGCCTGGATCTTGGTGTAACATATGGGCAATTTTATGCAGTCTGGTTATAGCTGAATAAACAGACGGCGCGTTATTAGGAATGAAAATGCAACAACTAGATCCGATGACTCTACATGCCCCGCCCCTATCGGCCAGTATGACGTCAAGGACGAGACGATTCTGGAGCACGACAATTCTCATAAAAGATTGCTCTTCGGTTAAGTTACCTAGAGCAGAGGTAGTCTCAATCACTACTGCTTCAAGGGTTCTGGTTAATCTACGTATCAGTTTACTATTCACGACAGTACCTAAGTAGGGAAAGACACCTTTATTGATATCTATGTATTGTTCTAGGGCAGTTTCAGTATAATCGACAATCGGGAGGTCTCTCTTGTGTCTAGTATGTACTAGGTGGGGGTTTCTATGATAGTCAGGTGGGGCTAGGAAAACTGGTGGCTGTAGGAATGCAATGTAACATGTACCATCCCAATCAAGGGGCAGACGAACATATGCGGTCCGACCACAAACAAAATAAGAATGACGTGAAGCTTTGAAAATAGATTTCCCACTGTCACTATACTTGACAATAGTAGTACAATCACTATGGCCTACATGTACGGAACCATTCTTTCTGACACATAATTCGCCTTTAACGGGTAATACTGACATAGAGGGTAAGTCTGGAGTAGTATCAGACTGAACATTCAGGACCATAAAATTCGAAGAATAATTACCCAGATTATAAACTTCATTTTCTAGATCTAACCCTGTTCTATGGGGGAGACCTTGCTTGTCTGGAAAACATGTACTATTAAGAAAAGACATATCTGTCAAGGATGACGTTAACGTGGACCATGCTCCACATGAACCGTTATGTGAAAATGGATAAGGAAAAAGTGGTAGAACTCCCTTCGGTGTCTGGAAAGGGGGGAGTCGACCACACACCCAACAATTAGTGGCATTGCTGGTCTGGTGTGAATAATGTAACATGCGGATAAAGGAATTATTTCGCATAGCAAGACGATAAGAAAGTTCATGAGGAGGCAGATCACTAAACGTATGCTCTACTGTAGCATTAGAAGTCTTATTTACATGAGGAATCGGAAAACATAAATGCAATGCATAACTCGTGCAGATAATCATAAGGCTGAGATATAGCAGAAAACATAAAATAATAATGCAACTTTTAGAGTTCTCACTAACTCTCTCTCTGTGGGGGTCTATTTTATACATGTCAGAAACCTGTCTAACCGTTTCACCTAGGGGAGGACTTAGACAATCAAACTGGCTGACTTATTTTACTAGACCTTAATTTCAACTTATACTCCTGTTGCGGAGTTTTCTCTAACAGGGAGGGTTTTGTATCATTGTCTTTTGCGGGACAGTCCTTGAGAATAGTACTTTGACAGTCTTTAAAATCCTCGGAAATGTTCTTGGAAACAGTCTTTAGTCCATAAAATTTCTTTACGTGAGACAGATGGACCCACCCCTTCCTGCCTTCCAGCTTGACGGCAGTGCGGGTGGCCAGGAGGACCTGCTTTGGCTCCTTCCAGCGAGGCTCCAGCGGACTTGAACGATCAAAGTTCCTTACAAGAACCAGACTTCCGGGAACGATTTCATGCGGTGCCACCTCGGTATTGTCTGGAAATGCGGCGGCAACCTGTGAACGACAAGAGTGTAGGGCAGACATCAAGGAAGCTAGGTAATCTGTCAGCATATTACTTGAAACATCTGTAATACTTCGGGGTCTAGGTGTACCCCACATATTAGGGGGGCGGCCAAAAACGACCTCATAAGGGGACAGACCTGATCTGGAATGTGCGACCATGCGCATATAAAACAGAGCGATTGGCAGAGCTACTAGCCAGTCCACACCTTTCTCTTTACAAATTTTAGCAATGCGGATTTTCAGGGTTTGGTTATGTCTCTCTACTAGACCGGCTGCTTCAGGATGGCGTACACAATGGAACTTCCACTGGTACCCTAACAAAAGGGAGATGTGTTTCATGAGCTCAGATGAGAATGGCTGGCCGTTATCAGAATATACGACCCTAGGGAGTCCATAGCGGGGGAAGAATTCACGAACCAACTGCTTGGCAGTGGTCGCGGCTGTGTAATCTGGAACTGGATATGCTTCTGTCCATCTGGACAAAGCGCATACAACTACAAGGACATACTTGAAACCTCGACATCGCTCCGTCTGAATATAATCCATCTGGAGGACTTCAAAAGGGTGGTCAGGAGGCTGGAATCCCCCTTGTTCCACCGGGACACTTTTACCTGGATTGAACTGGCAACATATCATACAGGTGCGGACTTTCTGCTTGGCTGCAGCTCGTAAATGCTTGTTGAACCAAATGTTCTGGATACTGTCTAACATAGCCTTTCCTCCTAGATGTGCTGGACTATGTGCGGTGTTGATAATGACTTGAACCATAGAGTCGGGGAGAAACCATGTGGCTTTTCCCTTCGTCACCCATCCCTGATCTGTCTGGACCCCTCCTTGTTCGGACCATTTCTTGATTTCATCGGGAGTAGCATGTAACTGGATATCTATGACATCTTGAGTAGGGTCCTTAACTGTCATACAAGTAGTCTGTTCTAGAGTGGATGTCGGTGTCTTGTTAACTGGTATGTCTGGTGTCTGTGCTGTAAGCTTGGCTGTTCGATCTGCTAGATCATTACCTTGGGAAATAATGTCTGTAACTTTAGTATGTGCTTTGCATTTCATGATGGCAATAGATGTCGGTAAATGTATTGCATCTAACAGGGCTTGAATGAGGAGACCATGCTGAATCTTGGTTCCATGAGAAGTCATGAAACCTCTCTCCTGCCAGAGCACTCCAAAGTCGTGTACGACTCCGAATGCATAACGTGAATCTGTATATATGTTAACTTTCAGGTTCTTGGCGTGTATGCAGGCTTGGGTCAGAGCAACTAGCTCTGCTGCCTGAGCAGACAAGGTATCAATACGGTGTGTTTCAATAACTTCAGTGTCAGTAGTCACTGCATACGCGGCTACTAGATCTCCTGTACTTGTTCTCATACATGAACCATCCACATAAAGTGTCAGGTCAGGATCTGGTAATGGAATATCTGTCAGATCTTGTCTTGGCTTAGTCATAGTGTTCACAACTTCCACACAATCATGTGTGGCAGAATTTGAATTAACTGACGGTAACAGTGTAGCAGGATTTAGAACGTGGCAGCGTCTGATTTCTATGTGTGGCTGGAACAGTGTCAGTTCATAACCTGTCAAACGTGCAATTGTCAAGTGCTGAGTCTGTGTTCGGTTTAAAAGAACTTCCACGGAGTGTGGAACTTGTACTGTCAGGGAGTGTCCTAATACTATGGAATCACTTTGTCTGATAGCTAGTGCCGTGGCTGCAACTGACTTGAGGCACGCAGGCAAAGCCTGGGCTACTGGATCTAATGTGCTCGAAAAATAAGCACAGGGCTTGTATTGTCCTGCTTGATCTTGTGTGAGAACAGATAATGCTGTACCATCACGTTCTGTGACAAAAAGTGTAAAAGGCTTACTGTAGTTCGGTGTTGCTAGAACTGGAGCTTGGCATAGAGCTTTCTTTAACTCATTGAAACTAAGTGTATGTTCTGATGTCCAAGGGAGGACAGTCGATACGGCTGCCTCCTGTGTCGTTAACTGTATCAGTGGCTTAGCTAGAAATGCATACTGAGGAATCCATTGTCTGCAATAAGAAGTAAGGCCGATAAAAGCACGTACCTCCTTCTGTGTCTTGGGCTGAGGAAGACTCGCTATTAACTGGATACGGTCTGGTGTCAACTGCCTACCCCACTTGGACAGTAAGTGGCCTAAGTAGATCACTTGCTGGACACAGAATTGAAGCTTCGAAGGGGACACCTTGTGCCCCATCTCGGCTAGAAAATACAAAACCGTAAGTGACGCACGCTCGCAAGCACGTTCAGAACGGGCTGTGATCAGTAGATCATCGACATACTGGAGCAGGGCAGTGTCAGTTGGCATGTGAATGTTGTCTAGTTGTCTCTTAAGTGCTTGACTGTAAATACTAGGACTTTCTGTGAAACCTTGAGGAGCGCGTGTGAATTTATAGCTCCTTCCATTTAAACAGAATCCGAAAAGAAACTGACTGTCTGGATGAATGGGGACACTGAAAAACGCGTTCTTGAGGTCTATGACTGTGAAAAATGAGGCTTCGGAATCAATGGCTGTCAATAGGGAAGAAATATCTGGGACAACTGGGTACTGGGGAATAATACATTTATTGAGTTCTCGAAGGTCAATCACTAATCGATATACTGGTGGTGCATTTGGATCAGTACGTTTCATGACTGGAATGATCGGAGAATTACATACATTGGAGTCAGTTTCTACAACTACTCCTTGAGCCATGAGCTCGTCAATTATTTTGGATAAGGCTGCTACAGCCTCAGGTGGTAATCTGTACTGTCTGATTCGTGGTAACACTATACCTGGTTTGAGAGTCACACGATGGGGTGTGATTTGCATGTAACCTACATCAGTTGGACCTTGCGCCCATAGATGCTGCGGAACATTAGACAATCTCGGATCAAAATCTCGTAAGACATAGTGACCCTTGAAGTCACGTAAAAACAACCGTATTCCCTCTGGGGAGCAGCAAATAACTGCACCTAATTCTTTCAGTGTCTTAATGCCTAACAGATTTTCTGGACATGATTTCGTAAGTAACAGATCAGTAGTACGGGACAATGGACCTACTTCTAGAGTAACTGGTTTAGAAATCTCGTTTATAATAGGCTTTCCTGAAAATCCAAGGGAAACATTTCTAGAGCCTGAGAGCGGAGCCCCTGGAACCTCGTCGTGACTTATGGTAGTCCTACTTGCCCCTGTATCAATCAGAAACTTTCTATCTTTCCCTAGTACTTGACTATGAACATAGGGACCTTCTTGATCTACAGGAATCTCGATGAGAGGCAAGCCTACCTCCCTCTCTAGGCTGTTTCATGAATACTGTTGATACTCTGGATACTCTGTCTGAGCATACTGATACATCTGCTGTGTAACATGCTGTGTTGCAGCAATAGGCTGCGGTGCTGGCACTGTCTGTTGTGCATTCTGCGGCTGAGAAGTCTGTGAAACTTGTTCTTGTCTAGGCGGACGTGGTCTTTCTTTAGTCTTACCGGTAGCTATATTGTGTTTCAGAACTGCACACTCGTTTATATAATGACCTGGCTGTTTACAATAATTGCAGGTCCCTTTAACGGGAGCTGCAGGATGACTGACTTGATTCGGACCCCTCTTCTGACTGTCTTGAGGAACAGATTGTGCAACTAATACTTTCATTTTCGTGTCTTTCATACGTTTCCTTTCATGTTCTTGCTCTTCTCTGATTCTATTCTGGTGATACTGAAGCATCTGAAGCATTTGTGACGGAGTATTAGCTTGCCATGTACTTTCGACTTTCAAAACTCGATTCTTAACTTGTGGACTGGAATTCTCGACTAATTTAGTAACAAAAAGATGAGGGTATGACTCGCTACTCGTCTTGAGTCCACTGTTAATGCTAAAACATTTCTCAAACCTAGAATAAAAATCACTCGTGTCTTCGTCTGGTTTCTGTTTACAGGCTGAGATTGCATCCCAGTCTTCCTTTTTAGTTGCTAACAATCTAGGCAAAACTTGTATTAATAATTCAGGTAATTCTTTACATTTGTCTCCAAGACCGGTACCTGGTACTCGTATCTTATCTTCAGCTTCTAGAACTGCCCAATCGATCTTTTTCTCTCCCACCTCCCATTCTTTTTCCTTGAGTTTTTCGTATACCCCTGCGGGCAATAGGACTTTCAACATTTTAATAATATCTGGATACGTGTATTCTCCCATACGGAGCATGTCCTTTAATTCTCGGTGGAACCCTGCTGGATCTTTGTCATGACAAGGAATTAATTTCTTCATCTCTAAGAGTTTCATTTTTGTAATCGGGGTGTAAACAAATACTCGTTGCATTTCACCATCTGCTGTCCTGACTGGGTGTACTTCTCGTAGCGGGTGCTGTCTATCTATGTAAAACTGTTTACTTTCTGGAGGTGAGACATGAACAAAATGCGGGTTCAAAAACGTTCTATATTTGTGACGCTGTTCTAGAATAACACTAATTAAATCGGTACCTAGACCTTTCCATCTATACTGGAGTAACTCGTTCAATACATCGTGTAACGGACCTGGATCGGAATGTTGACCCTCATAGAGTGTAATGAGGTGCTGAATCATATACATACCCACCAGTCGCTGCTCGGCTGGGGGCAGTTTCAGAAACATTTGTGCCACTATTTCGTCCGGAAAAGTGGTAGAATCAGAAGTCCATCGGACTGCTGATCGGACTAGTTCTTGGTCATGCATAGTACTTAACTCACTATAACCAATGCGTGATTTCAGGATATGATCGGTAGCTTGAAATACTTGTTCTAGAGAACCTTGTTCCGGTGCTGGATGATGAAAGACTTTCTTGTGTTCCAGACGTGAATGTCGGTCGGAAAGTCTAGTTTTACCTACATACGCTATTCTAGCGGTATTCTCGTCCTCTACCTCTTCTGTAGGAGAGTCATTCTCTTTCTCGCTTACTTGTGCTGTTTTACGTTGTTCGTGTAACCTTATTATTTCCTTACGAATTTTCTTGTACATACTCTCTATACTACTGATGGTTCTGTGTTTACCCTCGGCTATATTATCACTCCACCTTGTCAGAGTTCTCATTTCGGTCGGATCTTTGGACGGGTAATCTTGTTCCCTTATTAAACAATTAATCAGAAACTTTAATATCATGAGCTGGATCTCAGCTTTCCTTTGAGACATGGTTTCGCCAATACTTTCTGGATCATCCCCTGTACGGATGAAACGATATATTCTGTCTAGATCCTCTTTCATATCCGGTAGGGTGTCCAAATACCCGGTCACCCGTCTTACACGTATGGAATATATAACCGTACTATCATCGCCTGGGACTGGATCATATCGGCATTCAGTAAGGGCTCGTCGGATTTCTGCAACGGACCTATATTTGGGCGTACGCTGTAACGCACGTTCATGTAACTCGACTAATGTTACACGTTGGTGTGGTGGCGGGGTACCAGGAGGACCTCCTCCTGCGGCCCCTATACTGGAATCGTCGACTGATACTCTTCGTGCTGGCGCGGCGGGAAATTGTAATGTTGGCTGGACCGGGGGTACCGTAGCAGGTACTGCAAAAGGTGCCCCGGTGTCTGGAGGAGCAGGAATTGCATTATTTACAGGAACTGGCGGAACAGGATTTGCATATTCCGGGACTGTGTCGTCTAAATAGGACGAGATAAAAATATCAGCTGCGGTCGGTTTGTGACGTAGCTTGATCGGAACTAAGGGTGGTGGAAAATTACTGGATGCCTCCGGGGTCGCTTTTGACAAGCCCTCGGCAAGAAGAGGATACATACCCTTAATAAGGGCATTCCTCTGTCTGTCTGACTGTTCGGTTTTAACTCGTTCACCTATCTCGATTAGTTCCCTTTCTTGGGCTCTTTCTAAGGATTCTCTACTTAATTCTGACTTTCTGATTTCTTTTTCGGTTCTCTTATGAGATTCTTTGCGCCATAACTCGATGGCATCTTTCTGTGACTGTCTGGCTTTCTTTTTCCATAATGCTTCTTCTACTCGCATGATGCACTCGGCATCCCACGTACCTGATACGGGCCATCTATACTTTTCTTCTAACTGTTTGGTGTACTCTACCCATAAATCTAGATACAATATGGCACTTATGCCATGCTTTTGATACATAAAGTGACCTGGGCTGTCCCTAGGCGGGACAGGAACTGCTGCTTCTAACAGACCTTTTCTGGTTTTTAACTGACGTAGTTTGGAAAACAACGGCATGACTGGACTGTAATCTAGATACAATACAATACACAATAAACACGATAATTACACCACTTTCATACCACGACATTAGAATACATGAAGGACATTTAAAAATAACAGTTCTGACGAAATACTACCTGGAATATTGAAAACAGAATACAGAATTTCTCGAGAACAGAACTGACTAGAACAGAAACTAGATGCACTGCTAAAACAGTACGAAACTTACCGGTCTCATAAAGAGACACGTCAGGACCCGCATCCACCGGAGTGGACACTTCGTGTTGGGTCTGTGTACCACCAAACCCACGGACCAGAGTCAATTAGATTGACCCTGTCTAGATACTACCCCAGCAACGGTACTCACCGGGCAGCAAGAACGGAAGGCCTCGGACTGGACTGGACTGCTTCGACGCCGGACGGACGAACTTCGGACTTCAGTTACGGGTGGGCCTCCGGATACCTCGGACCTTGGACTCTTGGCTTGGGCTCTGGTCGGGACTCGCCGCGTTCCTCCACCGCCTCGTCTGGATGCTGGACGGCAACCTCCGTCTCCTCCGTGGGCCTGAGGGATACTTGAAGCAGAAATATCTGCACGTGCACGGTATGGTTCCGTCACGGCTGCAGAGGTTCAGGGGGCCTGCGTGGCTTCACCGGCGCGTGGGGAAAGGGCAAGTCCCTGTTCGGGCGCCATTATGTGGTATATAAATAAATAATACCGGATCTATTTTTGACTGGATATAGTAATAACAGATAGCTCAATAAATAAGAGTCAAGATTCGAGGTAGTAGGAGTTTGCAGGTTTTAATACAGCATAAAGGACAGGAACAGGACAACCTGCAAGATCTGGGATGGCTAGCTAGCACGGGCAGGATCGGCGTAACATTTAATAACAGTGCACAAGTATATATACTAAAACAATTTCATTACAGTACATACAATAGGCGGAGCAGTGGGTGTGGTGCATAGCAGTCGCGAAAGATAAGGGTGAAAGTGGGTGTAACAGGAGGCGTATACATAGACATGTGATGTAAACGTAACAGAATATGTCATAAATGGGGCGGAAACATGGAGGGGGCTACCTAAGGAGCCGGGACCTCTAACCTAATGGTGCGCGCAAACTGACAATGACGTGTTACTAGGAGAAGCTGGGGGCTATGACTTCTGCGCTAGGAGCAGAGACTGAAGTCTGGAGAGTCAGAGCGACATGTACCTAGACACTATCTAGTATCTGATGTTTAGAGAACATGTTGATAGAATCCAAAAGTTATCGGGGTAAAGGCTAACAGATTCTAAGACTGGTGCATGCATTATTCTACATGTAGTGCGTGTTGAGGAATATAAATGACCATTAAATGCAGTATTTCTCTTACATGGAGACGTAAAGGCTAGACCATGACGGAAACTATTGATGCGATTCAGTAGCTTAGGAATGCAGAGAAGGAGGGCTGGACTGATAACTAGAATCATAACATACTCTTGGCAGACTAGCAGGCAGAGCCAGGCCGAGCCGGGCACTGTGAGGCAGGAAGTAAGTGAAGGGTCAGGAACACAGGTGGGGGCTGTATCGCTCCTCAGCGAGGGCTCAGGAGACAGGAGCTGAATCTGGTGTCCGGGCCCTTTTGAGGCCTGGAGACGGGGACTTTTCAATGAAATACCGTGCACACTGAGAAACGTGGCAACGTAACTTTACATAGGCCTAATACTCGTAGCTTTCACGAGAACTGGAAACTGGCATACTAGAGATGGACACAACTATAATTGCGTCTTTAATCGAACATGGGGAATACATATGCATATTAATCATGCACATGCAACATAAGATGGGGAACACGTAGGGACACAGAACATGGCAAAATTTACTTTTCCACAATGCGCCCGCCACAGGGGCGGGCGCATCATGCATGTTTAACATTGTTGCGGGAGGTGCTCTCAGCACCGCCCGCCACAATGCTAAAAATGCATGTGATGCATTTGCATACACAAAGCGGCAAGCACCGTGCGGTGCCTGCCTCATTGTGTATGCAAATGCAGGGGGGTACCATAGGTACCCCCCATGTGCACCCCCCGCCTCGCCTTCACCATGGGGTCCCGCAGGGGGGCCCCAAAGTGAAGACCGCCTGCCTTGTCATGGAAAAGCATGTCCCACAGCCCATGCTAATATGGCTGGCGGTGTCTGATAGACACCGCCACCATATCAACCCTTTTCGGCCCTGGCCGCAAGGCGACCGGGGCGGAAAAGCGGCAGACGGTCTTTCCGTCCGCCGCGGAACCCCCAGCCATACTAACATGGCTGAGGGTCATTCCTGGATGGATGGCGGGTGATTCGACCCCGCCAGGCTGGTGGTGGCTACCGCCGGCCTGGCGGGGGCGAACCGCCCTCCATCCTAATGGGCCACTAAGTGTTTAAAAAATCTGTATATAGTATATATTTATTATTAAATAATAAAAAATTACTAATCAGTTTAAATTACCTCTACAAATCCCCTATGATAATTAGTAATGCTTAAAAAAAACTATTTGTTTTGCTGTTTATTTTATAACTATTATTTTAGAAGAATTGTAATTGAATTTATACATTTATTTTAAATGTAGAACAAAAGGAAAAATGCCACCGCTATTGTACCTTGATTTTGAATTAAATCTTTAATTCATAAAATATGAATTGAACATTATTTACAATGGGGATTTATTTTACGTCCCTATCTCCATCATTTTCTATGGGAGGATATTGCTGTACCAGAGGTTGACCATGTATGGTGATGGAGTTAGTCATGCTCTGTGCTAACATAATTTACAAATATTTTAGGAGTAACTTTAGGAGTACAATTTGTGAATAACAATGTGCTTTCTCTTTTCTGGGTGGGTGTACATCCCTCACTAAACCCCTTCCCGAAACCCCTCCTTCCACCTCCTTAATCCGCTACCATTTAGCCATATGTATCCCCTTTTTTCAGCCATTCCCATTTTTTCTCTCACTTTTACTGCTAAAATATATACTAATATATAGAGACTCTGCAGTCAGGGTGTAGACTCACAGAAAAAGAAGAGGTGGAGGCAGAACCTCTGTAATTTTGGTTGTGAATTCCATGTTGTAGTATGTTTGCATTTCCATAATGGTACTACAAAATGTACTATAATATGCAGTTTGTGAAACAGCCTCCGAAACTACAACGGATCAATATATGTTAAGAAATTTGGTAGCCATTAGGTACAATGATATTTCCATAGAAGTCTAAAGCAAATGAGTTGAATGTACACATTCTATTCAAGGATATTTACCCTGTCAAATATTTGACAGTCTGTACATTGGGGATCCTAGGAAAGGAGCCCCAGACAGAATTACATGTAAAATCATGAAAAGTTGATGCACCACCAATCTACTATGGCAGTCAAAACATATGATGCTACATTTTTATTTTTTATTTTTTTATTTAAAAAGGTTTTATAGAGCGCTGGCTAGACCCGGAGGTATCAGAGCGCTTTACATGAGTATCAGACCATAATTTCAGGTTACATCATTACAAAGGTTATACAGTTATTAGAGCCTGGCAACATAGTTACAAGTAAGGTCGATACAAACAAAAATGGAACATTTACGTGAGGGAAAAAGAAGGGGAGGGATTCAAGAGAGGGGGGTGGGTAAGAGCAGGGGAAATAGAAAGAGAATGGACGAGGGAAAGAGGAGTGGAGGGTGAGAGACACAGCATGGAAAGAGGAGGGGGAGGACACAAACCGGTAGACGAGTCAAATCTGCATCCAAACTCCAGTTAGCTGTGATCCCAGGGGAAGAGGTATCATTTCCCCATCTCTGTTGCGAGAGGCTCCCTAAGCGCAGTGGACTCTCTCAGAGGGGTCTCTGGGACTCCAAGACCTACATACTGGATCCTTCCCCAAAAAGGGGAGAGGGAGTGCTTTGGCAAGGGGTGCCAAACCGTGCCTCAATTGTCAGTGGCTCCCTTGGCGCTGTGGACTCTCAGCATGGTACGCTGAGACTCCAAATCATATATTTTAGATCTTACCCCAGCAAGGGGAGAAGGAGTGCTTAGTCAAAGGGCACAGAAGAACAGGGGGCTTGGCGGTGTAGAGGGCAAGGGAAAAGATTCAGGTGAGAGAGGATAGGAGCAAAGGAAGTAGACAAAGAACGAAAGAGTGCTGAATGGGAACAGATAGATAGATAGGCAACAAGGAAAAAGCAGAGTTACCGAAATACGATGGGGGGTGGGCGAGACAGGGAGACGGGGAGAAAAACTGTGCCCAAAGTCCGGCTGGGTAGGTGACGGTCAAGGGATGAACCAAGGCCGATCTCCTCAATAGCTGAACAGAGCAGCTCCACCAGGCGTTGGACATAGTGCTCGGACTCCGCTGTCAAAACACAGATGGGGGAGATGGTGTCATTTGCCGTCCTGAAAAAAGAATACGAATTAGCTGATACAGAATATTTCCTGTATTTACAGGTGCCACATGCACTAATATCGAATTTGCCCAAGGGAGAATCTCCACCAGAGTCGCCGCCACTGAAAGACAGGTTGCTGGATGGCTACATGCCCACAAAAGCGATCTCCCTCACATACAAGAAACAAATAAACAACACTTCCGATCCTCTCGTTTTGATCAGGGGGCGGTGGGAGAGAGATGGATTAGAACTTGACGACGAGGAGTGGCAGGAGGCAGTAGAATCCCCGAGAGAAGTCCCAATTTCCTCCAGACTCCACCTGGTTCAGTTGAAGAATTTACATAGGGTCTATAGATCAGGGTACAGGCTCGCATGGGGAGAGTGTCTTATGGGTTGTGCAGGAGGCAATATGGGCAGGAAGGTATATTCATGCACATTATATGGGACTGTGCAGAATTCAGACTTACTAGAAGGGGATACATGAGCTTATAAATTAAGTGCTCGAAGTAAGACTCAGAACTGAAATCCAAGCAATGTCTGTTGAATGTCTGGGAACCTACCGATTTAAATAGCAAAGGGAAAATTTGGGTCACATTGGGCCCGATGGTGGCTAAGCGAAACACTGCCCAGATGTGGGGCTCCGAAATATTGCCTACATTGACTACCTGGAAGGCAGATATGGATTGGTGCATGCTTGGGGAAAATACTTTTTTTTGGAGGGCTCGGGGGTGTCCCAAAAAGTGGTCCGCAATTTGGGACAAATGGAATGTATACAGAGGGAACATTTGTATCCCACCTACTGTCCATACCCCCAACGAACCTCTAACGCCTTGAGTCCCCACTTTCCCCGTCATACCGCTGTGGTTCATTGACAGACTGATGTCTATGTAGAATTAATATATTGTTCCTCCTTTTGTATTCAGAAATGATTTAATGATTTATGATTTAAAAAAAAGAAATCTAGCAAACAGAAGAAGATATTGGGTATTTTGACTTTGTTAACCACATTATCTACAACTCGATGCAATGCATGTTAGTCTCCTGTATTCCAAAATCTAATGATATTGAACATTTTCCAATTACACTAAAAAGCGGATGAAAGGACAGGCTGTTTATTAGAAAACAACCCAAATCATCAAAGGTGATCCGGCATGGAAAATGGCTTGAACTATCAAATTGTTGGGAGATATACCAAAGTGCCTTTCCTAACCAATCTACCCGCAATCACTATTGACACTCTACCGTAGCTCCTAGAAACATCCAATTACAATTTGTATAATGTAATAAATCCCTACTCAAAAGGCATCTATTACCTCAAGAAATGATCAATAACATTTCCATAACAATATCACATCATTTGCAACTAATGGGCTTATTTATGAAAGGCTTGCGTTGGTGGCCAGTCACTTTTTCTGATGCTCTGGCGGTGCAAATCTCTAACATGTCTACGAGGCCACACAAAGCCACTTTGCGTGGCTTTCTATGGACTCATAGTTACGAAGTAAGACAAAGCAGCTCAAGTCACTGCGTTGCCTTACTCTGGGCCAGGTAAGTATTGCATGGGCATTTCAGTGGGTTTTCCCAGACAACACCCATGAGTTTTAAACTTGCGTCGTACTCACTTTCTTTACCTGCCCACTGGAGACCTTGCCAACTGCCTCAGACCCTGGTCCGTCACGGCTTGTGCCGCTTGAAAGGAGGGTCGCCTTGGCAACTAATCAACTTCCGGTACACCGGCCGGAAGCTGCAGTTAGCATTCCAGCCCTCGCCTGCCACAATTCCCCACTTAAAGCAAGCCAGGACGCGGACGCGCGCAGCGTCACAGCGGCGGCACGCCAAAGGCAAACCCGCCTGCGCCCGTCCACGCCTGACCGCCGCCAGTTGCCAGGACCCCTGCCCATTTTTGTCTGAGACCCAAACACCATCCAGTTTGAAGAAGCTCTACGAATACAAGGTTTCCTGGTACTGTTAAAATATTCTAGTATCGAACTAAAATGTTTAAATAAACCTCATCTAGAACCTACTAAAAGACAAATTGCTGAAATACATAAAAATCCAGACATCGCATGTCTAATCAGACCCATTAGTCTAAACCAACCCCTAAATGCCCTTAGTCCTGACCAATCTACTGCTTCTAACCAAGTCAGTGCTGTCTATTTGAATGCTCGCTCCATCCCAAAACACTCGCTAGAGATCTGGAGTCTTCTAGACCTTGTAGCTCCTGATATCTGTTTTATTACAGAGACTTTGCTGCATGAAGATGCACACCCTGATGTGTACACCGCCTTTCCGTCCCAGTATAAGATAACTAGAATGAACTGAAAAGAGAAAAGAGGAGGAGGCCTATTAGTAGCCTCCACCGAGGATCTAAACATCACAACCTTAGAAACCATGATCTCACACCACATAGAACTATGTATTTTCAAGATAGATATCCAACGGCACCTGGAGAGGGGCCTTAATCTATAGACCCCCTGGACCCAAAGAGGACTTCACTGATAAATTTTTAGAGGCCATTGCTCCCCATATACCGGCCTCTGACAATTTTCTCCTAATCGGAGATTTCAACTATCATGCCAAGATTTTATCAAACTCACACACCGACCAATTGATCTCAAATATGAATAAGCCTGGACTTTGCCAACTGGTCACAGGCCCCACTCATAATGCCGGCCATACACTCGACCTTCTTTTCACCAACTTTTCAGATAGCACAACAGAAACCCCAGAACACTACTTGTTAAAATTTGCCATCCATAATAATATAATCAAAACGGACCACAAAAACAAATAAATATCATGAAGATCTTGGCGAAAAGTTACTCAATCTCTCTTTTCAAAACATTTTTGCCTAGACCTCCCAGGTCAAGAAGTCAGTGTAAATCAAACAGCATGTGAACTTGACAAAGCAATCATGGCTGCGTTGGACAAAATAGCCCCCCTCACCCAGATTAAAATGAAGCCCAGAACCGCTCCCTAGTTCACAGATCAACTAAAGACCATTAAGTTCCTGTTTTGAACTGCGGAGCGAAAATGGCGAAAAAGCGAACATATTGACGGTCGCAAAATCTACAAAAAAAATTCATCACAGCTATATGAATGATATTAAATCGGCAAAACAACTATTTTTTCTAAACCGGATAAACCAGGTAGAAAATTCTTGTAAAGAACTTTATCAAATCTTGAAAGAATTTACACCCCTTCCAACCAGCCATCGGTCCTCAACTCCCAGGACTGGACGGACTCGCTTTCTAAATTCTTTGAAGACAAAATCTCAGCCATCCATCATTCTTTTCCATCACAACATAACAACACCTATTCTCACGATGTGCCCAGCTGATCTCCTGACCCCCTTCATATTCTTAAAGAATTTGTAAAGTGTGACATAAAATCAGTTACTACTGTCATGCTAAAGATAAAATCAGGTTCGCCTACATACCCAGTACCTCCCAAAAATTTCCCAACTATTGCACCTCTGTTATTAGAAGTCTAAGAAGCCTATTTAACAAGTCTCTTTCGGAGACTGTTTTTCCTAAAATGTGGAAAGCTGCCAGGGAAAGACCTATCCTAAAAAAAACTACAGCTGACCCAAAATTACTTCTAAACTATCGTCCCATAACCCTACTTCCCTATTTTGTCAAAATGTTGGAATCTCTCATAAACCAGCTAGTTGCCCACCTCAAGAGCCATGGACTACTTGACCCTTCACAGTCTGATTTTAGGGCCGCACACAGTACAGAGACAGCATTGGTTGAAGTAACGGATAACATCAGGCTGGCTCTGGACAAACACCAGTCAGCCTTTCTCGTCCTGCTCGACCTGTCTGCCACCTTTGACACCATCTCCCATAGCATTTTAGTACATCGACTATGGGAGATTGGTGTCAGGGGGAACGCCCTTAAGTGGTTCAAGAGCTATTTAGCTGACCGAGTAACTGCAGTCCAAATGGGCAAGAATGTTTCAGGTGATAGACCAGTTGCCTTGGGGGTGCCACAGGGCTCTATTCTGAGCCTGACCCTCTTCAATCAGTACATGACGCCACTGACCAAGGTGATCAGATTCTACGGTTTTGATGTCATATGCTAAGCGGATGACACACAGATTGTGGTCACCATTGGCCCAGACCCTGCAGAAACAAAGCAGCGTTTTAAACAATGCATGTCTCACGTAGACAGGTGGATGCGTTCCAACTGCCTCCAATTGAATGGAGGAAAGTCTGAGATCATGCTTTTTGGTAAGGCCCACGAGCACTGGTCTCACGACTGGTGGCCTTCCAATCTTGACCCCTGTCCAACCCCCAAACCAAAATTACAAAATCTAGGCGTTTACATGGACAATCAATTGTCTATGCAAAGTCAGATCAACCACATCACTGGCACTTGTTTTGGAGTGATGCGTAGCCTACGAAAGGTTTTCAAATGGATCCCTATTGAGGCCAGGAAACCACTAATCCAGGGATTAATAATAAACAGAATGGACTATGGAAATGCTCTACTGTTCTCAATCAATGAAAACCTGTTGAAAAGACTCCAAATTTTGATGAACACGGCAGCCAGGCTGGTTGTCGATCTTCCGCCCAGAACCTCCTCTGTTCCTTGTTTAAGAACACTACACTGGCTTCCAGTAAAGAAGCACATTCTTTTTAAGGTCCTCTGTCTGATACATAAGCATATGTATGGAAGGGGGCCAAAATACTGGTCCAAAAAACTACACTGGTACCAGCCTAACCGGGTGCTCAGATCATGCAATGCATCATTGCTTACTCCCTTGAAAATTCACACAGCCAGAAAAGGAGGACAATCTTTCTCCTTTCTCGCCCCGGCATCGTAGAATAAAACCCCTGCTCACTTACGTATCATTCCAGATCATAACCGTTTCCGTATACAGCTGAAGTCATGGTTATTTGATAATTAAGCCAATGTCTAATCAGAGCCGTCTGCAAGCGCCATGAGACTCTTGAGTGATGTGTTGTACTATACAAAGGTCCCTGATTTGATTTGATTTGATCTACAATGGAGTACCAATTAAGTCTTCTGGATTGGTTTACTCCGGGCCCTTGTCGGCATTAGTTAGGTGTGTGCAGAGTTGAGCCTGCATTTGATTTATAGACTTCCAAGTGCTGACTTGTGGGGTCCATTTATGACACCTATATTAGAAATATTAGAAATTTAGAGTGATTCCATTGTTGTTACAAAAGGGGAAAACAGATACATGGCTCAACCTTAATGCTGGCTGGTGGAAACTTTAAGGCAAATATTCATGGGCAGATGGGCAGTAAAACCATTGGACCAGTAAACTTGCAATCAACACTAATGAAGTGGGTCTATTCAAGAGACACTAGAGCCCTAATTGCAAATGCTCAAAAAGTTGTTGAATTTGTTTTAAAGATTTTAAAAACCCAAAACTCAGGAAAAGTTTGGGCACTGATTGACTATGCTTTTGACACAAAGAAATGCTAACAGTTTCACATTGTTTGACAATTAGAAAAAAGCATATGTAACTCACTATAGTAGACTTTATACGTCAGACAGTTAAATTACTACCAGAGCAATTGTAGTCCTAGTAAGGACACTAATATTTACTTTAATTGACTGTTGATATTTGTGGTGATCATGCTTAGTTTTTGGAAACCTGGTGCTCCTTTCTTGAATCTATCGTTGGTAACCGAAGGCAAATGCAACTGCCAGACTACCTGAGGAATAAGACCCAGTTGCGTAGGAAAACCTTAGGGGCCCCCTTGCAAGGCATGATGAGGGGCCCCCAAAATGCCCATACGTTTGTAGTCACTAACCACCCTTTAGAAGGGCTTTGTGGTCTGCATCCACATGACATCAGCAGGAGTTTCCATGATAGGTTTAACATAAAAGAGAAAAAGTTATACTTCCGGGATGACCTTAAATCTGCAGCTTTCACTTCCCTGCCCCTTTTCTGGCTGAAACCTGCCCCTATAAACTACTTTGCGCTGGTACAAACTGAACCAACTCTTGGAGAGTAAAGGGCACCATTTAGATCGTCTGCCCACCGTTGACCGCTTTACGTGTGTCCCGGATGTGCAGCATTGCTTGATGCTGTGCTACCTGCTATCCGGCCCGATTTCGGCAGCCCAGCAGTGATTGCCACCCAATTGGAGTGAGTACCTCTGAATGGCAGAATGGATGTTCGATAACACAGACCTCCCCACTTCACTGCCCCTTCCTGGCCAAAGCCTGCCCCTTGTGACCACTATACTCTGATCTTCTATGACGGCACTTCAATGGCATCGTGAGTAGTTTTTCACAATCTTTCTCTATCGAGACTTGCAATCCTGGTAAATATCTCAAGCAATCTCGAGCAAAAGTCTAAAATGGGTTCCGGCTGTTTCTAACTCCAAGGTTAGAAACCCCTGCCTAACCCCAAGATGGCTGCCACAGTTTTCCCTACCACCTGACTCCAAGCCTTGAACACATCCCCCATTGGCCTAAATGTCAGCCCCAGCTCCTTCTCTGGTTTGTTTTTAATTCCTCCACCCCTCCTTCTTCTTTTACCTCTATCCTCTAGTGGGGACATGCTCTTCCACTACTTGACTCTCTTACTGTAGCCCATGTATCTATTCAAAACTGTTTTTCTTGAACGTTGAGACCTGAGCAACTTGGCTGATGCCATGTGGAGTTGCTAGACAGCTAATGAGGAGATTGGCCCTGGTTTTACCCTCGACCATCACCTACCCAGCCGGACATTGTACACAGTTCCTCCTCGTCTCCCTCCTATGGCTCCTTCCTCCCCTCCTTTCCTACAAATTCTCTCAACCTCGTTGTTTATTTACAGTACCTTACTACGCTATTGTAACTGATCTAACTTGTAACGCAATGCTCCTCTGGTATAGCGCTCTGATACCGCTGGGTCTAGCCAGCGCTATATAAACCTTTTTAGATGAACCTTGTAATGCAACGATCCTCTGGTTAAGCGCCCTGATACCTCCGGGTCTAGCCAGCGCTATACAAACTTCTCAAGACAAAGAAACTCAAAACTGGTTTTCCTGAACGTTGAGACCTGAACAACATGGCTGATGCCCGGTGGAGCTGCTAGACAGCTAATGAGGAGATTGGCCCTGGTTCCCCCTTGACCGTCACCTACCCAGCCGGACATTGGGCATTGTTCCTCCTCGTCTCCCCGCTATTACTCCTTCCTCCCCT
This sequence comes from Lissotriton helveticus, assembly GCF_964261635.1. NCBI lineage: Eukaryota > Metazoa > Chordata > Amphibia > Caudata > Salamandridae > Lissotriton > Lissotriton helveticus. The sequence continues at coordinate 1,846,030,255 of NC_136068.1, forward strand.
CCCATCTACGATCTCTTGCAACATTGTTTATGTGTACTGTACCTTACTATGCTCTTGCAACTGATGTAACTTTCAACACAACAATCATAAATGTAAAGCGCTCTGAAACCCTCTTGGGTCAAGTTCGCGCTATATAAAACTTTATAAATAAATAAATAAAATAAAAAATAAATGACCATACTCCTCTTACATGCACACTGAAAACTGAGCTGTGTTCATATTGTTTATTGTTTTTAACAACATTGAACATTATGGGTGAGTGTATGTTCCCCCTCACTGATGTTTAAATGAGGTAGTACGTTTGTAGTGGAAGTGCAAATACAAGTTAAATCTATCCAGTAATAGTGAAAGGAATAATCAGATTGCTAACAATTTTAGTGTTGATTAATAAATATTTTTCTTCGGTTCAGCTCAGTAGGTTGTGGGGAGGTGGTTTCAGCACCGGGCTTGTCGTAGGACCAGACCAAGTTTCACATTTGCTGCCCATAACAAAAGCTGGGCTCCAGGAGAAGGGATGCATCACAAAAGGTCTGGCCAAAGCCAAGGACCAGAGCCTGCAGTCTGTTTACCATATTCTAAGATACATCCCAGCTTGCTCTGTGGTCATGAACTCGGGGTGCGTGTTTAGAGTGCTCGAGGTGTGACCAAAAGCCAGACCCCTGCCAAGAATCTATGTGAAAACAGTACAGGTCACATATATTGGAATCTTTGATGCCTGGGTGTTGACCTTCATCACAATGCAATTGATGATGTTGATGGTAATTTAATATGTGGTTTCCCTAGTGCTGCCACTTATAATGTCATTTTGATGATGTATGTGGCACAACATGTGAGGTCAGGAGCAATGCATTTGAGTAGTAATGGTAGTGCAGTCTCCCAAATCTGGCAAATATCTGTGGAACCTTTTCACATACTCATTTGGAGTATGTAAAGTATTACTCCTATGCTACTCTTTTATGTACTTTTACGTGCCTGTGTGGAGGGACCTCGAAACATCTAAAAAGGGTGTACAATGTGAGCATTCAGGAAATATTCACGTACACTTAGGACAAATAAAAAGGAATGTGCTATCTTTGCACTTGTACTAATAGTGAGTACGTTAGTATAAGTGCGTCATTTCTAATTGTACACGAATATTGTGTATTCACCTGGTCTGCCCACCTTATATGATTTGGAGCCAGTTCACAAAGACACGGGGCAAAATATGTAAAAGTCTTCTATAGTAGCACTCTTTCCTGTACTCATAAAGGTTTCTGTGAATGAGCCCCACCGCTTTTTTTTTATTTTAAACACTAACCAGAATGCCCCTCCATCTGATTTTTATAGGGAAGGTTTTCTGTTTTATTCAGAGCAAACTTTATTTTTTCATCTGAGGAAATAAATATAAACTCTCTTCAACAAAGGTTTAAATGAACTGCATTGTTTTTTAATAATATGTGTATTCTTGACAAAGTAAAAGCCTGCTACACAAAGCCCCTTTCTCCTTAGATTTCACAGTGCATTGATATTTCTGAGCTCAGGGAACAATGGGTTCCAGGCTGGCACTGGGCCATACACTCCACCCTTTTCACCTGCATTAAGTGCCAATGTCATCCTCATTACTGTCTGGGAGTGCAGGGCAGTACAGTGCAGGGCAGTGCGCGGCATGGTCAACCCTGTGCAGTGGAATCTGGGGGCACCGGGAGCAGGCGCAGACCTGTGTCTATAGAGAAATGACTTTTGTCTCTGCAGGTCGTCACTTTGGCCAAAGTATATCATGACTAAAGCAAAAAAAACAATTGAAAAAACTTTGAGACTCTGGCGCCTGATGTTTTGAGGCCATCTGGGGAAGCTCTAAATCACAAGGGACTGTGGACAATAACAGAGTAACAAATGTTGTAACTAAAGATGTGATGGCTGGCTCTGTTACCGCGCAAGTGGCATTGAGTGTCCAGCTTAAAATGAAGAATACCACCCTATAATTGTATTACCTTGTCACACTCGAAATTACTTTATGCTGTATATTTTCCTGTCACCTCTTCTAACTTTGCCCTTTTCTTGCAGTAGGCTTCAAGTTCCATGGGAAGAATCCTACGTGTAACTGTGAATCGAACACATCGCCTAGGAGCAGGGGTAACACGTTTTAACTTATTTTGATGTTATTTACTTAACAGACTAATTGATTTAACCCCTTCGATGTTTATTTAATGGGGACCGAATCCACTACTAGATAAAAGGGCCTTGATGCCTGCATGACACAGACATGGAAACCCTGCTGACCAGCCTCGTGCATAACTACAGACACTGGCAAACCCAGACACGGAAGCTTCTAACCACAGCTCGTGTGCGATGGAAACACAATGACTGCACGCGAGCCAAACCTCTGCTGAGGGTTAGTATAAGCAGCCCACAGGGCACCGCTCTGGTGTTTGGTGGCAGTCACCTTGACTAATAGCACGTTGCTTCCTTTCACGAGCCCACTTCAGGAAGTGGCAGTACCACGAGGCATAAAGGTCATCTTTAGCCATCAGCGCCGTGCCCCACACACCAGGAAGCCATTTGCTGAGTGGGATGTAAGGGCTGGGGCTGGAGATAGCGGTGCAGCCCCCACAGAGGAAAGTAACTGCAGCAGCATTTTGGACGCTCAGATTGGCATTTTTCCAGTGTGTGTTTCAAGCTTATCTTGACATAATTATGAGGACTTCATTTTAACTTGTTTTCTGCTGGTGCAATAACCGACGTTTCGACTGCTTCCAAAGAATGAGGTGTGGGGGAAATCTAATATTTATTTGAGTCACTTTATATCATTCAGTGACTATATTAACCATTGCCTTGTCCGTGTCACTTGGTAACGACAGTAGAGCATTGCTACCTGTAAATCTGCTCTCGCAGCCACTTATAGGATACAGTTATTATGTACAGCTGACTGAGGTGCTTCCAGCAGTGTCAGGGCAGCAAATGACAATTACAAATATCAACAGTCCTCACCTTGCTTGGGGAGTAGTGAATGGCAAAATGAAATTTCACTTCCAGAAGCATAAATACTTCAAGCCCTCCCCCCCAATATTTAGTGTTAATCGGGAAACATGCCATAGTGCGCTGGCCGGCTGGGTCAGTTCATCTGCAGACTGATTCCGTGGCTGCAAAAGTATCATGTGTGACGGCGGGCTGAAGGCAGGTGCTCGTGTGATCTGAGGCAGACACTGCACTGCAGAAAGTCAGAGGTGTCTTTATCTATATTTATTCCAGCCAATTGAGATATCATGCGCTCGGGTAGCTGATTCACTGGTTGGAGGGGAGGCTGTTGCTCTTCTTCCACTGTTAAGGTAAGCAAAAAACAATATTTTGTGCTGATTGTGTGTTTGTGTGTGTGTGCACGCTTGAGTGTGTACATATGAATATACGTGCAAGTGAGTGTCTCAGGACATGTGAATGTGTCTACATATAAATGTGCCTCATGTGTTTAACCGTATGCTCAAAGACTCCACTCACAGTGGGTCTACTCCAACTTACATCCTCCAGGAGTAGATAAAATCAATACTGTTGGACTGGGGATCAGTAAACGTGTATCATGCAGCTGCAAGATAACGCAAGGGTTGAACGTGCAACATTCACCGATACACATGTGTTGTCTTATGTGTAAGTATGGGTTCTAGGTGCGAGCCAACACGTTATTAGGGAGGCCCAAGCCATAGTGCCAATATCAACAACACTACCCATCCCACATACAGCAACAATATTAGGAAATAAACCACAAGACACCTTCTTTGTGGAGAAAATTGTTGCAGGTTTATTTGCATACCAAATATCCTAACATGATGGGTTATCTTACGGGTGATCCAAGGGCAGGAAGCCCCTCTGCCGCCTACCCGCCTGATGAGCCTAATTACATGGTGGCCTTCGCCAATCGGTGCTTACCAATTTTGGGGGAGGGGATAACCCCTCCCACCGGTGGACCACCACTCCACCCCCTAACTCACGCCCTGAAATGGGCAGAGCGTTCCAGGCAACCACCGGTTGCTCAGGCTTACAACTGTCTGTAAGACTAATGGGGCGCCGTCACTCCTCCAGGGTCCAGCGCGAGGACATGCTGGGGAATTTGGCCTTTGCACCCTTTGTGCTCCTGAAGAGGGTACCCCTGAGTACCTTTCTGCCTCTGGATCACCCTGTTACTCCACCACAGCTCTGGGTGTCACCAGAGTCACATCCAGGGCCCCCCACCAATGTAGGCATTCTTATCTACATCCAGATGATTCCAGGGCCTCTCCCCGGTCTAGCAAAACAAGTCCATGCCAGCTCTAGACAGGTGAAACCCCATCTTCTTCAAAACACCCTGTGGTCTTGGCAAGCAAACCATGCCTGATAAAGCCAAACCCACACTGTTAGTGAATTCATGCCTGACACTGTTAACTCTCCTGAGCGAGGTTTCCCTGGCCTCCCCTGACCGGGATCCTCGCCACACTAAAGAGGGGTTATCTCTGACCACCATAGCTCACATGCCCCCAAATGGTTGCATAACTTACACATGGAGGACATCATTTCTTGCAACAAATCCTTCTTGCTCAAGAGAGTCTGATCATTGCCTCGCCCAGGCCCCACAAAACAAGTCCATGCCCACTCTAGACAGGTAGACTAGACCTTGCGCACCCAGCCAGGGGGTCCCTACCCTCTACCAAACACCCTGTGGATGTGGAGGCAACCCCCCTAGTTTGTGCCGCTGCTTCTTCAGTAAGCTGTCCCAGTGCATGCCTGGGACCCACAACCAAATTAACTTAGTGGAGGAAAACCCATGCCTCCATTTCCTGAATTCCGCCCCTCGCGCCACTCTCAAGATGCATGGAAGGCCATTCACCCAGACCCTTGATCGTGGCGAAATAACAGGTTGCTAGCACCTTTCATGAGCCCTGCACACCATCCTATACAACTACTCAAGCTTGCACCTAATTTACACGATAACACTGCACTCAACTTCCCATTCATAACCTCCCTGGTGTATGACCAGCAAGTTGGAAGGTAAGGCACCGCCCTTAGTCTGTGCCACAGCTTCTTAGCAAGCTGTTCCAGTGCATGCCTAGGAACCCCAACCAAATTATCTCAGTGGCGGGAAACCCATGCTTCCATTTCTTGCTTTTCCGCCCATCGTGACACTCTCAGAATGCATGAATGGCCAATCACCCATACCTTCGACCCTGGAAAATTAAAGAAATGCCAGGAAGCCAAATCCGTCATGGGGCACTGCAAACCATTCTATACAACTACTCAAGCCGGCACTTAATTTGGCATCATAACACAGCACCACACCAAGCATCTGGTGCATCACAGGGGTGCCTTTGGTAAGCTCAAACTTTGCCTGTACTTGATACACTTATCCTGTCTTCCAGCCACTCCCCAGGGTGGCTTACGGCCGGCTGTACCATTTAACGCCTTGGGACTCCTGTTGCCCCACCTGCAAGCATGTCCTGCATGTCTAAAACTCAAAAGGGGACCCAGTATCCGGGGCACTCGCCTCGCCCAGCCCTTCAGTTCCGCCCTGAAAAGGAGAGACATAGTAGGATCGTCCTGCCCCCCCCCCCCCCCCCATTTAGCATATTGGCAACTGCCGACAGGTGCTGTGTTGCCACGCTGGTGTCCCCACCCCAGCGAGTGTAACCCAGGGCAGGTTTGCTAAAGGTATACCAGAGCTCCCCAAATTATTAAGATATTATGTATCTGAATGAACTATGCACAGGTAATTGAAATTCTCACCCGTACAGTTGCTGTGAAACATTTTGGACTAGTCCATCAAAATCAGCCAACCACCCCCCTAGGTGGAGTCTTGGACTCCCAAACCTCTGCTAGTGTAAACCACGGTCACGCCTCCTGTTCAGTCAAATTTAGTAATTCGTGGCACTGTGGCCCAGATGCGAATCCAGATGCCTTTGATCGGAGCCTGGTCGAAGTCCCAGATATCGTAGCCAGATACCATGCGAAATAAATAAAGACACAGGTGAACAGTGCATTCATCAATGGTCATGATAATGAGCTCATATGTTTAAAAGACCCATGTTTTGAGACACTCAACGTCCAAATATTGTGAACTTGCAGTGGCATATGCCCCCAGACCTCACCGATCTCACGTCATTGCTTATCTTATAGAACACTATAGGCCAAGCCTGGCATCAGGTGGCCACTTTCAGTTCGCACCACACATTACTCCTGCTGCGGTGCCAATCATCGAACATCACAACTATGCCCCTGGAAGCTATATGTCCGGGATTACAACATGCGGCCACCTCAGGTTGCACCATACATCGCTGCCAAACCTCACAACCCCACAACTGCTAACCCTGACACCTGTGCAGGTGTAAACAATTCAGACTAATCCAGGCCCCCAAGCTATTAGAATAGGCATAGTAAATGCTAATTGTGATGCGGTCCCTCTCACACCTACCGCTATCCTGTTCGCCAAGTGGAAGCTCCCTCGGACGTTTTTCTAACTCGAGAAGGAGTCCCGACACAGTAACCATGACTAGCAGGCCCCCGCCCCTCTCTGTTTTGCAGGAACCAATCGGAAGCCGACATCAACAGGAAGCACTTCCCTCTGACCCCGGAAGTCCCAACCCTGTGGTGGAGACGGAACCAGTGAAAAGCGAACGCGGAGAACAGAACGCCGTCGGAGCATCGTGACAGGACACTCGGACCGGAGCGGAAGAACGAGAGCAGGCGAACGACGACGAAGACGTGTGGACCGAAGATTGGTGGAGTCCTCAGGAGGTGGCTGAAGAGTGGCCGCAACTCACTGGAGAGTTGCGTCGGACCGTGTGAGTACCCTGTTACATACCCCGTTAGAGGCCACTAGGAGCTCACTGTGTATATACCGTAGATAACTCCCCAAGACACACCTGCACTGTAAATCTTGAACAGCACCTTCACTGTAAAAAGCCCTGCCCGCTCACAACCCTACGGGACACTCTTCCTTCGTACCGCTCCTTTTTCTCTCCAACCCCGATACCTCCCTTCCACACGACCTCCTTTCCACCCCTCACTACCCGGGTGACGGTGAATGGATACAGTTTATCCGTAACAGCTCAAATCAGACTAACGGTCCTCTTTTCTTTTCTCTTATTGCCCTCAGAGGAACCTCCCCGACAGCGGAGCTGACAGCGAACCCGCCACTGGATTCCTGAGACCGGAAGACGGACCCAAGACCCGAGAAGACCCGGAGATATTCCCTTGGAACCCTTTCGTATGACTTGTTTTCTGCTTTTGTGAAATAAAACACCAGCATAGCCCACTATATTCGGCCTCCTTGCCTGCTTTTCCAGCCTGCAGCCCGCCCACAATCACATTTGGTGTCAGAAGTGGGATCTACTGGAAGCATGGAGGCCGTCATGAAAAGAATGGCTGAATCTCAAGAACAGTTGGGAAAGATGATGGAACAATTTCTGAAGACCGCAGAGGACGATAGGGGTCAGTTACACGATGTCTTGAAAGGACAAGGGGTTGTACACGAACAAGCCATGGGGAAATTAACTGACACCCTTGGACAGCAGAGGCCAGTGACCACTCTCCCTTCCGTGGTACTGCAGAAGTACGTATCGGGGGATGACCCGGATTATTTTTTCACTAACTTCGAAAGACTAGCCCAAGCTGCCAATTGGCCTGCAGAACGTTGGGGCCAATATCTGGGACCCCTTTTAACTGGCGACTTGCAAGCTGCCTATCAACAGGCCAACATACAGGGCAATAACCCCTATGCGGATATAAAGTAGTGTATACTAGAGCGTCTCGGAATAGACGATGATACTTACAGAGTGAAGTTGAGACAGGCCAAGGAAGGGCCCCAAGAAAATCCCAGAGCGCTCTCCTTTAGGATCAAGGATCTCGCGAATAGGTGGCTTAGACCTGAAGCCTCCTCGAAGGAAGACATTCTGGGAAAAATCTACCTGAAACAGTTCCTGAATTCCCTACACCCGGCCACCCAGCGTTGGGTGAGACAACACTCCCACCTCACATTGGACACAGCTGTCAAAATAGCCTGTGCCTTCAGCTGAGCACAGGAACTCCAGCGCAGCAAGGAGGAACATCCTCCTAGGCACCACAACGTGACAGCCACTCGCCGACCCCGACCGCTCTTATCCCGAAGACAAGAACCCCCTATTCTCTTACCCCCGCCTGTCCTGCACCGACCGCCTAATCCCGGACCCCAGTGCTACAACTGTGGCGGTTTTGGACACATAAGTCGTGTATGCCCCCAGAAGGAAGAGCCGATGGAGATCGGCCTTGTTCGGAACTATGTTTGCAACACTCCGGGGGCTACCCCCCCTCCATTTCACTGTCCTGTGTCCATAGATGGACAAAATGTCTTAGCCCTAGCCGACACCGGGTGCCGTCAAAGTGTTCTCAGACCTCAAGATCTGACCCACCCTGTGGGCCCCCCTACCGGAACGGTAGCCATCCAATGTGTTCATGGGGATACCAAACGTTACCCGACAACCCAGGTACGAGTACAACATTTCGGGGACCCAGGAACCAACCTTACGGTCGGTCTTGTGCCGGCACTACCAGAACAAGCTATTTTAGGGAGTGACTACCCCGGATTGCCTATGCTCCTCCAGGCCACCACTGACTCCCTGACTCAGTGGTGGAAAGAGGCCCCTTATGCCCAGGCCCTCTCCTACCCGAAAACAGAGCCCAAACCTCTCAAGACCAAAAGCCAGAAAAGAAAGGAAAAGAAAGAACATACCAGTGCCTATCCCACGATTGTTGAGGAACACCCATGGCAGACAGACCGGGAATTCAGGGCGGCACAACAAGAGGATCCAGTCTTACAAGAAGCATGAGGAAGGGCCCTAGAAAATGAGGATCCCTTACAAGTATGTCCCTATTTTTTTAAGAAAAATGGGTTGTTATACCGAAAAGGAGGGCCACAACAGAACCCACCAGTTGTTGATTCCAGGTCCTTTCAAAGATAAAGTCCTCTTTCTAGCACACAGTCACCTTTTAGGGGGTCATTTTGGGGATGAGAAAACCAGTCAGGCAGTCCTTGAAAAGTTTTACTGGCCCGGCGTACACCAGAGGGTTAAAACCTACTGCTGTGAATGCGCAGTATGTCAAAAGCATAGTCGATACAGACCACCTAGGGTACCGCTACAACCCCTCCCCATCATCGACATCCCGTTTAGCAGAGTAGGTATGGACATCATTGGACCCCTCTTGCCCTCACAAAGCGGGTGTCGCTACGCATTGGTCATAGTAGATTATGCCACTCGCTTCCCTGAAGCCGTACCCTTGCGTCAACCGACAGCTCAAAACATCGCCAAAGCCCTTATCTCTATCTTCTCCCGGGTAGGGTTTCCCCGGGAAATCCTGACTGATCAGGGCACGCCTTTGGTTCATCACTCATGAAACAAGTCTGTTCCCAGTTAGGGATAAAACAAATCAGGACGTCTGCGTACCATCCGCAAACCGAAGGATTGGTTGAGCATTATAACGCTACATTAAAGCAAACCTTAAAAAAACTGTTCGGCCTTGAAGCAAAACGATGGGAAGAAATATTGCCACCGGCTCTATTCGCCATCAGGTGTGAGACCCAGAGCAGTACTGGCTATTCCCCATATGAATTGCTGTATGGTCGCCCTCCTCGTAACTTATTAGACGTGGCACAGGAAGCCTGGGAAGCAGAACCAGACCGCACTCGACCACTCCCAGAGTACATAGATAATTTGAAAACTCACCTGTCAGTGATTAGGGACATAGTCAGACAGAATCTAGAGAACGCTCAAACAGCACAAAAGAAACAGTACGATAAGGGCACTAAGCCACGTGTCTTCGCCACCGGGGATCTGGTCCTCCTGATAATGCCCTCTTCTGTCCAGAAACTCCTGGGATAATGGCAAGGACCATATGTTGTTCGAAGACAGGTGACTCCGGTTACCTGCGAGGTCGAACTGGACCCCACTAGGGGCACCTCGCAGATATATCATGTTAATCTCCTGAAAAAGTGGGAAGGACCCCGTCCTGTTCTATCCGCATCCACCTTGACACCTCCTTTTCATTTTGACTCCTGCCTTGATCCCGAGCTGACCACGGTACAAACCCGGGAGCTACGGGAAGCCCTTTTTTCCCCTGCAAGGGGTCTTCTCCTCCTTGCCTGGCCGGACCACGATCACTGAACATGTCATAGAGACAGAACTAGGGAAGGTTGTCCGACTGTGGCCCTACAGGGTCCCAGAGGCCCGCCAGACAGTCATCCGAAAAGAGATAGAGGAAATGCAAAAGATGGGGATCATAGAACCCTCAGTAAGCGATTGGAATTCCCCTATTGTCCTTGTCCCAAAACCTGACGGATCTGTCAGGTTCTGCATAGATTTTCGAGAGGTCAATAAGGTCTCCTCTTTTGACACCTACCCATTACCACGTGTTGACAAGATGATTGAAAGGATAGGCAAGGCCAAATACATCTCCACCCTAGACCTCTGCAAAGGATACTGGCAGATATCCCTCAGGGAACAGGATAAAAAGAAAACCGCCTTTTCCACACCTGATGGATTGTATCAGTTCATAGCCATGCCTTTTGGGCTTCATGGCGCCCCTGCTACTTTTCAGCGGGCTATGAACCATGTCTTACGGCCCCACTCTCTATATGCAGGAGCCTAATTAGATGACATTATCATTTACAGTGATAGCTGGGCTCAACATCTAGGGCATCTCGTCAATGTCGTCTCCTGCCTAGGGTCCTTTGGTTTTTCCATCAACCCTGATAAAACCACTCTGGCAGCACAGACCGTCAAATATTTAGGCTATCTCTTGGGCAAGGGCCTGATAAGACCTCAGAAAACCAAAACAGAAGCCATCCAGTCCCTTCCCTTTCCTCGGACAAAAAAAGACCTCTGAGCCTTTTTGGGACTCCTGGGCTATTATCGCAGGTTTGTTCCCAACTTTTCGCAGAGGGCAGCTCCCCTTACAGACCTCCTGAAAAAAAACACCCACACAGACGCAGCCTTGAAAAACCCCACTCCCATGTTATGGCAGGCCTTTACAGACCTAAAAAATGCCCTGACCTCCGACCCTGTCCTGGTAAGCCCTGACTATTCATTACCCTTCATTTTGCAGACTGATGCATCAGACCAGGGCCTAAGAGCGGTCCTGTCCCAAAAAGACAGACTAGGGAACGAAAAACCCATCCTGTATCTCAGCAGAAAATTATTCCCCAGAGAAAAAAAATACGCCGTGGTGGAAAAAGAAGCACTTGCAATCAAGTGGGCTGTGGAAAGCCTACGCTATTACCTGGAGATTCGAGATTTCACCATTTATAAAGACCATGCCCCCTTGGAGTGGATGGCCCTGAACAAAGGACATAACGATCGGGTCCTCTGTTGTTTTCTGTCCCTCCAGCCTTTTCATTTCAGAACGGAACAGCGAAAAGGATCGGACCAGGGAAATGCTGATTTCCTTTCTCGCTATCCCTCGTCCCCAACCCTTACAGGAAGGACAGCTAGGGGAAGGGGATGTGATGCTGTCCCTCTTTCATCCCCGCCGGGGCCAGGCCCCCTCCCTCACCTACCGCTAACCTGTTCGCCAGGTGGAAGCTCCCTCGGATGTTTTTCTAACTCGAGAAGGAGTCCCGGTACAGTAACCATGACTAGCAGGCCCCCGCCCCTCTCTGTTTTGCAGGAACCATTTGGAAGCCGACATCAACAGGAAGCACTTCCCTCTGACCCCGGAAGTCCCAACCCCATGGTGGAGCCGGAACCAGTGAAAAGCGAACGCGGAGAACAGAACGCCGTCGGAGCATCGTGACAGGACACTCGGACCGGAGCGGAAGAATGAGAGCAGGCGAACGACGACGAAGACGTGTGGACCGAAGATTGGTGGAGTCCTCAGGAGGTGGCTGAAGAGTGGCCGCAACTCACTGGAGAGTTGCGGCAGACCGTGTGAGTACCCTATTACATACCCCGTTAGAGGCCACTAGGAGCTCACTGTGTATATACCGTAGATAACTCCCCAAGACACACCTGCACTGTAAATCTTGAACAGCACCTTCACTGAAAAAAAGCCCTGCCCGCCCACGACCCTACGGGACACTCTTACTTCGTACCGCTCCTTTTTCTCTCCAACCCCGATACCTCCCTTCCACACGACCTCCTTTCCACCCCTCACTACCCGGGTGACGGTGAACGGATACAGTCTATCCGTAACAGCTCAAACCAGACTAACGGTCCCCTTTTCTTTTCTCTTATTGCCCTCCGAGGAACCTCCCCGACAGCGGAGCTGACAGCGAACCCGCCACTGGATTCCTGAGACCGGAAGACGGACCCAAGACCCGAGAAGACCCGGAGATATTCCCTTGGAACCCTTTCATATGACTTGTTTTCTGCTTTTGTGAAATAAAACACCAGCATAGCCCACTATATCCGGCCTCCTTGCCTGCTTTTCCAGCCTGCAGCCCGCCCACAATCACACTAATGTATATTGACTTAATCAATGCCTGTTGATGTGGTCATCTCTAAATAGACAGACAGCGCCAACTTATGGTCGACTGCCACAGGTGCCGACTTTGACAATTAAGTGACGGTGCCACCACTAGAAACCCCCGTCGAATTTAGCACAGGTAAATAGATGCTGAATATCACCAGAATAGGCAATTCAGCACATAGTAAAGTCCAAGGGTGACTTTCTCATAGTTGTTTCAAACAAAGGATGCTGTAACTTAACCGCTTAACCTCCGTGCAAATTCTACCGTGGTGCAGCGGTTTTAATGAATTGGCAGGGCCGCCACTGAGGTACTGGGTTTTTCAGAACCGGTACTGATCCGGTAACCCAGCGGTGTCAGGGATAACACCCGAAGACCTCGAGTACTTTCCTGATTTAGACCACAGAAACACGAGTCTTCTAGGTGAAGTCAAAGTTGGTATTTATTGGCTGCAACCAAGTAACAAGCGTACTAGAAGTACAACAGCATTTAGGTTCTCAGGAGACTGTTTCATATTACAGAACCAGGCTTCTCTTTTTATGCCGAAAATTGGGCTTCAGGCAAGCATTCTTAGATTTACAATACAAACATTCTTAGATTTACAGTAGGCTATTCACATATTTTAACTACAAAGAAAAGGCAGAGTCATGCCACAGTTTCACATTTCAGTGTGTCCAGTTTGTGATCAATTACCCGGCAAGGCCCAACATTCTCATCAGATATCGGTGTACCCCCAATAAAACCGGGCTCCTCCTCATCATAAAGCAAGAAGAAGAAAAGAGCTGAGACAGGTGTGAGCAAGATTTGGGCGGGGGTGTGTGCGCGATGGGTACAGTTTATGGCTTGTGTGCGCTGATGCTATCTCGTTCGGCCACTGGGAGAGGAACTGACCGAACAGGTTTGGCTTGGGGCAATGGTTCCAGCTTGGCCAGGTCACAGAAAAGTCAATCTAAGGTGTACGTGTCCTTTGATATCAAATTCAGCCGCGGCCACAAGCCTATGTGAAGGGCAACTCACAAAATGGCTGCCAAGCGTAAAATGGAACCCAAGGGTTCAAAAACGAAAATGACGATTTCGAAGTGAAGACATTACTCGATTGTGACGCAAATGCTTGTGTATAGTGTACCAGTCATTATCGGTATTTTGGTATAAAAATCGTCATGTTACGACAAAGTTTGTTGCACGAGTTCCAGAAATTTTTCAATAACTACAAACCCTCCTTTTGCCCTTACATGGGCAATTAAACCTAATCTCATGCTAATCTGAGTCTAGGTCTATATTCCTAAAGTCATTGAGATGTTGCTGTAACATCATCCTGGTACTTAGTTCGTCTTTCGACACAGGCTTCCTTACACATGATGTAGCACAGAGGCCACATATTGCAGGAGCACACTGCACGCACAGACAGAACAGGAAAAGAATGGCTAAGACCATCCCAATGACCATCAGAATTTTCCATCCCCAGCCAGATATCAGTTCCCAGAACCATCCCATGAAAGACCAATCTTCTTTATCCACATGAATAGATTCGGAAATTTTATGCAGTTTGGAGATGGCCTGGTACACTGTTGGAGCGTTATCTGGTATGAAAACACAGCAACTCGATTGGATCAATTTACATACCCCACCTCGGTCTGCAAGAATGACGTCTAATGCGACCCTGTTCTGCAGGGTCATAAGTCGGTCCGACTGGATCTCAGCAGTCAGGTTACTAAGGGCACCAGCCGTTTCGATCACGGTGGATTCAACTACTCTTGTCAACTGGCGAATGTTCCTGCTGTTCACCATAGGCCCCCAAAACGGCAGAAAACCCTTTGCGAAATCCCCAAACTCTTGTTCCGCAGTGTCGTCTTTACTCACAACACCCCTAACTGTCCTTGTCCTATGGTAATCTGCCGCGGCCGTGTAGGTGGGTGGCAGCAGGAACGAGATGAAACATGTGCCCGAAAAATCAGGGGGCAGCCATGTATATGCTCTATCGTGACAGATGAAATATGTACCCTTAGCTGCTGAAAACGAAGGGGAGGCCTGAGACGGGAAGACATATGTTTCGGTACAGACACTCTTCCCTAACTGAGCTCTGGGGTTTTTGCCATTTCCCTGCAGACATAGGTGACCTTGATGGGGCACTATCCAGATTGGGGAGGATTTCTTTGTTCGCTGGCTCTCACTTAAGGAAATTCCATACCTAGTTATATTCCATCTACTGTAGGCTTCTAGTTCGTCTCTGGGGAGTGTTCTATATGTGTCGATATTTTGGCTCATGTTCCTGATTCCCAGTAATAGTGCCCTGTTGCTTGAGTTGTTCCCTGTGGAACGTGGGGAATATGGTTCGAGGGAGAATAAGAACAATGTTTGAAATGCCCACAAAGAACCGTAATAACTAAAAGGTAGGACAAAATACGGGATACCCTTATCCGTCGTGTGTGGCATAAGTCCACACACCCAACAATTTGTTGTATTTATTACAATCTGGTGTTGGTGTAGAAGTTGAATGAATGAGTATTTTATGAACTCCCATCTTCTGGCAGACTCGTGTTCAGGTAGGGGGTGAAAAGAGTGCGAGGAAGCAGTAGGAGGAGGTATGGGCTGTGTAGTGGGTGCAAATGAGACTCGAAAGGTGAATAAAGCATAGCCTATAAAAAACATTATTATACTACACAACATAAAAATGCATATTATCGAAAATTGTATTCTTGTCATCACAGTGCATATTCTTGCTTTAAAGTTCGCAGGTTTGGCAGGGCTCTTCATCTCGGAAAACTCCATCCGCTCCAATTTGCTGCCCGCGGTGGGAGGTTGTTTCTGCTTAAGAGTGCTCCTGTCAGTCCAAGATAACTCCCTTGAACTAACAGAACTGTCGACCTAACCGTCTCCAGCTGCACTCCAAAGACTGTGGCAACCGCGACCCTAGCAGCAGAACCGGATGGCGGTTCGAAAAAACAAAAATAAGCAAGTTTCCTAGATGAGAGCTGCACAATAAAATGAAAAAAATTATTTATTTGTCCATAGTCATGGGTCTTGGCCTCAAATTGTAACGGTTCCTGCCAGGCTCTGTCTGGTCCAAAAACAGGAGTTCAGGCTCCGCAGTGTTCAATCGAATCGATGGAGGCACAGCTTCTTGTAAAATGTTATTGTTTTCTTTTCCGGAATTAGTTCCTTTTATACGGGCATCGCTGAAAGGTAGGTAGCAAGGCACAGTCTCTGCCTCGGAGTCGGCAATTTTCTCCTGGACCCACCGGTCATATGGCAAAGGTAAGGGAACTCGTTTCACGTGCACCCCGTGCACCCAGCTTCTCTTGCCGTGCACTCGGACTGCGGTGCGGGTTGACAGCAGCACTTGGTGGGGTCCCGTCCAGCGAGGCTGCTCGTTCTTGGTTCGCTGGAAATTGTGCACTAAGACCCATGTGCCAGGTTCAATAGTGTGGCCTGGATCATCAGAAGCTGGTGGTAGAGAACTGTGAACCTGTTGGTTCAAAACACGTAATTTAGTTCTCAGTTCATACAAATAGTCAAACAGCACAGGATGTTCTACCTCACTAAACTTTTTGGGTCGAGGCACTCCCCATATGTTGGCCGGACGGCCGAAAACTATTTCATAGGGACTAAGTTTCACTCTAGAGTGCACAGTCATTCTGGTGGATAGGAGTGCTAAAGGTAGAGCGTCAGGCCATGTAAGGCCAGTGCTCGCTTGAATTTTGGCGAGTTTTAGCTTTAGGGTGCCATTGTAGCATTCTACTAATCCAGCTGATTGGGGGTGATTTGCAGCGTGGAACTTCTGTCAGATGCCTAGCCCTTCGCACACTTGCTTCATCACTCGTCCCACAAATTCACTTCCGTTATCACTCCAGACCATTCTCGGCATTCCAAATCTCGGGAAGAACTCTTTCACAAGGGCTTTCGCTGTGGACAATGCAGTATTGTCCTTTAGGGGGTATGCTTCTACCCATCTTGAGAAGGCACAGACAACAACGAGTACGTATTTTAAATTGTTGCACCTCTCCATGTGGATGAAATCTAGCTGCAAAACCTCGAACGGATACGTAGGAGGAGCAAAATGACCAGCTGGAGTTGGGGTTCCCCTACCAGGATTGTGTTTCAGACATACCATGCAATTCTTGACCACGTTCTCTGCACACTTAGGGATTCCAGCATTTTGCCATACTGGGGCCAACAACTTGCAAATCCCTTTCGCACTGATATGAGCCATTCCATGAGCCATTGTAACCACTGCAAGCACGTACGCATCGGGTAGCAACCATCTCTGATGCTCTGACAATTCAACCCAACAACCCTTTGCATCCATTCTACCCGTACTTTCTCTCCACATGTTCAACTCTTTCTCTGTGGCCTCAGACTGTATTGACTTTACGCTCTCTATTGTGTCCTCACACATTCCAACATCACCTACCCATCTTGCAGGACCTGCAACGTACATTCGGCTCATCACATTCCTTGCTGTTTCTTTCGCGACTTCGTCAGCAAATGCATTGCCACGACCGACATCATCAGTCACCCTCTTGTGAGCACTACATTTCACAATCGCAACTTGTAGTGGCAAAGTCAGTGATTCAAGAAGCTCATTCACCAACTGACCATGTTGGATTTTTGCTCCATGCGAAGTCAGAAATCCACGTTCACGCCACAAACGTCCAAAACTATGAGCCACGCCAAATGCGTATTGGCTATCAGTATACACATTTACTTTCATTCCTTTCGACAACACACACGCTCTTGTAAGTGCAATTAACTCTGCTGCTTGAGCTGAATTATGTGGAATACGTGCAGCTTCAATGACTGTATGCAAAGTGGTGACAGCATATGCTGCAGTCGTGTCACCGTTCGGAAGCTTAAAGCATGAACCATCCACCCATAAGGTACCATCGCATTCAACAAGAGGAGTATCTTGGAGATCTATTCTCCCTTTCGTTTCTTCTTCTGTTCTAAGAAAACAATCATGCTGCTCTTCAGCATTCTCTGATTCAACTGGGATTGGCAACAACGTGGCTGGGTTTAATGTGCTGCATCTTTTGATGTGCACATGGCTCGCTAACAAAGTCAGTTCATAACCAGACAGTCGAGCACTGGTTAAGTGCTGTGTCTTGGTTCTGTTCAGTAACGTGTCCACTGCATGTGGAACCATGACCACTAATGTGTTATTCATTACTAAGCCCGCAGACTGTCGAATAGACACAGCTGCTGCCGCAGTTGCTCTTAAACAACTTGGCAACGCTTTAGCCACTGGATCCAAAGTCGACGAAAAATATGCACATGGATGCTGCTTGTCCCCGAACAATTGTGTCAACACTGATAATGCACAACCTTCTTGCTCATGGACACACAATGTAAAGGGCTTACTGTAGTTGGGGGTACCCAACACAGGAGCCGAACATAATGCTGTGCGCAATTCAGAGAAACTTTTCTGACACTCTTCAGACCACGGCACGGGATTGGGCGTATCTTTACACGTTAATGCCACCAATGGTTTAGCCAGTAAAGAAAAATTTGGAATCCACTGTCTACAGTACGATGTAATACCCAAGAAAGCACACACTTCTCTCTGTGTTCTTGGCACACTTAATTTCGCTATTGCCTGAATTCTTTCTGGGGTCAGTTTCCTTCCCTCCTTCGATAAGAGATGACCTAAGTAGGTCACTTCTTGTCGACAATATTGTAATTTTGAGAGGGACACTTTGTGATGCAGATCACACAAATGACGCAACAGAGACAACGTGGCTTCTCTACATATTTCCTCAGAGTCTGCAGCAACAAGTAAGTCATCGACATACTGAATGAGCGTAGCACCTTCAGGTAAAACAATCGTATCAAGCTGTGTTTTTAGAGCTTGACTATATATTGATGGACTTTCACAGTAGCCCTGGGGAGCGCGTTTAAAGCGGAAACTTCGTCCTCCTAAACTGAAGCCAAAAATATCCCTACTTTCCTCAGCGATCGGAATGCTGAAGAAAGCATTCTTCAAGTCAACCACCGAGAACCATGTTGCAGAGGCTGGAATCATAGTCAATAGGGCAGTAATGTCAGGAACGACTGGAAATTGTGGCACAACTATTTTGTTCACCTCTCTAAGGTCAATCACAAATTTGTACACAGGTGGCTGAGAGGGATCAGTTCGTTTCAAAACAGGCAGAACAGGACTATTGCAAACGTTGCCTCTTGTCTCTTCAATCACATCTTTTTCAATCAAATCGTAAATGATCGCTAACAACGCTTTTTCACCTTCACTAGAAATTTTGTATTGTGGAATTCGTGGCATTCTAACATTGGCTTTCAATGTCACAACATATTGTGGTATTTCCAAGAGACCCACATCGTTAGGACCAGTAGCCCAAAGAATATTAGGTAGAGACAACAATTCTGCCGGCATTTTATTCCTTGACAAATACATTGGAGAAACCACTTTCTTACCTAGTGTAAGTTGTACTCCCGAAGGAGAACAGTACAAAGTCGCATACAATCTTTTTAACAGATCCAATCCCAACAAGTTTTCACCACAATCTGTTGTTAGGATAAGGGGTGCTTCGAATTCACAAGGACCAACAGACAGGGACATAGGACATGAAATCGGGTTCCTAACCGGGGCGCCAGAAAAACCTACAGAAACATTCATTTCGCCAGACAAAGGTGCGCCAGGGAGTTTTGAGTGCATCATAGAACTCTTTGTAGCACCAGTATCCAACAGAAAAGGTTCTGACACACCTGATGTAATCACCTCAATGTATGGTCCACTCTGATCTACTGGAACTGAAACAACTCCCTCTCTTTGTCTATGGCTGTCCTAGCAATCGTTACCTTCCATACACTCATCTTCGGCATAGTAATCATCAGCGTAGTACTGAGCTGTCCTACCAGATGCGTTATTCTGCTGATCGAACATATTCATAGAATTTTGGGGTGGAAGGGAGCGTGTATTCTGAGGGACGTTTCCACGTCCTCTACCTCTAGGTGTCTGCTGAAGACCTCTACCTCTGGTACCAGAAACACCATTCATGCGTTGTAATAAAACGGGACAGTTATTCTTATAATGACCCTCTTCCTTGCAATACGCGCACTGATTGGGACCATATGGTAAACGTGGTTGGGAATACTCTTTTCTTTGCGAGTTCCCCGAATACTGTTGAGGCTGCTGATAATCATTCTGATAGTTATTCTGACCACCATTATTCTGACCACTACCACCACGTGGTGGGTATGCTTGCTGTAACAAGACCTTCGTTTTCAACTCTTTAGTTTTCTTTTCTGCTCTATCTTTCTCATCTTTGTCTCTATTTTCATAATATTGCGCAGTAGCCAATATCTGCGCTGAAGATGAAACTGCCCATGAACTCTCCGAATCCTTCAACTTCTTACACAACTCTGGTAGCAGATTGTGCACGAATTTATCGACGATAAGTCGCTGACCACCTTCTGTACTCATATCTTGACCACTGTGGTCGACAAACGTCTCTTCAAACCTAGTGAAGAAATCAGACACTGTTTCATCTTTCTTCTGCTTACACGCAGACAACTTATCCCAATTTATGCGCAACGCAGGCATTATGGTTTTCATGTAATCGATGATCTTACCAGGGAGTTCAGTAATCGAATCCTCAGGCTTAGCACCGCCTACTTGTCTATTGTCGGCATCTCTAAGATTAACCCATGTATCACCCAATTCAACCGCATGATCTGTATGACGAATTTTACTCCAGATAGGCTGTGGAACACAATTGCCAAACAACATGTCGATGTCTGCCAAGTTCATAATACACGAACCCACAGTCTGAGTCAACTCTTTATAGTACCCTGCTGGGTTTTTGCGCGGGCCAGGCAAAGACTGCTTAATGGCTAAAACTTCCGCACGTTTCCAGGGGACATGCACCCAAACACGCTGAAAATGTGCCGGTATAGCTGGTGGGTTATTACCCGGACCAGCGACCACTGCTTCTTTCCACACAGGAGGAACCTCTCTCATCGGATACTGTCGCGCTTTTCTCTTAACGGATGAATCAGGGTCAAACAACGACTGAGAAATACTCTCATTCCTGAATGACAGCAATATTGCAACTGCTTTGTCCACATCAGAACCCACAATCGTACCCTTTGCAAACTCGAACTGGACGCGACACAACTCAGGCGGAATAGGCTTCAAATCATTTTCTTCCAAATCCTCATAAAGAAAAGTACACATTTTATCGAAGACATACCTCTGCTTTGGTGCTTCCCATTGGCGGAAGACATCCATAACAGACTCTAACTCATATCTTGCGGGGTCGTTAACCCATTTACACGCAAGGCGATCCAATATTTCTTTCTCTCTAGAATCAGGCAGTTGACTACGCAACTGTGTGCGTTCCGAATCAGGGTTCGTATTATGCGACCAAAAGAAAGGAGAGAAGAGACTAGCAACAGTGTTTGTCATTCTCTGTCGAACCGAAGGAGAAGTCGACAGGACAGGAGATAAGGCAGATTGAGAAGAAGCTAAGGCAGGAGCTGTAGTAGAGGAGGTAGCAAGAATAGGTGGATAAGTCGTAGGGGGAAAAGGCGAAGCAGTTAGCAAAGTCGGTGGCCCTTGAGAAGGCTGCACCGGAGGGACAGGAGCCAGCTGAAGAACAGCTGGTGGATGCTGTGGAGGAACAGGAGGCATAACAACCATGGGTTGTACTAAAGGTTGTGGAGGTGCTGTAGCGTTTTGTGCATAGGGTGGTGGCGAGCTTAAAAAATGCGACATTAGGGGATCTTTTTCAAGCTCTTTTGTTGCTTCTTGTCCTTTGTGCGGTAAAACTGGGTGGCACTTATCTACCGCTAGCTTCGTTATTCTACGCATTTGTTCACTCTCCTGTTCTTCCTCATTATCCCTAAACGCAACGGCAGCTTGTACCATTGACATGCCTCTTTTATTTTTCTTCGCTAATTTAGTTTCTTTCTGTTTGGCTTCCTTTCGCCATAGGCGAAAAGAGTCAAACATTGCCGGCCGGGCTCTTTTCTTAAACAGTTTAACTTCGAGGTTATCCAGGATTTCTGTATCAAAGCTACCATATTGGGGCCATTTTAAAACACCATCCTTCCTGGTGTACTTTATCCATACTTCATTGTAGGTGATGGGGCCTACCCCATGTTTCACATATAGTTCATAGGTTGGAGTTCCAATCGGAGGAACCGGACATGAGTCCTCCAATCGGGAGTCCCTATTATTACAACCAAGACAAAACAAATTTCCAAGTCTGCTAAGACCAGGCATCTCCGCTCTTTAGTCTAGCTTCAAAGGATTATCGGTTACGATATTCTCGTGAATACACGAGTCCTTCGGTTTTGGTGCTTGCAAGTACCAAACAAAAACGGTCCAAAAAGGGACACCAAACAAACGAAGGACTGGGAGGCGCTCCACTTATACTTAACTGAGGTATCGATGGCTTCACCAGAAGACTCGTCTATCGTTTCGCTCTACCAAACATCGAGGATCCAAATCCGGGTGGCAGTCAGGGCAGCAGTCCTTCGTAGCCGTCGGGACGCAGAGAACCTCGCAGCAAAGACCTTCGGAACCACGTCGACATACAGGGGTCGCTGAAGTGGCTGGCCTTCCTCTGGAATTTTCACACAAAGCTCCTCACGAACATCTGGCTTGGACCGGTACCGCTGATACCGCCCCACGTTGGGCGCCAACTGAGGTACTGGGTTTTTCAGAACCGGTACTGATCCGGTAACCCAGCGGTGTCAGGGATAACACCCGAAGACCTCGAGTACTTTCCTGATTTAGACCACAGAAACACGAGTCTTCTAGGTGAAGTCAAAGTTGGTATTTATTGGCTGCAACCAAACAACAAGCATCCTAGAAGTACAACAGCATGTAGGTTCTCAGGAGACTGTTTCATATTACAGAACCAGGCTTCTCTTTTTATGCCGAAAATTGGGCTTCAGGCAAGCATTCTTAGATTTACAATACAAACATTCTTAGATTTACAGTAGGCTATTCACATATTTTAACTACAAAGAAAAGGCAGAGTCATGCCACAGTTTCACATTTCAGTGTGTCCAGTTCGTGATCAATTACCCGGCAAGGTCCAACATTCTCATCAGATATCGGTGTACCCCCAATAAAACCGG
Organism: Lissotriton helveticus; assembly: GCF_964261635.1. Taxonomy (NCBI): domain Eukaryota; kingdom Metazoa; phylum Chordata; class Amphibia; order Caudata; family Salamandridae; genus Lissotriton; species Lissotriton helveticus. The sequence continues at coordinate 1,846,052,789 of NC_136068.1, forward strand.
GCTCCTCCTCATCATAAAGCAAGAAGAAGAAAAGAGCTGAGACAGGTGTGAGCAATATTTGGGCGGGGGTGTGTGCGCGATGGGTACAGTTTATGGCTTGTGTGTGCTGATGCTATCTCGTTCGGCCACTGGGAGAGGAACTGACCGAACAGGTTTGGCTTGGGGCAATGGTTCCAGCTTGGCCAGGTCACGGAAAAGTCAATCTAAGGTGTACGTGTCCTTTGATATCAAATTCAGCCGCGGCCACAAGCCTATGTGGAGGGCAACTCACAAAATGGCTGCCAAGCGTAAAATGGAACCCAAGGGTTCAAAAACGAAAATGATGATTTCGAGGTGAAGACATTACTCGATTGTGACGCAAATGCTTGTGTATAGTGTACCAGTCATTATCGGTATTTTGGTATAAAAATCGTCATGTTACGACAAAGTTTGTTGCACGAGTTCCAGAAATTTTTCAGGAAGTACACCACACCCAACGGACGTGCACAGCACTACCGAGATAGTGCACGCGATGGCCATTGGCCTACAGGAGCATGGAAGGGGTTAATAGCTGGTTCAAGTATGTAACACATGTATCACTCTCCCTTCTGTGGCCTGGGAGAAACATGTTTGTTTCCCTCTCCCTGCAGTATTCAATTTCCAATTTTATATAAATCCAGTACTTGTATAGCGCATGAATCACCCCCGAAGGGGTCTCAAGGCGCTGGGGGCCGTTGGGAAGATTAAGCGAGCTATTGCCCAGAGTCGCATGGTGCTGGGCAGACCCCTGCCGCCGGAGCTTTAATGTAATGTAATGTAATGTAAAATAAATTTCTATAGCGCTGCTACCACTCCAAGGAGCATCTTGGCGCTTAATACCAACCCAGGTGGAATGGGACGGTTAGGTGAAGCAATGCGAAGAACACTACACTCCTTACACTAAAGCTTTACAGGCAGCATCATTGAGCGAGAAAACCCAGGTCTTCAGGGCTTTCCTGAAGAGGGATTCTGATGGAATTTGCCGAAGCTGAGATGGCAGTTTGTTTCATGCTCTGGAACCCAAAACAACAAGATATTTCCTACTTTTGGTGGCCAGTCTGAATTTTGGGGTACTAGTAGATTCTGGTTAGAAGACCTCAGACTCCGGACGGGGGAATAGCGTTTAAAGCTTTTTGACAGATACCTGGGCCCTTGTGAATGAAAAGCTCTGAAGGTAATGACTAACATTTTAAATAAGATACGCTTATATATTGGGAGCCAGTGAAGGACATTGAGTGCGGCCGAGGCAGATGACTTTCTGGGCCAACCAAGGACTAGGCGAGCCGTGGCATGCTGGACCATCTGCAGCCTGTGGAGCACAGATGTATTCGCTCCCGCATACAGGCTATTGCAGTAGTCCAATCTGGATGTTATGAGCGCCACCGCTACCGTTTTCCTTGTTGACAATGGGAGAAGGTCAAAAAATTTCCTGAGCGTTCTAATGATATGGAAGCATGTGCCAGCCACACCAATTGCTTGTTGCTTAAATGACAATAAGTCATCAAACTTAACGCCAAGGTTACGGGCCGAAGAGATGGTGTTAGGTGGGGCTTCAGCATCTTCAGGCCACCACTGCCTGGGGGAAAACAGATTTTGGGGACCGAACGGCAAAATTTCAGTTTACCCCGAGTTACATTTGAGATGGTTGATCTTCATCCACTCAAACGTAGCAGTGAGTCAGTTTTTAAGGTTTTCTTCAGCTTCGGGCAGCTCCCTGTCCAGTATCAGGATGAGCTGCGTATCATCAGCGTACGATATTGTGCTGATCTGGTAAGAGGAGATAAGCTCGATCAGGGGGACCATATATAGATTGAAAAGTACAGGGCTCAAACGAGAGCTCTGAGGCACCCCTGTACTGATTGATTTTTCTTCCGAGCTAAATTCTCCCAGGACCGTGACTTGACGTCTTTGGCTGAGGATGTTTTTGAACCAAGTCAACACTACTCCTCCTATCCCTGAGTTGACTAGACGGTCAATCAAGATTGTATGTGAGACCGTATCGAAGGCCGCCGATAGATCGAGTAATATCAGGACGGCCTTCTTCCTCTGGTCCATGGCGGTTCGCAGGGTCTCTGCTGAGAACAGGAGGGCGGATTCATTAGAGTGCTTGGACCTGAAGCCTGATTGATTAGCGTGCAAGATGTTATTGTCCTCCAGAAATTTCGTGAGTTGTTTATTAACAAAAGATTCGGTCAATTTAAACAAAAATGGTAACAGTGAGATGGGACGCAGGTTATAAAGGATGGTCGGGTCAGGTAAAGGTTTTTTCTGGAGGGGTTTGACGGCTGCTAATTTCCAATCACAGGGGATCTCGGCTGTGGCGAATGACAAATTAATAACGCCATTGATAATTGGATTGACCTCATTTACCAAAGCTCTTAAAAACATAGGGGGACAGGGGTCAAATGGAGATCCAGAGTTACTTGATAGAATGGCCTGGTGTGACTCCTCTGAGAAGATGGGCAAAAATGCATTAAAGCAGGTCATGTTGAGATTATTCTTCCTACTAGCTTCCATCCTTTCCTTATCAGAGGGAATCAGAATCGATTGGGGAAAATCCTTGACAATGTCTAGGATTTTCTTTTCAAAATAGTCAGAAATGGCATTTCAGAGGGGCAGGGAGTGAGGGATTTCCTGTGAAAGTGCTCTGGGGTTTGTGAAGCTGTTAACAATCTTAAATATATCCTTCTGTCCATTTCCAGAGGAGGCTATTGCCTCTAAAAAGTAAGCTTTTTTTGCCAATTTAATTGAGGCGTGGTATTGCCTGCGGGCTGCTTTATAAATACTACGGGCATCAGCTTCGTAGTGCCTACGCCACCTACGTTCCAATGATCTTACTTCACCTAACTCTACTTTCAGGGCTAGTGAGAACCAAGGAGCGCTTTTTTTGTTTTTAGCACCGCATACGTTTTTTGCATTTATTGGGTCTGACTGTTTACTTAGTGTGGTAATCCACTCGCAGAACAGCTGATTGTCTGTCGAGGTGTGCCCAGATAGTGTGGGTTTACTCTCTCTTACTTTCTCCAGAAGGTCTGGCTGGGTAAGTAATTTTTTCCAGTCGGGTTTGTGGCTTTTTACTGTTCTTTTTTTAGCTTTTGCTGGAACATTATGTTTTAATACAAGGTCAAAAGGGATAAATTTGTGATCTGACCAGGTCTGGATAGAGGGGGGTTTAATGCTCAGAATATCAGAATTGGAACAGATGCAATCTAAAATGTGACCTGCTATATGTGTGGGTTCCTGAGTCAACAGAGTTAGGCCAAGGACACTAATAATATCCAAAAAACAAGTTACCTCTGGTTCTTTAGGGGAATCTAAATGGAGATTGAGATCCCCTAGCAACGTAAAATGGGCAAATCTAAGTGTGAGATCGCTCAGTACATCCCCAAGGCTTTCCAGAAATTCTTTAGGTTGACCCGGAGGGCGGTATACCAGGGCGCCAGAGAATGTCAGGGAGTCATGGATATTTAGGCAAAAGGCCATAGCCTCTGCCCCATTAATGTCTGGCAGTTCAGAAGTAGTGCATGTCATGGTATAGCGGTAGATGATCGCCAGCCCCCATCCCCATTGCTCCTGCCTATCCAAACGCTGGATTAGAAACCCTTGCGGGAGGGCCACTGCTATGTCCGGATTGCACCAGGCCTTTAGCCAGGTTTCCGTGATGAGGAGCCAATCTAAATTCCCCTCAGTAATCAAATCATAGATATGTTGTGCATTCTTGCACATTGATCTTGCATTAATGAGCCCCCCTCGTAAGACAATAGGTCGAGGTTTCCCTTTGGATACTGGCTCTGGGCAAAATATTACCTTACAATGTTGACAGCAGACCGGGCCGTCCCATGTGACAGGGTTCAAAACATCATGGCAATGAGTAGAAGGCTTATTAAAAGAGAGAAGACCTGTCCTGGACAAATTGGAACATCTAGTTAAGGGAGCATTACATATGGCCCCTGGCACCTCCTTGGCACTGACGGGCGCAGACGGGCAGGACTCTGGCATGACTCCGGCGTGAGTCCCGCATGTCCGCCAAACGCGTCCTCTACGCGGAGAGAGCACGTCCCCTTTTATCCTAAACTAGAGCGCGTCATAGCGCTTGACAGCCCCAATATGGCCACTGTGGAAATTACGTCTCCTCGGGACTGATCTCTCAGCGTCTATACTCAGCTGAGAATGGCCCGAGTGGTGGAAAAGGGAGGAGAGATGTCTGGCGGTAAAACGCTTCGAAAATCAAGCAGTATTGCCAAACACAAGTAAAATACAAACGCTTATAAAATCAAGCCGCAAACAGTTTTTACATTAACAAATGCTCGAGAAAGTTTGTAGGGTAAGGACCTCCCAGCTTCCGCCTCAGGAGGGTGAAGAATTGCACAACAAGATCAGGCGCAGGGGACAGGGAAACCTCTTTTATACTAAACTAGAGCGGGTCAGAGCGCTTGACACCCCCAATATGGCTGCTGTGGAAATTACGTCTCCTCAGGACCGATCTCTCAGCGTCTATACTCTGTGTGGCCCGAGTGATGGAAGAGGGAGGAGAGATGTCTGGTGGGTAAAACGCTTCGAAAATCAAGCAGTATTGCCAAACACAAGTAAAAAAAAATACACAAGCTGGGGATCGAACCGTGATCCCCAGCGTCCAGCGCAAGTCGCCCTGGCCGTGGCGCAACACCTTTTCTCTATATCAATATAATACTCGGTAGATGAATGCATTTAATAGATGTCATGTACATCACAATGTTAAACCAATTAACGGACAGGCAACCATGAGAAACACACATAGCCCCTATTAGTTAACAGTATTCCATCTGTTCTGCTGTTAAGTCATCTGCCTTTATATTCTTATGATTACAATCTTTCCTTCGTGTTTTTCTGCTCTACACACATTTGCATGACCATCCCCGTGGATGAGAACTCTGGAGTTTTGACAACCCCATCATTTGAGCAACAATCTTGTCACAATAGTGAATTATTTTATGTGCGGAAAATTCCAGTGATGCAAGCTCTGGGCCTGTAATTTCATAGATACATCCCCACGCTGGGCCAGTTTATGAATTCACCTCACAAACCCTTGCACACGGTATCATGGTAGGAGGCAGGGGAAGTGTAGGATTTCTGAAACCTTGTGAAACGCTACACAAACTCTTGAAAGAGAGCGGACCACTACTTCCCCGTGCCCCCATCCCCGCTGATCTATGATCCCGTGTCACAGTTCATGCACAGTCCCTTTCAGCAGCAGACGTTCTATGTTAGTTCACTGGTCGGGGGCCGGGGACAGACAGGTCCACGTCTGATTGTCAGTAACGGACAAGGTCTGCTTTCTAGTTATCTACTTATACACAGACTGCCGTCTTGCAGGCGCTTAGCGCTGTGCAGCCCTCATCAAAATAAACCTGCAGATTCTACTGTGTTCCGTCACCTGGCAAGAGCAGGTGAGGTGCAGGGTGATGAGACGACACCCAAGCCGCGGCACACAGGATGTGAGAGGTAAGGAACGTGATGAGGACTCGAGTGTGCCGGTGAGATCTTCCTCGAGTGCCCCTTTCCATGCCCCCTTGCACACGTGCAGGTTACAGAAGTCCCTGTGAGCAATCAGGGTTTGTTTACACTGTGCATAGGAAGGTGGATCTACAACACAGAAAAGGTTTTTTTGAAACACAGCTTTAACACACTTTTAATCACATTCCATCCTCGTAAGAAGTTGGGTGGAGCATCTATTTGCGTTACCTCCAGGGGCATAATGCAGTAGCGTAATGCCTTGGTTCCTGGTATCTTTCACCTACAGTCCCCTTCTCTCCCTGTACTGGTACACAGTTGCTTCTGACCGCTGTACCTCCGTGAGGCCTCTCTACCCGCCTGTCATTTAGTGTGCCTTGGTCATGCTCTCGGAAACACCTGTTCCGCGGTACCCAACAAGTTTATACCCATTTTCACTCCTACACATATAGCCGCCTCCCGAGTCCATCCCAGCCACCCTGCTACTGTCCACGTACTAAAAAATGCACAGGGCGAAGGAGGCGAGGGAGACCCATGGGGACTGGTGCCTGCCTGGGGAGTAGGGCAAGCAAGGGTACACCAGCAAGGAGCACTGAACCCGTAGCTTTTGTTGCTTTCCACAATCACTGTCCTCGCCTCTCATCAGGGCCCGGGCTCACCAGGCTCTCCGCATGTGCCGCTCTCCATGACCCTGCCACCGACAAAGCAGACCATACCACGGTTACGCAGCGACCCGCCCTGCAGGAAAGTTATACTCCCGACGCCATCAAGGGAGGGAAGGTGGAGGGAAGTGCTGCCAGCTCCGCTTGAGACCCCACGTCTGTGAAAGGGAGCCAGGCATTGTTTTTTTCAAAAAGTATTATATGGCACAGGCTTGACCCGAATGTATCAGAGTGCCTTGCATGCCATGAGTTTCGTTACACTTGCACGTGTACATTTTGTTATGCACGGGGAGATTACACGATTTGTGCAGGACCACTGGACTTTGAGGTTAGGTGCCGGGACTCAAACCCAGGTGTGTTTGTTGTAAACAAGGGAACCCGCAAGATAGGAAGGACCCTGGGTATCAACTAGTTATGAAAAACAATTGGTGCTTCAAATATTTATAAGTCAGAAAGCAATGAATATAGACCAGAATAAGTGCTATATTGAGTTACGATGTCCAGCCGGAAATTTATATTTAATAATTTCAAAAGCGATTGTTTGTAATCAACCAGAACGTAATTGAGTGGGACACAGTCCTGTATCGTTCAAGAACAAAACATAAAGACATTCACAAATATACCCCAAAAAATTCTGGCAAAACAAAAGAGCTTTTCGCCAATGCAAATAGTGGGGGCAAGCTTTTTTAGAAGTAACAGTAATGCACTTGATTTAACACATGAGTTTAACGTGCATGCTGTTTAGAGAGTCGACGACGTTTCGATCTATAACTAGATACATAGATCAAAATCAGGACAAGAGTTTTAGCAAGCCTGAAATTACACTGCCTAACTGTATTAGAGACAGTTAGAACCCATTTCCGATGTAAAGGGATGACCAACCAAGGGTAAATTGAGGCGCCAGTGGTAAAATAAGACCAGGAGGGCGTTTGTGGCAGCCACTTGCGATCAGGGATACGCTGCAACTTGCCGATCACAAGAAAAGCCGTTCGTTCATGCGAGCCGAAAGGAGCAGAATCTCTGGTGTCCCCAGGTATGAGGTCAAATTCCCTAGCCGCTAGTCCATATCCTCTTCACCTCTTCACTGAAGACGTCTAGTCTGAAGTAAGCAAGCCTCAGCTAGGTCTACCAATGCAAGGGGTTTGCCCTTCTCTGCACTGAGTCCTCAGACCATAGGAAGAAGTTGGCACAGAAACTGGAAAATACAAAAGCATAGTTTATTAAACCTTTAAAGGTGGTACACAATGAGGGGGCTCAAAAGAAGGCGGTACAAAATACAAGAGCAAGTTTTATGTACATATAAGAGCATATTGGAAGGCACAATCGATGAGTGGGCGGAGTTAACAGTTTTCAGAAACTAGTAAACACATTCCTATCTGGAACTAATTAGTAACAGCTGCAGACCCTACTGGGCATGCCTGGGCATAATAAAAGTGGGGGATGCTAATTATAGCCTGTTGCTGGGCAGCTTTCAGGCGCAGTTAACAAGGAGGTAGGACAAAGCACATGATGAGCAAATGGCAATGTAAGGCATACAAAACGGCCGCTACGAATACAAAATGGAGTCGGTTTATTTGCTACGACAATGGTTAAATACAGCATGTCTTCTGCTAATGCTTACCCTAATCGCCGTTGATTTACAACAGACGCCCATTTCAGCATTACCTGAAGACATTCGACTTCCTAGGATAAGCTAGATGCTAATCCCTTATATCAATGACCATCATCTCAGCTATCTCCTTGTTCAAATTATTCTGCATTTTGACTTCTGCAACATTTCTTTTGGTCGGTATGCAAGCAGTAATGCACATAGAACATATCATCGGACTACACTGGATACACACACAACATGTGAAGACTATTGCAATTATTATACATAGAGCAGTCAGTACTTTCCAGCCCCAGGCAGAAATTAGAGTCAACAACCATCCTGCAAGAGTCCACGTACAATTCTCTGTGTGGAGGTCTGTAGCGATCTTATGGAGTTTATTAATCGCTTTATACACTGATGGTGTGTGATCTGGGATAAACACACAGCAACTTCTACCTATAATACGACATGCACCACCTCTATTTGCTAACATAACATCCAGAACCATTCGGTTCTGTAAGGCAACAATTCTAGCAATTTGCAATTCTTCAGTGAGGTTTCCTAGGGCTATAGCTGCTTGATCTGTAACAGCTTCTACAACTCTAGTTAATCGTCGCACTTTTCTACTATTTAATGCAGCACCCACAAAGAAGAACAATCCTAAATTAAAATCTACATATTGTTGCAGGCTAGTATCTGTTTGATCTACATCATCAGTATTCAAGGTCCTCTTATAACAATTTACAGTAATATTGTTGAATAGTTTAAGATCTTGGTGATACAATGGAGGTGCCAAAAACACAGGAGGCAACAAAAATGACACATAACATACACCTGTCCACCCAGCTGGCAATCGATAATATCCACGATTTCCACACACAAAGTAGGTGTTATGTGTAGCTAAAAAGGTACTATTATTCAATCCATCTATATTCAAAACAGTAATACAGTCACTAATTCCAACAGGAATATGTCCAATGCTCTGTACACATAATTCTGCTTGTGCCTGAGTGACAGAGATAACAAAATGTTCACTTTCAATAGAGTTTCTTGTGTTGGTGAAGATATATGGCGTTGAAATATTGTCCAGTCGATATTCCTCCCACTCCCATTTAGTTCCATTCGCTTCGGGATACCCATCTTTGTCTTGATGACATTCTTTATTCAACCGGAAAAGCAGTCTGCCCACGGTAGGCTTTCTAGTTGCAAATAACAGGGTATACCAGGCTCCACAGGAGCCATTATACGAAAAAGGGAGAGGTATAAACGGTGTATCTCCCTTCTTTTGATGTGCAGGCATCATCCCACAAATCCAACAGTTCGTGGCATTTGTAGCAATGTGGGTATGGTGTAGCATCTGAATAAAAGTGTTATTAAGGTAGTATTGTCGGTGCTTCAATTCTTGCTATGGGAGCGTGAAGAAATAATGCTTCTCAGGTGTCGGTGTAGTAACAACAAACAACTCATGAGCAGGAGTTGTCTCCTCAACAGACCATGTAATTTTTGCCACAATCACCAAGACAACAATAAGCCCTACAGCACAAAAAATCTTCTTCTTTTCCATTTTTGCTTCCTGAAACTAAAGTAGTTGTCAGAGCTCTTACCCCTGGGGCTCCATTGATTTCTTCACTACGGGCCAAGACGGGTGTTACTACTCTAATGCAGGGCTGATCTCCCTCTTGCCACATCGGCTCTCCGTTTCACTAACCCAGGGAATGCTCAGACAACTTTCACAAGCACTTCAGACTCCTTTCTCGGTCTCAAATTATATCTCGTTGCTCCAGGGATTGTCTGGTCAGGGAAGAACTCCTCAGATCTGTCAGGTGTTACAGCACGGCCTTTCTCCACAGTCAGAACCTCTCGATGGTTGGTCAACACAGCAGGCTCCATCAAGGTAGGAAGTGCTCGCCGACAATGGGTGCTGTGTATCCAATTTTTCCAGTTCGTGACTCGAACTGGTGTCCTCGTGGCAAGTAGCACTTGCTCTGGTCCACGCCACCTTGGCCCCAAACTGCTCGACCTCTCAAAGACCTTGATCATCACATGGTCGCCAGGTCGGAGTTCATGGCCTTTATTTGTAGATCTGTCAGGAAGTGCTTCTCGAACCTGTTGATGAATAGAAACCAAGTTATCAGTTAATTGTGCCAAATAGTCATTCATTAAGACACAAGGTACATCACACACAGAACTTGGTTTAGGAATTCCCCAGATATTCATGGGCCTACCAAACAGGATCTCATAAGGGGTGAGACCTGTTCGAGAATGAGGCACTGATCTAATAGACAACAATGCCAGTGGCAACGCATCTGGCCAAGTCAGAGAAGTAGAAGCCTGTATCTTGGCTAATTTCAGCTTCAGAGTAGCATTGTATCTTTCCACCAATCCTGCTGATTGTGGGTGGAACACTGCATGAAACTTCTGTTTGATCCCTAATCCTTTCAGGACATACTTGATAACATTCCCTATACAATGAGGTCCGTTATCACTCCACAAAAGTCTACAAACAACATAACGAGGAAAAAATTCCTTCAAAAGCACCTTTGCCGCAGTAATTGCAGTATTGTCCTTTGTAGGGTCGTCTCAATCCATTTACTGAAGGCACATACCACCACCAAGACATACTTCAGATTATTGCAGCGTTCAAGCTGAATATAATCCAACTGCAAAACTTCAAAAGGTGCAGTTGGTGTAGTAAACCCTCCTGATGGAGTTCGTGTGCCTTTTCCAGGATTGAATTGCAGACAAATCATGCAGGACTGTACTACTCTCTTAGCTGTACTAGCAATTTCTGGATGCTCCCAAACTTGAGTAAGCAATTTCACTATTGCTGAAGCTCCAACATGTGCTAGCCCATGTGCCATGTGAACCATAGGTTGTACAAAAGCTATAGGCAACTTCCATCTATCCATCTGTTTGTTTCGCCAACAACCTTCATAATCCAACTCTCCATCCTTGGACCATTGCTCCCGTTCTTTGTCAGAAGCGGTCCTCTGTATTTCTAATACTTCTTTCCTAGCATCATGCCACCGCTCAGCTTGTGACTTCACTACATACATGGAAGTAGTGTCAGGCTGCATCGCAGTCTCACGTGCCACTCGATCTACAAAAGCATTTCCTTGTCCCACCTTATCAGTCACTTTCTTGTGCACACTGCATTTCACTATAGCTGTTTTCTTTGGATATGTTAATGCAGTCAAAAGATTATGCACTAGTTCTCCGTGCATTATCTGCATCCCGTTTGATGTCAGAAAACCTCTTTCCTCCCAGAGCAGACCAAAATCATGTGCCACTCCAAAAGCATAGCGGCTATCTTTATAAATGTTCACACGCAAACCTGTACTAAAATCACATGCTCGTGTCAAAGCTATTAGTTCTGCTGCTTGAGCTGACTTCTGTGGTATGCGAGCTGTCTGCACTATTGTGTGAAGCGTAGTAATTGCATATGCGGCTGAGGTTGTACCATCCGGTAACTTCAGACAAGACCCATCAACCCATTATTCTCCATCTACATCTGGAAGGGGCATATCTTGCAAATCAATACAACCCTTTGTCTGGTCCTCAGTCAGGAAAATACAATCATGTGTTTCTTGCGCCTCAGGCTGAGTCACCGGAAATGGCAACAACGTGGCTGGGTTTAATGTTGCACATCTCCTCAATGTAATATGAGGGGCCAACAACGTCAGTTCATATCCTGTCAGATGAGCACTAGTTAAATGCTGCGTCTTTGTTTGATTAAAAAGGGCATCAACAGCATGGGGTACCAGCACCAACAGCTTATGTGATAAGCCTATCCCTTCACTCTGGCTTATTGACAAAGCTGTTGCTGCAACCGTGCAAAAAGATCCAGGCAACGCTCGAGCAACAGGATCAAGTACTGCTGAAAAATATGCACAAGGGCGTTGCTTATCACCATGTGTCTGTACTAAAACTGACAGTGCACATCCATCTCTCTCGTGTACATACAATGTAAAGGGCTTCGTGTAATCTGGAGTACCTAACACTGGTGCTGAACAAAGGGCTTGTCGTAACTGTCGAAAAGCATTCTCACATTCATCTGTCCATGGAAGGGGTATTGGAGTGTCTTTTGTCAAAAGTGCTAACAAAGGCTTAACAATGTATGAACATCCCATTATCCATTGCCAACAAAAGGAAGTAAGACCTAAAAATGCTCGAACTTCTTTCTGTGTAGAAGGTACTGGTGTGTCTAAAATTGCCTGAATGTGATCTGATGTGAGTGCACACCCCTCCGTAGACAAAAGGTGACCTAAGTAGGTTACCTTTATTCTACAATACTGCAATTTCTTTTTCGATACTTTGTGATGATGTGAGGCAAGGAAAGAAAGCAAGGACAAAGTGCATTTTTCACATTGTTCAGGGGTATCAGCTGCCAACAAGATATCATCGACATATTGTATGAGCGCCACACCTTCGGGCAGAACAAAAGAATCAAGTTGTCTCTTTAATGCTTGGCTGTAAATACTAGGACTCTCAGTATAGCCTTGAGGAACTCTACAAAATCTATACGATCGATTATTCAAAGTGAAACCGAACAGATATCGGCTATCAGGATGAATAGGGATCGAAAAGAAGGCGTTCTTCAAGTCTATAACAGAGAACGTGGTTGTAGTAGGTAGAACTAAAGTAAGAAGTGTTGTGATGTCAGATACCACTGGGTATTGTGGCACCACTATCTTATTCACCTCCCGTAGGTCAATTATAAATCGATAAATCCTAGTATCAGTGTCTTTCTTCAAAATTGGGAGAATCTGGCTGTTACAAACATTAAATGGAACTTCTTCAACCACCCCCACTTCAATGAGATCTTGTACAATTCGTGTGAGTGCTTCCTCACCCTCCTGGGAAATTCTATATTGAGGCAAACGTGGTAACACAGCTCGCTCCTTTACACTAATATGCACCGGGGGAATAACCTTCTGTCCCACATCAGTATCTGAAGTAGCCCACAAAGTTTTAGGTAGGGAGGCTAATGCAGTATCCTCTTTAGCAATGCAAACTCTGTCCATCACTGGGTAATTATCATTCAAAATCACACATACTCTTTCAGGGGAACATCTTATTATAGCATTGAAATACTTAAACATATCAAGACCCACAATATTATCTGGTGTATTTGGGGAGAGCAAAAAAGGGCATGGAGCAGCACATTTATCGTCATAAAATGCAAGTGGTTGTGATAATGGGTAGGGGAGGGTGAGATCGTTAAGCCAGACAGGGGAGCCCTCGGAACCAATTGTTTATACAGAGCGCTACGAGTAGCTCCTGTATCAACCAGAAACTGATCAGTAGAACCCAAAACATGCGCTGTAACATTTGGACCCCTCTGATCTACTGGAACTTAAACTGATTCCTTACCCCATCCTACGCAATCCTATGCATAAGCAGAATCATGTAAATCAGGCTGTACACAATCAGACATCTGGTATTGGTTGCGCCTGTCAAAAGTATTGAACCCATTTTGTACCCGCACATTAGAATCAAACCTAGCGCAATCATTCGCGTTGCCCCTAGGACCTGAATATCATGCGCAATTTCTCATTGGTCCTCGACCACGGACATAGCGTTGTGAGCGCAACAATGGACACTCATCAGCCCAATGGCCAAATTTCCTACAATACGCGCATTGATCACCAGCCAAATTCGAACGGGTGTAAGAAGAGCCATAAAATCCTCGTCCGCCTCTATCATTACCTCTAGGAGGTGGACCATAAACCTGAGATAACATAACCTTCGTTTTTAGTTCCTTAGACTTCTTATACTCCCTACCCTTCGCTTCTAATTCCTGACGCTCATAACATTGGCCATCGTCAGGAGGGATGCCGGAGACGAGGTAGTCCAAGAGCTTTCACTAGCTTTTAAATGGCTAGCCACTCCTGGCAATAGATTCGTAACATACTTATCTACAAACAGATGTCGGCCCGTATCGTCCGTTAGCGACTGGCCACTAAAATCATGAAATGCTTCTTCAAAACGCGTAAAAAAATCTGAAACTGATTCATCTATCTTTTGCTTACACAATGCTAAAATAGTCCAGTCAATCTTTTTAGGGGGAATGATTGTTTTTAACTTAGTTAATATTGCAGCGAGAAGATCTAAAATCAATCTACACTGCTTTTGCGCTGGTTCCCTTTCCTCATCTTCTGTCTCTATGTCTACCCATTTCGCCCCATAAGCTGCGCAATCATCAACTTTATGTATGGATCTCCACATATCAGGCGGTAATATTAGCCCGAAGAATACATCAATATCAGCTAACGTCATAGTACAAGAATTTATGGCTCCCTCAACTTCTTCATAGAAAGCGGCTGGATTTTTCCGCGGATCAGGCAATGCAGCTTTAAGTGCCATTACATCCGCCCTATTCCAGGGAGTGTACACCCAATTATAAATAAATTAGCCTTTAGCATCTACAGAGGACTTATCATCACTTGTACCCGCTCCCTTAGGAGGAACATATAAAGGCGCAGCCTCTCGCATAGGTTTTGCATGCACTATTGCGGTCTTATCTGTTCCAAACATAGATGATTGTTTCCCGCCGAGCGAATCCGTCCGTGCATCTGCATCTGTTTTCCGTTTCTCCTCTCGCATACGAAGCATCTCAGTTCGTAGTTTGAACAACTGTCTTATCGTATCAGCCACCTGGGGGAGAGTAAAAAGCCCATTACGTATTTGCTTAAAATCGGCTGCTACATTATCAGGTTCTAAAACACCTGAGACTTTCTGAAACATGTCAACAACTTCTTCAGCAAAATGCTCGGTAAAATATAATCGCTCTCTGTCCTGCCACCCCTGTAAACTATCTAAGATGTTAGAAACTGTAACAGAATCACGAAGTGCTTGACGAGCAGTATCTGGTTTTGTTCGATCTGCCCTGGAATCGTCATCTTCGTCTGATGGAGCGGACGGAACGGCATACGGAGGCGGAGGACGATCTAGCAATGAGAAATCATCTTGTGATTTATTAAGGACAGGATAAAGAGGTTGCCAAACAGCATATTGGCCAGATATCTGTAATCTGCGCTCCTTCTCCTGTCTCTCTTCCAATTCTTTCACTTCTTTCTTCCTTAATTCTTGCGCTTTTTCATACACATTCTTCTGTTGCTCTTTTTCAATCAGCGCTTGCTCACGTTTCTCACGGTCATGTACTTCTTTCACCCACATTCGCACACATTCAAACATGTGTTGTCTGGATTTCCGCTCGAACATACACTGTTCCACATTCTCAATCTTTCGCATATCAAATGACCCATACATTGGCCAACGTAACTCAGGATCTTTTTGCGTGTATTTCCTCCATAATGTGCTATACATTATAGAAGAAAGACCATATTTTATGTACATATCTCTATTAGGCGTCCCCTCTGGGGGAGCCGGCTGCGATTCCTCAAGTCTTAACCGGTTATTTCCACAAAAGCAGCACATCCTACGAGGTGCGCTAAAAGCAGGCATGCCAAAAATAGTGCACAATATGCAGTATTATAATCAAAGTAGCACTTAAAGTATCTGTAATACGTTGTGCCGTTCAAATCAAAATCACAATTTCAGAGAAAAATCTCCTCATTACCTGCCCATATGTGTTGCAACGCATATATTTTACTTTCACATACACATCATGACTAGTCATACCAAACCAAAATTGCCACAGCAAGCGGATCCTAAAACTGCCTTGCCAATCCCAGGCTTCCAAAACCCACAGCAAGTACGGTACAACGGTTCTTACCAATCACAGGGCGTCCAGATTCCAACTGCCAAGTTCTAAATTCGACCAAACGGCCACTGCACGGCAAGCCAACAGAAGAGATCCCAGTCGAGGACCGTCAGCACCTGGATGGTCAGATTGGAAAAAAGGAACAACGCCTTGGATGCCAAGACTCAGGTCTCTTCTGGCAGTGATCACGTCCGCGGCGAGATTCCAATCCTTCGTCATGACCACTCCTTTGGGCATCCGAGTCGCCGATGAGCCCCAAGTGTCGGGCGCCAATTGAAGTAAGCAAGCCTCAGCTAGGCCTACCAATGCAAGGGGTTTGGCCTTCTCTGCACAGAGTCCTCAGACCATAGGAAGAAGTTGGCACAGAAACTAGAAAATACAAAAGCATAGTTTATTAATCCTTTAAAGGTGGTACTACAGTCCACACAACACCCTTCAGTATTGCATAGAGTAGCACACCGTACTAAAGCACATGGCCCCTTTTATACACAATGAGGGGGCTCAAAAGAAGGCGGTACAAAATACAAGAGCAAGTTTTATGTACATATAACGGCATATTGGAAGGCACAATCGATGAGTGGGCGGAGTTAACAGTTTTCAGAAACTAGTAAACACATTCCTATCTGGAACTAATTAGTAACAGCTGCAGACCCTACTGGGCATGCCTGGGCATGAGAAAAGTCGGGGATGCTAAATATAGCCTGTTGCTGGGCAGATTTCAGGCGCAGTTAACAAGGAGGTAGGACAAAGCACATGATGAGCACATGGCAATGTATGGCAAACAAAATGGCCGCTACGAATACAAAATGGAGTCGGTTTATTTGCTACGACAATGGTCAAATACAGCATGTCTTCTGCTAATGCTTAACCTAATCGCTGTTGATTTACAACAAGTCGAGCCTCCTGCTTGCCTCCGACACACCGTCTGCCCCTGCACAAGTGACCCGGTCCGACTGGAGGCTGTGCTTGGCTGAGGCCTGGGCTGGAGGCAGCATGTGTCATAGGGGAACATGTAAACTAGTTGGTAAGCAGCGCCGGGCCGTCGCGCACCGGAGTGTCTTAAGCAACCCCTGGCCGGAACAGCCTCCTGACCTGGGACCAAGTGCGGCCACTACAGTGGAAAGGCAACACGCGGGTGGGGACACCCTGTATCTGAGACTCTGTTGTACCTGGGGCAGAGGGCGCAGTATCATACGAACAGTGCCTGTCCCCAAGGCAATATTCGCCCCTTGGTAGTGCCCAGTAGGGAGGGTTCCGGAGTTAATGCAAGGCCAAGGAGTGACACCCTGTCCCTGTATTATTCATGGGGTCCCGCATTCATCAAGGCGTCAACTGCTCGCCATAGCAGAGGGGTCCAGCCACCAGCCGGAGCAAATGAGCGCTCTATCAGTGTTAGTAAGCTATCCCCCAGCTGCTGCAACCCTTTAAAAATGGTGCCGCCCCTTGACTCCTAATCACTGTGGCGGAAGCAGCCTTGTTCCGTGGCCTACCAGTGAAATCACTCCCCAGGCCTTTATGCCACCAATCAAAGGCACAATGCCGCATGGGGAAATAGCAGGCCATCCACAGGTCCGGGTAAAGCTGCCCCCGCCGGGCATGGTCAACATGGTGTCTCACCCAGGGGGGAGGGACGGGCACACATCTTCTCAGCTCCCAGACCCGGCCAAAGGACACAGCCAAACGGCGCCAAGGGCAGCGACAAAGAGACCGCCAGGTCGGTGGGGAGAGGCACTTATACCTTATCCCACACCCCACTGGAAGTGAGGCTCCCCGTGGACTTCCATGGGGTCCCACAATGCTGGACTGTCTTGTGTGCCCTCATGTAGCACTAAGGCAGCCGCCCTTTTATGAGGGTCCCCTTTGTGGACCACGGGCAGCCAACAGAGCCGAGCCAATGGTCTGACTTCACTCTAAGAGCCCTGGAACGAGCTGAGCCATGGACATGTTCATAAGTATATGCAAATGATAGAATGCACTCCAGGCATTATACCTTTTGGAATTAGTTTGTGCTCAAAGGCAGCATTTTGGTGTACAACACTGGGGCATGCATTGCCCCAAAACCTGCTAAACACATTACAGGACACTGCCTGATGCCCATGTGGTGCACCAGTCAAGATGCACTACCAACTGGCTTAGGCCAATCATAAACAGTATGAGTCCAATGTTACAACATTAATCCTGTTTAATCCATTTTTCTTTTTTTCCAACAGTTTTCTTTTATTTATTTATTTATTTATAAAGTTTTATATAGCGCGAACATGACCACCAGGGGCATCAGAGCGCTTTACAATATATGAGGCAAGAGTGTACATGTAAACAACCACGGGTAACTACAGAGAGAAGATATATACATGAAATATCATAGCAGGAGAAAAAAAACAAAGTGAAAATTACACAGTCACAGTCGTCCGAACATCCTCCTGACCCTTAAGTGTCCAACATGGTAAGCACAGCTAAAATTGCACAGTCAAAAGTGATCACACATTCTCCTGAGTCATAGAATGTCAAGGCCGTCATAAACAGGGCGAAAATTCACAGACATGAAAAGGCAGAGCATTCAAATGGTCCAGGCCACCGGGCCACAGATTGACGGTTAGACCATGGCATCAAGTGGTGAGGCCAGATTGAGGTAAGAATTTCTTCATTAGGAGCCTTTTGACTTCTTTCTTGAAGAGAAACATGGAAGGATTTGTCCTGAGTTGTTGGGGGGGGGGAAGGAGGGACTGAATCCAATTCCTCAGAGCCATACCCGAGAAGGCACGATTGTAGTTCATTTTTTTCTTGAATTTATGCGGTTTGAGTAATAGGGTGCTGGCACTTCTGGAGGCTCTCGAACCACATGAGGGCTCCAATTTCTGCTCGAGGTATTGGGGAGTCTGGTGGTGGATAGCTTTGTGTGCCATACATGCGATTTTTAAGTGTATCAGGGCTTCATAAGAAAGCCAATTAAGGGCTTTCAAGTCCGGAGGGATATGGTTGATTTTTTTGTGCCAGTTATGAGCCTAGCAGCAGAGTTGAGGGCAGCCCTTAGAGGAGCCAACTTCACTCTGGGAAAGACTCACAGCGTGGCACTACCATAGTACAGCTTTGAAATCACTAGGGCTTGCACTGTAACCTTAAGGTCAGGAGCAGGAAGGTAGGGTTTGAGTTTTCTGAGGATGTTGAGTTGGAAGTTCGCTCCTTTGGTGAGGGAACTGATGTGTTTCTGATGGCTTAGGCTTTTGTCTTAGATGATCTCCAGAGAGGATGCCAAATCCACTAGGTGAGGTCTACAATTCAAAGCAGTAATCTGGAACAGCCATTGGTCCATGTCCAGGGATTTTTTCTGGGGAGAGATTAGAAGGAACTCAGTTTTTAAAGCATTAGGCTTCAGGTGATTGCATGTCAGCCAGCATTGTGTTTCCAGCAGGATTAAGTTGAGGGATTGAATGTGCTCAGGGGAAGTGATCTTCGGGTAAAGTTGAGTATCGTCCGTGTACATGTGATAATAAATGTTGGATGATTTCAAGATTTCTGTCGGAGGCTCCATGAACATGTTAAATAGCGTGTGAGTTAATGCTTATCCATGTGGAACTTCAAGAGTTCCACATGGAGGCTGTCACTTTTCTTGGACTATACTATGTTTTAAACTTCAGTGATATAAAGGACATTAGCTTAATTTGTTTAATTGAAATAAAGACTACAGCTGCCAAAGCCAGAATTTTGTTAAATGAAAAAGCCCATACCTGGAAACATCAGTAGACATGGCTGAAATAGCCATCCGTACTTAACTGTATCTGGCCTGAGGTCCCAACAGACTCTTCACATAATTAAGAATCACAACACGAAGCACAAGAAATAATGACGTTATTCTGTCCTTTTCATTTTATTGTGTACATAAAAAAGAATGTGAAATTATATGTGAGTATGGCATTTTGCTTGTGTCTATAAACATTTTAGTGTCCAGCACCTTTCCAAAATGGCTTAGATTGGCATGGGAATAGTAACTGGTGCCCCTTTCATGTCCAATAGATGGCCAGTAAATGTTAGCCTTTAAATGTACAACACCTTCCCCAATATGGTATGGTTTAAATCAGAGTATGAATAGTAAATGTTGAATCTTTAATTTCCAACAACTTCCCAGAAATGGTTCAGATTCAAGTGGGAATAGTAAATGTCACGCCTTTAGTGTCCAACACCTTCCACAAACTTATTTAGATTGGAGTTGGAATAGTAAATGTGAACACTTTAGTGTCCAGCACCATCTCCAAAATGGTTTAGAATGAAGTTGGAATCGTAAATGTGACCACTTCAGTGTCCAAAACCTTCCCCGAAATGGTTTAGATTAGGAATAGTAAATGGGACCACATTAGTGCCTAACATCTTCTCCAAAATGGTTTTTATTGGAATTGGAATATTACATGTGGCCACTTCAGTGTCCAAAACCTTCCCCAAAATGGTTTACATTGGGGTGGATATAGTAAATGTCGCTCCCTTTAGTGTCCAACACCTTCCCCAAAATGGTCAGATTTGAGTTGGAATAGTAAATGCTGCCTCTTTAGTGCCCAGCTATGGGAAAGTGCCCCTTTTATATGGTCACTCCCATACTTTTTTCTTCAATGCTGATGATTTTGACTCTGAATGTGCACTGGAGTCTACTAACCAGGCACGAGTCCCAGTGCTTTCACCCTAAAGTAAGATGAATATGCCTTGGTAATTCCCATTGACAAGGACTTTAACCCCCTTATAAATCTCGGGTAAGTAGTGCTACGGGTTCACAGGGAAAAGGAGTTTAATGGGTCACGGGGGCCTGCAGCACTGATTGTGCCACCGAGTGACCCAAATAAGCAGATGACAGCATTCTTGCCATTGCAGACTGCAGGAGCAGTGCAAACTGCCCGAACTCTACTTTGCTCTCACCATGAGTGGCAAGGTCACTGTACTATTTCTAATATATGTCAGTCACCCCTATTGTAGGCATCCTGTGCTGGGTGCATTATATTAAATGTCTGGACATATACGTTCAGGCTTATATGTGCCTATAGGAGCCTCCTTCCATTTGGGGCTACTATAGGTGTTAAGGAGACCATAGGATAACATGGGACAGCTCCAGGGCACCCCCAGTTTGCCAGTTCCATTATTGTCCCAGTAAAAAGTGTCATGTTTGTTATGAAACAACTTGTCTAATCAAACAAACCTTTTTCTAAATTATGATGTAATGTGACATATACCCAGGGGGTTACCTTAGATTACCCACCTTGTTGCCCCAGCCTTTCCTGTGCCCTGGCTGACAGCCTGCAGCAGCTGATGCGGTCAAGACTGGAATATGTCCCCCTGACAAAAGGTGTAAACTCTCACTGGCTCACTGGAGGCAGAGACAAAGGCCTGCATGGGTGGGAGGTGTCACTTCCTTTCCTGGCAGGATAGCTAGTGAAGTGGCACATCAAGGAAGTGAGCTTCAAATCATTCACCGCATATATTGCATGATATGCAATCAGGCTTCCTCCCAGAGGAGGAAAAAGCCAACCCCCTACCCAAGGCACATTTAAAACCCGGGCAGGTGGGAAAATTAAGTAGTATCAACAAAAGAAGTGCAAGGAAAATTAGAGAACGTCCTTTCCCCCTACGTTCAATACAAAACAACAATGAGGATGGACCTTTTAAGGAAATAAGAAGATTTCGCTGCATCAACAGGCAAATGTATAGGGAAAACCCGTTAGGTTTTTAGAAGAACCCTCAACCCCCCAACCTAGTTGGTGGCATGCTTCATCATCGGATTCCTACCTAGGGTGCCAAGTGCATCCTAGGTTTGCTTCAATGGCTGATTACAGCAGAGCGGCTGTTACAGTGACAGAAGTGGAAAAAGTGATCCCCCTCCAAGCCTGAAGAATGAAATTCTAATACTGGGATCCTAGGACAAGGTTAAAAAATATCCTGACAATGGTCTACATGTTTCCACCCTGGTAAAATAATTTGACCGGCTTTCTTCAGGACCAGGATGTGGTTTGAGGTCAAAGGGACTTGTGAGATCTGAGTGCACACACTAAGGTGTACTTTACAAAAGGGGGTGAACACGTTACTTGCGGTTTTCACCACATTAGCTGTATCTGTAACATAAAATTACATCACAAATCATAGTTATCCTGACTTTTGTAGAAGTGGATAAAAAAAAAAAAAGGCATACAGTGAAAGTTCTGCATTCAACCTTCAGTGCATTCCGATTAGAAATTCTTTCATTGTGAAAGGGTGACACCTTGGAGGGTTGATCATGGGTTATTGCCCTAAACAGGTTTGCCCGATTGTGTGCCAATTATGCAGCATCTGGGCCTGTAGGTAGATAATGTCCTGAAAGTCAGGACTCTATCAATATATGCAAATACCCATGCACATGGTGATTACCACATGTAACAGGTAATTTTCCATGTGGTAATTGCAATGTATGTCACCTGACATATGCAACAAAAAATTCTTAATTTGGAAACACCAAGATCTGGCATCTAAAAAACATACTAACTGCCACCAATGTGATATACATGATCACCTGTAATCGGGAGTTGAAGCACACCTAGGATGCTCTCAGCATCCTAGGTGGGAACCCGATGATGAAGCATGCCACCAACGAGGTTGGTGGGTCAGGGTTCTTCTGAAAACCTAATGGGGTTTCCCTATACGATTACTTGTTGATACAGTGAAATATTATTTCCTTCCAGTGAAAAGTAGGTAGTCAAGAGGCGCACATCACCATAGGGCTAGCCACACCCATGAGCTACTAGCCCCAGAGGCTAACACGCCTGCAAGGTAACACTTCCTGTGGAGGGTGGCTCCTTTTCTGCCCATTCTGCCTAACTTTAGGACTCCTAAATACCTTCTGTGAATACCGAAAGTCTTAAAGTTAGGATTTTTCTCAGTTTAGGAGTAGTAAAGTTAGGAGCCCTAACTTTAGGACTCCTTCTGTGAATACCGAAAGTCTTAAAGTTAGGATTTTTCTCAGTTTAGGAGTAGTAAAGTTAGGACTCCTAACTTTAGGACTCCTAAATGCCTTCTTTGAATAACAGAATGAGTAAGTGCCTTCTGTGAATACCAAAATGGTAGTAAGTTTAGGATTTTGTCTTAAGTTTGTTCTGTGAATCGGGACCTTAGAGTATAATTTTTCATCAGTATTTATCAAAGAAATTGGCCTGTAAGAGGCTGGATCTTCTGCAACCTTTCCCTTCTTCAGGAAAATGACTATATTAGTCTCCTGCCAGGATTGTGGCGGGATACTCTTCTGTTGTACGGCTAAAAACAAGTCTAACAGAAGAGGGGCTAATTCTCTCTGTAAAGCTGCATAGATCTCCATCGGGATCCCGACTGGGCCGGCTGCCTTTCCTGAGGCCATCGAATGAAGTGCCTCATTAACCTCATTCATTGAGATGTCTTCTTCTAACTCCTGAATTAGAGGGGGCATTCCTTCCATTCCTGTGTCTATTGATAATGGAGCACAGTCCCTAGAGCGATACAGATCCTGATCAAAATCATTGACTATTCTTAGGATATCTTCAGGTTCCGTAGCTATTTTACCGTCCTACCCTTTTAGTCTTAAGATATTATTTGCGACTGCCCTTTGTTTTAAACGAAGTGCCAAGTGTTTCCACTTCATTTCTCCATATTTATAATTATCCCGCACACAAGTTTGGAAACTTTCAGCAGCTCTTTTATTAAAAACCCCATTAATTTCAGCCTTAATTCTGATTACTTTTAGCTCGAGATTCGATTGTGTCAGAACCTCAATGGGAATTGCCCTTTCCCTATGTTCCTCAGGAGCAGTACCAAAAAGCCCACCTTCCAGCAGCTTCGACTCTGCACAATAAGTTCCGCAGAGGATCAAAGTGGCTAGACGAGGGGAGGTAAGGAAGGGTACTGCGGGGAGGGAGATCTGGAACAGAAAATTCACAAAATAACACGAAAGCTCTAACAAGCTGCTGCTGGAGCCTTCATAGAATTCTTTAAATAAAACTTTGATGCTAGTTCTAAAATACCTAAAAATAATTAGTTCTTAATATGTGTAAGTACGAAGTTAGAACCACTTGGTTTCATTAATAATCAAACTGCTAATGTGCGAATAGTTTGCATAAACAATTTGGGTTTAGTCACAATACACAAGCCGTCAACTCACTTCCGTTTCATTTGTAGAAGTTCGATAACATGTGGATTAAGCATGGAGTTTAATTCTTAATGTGGAGCCAAAGGTAAAAATCACTAGGTAAATAGCATTCATTCGTATTGCATGTAGCATTCATTCATACACATGCTAGCTTGATAGCACAAGAAATAAACGATTGTGTTTAAAGTCACTCTACCTTTGTAAACATAAAAGAAACAGAATCATGTCAGTATCAATACCAAAATTACAATGCAGGATAAACACCGAAGATCTCTTCAACACTTCTCTCTGGGTTAGCCTCGTATTGCTAATTTAGAGACAAAAGGTTGTATAAACAATGCACTTTAACTTGGTAGCAAGAAAACAGAAACAAGCGAACATTTGGCCAGTTACATCGGTTTCGCTCTACAAGAAACCCAGTTCGTGTTCCTCTAATATTGTGCAAGCAAGATGAGGCAGTTAGATTTCAAAGGAACGGTACTGGAAGCCTAGAAATTTCAAATCGGAACGCTTCGGGAAAGAAAGCCGCTGAAGAGTTGAAAAGACGCATCTCGAGGATTGTGCCGCACGGGAACCGTCAATTGCTTCCAGACGCGCGGGCAAAATAAATGGATGAATCCTACCTGCATGTTCTTTAAACGGATCGCAGTGGTAGAAATCCACCAGAAGATAGCTGCAGCAGGAAACACCAGGGACCTCTTCAGGACTGTAACCTCAGGACCGGAATCGGCAAGGACCTCTTCTCACGACAAAGTCTTCTTAATAAACCGCATGGGTTTCAGGGCGTGGCTGTCTTAAATAGTGCTGGAATCCAAGATGGCCTCCTAACTACGGGGGTTGCAAGAGGACAAAAGCCAACTACCTACATCTGGAAGGCAAAAACAAGCGTTGGCAAATACAATGGCTCATATAGAACACAACCAGCCTTGGTACCTACAAATGTTATATCGAGTTCCAGCAAAGGTTCACATCAGTTGGCAAATACAATGGCACATATAGGACACAACAAGCCTTGGTACCTACAAATGTTATATCAAGTTCCAGCAAAGGTTCACATCAGAGGTGGTTCATATTAGAGATAGAACCGTCAGTGACCTAGGGTAGAGATAAATCCTGACATTGCAGCTCAGTCTGATTTTGCACTATGGCTGTCATATGCTCTCCCTCACAATTACTCTGTTCCTCCATAAGTTCTTCTTTACCTCTGTCTGTTTTATCCAATGGGACCCCACAAAGCTGATTATTTCCCCCCAGAGTCTTGCTTTAAACGCATTCCATATGTTTTCCCTCGAAGTGCTGAACCTATTGATATCATAAAACTGGCTAATCCATCCTTTGATATGTTCAATAAATCCTTCGGTGGCTAATAACTTTCTATCAAAAGTCCATTTTGTAAATACTGTTGCGAGCCCCGGGGCCTCTATATCCAACACCAGAGGGTTGTGGTCCCACAGGACCTTAGGTAGCTTCCTGATGTGTGATCCTTCTATGAGAGAAGTGGAGGCATAAAAGTTATCTAACCTGACGTACTTCCTGTGTGGACACCAGAAAAATAGGTATACCCTGGGTCCCCTGACTTTTTGTAAGACCACATATCTACTAGCCCGTTGCTATCCACCAAAGCCTTTAAGGCTTTGAAGACCTGTGGCTTACTCCCCTCATACTGACCCCTGGCAGGGCCACTTGCATCTATATGAATATTAAAGTCGCCACAGATAATGAGGGGGGATGGCCAGGAGGCAAGCTCAATTTCCCGTTCTGCCAACAAGTCTGCATCATCAAGATTTGACCAATAGATTGTACATAATGAAAAGCCACTTGGAATTAAAGCGATTGCCCATCCACCCCATTTATCTGATTGCATTTGCTTAATAGGTGGCATCCGGTTAGATACATGAATTGCAACCCCTCTGGTGTTTGTAGATTGAGATGAGCAAATTACTTGAGTATATTCCAGGATGACATTGAGCCCTCTCTTCTGCCAAGGGATATGAGTTTTCTGTTGACCTGTAATGTTTGCACCTAGTGCTCGCAATACGTCTCCTGTCCTGCCTTTCTTGCCCAGATCGTTCAGCCCCCCAATATTTACAGTACAGATATTCAGCCTACCCATCCCTACAATTTCCTTGGTACCTGAATTGCCCCTTAAACCAATCCATCAAATTACCTCCAATCCACCTCGTTATTCTGCAACAGTGCTCTGCTTTCCTGAGTTTTTTTGTTATTTTACCCCCCTTGCCACCCACCCAACCGCCCCCTCCCTCCCATACCACCCCTCGGCCTGACTCCCAACCCCCTTCCTGGTTTGTAAAGTAACAGACCTTTCTAGGTCTGTGGGTGATGATTGGTGGTGCCCTCCTGTATATAATACAAATTTGTGACTTTAAGCCCCCCCGAGTCTTCATTTTCTCAACTCCTAACTAATATAACATACCCCCACCCTGTTCAGAGTCGCGTTTGAGCGAAATAAAAGGACTAAGCAGTCAAGAGAACAGACATCGCCATACAGCTAATGTGCTGAATGTCCTAATTTAGTCTTGATTATTTCTGAGACCTTCCAAAGGATTTCTACCCCAAAATAAATGAGCCGGAGAGGAGAGGGGTCATTTCCCCCCTGCATTTAGGAACTCCTTGGCCTTGATCTCCGACATGAAGACTCTAGACTGATCCTTCCAGACAACTTTCAGTCGGGCCGGGTTTAGTTGGAAGGCTTGTGCGCCCTTCTCCTGAAACTGGGTAATCGTTTGGTGGAGACTCCATAGTCGTTCCAATGTAATGTGGCAAAGGTCTGGCATGATGAAAAAGGAGTACCCATCCGCTGCACTTTGTGCTTCTGGTCTAGCCTTCTCGAACACATTTTGTCTTAATAGATAATTACCAAAATAGACCAAGAATGCCCGTGGTTTGGCAACTAGGCAGACTGGCTGTCGTATGTTAAACGGTACTCGATGTGCTCTTTGTATTTCCTGGGGCCAATTCCATCCTTCCAATTCTGGGAAGGATTTCTGCAATAGCTGAACCATAAATACCTGTGCATCTGACCCTTCCTTTCCTTCTGGAATACCAAGAAATCATAAGTTGTTCCTTCTTTGACGATTTTCACTTTCTTCTAACTTCCACTGGATGTCAATAAGTTGTGCCTCATTTGCCTACACTTGCCCCTTTGATCCTACTATATCCACCTCCAGTGAAGCAGTTCTTGATTCCAACTCTGTCATCTGGTCGCTGATATCATTGCAAGTTCTTGCAATTTTCCTTATGGCTCCCTGAAGTTTTCGCTTGGCATATTGTGGTTTTTTTTTGCTATCCGTTTGGGCTTCTTCGCGGTGTGCAACTACACACTGCAGAATTGATTCCAATGTGGGAGGTGCTGGGGTAGATTCTACACCGGTGGGGAGCTTGTTGTTCCCCACCAATTGATCTCCAAGAGAATAATCCCACCGTAGCTCAGTTTGCCTTGGGTTATCAACCCTGCCCACTCTGGAGTATGTATTTCGTGTGGTTGCAATAGTTTCCCTGCTGCTAATACCAATGCCATATAAACTATCCTCTTCACTTGATTCTGCATTGGTCAGGTCTGAGCCCAGACCTGACCAGGTGGCGTCCGATAAAGAATAAAAAGCATTTGCTTCTGAGTCAATATTCCTCTCCCTACCATCCTGTGGTGTTCTATGAATCCTTACAAGCCCCGCTGGTTCTCTTGGCTTCCCCCTTGGTTCTTGTGCTGTGAGGTGCCATCAACTCCCCCTGGGAATTCATTCAGGCATTAATGTGTGCCCTTTTTTCCACCTCCCAAGGTGTTCCCCTTTTTATCCGGGTACTCTTGGCTCTGTTGGATCGCTGGTTGGCTTGCTTCCTCCTGCAATGTCTCAAAACCCCCTGGGGCCCCTGTGACCTGCCAGGTAATTCCTGGGCCTGCATCTCCTATGCCCAAATTCTCTTCAATGCATACTTCTGGCCCAGTTGCATGGTCTTTTTCACCCTGTAGTGTTTGCTCCTTGGAGCTCTTCTTATGCCCTTTTGACTGGTGTTACAATGTCTCTCCTTCCGGAGGCTCCCCCCGCTCCCCCGTCTTCTCTGGACCCATGGGCGGCTTACCAGTTAGTTAATTTGTCCGCTTACTTCGACAGTGGCCTCTGTTTGCTCATTCGGCTGGTCAGATCCTTGGGTACCAGAGCCCCTGAGCAGATCGATGACTGACACAGCGGTGGGAGGCAGCTTGGGCTGCGTGCCCACGCCCCTCCCCTTCCCATCTGGGAGATTCTCTACCCGGGTCTTCAGCCTGCATCCATGGGGCGCAACGGGAGTCGTCTCTGTCATATCTCTCCGCGGGGAATCCTGGAGGCCAGTCTGAAGGGTCGCCCCTCTGCCTTTCGTGTCGGACTTGGGGGCCATGATGCTTGCCTCTGATGCATTCCTGTACTCCCTGCTCCACCTCGAGGAGCGGGATAGCTCCTGCTTGAAGCCTCTATGCCCGGCAATCAGCTTCTCCGCAATCTCCGCCAGTACTGTGATCCAGCATCTCAATCCCGGTGAGGTGTATTCAGCTTCTATGTTGTCACTTGCACCACAGTTTCCTTCTTGGGGGCATGCCATTCTAGGTTTACAGTGAGGCTCATTTAATTAGATCATGTCATCCCTTCAGGAGCCACCTATGAACGCTCTCACACAGTCGCCATCTTGCTTCCCGAATGGGGGTGATTCCTATGACATGTCACCTCCCGAAATGGAAAAGAGAGGGGGCCCAGGATACGTGTCGGCTCTGCGGTCAGCATAGGGTAGACATATTTCATGTGCTGTGCCTGAGCCCTAATCTCTTAGAAGATAGAAGAACTCTATTTCGAAGGGGCTGGATCGAAAAGGATGTAGATCTTGCAGAGGAGCCAAGCTGGCCTTCTTCGACCCCTCGAATACTTTGCTCAATTGCGCCTTGGTCAGGTTTTTGGATTGTTTCTCAAAAAGTTAGAGGTTAGTGTGTTATTGCAGGAGAGAGGCCTACAGGAGAGTCGGCCCAGGACCTAGACCTCTTAGCCTATTTGTGACAGCCGTTTTTTTAACTGAACGTAATCCGTCATCTACAGCAGGTCGCAGACAGTGCACTGCAAAAATGTTTTATATATTAAAATGACTTTTCATTTTTTTATTTTAATAGTATTGCAAGTTCTTTTATCCAATCACTTATTTTAAATACTGTAATGAATGTTCGTTACTGTCGAACATTGCAAATGTTTTAACAAATCATGCAAAAAAGTTATTTTTCACTCACTGCTTACTGCAAATGCACTGCTGTCAGAGGCTGATACATTATCCTTGACAAGTATGAGCCCCCTGATGTCCAGCTATGTTTGCTGTGGGATGTATTAGGATGTGAATGGGTTATGATTTTGATTGAGAGGGATGCTTTTTTGGGTGCATTGCCTCTTTCTACAGACAAGTGCATGCGTGTGTTCTGGTGTTATTGCAGGAGAGTGTTTGTGTAAGGAGTGTGTGTCTTTCAATGCACTGAGATGAGTGTTGCTGTAGTACTGTGCATTCATTTTGGCCATGTCACATCAGGCAATGTGGAGTCTTGTTAATTTGCTTGTTGAGTGTGCCCAATTGTGCTATGGCCCCCTATCTGTGACAGTCAGTTGTCAGGATTGTGCCTGGGAATGTTTTAGAGGCAGACGGACACCATTTCCCTTTGTGACCAGTGGAGTTTCTGTGGCAGTGTTGCCAGATTGGTCTTGATGAAGCACACTTTGGGTTTATATGTGTTAGTTGGTCATGGAGAATTTGCTTTGGGTGGTTTATGCAATCTGTGCAGTTAGGCAAATGAAAGGCTTCTATCTGTTCAAAGAAGGACTGGGAGCATGTTGGGCTATCCCCTCTCATGCTGCACTTACCCTTGCTTGGTGGAAATATTTTGATGTGGTTTGTAAGAAAGGTCTTTAGCAATTGCCTTGAGTACTAAATTACATCTGACATCCTTGACCTGGGCTCTGAGATATTGGTGTACCCACCAGTGTGAAGTATTCTGGAGCAGGGAATTCGTAGGAGTAGTGTGGTACCTGTATCAGAGATTGTGCCGGGTGTAAAGCAGAGAATGTGGTGGATGAGTAATTAAGGGTTAGGTGTGAATGGTATTTTTAAATTTGGTTGACAGGGAAGGTCACAGTGAGACATGAGTAGTGTGCCAGTGGCATACACATCACAGATTAGTTAAGACAAACAGAGTGTCTTAACTAATCTGTAGTTAGCCATTCCCTGGATGGCTAATGACAAGTGCGCTCATTCTAGTCCAATGGCTTACTTACATAGCATACTGCACTAATGATATATTTTATTCTATTTGGATCTCTGTGCCACACATGGATCAGTTGATGTCCTAAGTGTAGTCTCATATGTGAGACCTCTTACATTCTATTAAAATATGCTACCACTCATTTCTCCAGATATTTCTTGCACAGGTCCCTTCCCTTTTGAATAGTTTACATGTTCTTACATAGTACTGATGATTTTACCCTGCATGCCGTTACAACACAAATGGATTGTTGCAGGGGGTATAAGGTGCTGAATTTAAGCCCAACACTTCTCCTACTGTTGCACACAATGGAGTTGGAATAGTAAATTCCACTGTTCCAACATCCAGCGTAACGCCGACAGCAAGTCGGGGTAAAGATTTGCATTGTAACGGCATGCGGGATAACAGCATGCGTTATAACATCATGCAACCCTTGGCTGGGCAGACTCACAGCTTGTAGAGTCCAGGTGCAGATGCAGTTAGTTGAAGTCTTTGATATCCCTTAGAATTAGAATAGGAGGGAAGCCAGCATGCCCTTGGAGTCACTCTGGGTTCAAGTGTTGAACATCCAGTCCTTCTCACTCAGGCAGGAAGGCCGTTCAGCAAGGCAAAGCAGCAGAGTAGCAGTCCTACTAGCAGCACAGAAGTTCTTCTTCCTGCTACATTGGTCATATGTCCAGAAGTGTACTGAAGTCATGGTGTCAGAGTCCATTACTTATACCCAGGTATGCCTTTGAATTGGGGAACACTTCAAATAAAGCTTTGAAGTGCACATAGGTGTTTCCTTCCTGCCCTAGCTTCAGACTCACTACAGGGGGATAAGCAGTCCTTTGTGTGGGGACAAGACAGCATATTCAGATGTAAGTGTGAGGTTGTGCTCAGCTCCTCCCTCCCATCACCCAGAATTGCCAATCAAGACACACCTAACCTTCCTTTGTGTGTGGCTGTCTAGAGGGAATACACAAAGCCGAGTTGTCACCCAACCCAGGTTGAGCAGAGACCGGCAGTAGGCACCAAATGGCTAAAGTAAGTAAATGCCAACTTTCT
Source organism: Lissotriton helveticus (assembly GCF_964261635.1). Lineage (NCBI taxonomy): Eukaryota > Metazoa > Chordata > Amphibia > Caudata > Salamandridae > Lissotriton > Lissotriton helveticus. The sequence goes on from NC_136068.1 coordinate 1,846,083,728, forward strand.
GTTAACTGGAATTTAAAATTCAACTTCACAATAAGTTGTGATTTTAAATTGTGAGTTTAGTGACACCAAATGTAAAAAGTCTATCTCTTCAAAATCAGAAGAAACACTTAAAAGATTTAATAAGATAATCCCAATATTTTCAAATGGGAGAGATCGGCTATGTAGAAGCAAAACATGAAATTGGGAGTTTTTCACTACCAAACATGATAAGGAGAGTTAGGAGTCAGCCAAAACGTCTAACACCATTTCACTTCTTATTTTTAAATTTTTTATTTTTGGAGTTTTATATAGCGCTTACAAGACCCGAAAGGTATCAGAGCGCTTCACAGCAGCAGAACATGAACAGACATTCAAGCAGCAAAGCACAAATATAGACATGGGCATAAGAGCAGCATAATATGAATAGAAGCATAGACATTAGGGAGCAATGATTAGAGTCAAGAGTACTAGGTACTGGGGGTCGCATAGATCGGGTTTATTGTCCAGAGGCAAAGAGTTGACGGTCGAGGAGAAATTCTTTAGTTGTCTCTTGAAGATCGTGACGGAGGGATTAATCCTGATGTGGGTAGGGAGAGAGTTCCAGATTTTCGGGGCATTCCCAGAGAAAGATGGGGAGAGGGCTTTTTGTTTATGTCTTTTTGGGGGGATTAAGAGGAGCGAGTTGGAGCTTCTTAGGTTTCTCGATTGACCTGCTTTAGTGAGTTTGGCTGTGCGGTAGTCCAGTTTGCCTGTGTGTAGGGCTTTATGGGTGAAACAGGCAGTTTTGAAAGTGCACCGGGCTTCAATGGGAAGCCATTTTAGGTCCTTTAATGCAGGGGTGATGTGGTCAAATTTCTTGGTCCCAGTGACCATTCTTGCAGCTGAATTTAGGGTGGCTCTCATGGGGGCCATGAGTGTTTTAGCTGTCCCAGTTAGTGTGGCATTTCCGTAATCCAGTCTGGAGAGAACTACAGATTGGGTTGCGATTTGTAGGTCATTGGGGGGTATGAAAGGTTTGATTTTGTTGAGGAGTCTTAGGCTGTAGAGGGCGCCTTTTGCTGTGGAGTTAATATTGGAAGCTCATGCTAAGACTTGAGTCCAGAGAGATTCCTAGGGATTTGGCTGAGGTGTCTGGAGTAAGTTTACAGTTAAGGGAGTCGAGATTGTTTATCCATTCTTGGATTTGAGGGAGTTGCTCGTGATTGGAGAAAACAAGGATTTCGTTTTTTTCTTAGTTGAGTTTGAGGTGGTTGAGTGTTAGCCAATTTTCTACTTTTGTCAATGTGGAGTTGAGTCGGAGGATGTCATTGAGGGAGAAGAGCTTGAGGTATAGTTGGGTGTCGTCAGCATAGAGGTGATAATCAATGTTCGCTTGTTTTAGAATGGTAGGGAGCGGTTCCATGTTAATGTTGAAGAGTGTGGGGGAGAGGACTGAGCCTTGGGGGACACCTCTAGTTGAGGGGGAGGAGTCTGACATTGTGTTCTTGATTTTGATGAATTGGGAGCGGTTATGTAGAAAAGAGGAAAAACATTTTAGGACATTACCATCTTCTCCGATGCGTTTCTGTAGGGCGTCTAAGAATAATTGTGGTCTACCGTGTCAAAAGCAGCTGATAATTCAAGGAGGAGACTAGTAGGCAACATCTGTTTGAATCTGGCCAGGTTGTTGCACTGAGGTTTGGAGGCAGGGGGGATTGCTTTGGTGGGCTTGGAGGTTTGTTTCTGGATGATGTAGAAAAGTTCTTTGGAGCGGTTCTTGGCTTTGTCTAGTGCACTTCGGAAGAAGGAGACCTTTTCCGTGATTATGTGTTTTCTGTAATTGCTGCGTTCTTTTTCGGAGCTGGGAGAGGTTGGTTGTGGATGGGTCTCCTCTCCAAAATCTCTCAGCGGCTCTAACCTTTCTTCTTTCGGAGTTGAGGTCTTTGTTGAACCAGGATCTAGAGGGGGTGTCTCTGATCCTTTTCCGTCTTAAGGGGGCTAGTTGGTCAAGAGCCGTTGTCATTGTCTTGTTGTACAGTGTTGTGAGCTCGACCGTGTTGAGGTTGTCTGTGGAGGGAGGGAGAAGTGAGGTTATGGTTTCTTCGAGGATAGGGAGGGGGATATCATTGAGGTTTCTGCTCTTTTGATAGGTAGTTTGAGGACTGGCTGGCGGACTAGCCGTTTGATTGATGTGAAAAGTGATGGTCTGACCAGTCGATTGGTAGGATGTTGATGATGATTATTGTTTCATGTTTGGCTATGATTGCATCAAGAGTAGAACCCTTGTTGTGGGTTTGACACTTGCAGTGTTGAGTGAGCTCAATTAAGAGAAGGAGTTCATTTAAGGACTGAATGACGGTGTCCTTTTCGTTATTCCAGGGGAGGATGAAGTCACCTAGGATGATGTTGTTGGGGTTGGCTAGGGAGCAGTGTGTAAGTAGGTCTGATATTTGTTCTCCAAATGCAGGAGAGTTTCCGAGGGGGGGGGGGGTAGATGAGATGGCATTTTGTTACTGTGTTGTTATGACAATTTGTAATGTGTGTCTCGAGGTATTTAAAGGTAGAGAAGGAGTGGGTTTTGATTTCAACTAGATTGATGTGGTTCTTGTGGATGACAGCAATGCCGCCACCTTGTTGGTCAATTTTGTGTGTTTTAATGATGGAGAAACCAGGGGGACTAGAAGGTCAAGGAGCAGATAGGGTGTTTCATCTAGCCAGGTTTCGATGAGGAACGCTATGTGAATGTCATGATTGAATATGGCATCAGCCAACTCTATCGCATGCTTGACTGCGGACCTGCAATTTATAACCATGCAGTTTGTCTTGCCGCTGTTGGAAAGGTTTTGGGAGGAGGGGGAGCTTGGGGAATGGTTGAGCGTTGCAAGGGCGGTCTTGTGCATCTATGCTGTTGGTTTGCTCTACCTATTCCGGTGATTACCTGTATGTTGGAGGAGGGGTTTGGGTAGTTGTAGGGATGTAGGTATTAGCGAGGACACTGCCTCATTCAAAGACATCTCAGGGACCGCTCTTCTTGGTCTAATAGATTGGGTTGAGATTCTAGGGGTGGAGCATCAGCTCCAGGCTTGGGTACCTGATGTGGCTTGTTGATATTTATAAGGGAGGGGAGTATAGGGTGTTGGGTGGGGAGGGGTGGGGCTTTGGTGTTGAGAAGGATAGTGTTTACGCTTTGTGAGATTGTGTTGATTTCGGAGTGGAGAAGGGATAGGTTTTCGGTTATAGTTATGAGGTGTTTAGGGGCATTGGTAGGAGGGTGTTGAGTTGTGTTTCAATGCGTTTGAGGCGGTCGGTCAATTCTGACATGGACTCTCAGTGAGGGGTGTTGGGAAAATGGGAGGGTGGGGGGCGAGCAGACGGCAGGTGTAGGCTTGGGCAGGAGAGATGGGGGTTGATAGGGCTAGGGGGTAGGTGTTGTGGAGAGGTTCAGCTGAGCGTGTCGGTTGGGATAGGAAGATTGGGGGTTGGGGGTATTCGGCTGGGGGTGTGGGTTTTGACAGGTAAGTTGGGGGATGGTAGGATTAGGGGAGGTGGGAAAACATGTGTCTCCCGATGTGGGGTGGTGGGGGGTTTTGGAGTGTGTGGCTCAGTGTGTTGGTGTTGTAATGTCTGAGGGTTGGTCGTCAGTTAGGTGGGTGGTCGGGATGATGTGGTGGGGGGTTGGGGTAGATGTATTGGGGTGTGTGGGTGGCTCAAGGCGTGACGTCTCAGTGAGGGAGGAGTGGCGGGGGATGGGAGTAGGGGGTAGAGGGGGTTCTGGAGTGGGGGTGGGGGTGGGGTGGAGGTCTGAGGTGTTCAGAAGTAGAGGGCTAATGTCAGGTTCCATGGGCGTTCTGTCTTGGGTTGGGTTCTGGGGGACGAGTTGGGAAGGGGTGGGGTGGTTGGACGGGCAGAGATGAGGTTGCACAACTCGGGGTAGGCGAGTTCAAATTGGCGCAGGTTGAAGTCGTTGGCTTGTACCATGATTTTGCCATTTCTGTATATAGTTAAGGTGGCATTAATTCTGAGGGAAGAGGACTTGGAGATAGTCAGTATTTGGCTGTGGGGGATGTTGGTGATTTTGGTAATTGGGAGGAGGTTATTTAGGTTAATTCTCCATTTTGCGTGGCGGGTGGTGTAGAAGATGAGATCTGTTTTTGTCTTGCCTTTGGAGGTGTTGTGGTAGAGGTTGGCTATGAGTGTTTTAGGGTGTTGTTTGAGTAGTCTGTGTTTAAAGATTTTAGTGGCGTTAGCTGAGAGGTTAGGTGGGTAGGTGATGGAGAAGGAGTGGGGGCTGTGTGGTTTAAGGTTGTTGAGGAGTAGGGGGTGGGGGTTAATGGGGAGTTCTGGTGGGGTCTTATATTGGTTGACATCCTCCTGATTATGGTCTTATATTGGTTGACATCCTCCTGATTATGAGGGAAGAGAGGAGGGGTAAGAACGGGTTGGGATTCTGGGTTGTAGGGTAGCTGCGGGGTTGGGTAAGGGGAGAGACTAGGGTAGGGGTTGCTAGAGGGGAGGGAGGTAGAGGGGATTTGGGTGTTGAGTGATGGAGGGCATTTTCAGGTCTTGGTCTGAGTTGGATCGGGGGGTGTTAGAGGTGTGGTGGTGTGGTTACCGGGATCGACTCAGGATGTATATCCCTTGTGGTAGAGTTTTGGAGGGAAAGAGTAGTACTGTCTTTGGTTCAATGGTATATTTAATGATCGAATAGATAGTATCTATATTTATGTAAATATGTATAGGTAGGTGGTGAGTATCCTATAATTGGTTCTCAGTCCATAGATCGTTTAGTGACAACACGAGTTGTTATATCTTTGGTATGTATAGAGATAAAATAGATAGATGGTATGTGTATATACCAATATATGTATCAGTGGAGTTACCTTTGATTGAATCTCAGACATAGATTTTTCTGTGGGAGCTTGAATTGGAATATGCCGATCCAAGATGGCCACAATTAGGTCTGGTCTAGCTTATCTAGCAGATGAAGTCCTTTGTTAGTTTCTGGTGTTTTAGTCCTCTTTCGCTTGCTATTTGTAGACAGGGAGATCGGAGGGAGAGAGAAGTATTGTGCTCATATGTAGGGGAAATGCTGATTTCAATATGTCTGGGGCAACAGTCATATCCCACCACTAGCCATGAGAGTCTTATATAATTCTCCTCCAAAGAAAAAAGGCTCACTTACATGTTCTTTCCAGGACCTCAGTTGGGCAGCCTTAGTGCCAGCGTGTAGTTTCATTAGCTCCAATCAGCATCCATTGATCTGCCCAGCCTCACGGCATTCCCACTGATTTCTGTCAGGACGATGTTATAGCCCTGATGAATTGGGCTCATCTGGAGTCACTAGCGTCCCGCCAATCATAGAGGAGAGCTTAGGATCGATGCCCCTCCCCCCAGATTCAGAGACGAGTGTGAGGCAAAGTGATCTGGCGGATCCTATGGAAGTTGGCGTGTCAGCCCAGCAAGGGATTTATTATTTATTATTTATTTTATTTTATTTATTTAAACTTGTAAGGTGCACAGCTACCCGCAGTGGGTTTCCCGGCACCAAGGGATAGACTGAAGAAGAATGAACTGCCAAGCAACTGTCAATGAAACTACTAAAGAAGACTGCTCAGATTACTGCTGAAAAAGCCAAGTTTTTAAACCCCTACGGAAGCGAAAAAGATCCGTCTTCAATTTCAGGGTCACGGGCACGGCATTCCTAGATTTAGTGCCTAGATGAGAAAAGGAGCGGCCGCCCATCTTCACCAACCTAAATCTAGGGACAATAAAATCTCCTTTTCCCGAAGATCTCAAACAGCGACTGGGCTTATAAGCATGAATGAGATTCTGTAGGTACTTCGGGGCAGAGCCAGGGTGGCTTCAGGGGCTCTCACGGATGTGCGGCAGAGTGTTCGGTGGCTCTTGAGGGGGTGGCGTGCCAGCCCGGCAGTAACGGTGGGGCTGGGTTCCTCTAAGTCAGAGTCGGCGTGACAGTTTTGAAGGCCAGCGGTTAACCTTCAGATTGAGGCCTTTGGCGAGCCGTGGAACTACTCCCCCCGGTCCCGTAGCCGGGTGTCATCGTCAGGCAGATGGTGGGGACTGCGGGCCTCGCCAGTGCACTGGAGCGGGCCTCACCAAGCCTCAGAGCGGTGCGGGCTGCGGAGCCCTGGCAGACAGCAACCGTGGATTCCAAACAGACTGCTGCTCCTCTGAAGCGGCGGTCTGGGCGTACGCTCAGAGAGCCCACACGAGATGTGGGGGGGGGGTCTTCTGCCATGGATGGGAGATGCGGGTCCCGCCAGGACACCCAGGATGGGGGGCAATTTCAGTGCAAGGCAGTCGCCAAGCCGCAGGATGCCTAGGGGAGCTCTAGCGCTAGGCAGCCACAGAACACACCGACTGAGAAGGCGGGTAGGGCTTCCTACATGCACCGCGCTGAATGTGTGTGCCGGGGGTGAGTCTCCGGGGCCCGATCCACAGCCTGGAGCTCGTCCTCGCTGGAGAAGGCGACTGTCGTGCAGAGAGGGGATGTCGAGGAGCTCATCGGTGGGGGGTGGTCGTAGTGCACCTCGGGTTTGAAAGCTGTCATAGACAGCTAGGTGGAGAGCAGGCTCAGGCCCCTTGCGCCTGCTGAAGCGGTGAGGCAGCCCACTCAAGCCAATCCTGGCTCTGCTCTCATGCTGCTCATCTGCAGCATGAAAGTAGCATCAGGATTTGGATAGGGGAGCTGGTTGAGGATTCCCACTGACTACAATCAAGAAGAAAAAGGTAGGTTGTTTTTTTCATTTTATTTTGACCTATTTTGTCGACTAACAAGCGCTGTGATAAACTTGCATTCCCTTCAGCCTTAATTCCAGTGTTAAGTCGTGGCCCATTAAAAAATCTGTTAACAAGCCATGATTGAGAGCTTTAGAATGTGAGCCTAAAGGCATTGTGATTTATCACAGTGCCTGCCTCTGGGTTTGACACTGGCTCAATTACCCTCCACTTTTGAAATTCACCGACTGTCACTGGTGCTTCACTGCATAGCACACATTGAGTGTAGTATTTTGTACTGGAAGGTTCCAGTACAAAACCTATGCAAGACATGCAAACACCTCTCCACTATGGTTCGAAGGTGTATATGTGGTGTTAGTCAGCCTGATTTTCTGCCAGCACTATAGAAGCAGCAGGACAGTCCCAAATATTAGTTGATATGTGGCTTTCCTGCTCTCCCTCTTGAGCAGAGCAGCAACTTTGTTTTCTACACTCTGTGTTTTGTGACATCTCTGTAAATCTCGACCAAGGGTTGGTATTTTATTATCTATGACTATTTATTGTTTATAATTTGTCTCTAAAGCATATATCAGAACAATAGTAATTTTTGGGAAAAGTCAGCTGTTATCACAATGATCAGAGTAAATGCTACAAATGCTCTGAAGATATTTATGCACACGTCCCTACTATTCTAAACCCTACCTAATTTATATGGCAGGTTACCAGCTATATAACTAGATGGCTGTATTGTTTAGCTAAGCTTTATTATGCCGAGCCATGAAAGCTTCCCCACCGTCTTATGTTGCTGCTGGGTCTGGAGTCAGAGTTTGGTCATAAAGCATGCCCCTAAGCAACTGGTCCACTTTTTCAACCTCTCCCTAATTTGAATATTTCTTTATACCTTTGTCACCCTTGATTTCCTATAGAGAGGGGACGGGGCACTCCTGCTTTCTTCTCCTGTTGCTACTTAGGTATGCTAACCATGCTGCTTTTGCAGTAGAGTATGGAAAGTTAACATTGTACCTGTCTCTACTTGATTCCAGGAAGAAGCAGAGATTGCACATGGCCATCTTGCTTTGCAGACGTGATTCCAGTTTGTAAATCAGAGAACAGATCAGTTTTACTTTTCCTCCTTGCTAAAGTGAATGTAAGATAAAAAAAGAGTTGGAATTAAACCATATCAATTGATCACACACGTGTTATCATTATAATTCAGTTAACTACTTCACTTGCTAGGCCCTATCCCTGAACATACATACTCTAACATGCGAATGTATCTATTTTGTTGCAGGTGGGTTTTCTTGACATGTACTCAATGTGGTCATGTGGCCAGCTTTTGCCACTATGTGATTAGGCAATGTCCCAGTTTAGCAGATATCTGGGAGAAGGTGTTTTCACAATTAAGTAACATCATTAGAATTAGAAATCCCTTTGAAGTAAGGGTTATGCTAATTGGAAATATCAAAACATCTTTGGATATTCTGAGAGCATCATATAATTTCGTTTTCAATGGTTCTTTAGAAGCCAGATCAAACATTGAGTACTTATGGAGATCAGAGGGACTCCCACCTTCAAAGTTCTAATGTAAAAATTAGATTCATCATACACCTCAGCAAATTTTATTTTTTATAGAAAGGTTTGGATTTGTGGAATACGTTATGGAAAATGTTGGGCTCTCAGTTTTCATATAAATTATTTGGAGGGGAAAACTAAATGACACTAAATGGCTTTAAATTATTTGTAACAAATACTTTATCTTTTTCATTAGTTTATTTAAGGGGTTAGAATTCCTAAGATATGAGGATGGAGCACATCCTAATTTTCTACTCAAGTCCTATAAAAAATGGAGAAAATGGGAAGAGAAAGAAAAGGAACTGAGAAGAAAAGAGAAGGTGGAAAGAAGAAGTTAAAAAAGGAATGGAAGGCGTGGCCAAGATGGCGTCGGAGTAGGACGCATCCCTGAGCCTCTCCAACGCCGCACCGACATAGCTTCGAACAGCGGGGTCCTTGGTGTGCTGTTCGGTACTGCCAGGAAGGTGAAGGCTGGCGGAGCGCTCCGGTGCCGCCGGAGAGGCGATTTGGGGCCTACGGCGCTTTTTAGCGCGGAACCGGGCTGCGGCCTGTGAAGCAGCGGCCTCGGGTGCTGGTGGCTCAGCCTCGGCCTGACCGGAGCCTGGCCTTGGGGGGCCGTCCACTGCTGCCGATCCCGGCTGGGGCCTGACTGAGAACGGGACGCATCACGCCCGCGGGGTCGTGGAGCTCAGTGCGACGTGGACAGAGTGCACAGCGACTCCGGCAGGGTGAAGACGTGGACTGGCTGGGCGAGCGCCGGCGGATTCAGCCCGGCTGGGCGCGTGATTGGCTGTTCCCACCACCGGGACGCATCGGAGGAGAGCTGGCCCGACAGAGGGGTGAGCCGAGCCGGAGGAGAGAGTGAGGTGCGCCGCTGCAGTGGAGAGCTTGGCCCGGGGGGAGGTCAGGAGAGGCGTCCTGGACTGAAAGAGAGGAGGCATTGCTGGCTGGTGACGCCGGGGGGGCTCTCTCGGCCTCCCTGCAGTTTGTGACTCGGATAGGCTGCCTGTGCCGTTGCTGCTTCATCGAAGGGGGCATTTTGAGCGGTCCGAACGACCGGGACGCTTTGCTGCCCCGGACAGGCGGATTCAGGGGGCACTCCTGCGGCGCCAGTGGAGAGAGGCCTGGAGGACGCTCGGCACTGCCATCTCTTGGTTGCCTCCCGGACTGGACGGAGCGCGACGCGGCCTTAACGCGCCTTTAGCTGGCTGCTCAGTTGGCCCGTAGTGGTGCATATCTTGCCCAGTTTTTGCGGAGGGGCCGCCGCTGGTGACCAAGGAGACCGGATTGAGGGTCCCCTCGTGCGAGGGCGCACGACCCCCTGTTGCGGCGGGCCTTACGTAGCGGCCTTTGGAGGGCCGATCCCGAGGATCCTTGGGCTAGCACGAGACTCTGTTGCGGAGGGGGCCTTGCGTAGCGACCTCTGGAGGCCGATTCTGTGGGTCCCTAGGCCTGGTTTCAGACAAGAGCGCAGACGGAGGAGTCCCAAGAGCCCTCTGCCGGACGCCGGCATCGAGGAGGGGTTCTGTCGACCACTAACTGCTGCCTGGATTGAAGGGAACTCTCGGTGCCCGCGGCTCTGGTGGATCGGCGGCCGCTCCCAGGGGAGTGACGCAGCACTGCTGACGGGGTCTCCCGAACTCGAAGGTCGCTGTTCTGAGCTTCATCCTCCCGGCTGCGACTACCTTAGGCCTGGTGGTGGGAGTGTGGCGGCACTTCGCGGTCATGTCTGGCTCGCAGCGCAAGGGGGGGAAGACGGTGAAGGAGGTGGCCTCCAAGTCATCGCAGCAACCAGCGTCGCCTGGAGCCAGCGGGTCCTCCAGACAATCGGATGATGAGGCGCCAGCGACTAAAGCGTTCATGAAGGAGCTTTTCGCAACTATAAAAGAGGACATCTCCGAACTCAGAACACAGTTGGCATCAGACCTCCGGGAGGTGCGGAGGGACGTAGATGGGATTGGCGAAAGGGTGGCGACGCTGGAGGACCATGACCTTAGCATGGCTCATGACGTGCACCAACTCCAACAGGATATCATACGACTTACGGAGCAGAATCTGGACTTGCAAACCCACGCAGAAGATTTGGAGAACCGCTCCAGGAGGAATAACATTCGCATCAAGGCGGTACCGTGGGATGGCGAATCGGGGGACCTGCGTGGCTACGTCCAAGCCTTGTTTCTTCAAGTCCTGGAGGATGAGGAACTGCGGGACATCCAGATGGACAGAGTGCACAGAGTGGGGCTGCCTAGAAGGGGAGGGGGCCCGCCACCAGATATCCTCGTCTGTGTGCACGACTTTCAGGTCAAAGAAAGGATTCTGAGGAAAGCTAGGACCATCACCTCTTTGCAGTTTAGGGGCCATAGCCCCCAGCTTTACCAGGACCTGGCGGCGACAACCTTGCAGAAGCGGAGGGACTTCCGGCCTGTGACCGCCTTCCTCCGGGGGCGCGGGGTGTCCTACTCCTGGGGTCATCCTTTCCGGATTATCTTTCGATGGGAGAACAGGCTACGGCAGGTCACTTCCCTGCGGGAGGCAATGGATCTTCTGGGCATCGTAGAGGAGGAACCATCTCGAGAGGCTCGTAGCTCATCGTTCCGGCGGAGGCGTCGCTCCTCTTCCTGGCACAGGGTGGGCCCGTCCCCAGAACGACAACGACCGGACCCAGCGACTAGAGAGCAGGAGAGAGGGGCCGCAGTGGCATCGGTGGCCTCCGCCACCATGACGGATTCCCAGACGAGCTCTGGAGCAGCATGACCCCGACATCATGGCATGGCGTCGGAGGGGCTCTTGGCCTGAGGTCCCCGGGGTATAAAGGTACTTTTAGAGAAGACACCCCGGACCTTGGACCTGGGGGTCACCGAGTTGACACCCCTGCCCCGATTCCAGTCCAGTGGGGGACTCCCGAACCTTGACCTACTGGAACTGAAGACTATGAGGTTTAGGTTCAGTGCCTTAACTGGCGTTTTGTTGTTTCTTGTTACTTGCGCTCTTGTTTTTGGGGGGGCGGGGGGGAGAATGAGGATGGGGAGGGATGTTGGGGGGGTTGGGACTGGGGGGGGGGGTTGGGAGGCCAGTGGTGGCGGCTATGTGCGGTATGTCTGGATTGCTGAGCGTGGGACGGGATGTGGGATTTACTGCCTATCCTTGATTTGCTGGGGTTGGAGGTCCTATTTGGCTCTCGGTTCCCGATGGAGGACGGCCTGGCGGGCGGGAGGGGGGTATGTTGGGTGGTTGGGTGCTTTGTTGCTATTCCCACCTGTATTTCCTATGTTGCTCTGTAGTGTGACTCCTTTGGGCCCTGCATGTTTTGGAATCATGGGGGTCTCGTGTGGCTTGAGGGTTGACCGTGTGGGCCCTTTGGGGTGGTTGTGGCTGAGATCTCTTCCTCGAGTTCCTGCGCTTGCTTCTCTTTCTTGGGCGTGGGTTCTGGCGCGTCTGCAGGTCCAGTACGAGGCCCGGGGCTGTTCGGATGTGTGCATGGCGTGGAGTTCTTACTTTCCCTTATGCCTGTCAGCGTAGGTACTTGGAACGTAAAGGGCCTTAACTCCCCGCAGAAGCGGCAGAAACTCTGGAAGTACATTGTGGATCACCATTTAGATGTGGTTGCACTACAGGAAACCCACCTGGCTAGGAAGGATGAGCTGAGGCTTCGTCATAGGCAGTTCCCTCTTATTTACAGGGCGTCTGCGACCACGAAGCATAGAGGGGTGGCCCTGCTCTTCCGGGCTTCCCTGCATTTTCAGCCCACGGGGGTGAGTGGGGATAAAGAAGGCCGGTGGCTCCTGGTGAAGGGTCTGTTGTATGGCCGTCTGTGTACTTTTGCTGTATTGTATGCTCCTAATGCGGGTCAGAATGGCTTCTTGCAAGGTCTGCTGGACAAGATGGGGACCTTTGTGGAGGGTCACTTACTCTTGCTGGGTGATTTCAATATGGTATGGGACAGGGGATTGGATAGCTCTGGGGCCCGCAGAGCGGACGCTGGCGTCTTCTCAGATGAAACTAAACGTCAGTTAGGTGATATGGGACTGATTGACAGTTGGCGCTTTCTTCATGCCCAGACCAGGGATTAAACATTTTTTTCCAACGTACACCAATCGTATTCCCGCATTGATTACATCTTGGTTAGTCAGGCTCTTCGGGGGGACATACAATTAGCTGAAGTCTTTCCACTCTCACTTTCGGACCATAGCCTCGTGATTCTGGGTCTACATTGGGCCACCGGGGGGGATAGTTGGCGTAAGTGGTATTTCCCAGCAGCTCTAGTGCGAGATAAGGTGTCCTGTAGGGCTTTACGCAAGGCTATTGGCGAATTTTTTCTCCTCAATCCCCCTGCGGACACATCGGTGTATACCACTTGGGACGCATGCAAGGCCTCTTTGAGGGGCACATGCCTCGCTCTCAACGCGAACTTGAACAAGCTGAGGCGGGAGGAGAGGGAGGCTCTTGAATCCGAGCTGGCCTCTTTGGACCAGGCTCACAAGGCGAACCCTTCCAGGGTGACCCTACGCCCCCTGACGGCGGTGCGTGGGAAACTGAGGGCCCATTATAATAATAGGGCGGAGTTTACCCTTCTGCGTCTTCGACGCACCTCCTACTCCCAGGGCAATAAGATAGGGCACCATCTTGCCCGGCAACTTCGGGACAAACGCGAGAAAGAGTATATAGGGGGAATTCGCGACCATGCGGGCTCAGTTCAGCATCGAGATGCAGACAAAGCAACCATATTCGGACGCTTCTATGAGGCGCTCTATTCGAGTGACTCGCTCGATCCGGGGGCTCAATCCACCTTCCTGGAGGGCCTGCCTCTCCCGAAAGTCTCTAAAGAATGGAACGAGTTACTATCCTCCCCCATCACCCGAGAAGAGGTCTTGGATGCCATTAAGGCCCTGAAGCTGCACAAGGCACCTGGGCCTGACGGCTACACGGCACTCTTCTTCAAAACGTTCGCCTCTGACATTTGCGACTACTTAGTCTCCCTCTTCAACGCAATGGCGATTGATGGTAGAACCGCGGATTCTATGGCCGAAGCATTGATCACTGTTATCCCCAAGCCGGGGAAGGATCCTGCCTCTTGTGCCTCTTACCGCCCGATAGCGCTTCTCAATCTAGACGCCAAGCTGTACTCCTCCATTCTGGCGGGTCGACTACAGGACCTGATGCCTGCCTTGATCCATCCTGATCAATCTGGGTTTATTAAGGGCAGGCAGACTCACGATAACCTACGTCGCGTCGTCCATCTCATTGAAAAGGCGGAACGGTTTCGCATACCTGCAGTGCTGGTCGGGCTCGATGCGGAGAAAGCTTTCGACCGTGTCGACTGGGGGTTTCTGCACCGGACGTTAGTAGCCTTCGGATTCTCGCCCTGTTTCATTAGAATGATCGAGGCCAACTATAGTGGCCCTACCTCTCGGGTGTTAATCAACGGCCATAGATCGGCGAGATTTCGTCATTCCCGAGGGACGCGCCAGGGGTGCCCCCTCTCGCCTCTGCTTTTCGCCCTTAGTATAGAACCGTTAGCACTGGCGGTGCGAGAGGACGAGCGGATTCTGGGGCTTCCCTTTACAGGCGAGCAGCATAAGATCTCACTTTTTGCTGACGACGTCTTGTTATCCATCAGGGACCCAGCGCTGTCGCTACCTCATGTTCACACGGTGCTCTCTACCTACGAGAGGGTGGCGGGCTTTAAAGTTAATTTCGATAAATCCTACATTCTAAATCTAACCTTATCGACAGGGGAAGTGCAACAGACCCGGCTGCTTACTCCACTCGCCTGGGCGTCGGAATCCTTGCTTTATCTGGGCGTAAGGTTGACCTCCACAGTGGGTGCCCTGTTCCACGCTAACTTCCCCCCGATGTTGTCTTCCATTAAAACTGAATTGGAGCGATGGAAGCCCAAATTCATTTCGTGGCTGGGCAGGATACACGCCCTTAAGATGGTGCTCCTTCCTAAACTGTTGTACTTGTTTCAGGCTTTGCCTATTCCGATAGGGCTAGACTACTTCCGCTTTTTGAAGACTATGATGCTGAGATATGTCTGGCAGGGTGGCCGAGCGCGGCTTCCGTTTTCGGTTCTGCGACGTCCGCGGTTGGAGGGGGGGGTTGGCTTTCCGGACATGCATCTGTACTACAAGGCCGCCCAACTGAGGGTCATCGTGGAGTGGTCCCAACAGTTGTCGGAGAAACATTGGCTCCACATGGACCGGAGCGTTGCAGGCCGCTCCATCTGGGATCTGGCCTGGTTGCCTAAAGCAGACCGGCCCAAAAACGCTTACATTAGCACTCCCACGAGCACAGTGTTGAAGATCTGGGACACGCTCAGCGGCGACGACCGCTGGACCACATTCCCGTCCCCGTTTACCCCGATTCATTTCAACCCGGCCTTCCCCCCGGCTCTAACGGAAGGTCCCTTTGGGGCTTGGAAGGAAGGTGGCTGTAGAGCTCTCACCCACTTGTTTCATGGCACCGCACCCCTCACTTTCCACAACTGTATGAGGGACTATGGCGTTCTCCCGACGGAACGCTTCAGACATCTCCAACTCCTCCATTGGGCGACGTCGCCTGCGGTAGTGGACGCTGCTACTAGACCCTTGTCGAAATTTGAATCCTTCCTTCTCCGCACGTCTGCCATGAAAGGAGCAATTTCATTCCTGTACAGATTGTTGTTAGACTCTGCCGTGGCACCGCGGCCGCGATATCAAGACCATTGGGACTCCACCCTGGGAAGGGATATTTCTACTAGTGAGTGGCAGGGCTTATGGAGGGACGTGACGGCGCATAATCACTCTACTGACCTCAGGGAGGCTCACATGAAACTTATCTTTGATTGGTACCTATATCCTTCTAAATTGCACCACATATTTCCCACTACTTCAGATAGGTGTTGGCGGGGATGTGGGCTGTTGGGAGACTTTAGCCATATATGGTGGGAGTGCCCCACCATCAAGCCATTCTGGAATGAGATTCTATCCCACATAAAGGATATTTTGGGTTACCCGATCCCGGACTCCATGGCTTTTGTCTTATTAGGGCTTAGGGACCCGCTGCTTGAGCACCAGACTAGGGCGGATAAGCGTGTTATGTGGTTGTGTCTAGGTGCGGCTAAGATGACGCTTGCAGCTGCGTGGAAGTCCCCATCTGCTCCCGCTATTTCCTTGTGGCATGCCCGATTGTGGCGTCTGTTAAGCATGGAACGTCTCTCTGACATATTCCTGGGGAACTTCAAGAATTTTATGTATAACTGGGGCCCACTTGTGAGGTTTCTATCCCGAGGCCTGCCCTCGGCAGTATGTCCCTCAGCGGTGCGGTCCCTGCATCTCTTCCAGATTTGATTTCTGAAGGTCTATTTTGCTCTGTATGCTTGCTGGCCGCCGCCACTGGGGGGAGGGAGTAGTTGGGGAGGGACGAGGGAGGGAGGGGGGGTTAGTTGGGGTAATTGTTTTATGTTCCTTCTCCAGTTGCGACTGGCTCTGTTTAGGGATGACCGCTTGACCTTGGATGATGTTCGGGCTATTTCTTATGTCTGAGGAAGCCGTGTCCACTGTTGGGTTATCTGCCCTGCACGGGAGCTGAACTGAACGGACTTTCTTGTCGGAATATCGCTAGCTTCTTGTGGACTCTGGAGCCTTGTCGCCCCTTATCCTTGAAGGATTCCCTCCCTGTCTTTGCTCCCCCTGTGTGGGGTTTTGTGGCGACATGTCGCCTGTCTTTCTTCTTTCTTTCCTGTCCCTCCTCTTACAGTTTCCCTCCCCTCTCTATTTCATTTGATATACTGCAAAATAAAAATTTTATAAAAAAAAAAAGGAATGGAAGAAAAAAGGGGAAAGAAAAGTAGGAAAATATAGGCTGATGGTATTTATGTTGTGATCATGATATGAATGGTTTTATTTAAACAACTTATGGCCTGAATTCGATGTCGGACGGGAAAACCTCCAACCGCTGGTCGGAGGCCGTCCGACCAACATCGTAGGTTCAATCTCCGACCGCTGTATTACAATGATAGAATGAGGACGTGGGGAAACCCAATATACCCTTGGAGGCTTGGGCAGTTTAAGTCAATGATAAGTAAGTGCCTACAAGGGATTATGTTAAAAAAATATAACTTTTAGTGTACTATACATAAAATTACTTAGTGGTTCAGTCCAATTAGATCCTGAGCCTTTGAAAAATCAATGAATACGTCAACATTCAGAAAATCTGAACATTCAATGAACATAGAAACAGAAAAACACAGGGATATCTTTATGAAAAAATACAAACGTTTTTATATAAATAAAGCTCGAGAGGGTACAATTAAAGGAAATTAATCCAGCAAAACATCATGAGAGAGCGTGTACAAATAGTCCTGCAAATCATGAGTGTATACATCTATTCCAAAATAACTCATGAAGTAACATATCTAAAGATACAAGGTACAGTCAGTTAAATACAATAAATATTGGGAAGTAGACGTTTCGGTCTGTCGTGGCGTTTGTCTGTCAGACCATCTTCAGGACATTGAATATTGCATACAAAAAAGACCCCTATGTAAACATGATACATAAAATTACATTTATGAAAACTAAAATGTACCATAAACATATGAATGAGTAAAAAAATGTATAAGATAGCCTTTGTAGGAAAAAAAGAAGGAAAAAGTGGCAACCCAATTGAACCAACATTACATTTATTAAAATGTGCACCGGCAGGTGTTCAAAATCAATTCAATTCAATTCAATAATGCTTTATTCGACTTTATGTTACAAAATCATGAAAGCACAGATTAAACACATTTAAAAGAATCTTTACAAGATTAAAAAAAATTGTATTAAAACCAGGTGATAAATTCATTAACTGATTGAAATATACTGTGAACAATCCTGTAGCCTCTAAAAAAGAGAAAGGACATCATATACAGATTACGCAATCAATTCAAATATAAGATGGTATATATACTTTACATGCAACCACTCACATTGTGTTCCGGATAAGGGGCATCATAATCAGGCTTACATATTCGATACAAGTATGGAATAGCGTATGTTCGCTGCTTACAACCGTTCACATTGTACTCCGGAACCTAATAACTAACTTTAAAAAAGAAGAAACTGCCTTGATTACAATTTCAGTCTCCAATTGTTGTAATTTAAAAAATGCGGCCCTGCACCTGTTTAGCCCCAAACTTTGAAAAATAGGAATCAGAAACCTTTTTCTTGGAACCAAGTAAAATTTGCAAAACAGGATGCTGTGCATGTTAGTTTGGTGGGATATATCATCACTTAGGCAGATCATTTGCACCAAAAGGTGTTCAAAATCAATTCAATTCAATTCAATAATCCTTTAATCAACTTTGTGTTACAAAACCATAAAAGCACAGATTAAACAAATTTAAAAGAATCTTTACAAGATTAAAAAAACATTGTATAAAAAAACAGGTGATAAATTGTTTAACTCATTGAAATATACCGTGAACGAGCCTGTAGCCTCTATAAAAGAAAAAGGACATCATATACAGATTTACGCAATCAATTCAAATATAGGTTGGCATATTTTCGCTACGCGCAACCACTCACATTGTTGTAATTTTAAAAATGCGACACTGCACCTGTTTAGCCTCCAACTTTTAAAAATAGGAATCAGAACCCTTTTTCTTGGAACCAAGAAAAATGTGCAAACCAGGATGCTGTGCATGTTAGTTTGGTGGGATATATCATCACTTAGGCAGATACTTTGACCAGTCATTGATTTCTGGGAAAGTTATTAGTCTATAGAAGGAGTCAGTGCGGAAGCGTGCCAATAGCATCCGTGAATAGCTATTTGGTTCAAGTAACAAATACGGTTGAATCGCCTCACAGGTGGTCATCAGCTGATTTTCCATGACTGCGCGTTTCACCTTTTCGGAAAGCCACCTTTTATTTTCCAAATATTCCAAGGCCAGCTTTTTTAATGTATTTCTAGATACTGATTCCATGCTTGTTGGTGTTTCAAAGTACTCTGGGTGCCCGATCTCATGCATCGTGTTTTTTATATACATGATCCATTTTATATTGGCAACTCTATATAAATTAAGGCAGTCTGTAATTATGTCTCTATTTAAGCCTGTCTCTGATGTAACCCATATTTTGTGCCACAGCAATAAGGGGGAAATTTTAATGGTGTCAGTAATGTGAGTTAAACCCAGATCACTATGACAGCTGTAAGTAGCCGTGTATCTAGGTACTGCTAATAAATAACGGGCAAAGTAATTTTCGCAACGTTGTATCAATTCCACATTTTCAATCCCCAGATTCAAGCCCCATAAGTACCAGTAGAAATGCACTTAGCTTTATAAATCTCCAGCAGTTCTGACACAGGTCTCCCACCCCATTTTCTTAGAGAAATTTATCACAGCTCCTATTGCCCTTGAAAAGGTAAATTTTCTCTCGATCATAGCCGCCTGCCAGGTTCCATTCATATCAAAGTTAATTCCTAGATAGTAAAATGTATTAGTACTCTCAATCTTATTCTTATCTAAGAAAATATCACAAGTGCTCTTCGTCCTGGTTCCACAGGTCATAGAATACGTCTTTGTGACATTTACTTTTAACTCTCTATCTTTCATGTATGCTGCAAATTTCGTTACAGCCCTTTGGAGACCAATCTTGGTCCGCGACATGATTACGGCGGCTTCCGCATACAGGAGGATTGGGGCAGGGGTACCACTAACTATTGGATAGTCATACCGAAATTCGCTAAGGTGGTGTCCAATGCTGTTACTATATAGGGTAAAGAGAAAGGGTGCTAATATGCACCCTTGCCTAACTCCTCTCCTTATTCCAAATTTGGCCGAACACTCACCTCTCCTGCCATACCATACCCTGGCTCCCGCTCCCCTGTACAGTTCATTTATGAATAATTGAATTGAGGATCTACGCCTATATCATTAAGTGTGTTCCATAATTTTTCGTGATCTACACAATCAATGCTGAACTTAAATCAGCAAACGTCAGGAAGAGGTTCCACTTCTTGGCCTGTGTATATTTGCCTATTATCAATGAGAGGTTAAGACCCTGTTCTATCGTACCTCTCCCTGTCCAAAATCCATATTGCAGGTTCGAGTTAACTCCCTTCTCCTCAGCCCATTCTTGTGTCCTGTTTAAAATTATCCTCCCAGCCACTTTCATTAAGGCATCCAATAAGGATATGGGGCGATAACAGTTTGGGTCATTTCTGTCTCCCTTTTTAAAGATGGGGATCACAATGGCTTCTTGCAAAGTTGAATTAAATGTATATCAGTTACAACAATTTAACACATTGATTAACAGTGGGGCCCATAGATCTATTTTAAATTTATAGACGTCAATCGGGACGCCGTCCGGCCCTGGCTCTTTTCCTGAGGCACTTTCTTTGATGGCTCTAATAACCTCATCACATTCAAGTACAATATCAGGAGAAAACGTCCTGAATATAGTATTATATTCAGATTTTATAGCTGGATTACCCATGTTACTTCCATTTTCTGTGACCTTGTCATAAAGGCCTGTAAAATGTTTAACCCAGGTATCCCCTGAAATAGCTAGATCTATTATGTCTGTTCCCTTGTTTGATAAGAAGGGGGCATTTACTGCTTTCCAGAAGGATGTATTATCATTCCTTAAGCATGCTTCATGCAGCATCTGCCAAGCTTCCCTTTTTAGTTGCTTTTTCCTTTTGGCAATGGCTGCACGGTACGATATTCTTGCTCTCCTCACTATCTCAATTGATCTAGGTTCTTCATGCAAGGCACGTTTCAAGTTGGTATGTGCCTTTGTGCACTCCTTATCGAACCATCCCTGAGGTTTATTAATACTTTGACGTTGATTCCTTGTTAGTAATTTCCGTACCTCTTCAGTTATTTTATAAAAGGAGTCATAAATAATGTGATCATCCTCAGTTTGTGGAAGGCATATTTCAATGTTATTGTGGGTCTATTTAACAAAAGTTTGGAGGAAAACCTCTGGCTCGACTTTGGCCCATTTAATAGAATACCCATTTGAGCTAGCAAGATTGATGGGAAGGTTTTGAAGGATATCTCCTTTCGTGTTTTCCTCCATCCCTTTTATATTCAAAACAAATTAGATAGGATAATGGATCAACAGGATATCAGTTATTTTCCATGAGGACACATTTGCGGAGTACCTTGATGAAAGGAGAGCAAAATCAATAGTCGAATTGCACCCATTAAAAGAAGGCTGAAATGGTACCGGTGGTGAGCATAATTCATTCACGTGGGACAGATCAAATTGGAAAGTCAAAGTGTTCAATAGATCCCCTAATTTTGAGTGTGTGAAATGCGTAGGGGTATCCTCCTTATTGTCACCTAGGCCGCAGGTACCCAGGAAACTACGTTGACACAGTGAACAATTAAAATCACCCATCCATATGAGAACCATATCTCTTGTCATTTTTTCCTCTAGGCTAAGCAGGGTGCTATTAAGATTTTTTAAGACATTTTCTAGCAGTAGTCTAGGGATGTTGTTATAGAAATTTATTACAACTATATTTTTTTCTCCTCCCCAAGTGACTATTAAAATCTGGAAGTACTCTGTTGTAATGAATTTTACAACTGTGGCTCCTCCTGAGATAGACACATAAGTGCATAACCCCCCTTTATTTCTCCCCTGGGTACTAATACTGAATCATTTGTGCATGAAGAAAAGTCCAGAATGATGACAATGGCTCTCGCCCCATCAGTGTTATAACAATGTTATTAACCAATGTTCCAATGCTTACTTTGTGGAAGTCCGGTAATAGTCGGACCCAGGTTGATTATGACAATTTTGACAGGAGTCAAAGTAGCCTCGAGATTTCAATGTCGGAACAGTCACTGTGAAAAAAACAGTGAAAATAGAAAGGGGATGAGCTAGTTAATATACTGCTCATACAACTTAATAACTGCAATTTATCATACATGGGGAGCTGCTAATGCAAAGGCCAGGTCTTAAAGAATGGTGAATTGCCTATGGAATGAATATCCTTTCTTGTTTTGATAAAGACGGACGTATATTAATCTGTCTGCTTCAGGTATGGGTGATGCCAATATGCAGATATGAGGTTTATAAAGCATGCAGCACTGAATTGCGGCATAATAATTGAAAATCCAAAAGCAGTTTTAAATCATATTTAAAATATAAATCTGCCTTCATGCTGGTACAGCCATTATATTTGTAACTATAATCGCTTTACTTAAAAGCAAGAGAGGGCTGACAACCGTCGTTTATAGAACGATCTGAGATCAGCGGAACAATTGTTTCACATAGCTTACCTATAGCAGTTATGTGCTACTGATCTTGTTAATATAAATCTGCAAGCAATATGTTTTGTTATTGCTGTAAATGTCTCAGAGATCATCAGAGAAAAAAGGGAGACATTTTTCACATTGTATACAAATAAACCCAAAGTTAGCTCTGAATGCTCCGATCCCAAAATTATGTTAAATCGTGAGGTGCTGACACACTGATATGGTTTAAAGCGCTAATGTGTATGTGTAATCTTAACAACTCAGTCTGGTTGTAAGGTTGTGGCTGGTTAATCTGGCATAGAGAGGAAGGTAAATAGTCATGAGCTAAGGTTTGCCCTCATTCTCATAGCGACATGTAAATGGCATTAGTTTGAGCCTCCCATTAGCTGCCAATTCACTTATTGACTCAGGGTAGCTTGTTCACGGGCGTCAGACCTGTGAGAGCAGAGTAAATTCGAAGTGGCTTAGCTAATGCCTATTATACCCATTGACCCCAGAATTTGAATCAATGACCTAAAATCCGGAAGTATTAAGGCCCCCTAGCCTCAGTAGTCGGAATACGGCGGCCATTTTAGCCTGTCTGCAATCTGAAGAAGAAAAGAACTTCGGTTGTTCCTTTTGTCAATTAATTTTTAAATATATAGTGCAGATCTATCATTTGGCTCTTGTTATATGTACCTGGCACGCTTTTTTGTGGGAACAGAAAATTATTCTACATTAACCATGATGTGTTAAAACGTTTTGGAGCTGCCTCTCAAAGTACGAAATTGAAATATTAAATACATTGAATATTATAAGTATACAGAATTTGTTATATACATCAAGAAATACATCAAAATACATCTAACATACCACATAATAGTTTCTATCAGTCACTGGTATACATTTGTTTCATATCAGACCATAATGTCGCACAGTTAAAAAATCATACAATGTCTGCAACAGCGGTTACAATCTAAATCAGTCAGGGAACAAACTATGCAAACATCGGTTGTTCTTTACAAACAGTATAACAGGGTATTATTTATATTCAGCAAGACACGACTATTGATGTTGTATAGGTATCTATCTTCATGCAATACATGCCAAAGCATGCCATTCAGTGGCTGAGTTAAGGCCCTGTTTGATACTGTCTGCACGACAAATCCAACGATTTCCCTTCAGTGTGAGAATATGGTCCACATTCGTCTGTCTGATGGTTGGCTTTACCACCTCTATTACCCACCGGACCATATCTTTCTCAGTGTGTTTGGCCTGACCAAAGTGTTCTACCAGTGGTGCATTCTCTACTTTACATCAAATTGAAGAACAAAAATCACTTCAACATATTCATACCTTGCCAGGGACTATTATAAAAACCTGCGGACAATGGTGGAGGGATCGTGCTATGGGCCGAAGAAGCCTACAGAATTGAGCTACTGAAACAACTATCTGTAGAGGCACACTATAAAAAACTGTCAAGCCATCCCACTAGCCGTTTGGAAAAGTCTATTTCTAGTCTCAGTCGCCAGGGCTTTGAAGGCGGCTGGTTAAGTGAAAAGGAGGCCTCCTTTTTAATTAACAAATCTCCAACTATGCGAGTAATTTATATTCTACAAAAGGTACATAAGAACGCAAGGGTACCTCCGGTAAGACCAATTGTGTCAGGTTGTAACTCCATCCTTAAACCATTAGCTCAGTATGCCGACTTCTTCATCTGTCCATTTGCAACTGAAGTGGTGGCATATATTAGGGACACCACAGCAGTGAGTAATGTGGTGGAAAATCACTCTTTTGATCCCACTTGTGAACTGTTGGTGTCCATGGATATAGAAAGCCTGTACACCAATATTCCACAACTGGAAGCTCTCAACATCATTGAACAGCTACTTAACAGTAGGCCCAGACCACATAATGTTCCAACTGGTTTCATCACTGATTGCATAAAGATCTCTTTATGTGAAAACTTCTTTTTGTTTGAGAAGACATTCTTTCAGCAAATAAAAGGTGTTGCAATGGGGGCTGTTTATGCCCCCGATAAAGCAAATATTTATGTCTCCGACTTGGTGCAGAAATACATCTATGATGTCTTAAATCGATTCACGTCCAACATAACATGTTGGCTAAGATACATAGACATAAATGATGTATTCTTGATTTTGAGAGGTAGCAAGGATTTGCTATCTCAATTTCATGACCGGCTTAACTCCAGAAATTCCAACTTGAAATTCTCATTAGAATTTGACAATCAGAGCATGAATTATTGGGACATTTCAATAAAAGTTGGTACCGATAACACCGTTTACACGACTCTGTATACCAAACCTACAGCAACAAATACAGCAGTCACCATCCGCAAGCACTCAAAGATGGACTTCCATTTGGGCAGTTCCTACGTTTACGAAGGAATTGTTCCAGAAGGGAGGACTACTTTTTAGTGGCGAAAAGATCGGAAGAAAAAGTACATGTACAAGGTTACCCCAAAAAACTATTATGAAAGTTGCTTAAGCGTGCATGGTATGACAACCGCGATGCACTACTGGAGTTAAAAACAAAGCAGCCCAACCCCAATTGGTCTGCGTAACCACTCTTGGTACCGCCACCAATAACATTGAGAAAATAGTGACCAAGCATTGGACTTTACTTGCTTCACTTCCAGAACTAACTGAGAAACCTTTGTTCTCCTTTAAAAGGGGCCCAAACTTGATGGACCGCCTTGTCCATGCATACAAAATGCCTGATGTCAATGTAGTGGATAACATAAGACAATTGACACCTGTAATGGGGCATTATAAATGTAACAGCTGTGTAGCATGTAACACCACTAGCAATACCAAATCTTTTGAATTGAATGGACAAAGAATAACCATCAAACATTTTTCCAACTGCAATACCAGTAATGTTGTCTATTGTATTCAGTGCCCATGCGGCCTGATTTACACAGGCAAAACCACTCAAATGGTAAAAAAACGCATCCTACAGCACCAATCGAGGATTCGATTTAAAGTAGAGAATGCACCACTGGCAGAACACTTTGGTCAGGCTAACATTACTGAGAAAGATAAGGTCTGGTGGGTGATAGAGGTGGTAAAGGCAACCATCAGACAGACAAATGTGAACCATATTCTTACACTGAAGGAAAATTGTTGGATTTTTCATGTATACAGTATCAAACAGGGCCTTCACTCCACCACTGAATGGCATGCTTTGGCATGCATTGCATTAAGATAGATAGATCTGTACTATATATTTGAAATTAATTGACAAAGGGAACAACCAAAGTTCTTTTTGTCTTCGGATTGCAGACAGGCTAAAATGGCCACCATATTCTGACTACAGAGACTAGAGGCCGTAATACTTCAGGATTTTAGGTCATTGATTCAATTTCTGGGGTCAATGGGTATAATACGAGTTAGCTAAGCCACTTGGAATTTACTCTGCTCTCACAGGACGGAGGCTCGAACTAATGCCATTTATATGTCGCTATGAGAATGAGGGCAAGCTCATGACTATTTCCCTTCCTCTCTCTGCCAGATTAACCAGCCACAACTTTACAACCAGACTGGGTTGTTAATATTACACATATACATTAGCGCTTTAAACCATATCAGTGTGTCGGTGCCTGACGATTTAACAGAATTTTGCAATCAGAGCATTCAGAGCTAACTTTGGGTTTATTTGTATACAACATATTGCTTGCAGCTTCATATTAACAAGATCAGTAGCACATAACAGCTATAGGTAAGCTATGTGAAACAATTTTTCCGCTGATCTCAGATCGTTCTATAAATGACGGTTGTCAACCCTCTCTTGCTTTTAAGTAAAGCGATTATAGTTACAAATATAACGGCTGTCATAACATGAAGGCATATTTATATTTTAAATATGATTTAAAACTGCTTTTGGATTTTCAATTATTATGCCGCAATTCAGAGCTGCATGCTTTATAAACCTCATATCTGCATATTGGCATCACCCATACCTGAAGCAGACAGATTAATATACATCCGTCTTTATCAAAACAAGAAAGGATATTCATTCCATAGGCAATTCACCATTCTTTAAGACCTGACCTTTGCATTAGCAGCTCCCCATGTATGATAAATTGCAGTTATTAAGTTGTATGAGCAGTATAATAACTAGCTCATCACCTTTCTATTTTTTTCACAGTTTTTTTCACAGTGACTGTTCCGACATTGAAATCTATGAGCTAATTTGACTCCTGTCAAAATTGTCATAATCAACCTGGGTCTGACTCTATTACCGGACTTCCACAAAGTAAGCATTGGAACATTGGTTAATAACATTGTTATAACACTGATAGGGAGAGAGACATTGTAATCAATCTGGCCTTTTCTTCATACACAAATGATTCAGTCATCACTTTTAAACACCTGTTGGTGTAAGTTTTAATAAATGTAATGTTGGTTCAATTGGGATGCCACTTTTTCCTTCCTTTTTCTCCTACACGGGCTATCTTATTAAATTATTTTACTCATTCATATGTTTATGGTAAATTTTAGTTTTCATGAATGTAATTGTATGTTTTATGTGTACATAGGGGTCTGTTTTGTATGCAACATTCAATGTCCTGATGATGGTCTGACGGACAAACCCCACGACAGACCGAAATTGACTCCATCATCTATATCCCAAATATTTATTGTATTTAAGTAACTGTACCTTGTATCTTTAGATATGTTATTTCTTTAATTATTTTGGAATATATGTATACACTCATGGTTTGCACGACAATTTGTACACCCTCTCTCGTGATGATTTGCTGGATTAATTTCCCTTGATTGTACCCTTTTGAGCTTTAACCCTTTTGCTGCGGGGGTAATTCCACTACAGTGCAGGGGAGGAGGGGAGCGCGGTGCTCGTGACGAGCCCAGCTCGTCATGAGTCACAGTGAAGCTGTGCTCATTACGAGCTGGTCTTGTCATGAGCACCGAAGAGGTTATTTATATAAAAACTTTTATCTGTTTTCAAAAAGATATCCCCGTGTTTTTCTGTTTCTATATTCATTGAGCTTTCAGATTTTCAGAATTTTGACGTATGCATTGATTTTTCAAAAGCTCAGGATCTAATACGACTGAACCACTAAGTCATTTTATGTATAGTACACTAAAAGTTATATTGCTGGAACAAAATCCCTTGTAGGCACATTTACATATCATTGTATTACAATGATGGCGGTCGGAGTTTGAACCAGCTGGGGAATCCAACTCGTTTCTGACGGGCAGTCAGAAGGGCCTCATAATTCCCAAACAGACGGCATTTCCGCTGTCGGGGTTATGGTGGCACTTTCCAACAGCAGTTTCATCTTGGCCTTTCCAACATGGAACTGCTGTTGGAATGTTTCTTTGGTGGCCCCTAGCTGGGCCCCCTTACCCCCGACCTTCTGCTTGTGGCCCTAGGCGGCACCTATGGTACCCCCTTCACATCCGTGCACCGTGTGGCAGGCACCATGAGGATGTGCAAAAACTTCCATTTCTCAAAGGGAACTTGTGCTGCGGTCGGTCGCATCATAATTGGTGTGACGGAACAGCCGATCCGAGGTCAGTTCCACATCCACAGTGTTGTCGGTCGGAGGCAACTCCGACAGACATCGAAATCAGGCCCTTAAAGACAGGTTACTATTGTTTTTTGTGAGTGAAGTTTAGGCTTGTTGTCTTGTCACTAAACGCGTGCCAAAATAGCTAGTGGCAAGAGTATTATGTCATTTTTTTGCATTTCTAAATTCACTGTCATACCTAGACCTCCAGTCTAGGCCAGCACTCTTCCCAGCAGGTCCGCCTGCAGCACTGCATCACCTCAGCTCCTGAGCCCTCCCGCCTTCTGGGTTCGGGCCGGCAGTCCGCCACCTCCGCGCATTTTATATTTTACCTCTGGTCTTCTTCCGGACATTCCTGGTAGATACGTTTTTAGTTTGAGTTTTTAGGTTCATTAAAGCGTATTTCCTGTACTTGACTTTATTCTTAATTTCCTCTGTTCTCCTTCTTCAGGCAGCTTTTTTCCCATCGCTGCTGCCCATGCGACCCCTCCCACCATAACAGCTCTCGTTCCTGCCTCTCCACCACAAGTCCCCCCCTACTTAATGGCGGCCACTGCGGGGGAGCAAGTGTGATACCTAGACCTCCAGTTCAGGCCATCACTCTCCCCAGAAGCTCTGCCTGCAGCACTGAATCACCTCAGCTCCTGAGCCTGCCTGCCTTCTGGGTTAGCACCTGTGGTCCACCACCTCTGCGCAGTGTAAATATTACCACTGGTCTTTTTCCAGACATTCCTGGGAGATACGTTTTTAGTTTTTTCCACAGTTACATCTTAAGGCAGCATTTTTCCCGCCGCTGCTGCCTCTGCGGCCTCTCCCACTGTCACAGCCCAAGCTCCATCCTCCCCACCTCCTGTCCCGCCCCCCTCCACTACTTAATGGCAGCCGCTGCGCGGCGCGCCTAAGGTAAGCCCGTCTGCTCCTGTCCGCGACCCGACCGCGACAGGCGCCAGGAACCCCTGCTCTCCCAGGCCCCACCAATATTATTCCACCACCCTCCACGCACTCCGGAAGATACACCGACTGCAAAATAGCATTGCAGAACACCACTCATGGACAGTTCTTATGCACACCCTCCCACAGACCCTTCAACATCAACAGAGCCCCCACAACCGCCGAAGGCCCACCTGAAGCATGACTGAAAACCTGACATGCATCCTCCTCAACGTGCACTCCTGCACCAACACACCGTAGAGATCTGGCACATGATTGACACCCTCCCGCCTTGTTGTATAGCGTTTTAGGACCCTAGTGTAATTTTCCCGATTCATGCCCATATAAAGGTATAAATCACCCTATCCTTATATTGGCATAGAAATCATAACCTTATTTAGACTTAGCCCATGCAGTCCAAATACGGCATGGCTACTTCCACTAGTTCCGAAAATCCACAACGATTTCTTGGAAAAACCGCCTTCAGCAGTCAGGGACTTCCCCTTGCTTGAAAAATAATTTATCCAAGAAATCATGGAGTTTTCAAAGAACTGAGTCTTTGATGACGTTATTATGTCCAACCTTACGTCAATCTCGCACCTTTAAGGTATAAATATGCCCACACTTGCCCAGGCAAACACACGGTGGTTTGGAGCAGTTCGACTATCTACCTACACGACACAGCTCGCCGAAGCAAGTGCCGAAGGAAGCCGACCCTCCCGCTGACGCACTGAGAGAGACGCTGTCTTTACTCCTGCCGAGAAATCCAGCTCCAGTGTTTCCAGGCTACCCTTGCGGGTTGCTGGGAGATCGAGTTCTGAGAGAGATACAAGACTCCTTCATTCTAAAACCAAGGTGCGGAGCTGATTAGACCCATAGAGAATTCTTGGAGAGATTCTTGGCAAAGAATACTAAAACTAAGCTATATCTCACTTACTTCTTCCATTGTACTAGACTTGGGTACACCGGGGTAGGCGTATTTTAGAAGCACCAGTTGAGTACTTTTAGTTATTATTTATTAATGTATGTATTCTATGTATTTTTCCATGGCTTAGAAACCATACCATGTTATTACAATATTATTTTGTAATACTCTTTTTACTGTACACACTTTACTTCATGCTAAGTATTGCGATTGTAGCAGTTGATTTCTTTTGCATGTTCAATAAATACCCTTTTATTGAAAACGCCCGTCTCTCTATTTCTCTGCACTTCTGGTGAAACGAAGCATGCACGATTGACTGAGTAAAATAGCTATCTATTGTTTCCGCGACTCTAGAGATACATTTCTTATTCTTGGGAAACAGAGTTGTCATGTTTATGCAGTTGTCAGAAACGAATCCCTTCTTGTGAATTCTAGAAAGTTTCTAGTGACCTCTGAGCTAGCTGGCACTCACAATTAAGTCTAACATATTCGATTGAGACCTAGTTGACCTCAGTCCTACGTCTAATCTATGGTATATGTTATTCCAATGCGCAGAGCCTATTGGGAATATAGGAACTACACTACAGCCTGACGTAGACAAGATCCAGAGAAAGGGCCGCCACCACTGCCCAGGAGGAGGACTCGCCATCGCACAGAAGACCCCCCTCCACATCCAGCCTGAGTGACCCCCACTCCAACACAGAACACCTCCACATCCAGATCCAGACAAGCCCCAGGGCCACGCTACATGGCACCCCCCTCTACACACAACAGGTACCTTGCACCTAGTCTGCATATACCATCACGGAGCCCGCCACACCCCACGCCATCACCTCCATGGAGTACATTCTACTCGGGGACCTGAACTTCCACCTCGACAACTGCAACAACCCTGACTCCACCATTCTTCTCGATAAACCTCCGACTGAAGCAACTGGTCAACATGCCCATCACAGAGCTGGATGGACACACCCTCGAGCCAGTCTTTACGGGAGGGACAAACATTCGCTTCAGCCACACCACCCAGCCCTTCTGTACAGACCACTACTGCATACACTTCACCTTCAACACCACCACCGTACCCGCGCCCGCCCATGCCCGCCACAAGGGAACTGGAGCAAGGTCACAGAGAAACACCTCAACACCACCCTCCGCCACAACCAACACCAACTCCGCAGCCATAGAATTTCACGCTGGATCTTCCGCTGCGCCGATAAGCTTGCACCCCTCCTTCACCCCACCAAACAACGCCCTCTAAAGGCCACCAGGTACACCACAGAACTACAAGAAGCCAGATGCTCCTACAGACACCTAGAGAAAACCTGGAGAAACCAGAAAACCACAGAAGCACGGACCAACCACAGGAGTGCCCTGAAGGAATACCACCAGCGCATAAGAGACACAGAATGGACCTTCATAAGAGACAGAGTCCAGACCAACGTGACAAACACCAAGGATCTGTTCAACGCATACAGCAGTTCGCAAACCCCCCCAGCGAAGCCATGGACATCACACCTTCCCAGGAACTCTGAGACAAGCTCAGCTCCTACTTCCATCTGAAGATCAAGGTCCTCTACGACATTTTCAGCGAACAGACGCCGGACACCACCCCCTCCCCACCACAGGCGACAAGCCAACCATCATGACCTGGAATCCCGCCACCGTCAAGCACATCACTGCAACCATTAAGAAAACCCACTCAGCAGCCCTGACTGACACCTGCTACCCGCAGATATTCCACAGGGCGGCTGCCATTGCACCCAAACTAGGATGGACCATCAACACCTCCTTCATGTCCGGCATCTGCCCTGATGACCGGAAGCGGCAGAGGTTAAACCCCTCCTCAAGAAACCAACGGCCAACCCAAAGGAACTGAAAAACTACTGGCCCATCTCTCTCCTCCCCTTCATGGCCAAAGTCACCGAAAGACTCATGAATGCCCAGCTGACTGCCTTCATCAAAGAGAACTCCATCCATCCACAGTACTAAGACCGCCCTCCTCACCGCCACAGATGAAATATGCATGCTACTTGACCAGGGACACACTTCAGCCGTCATCCTTCTAGACCTCTACGCAGCTTTCAACACCGTCTCACATAGCACGCTCGCAGCCAGACTTCATGATGCAGGGATACAAGGAGCGGCCCTCGACTGGATCCAATCCTTTATCTCTGGCAGAACCTAGAGGATCAAACTCCCTTCCTTCCTTTCCGAACCCACTGATCTCGACTGCGGAGCACCCCAAGGTTCATCGCTCAGCCCCATGCTCTTCAACATCTACATGACCCCCCTCACTGCCATCGTCAGACAGCATGGGCTCAGCATCGTATACTACGCCGACCACACCCAGCTCACCTCTCACTCACGAAGAATCCCGAAGACACCAGACTCTGCTTCCAGGAAGGAATGAAGAACGTGGCAGCCTGGATGAAAGACAGCTGCCTGAAGAACAACTAAGAGAATACCAAGGTCCTCATCCTCGGACCCTGCACCTCCGCCTGGGACAACAACTGATGGCCTTCCACCCTCGGGGATCCACCCACCCCTTCAGACCAAGCACAAAACCTCAGCATCATCCTCGGCTCCTCCCTCTCCATGAACCGCCAGTTCAATGCGTTGCTTCGACTAGTTTCAACTGCCTGCGCATGCTCCCCAAGACCTTCAAATGGATCCCCCAAACTGCAGAAGGACCGTCACCCATGCGCTCATAACCAGCAGACTGGACTACAGCAACGCCCTATACGGTGGAAACGCCCTATACGCCGGAATCAACAGACCTCTACTTCACAAACTTCATACCATCCAGAACGCCGCAGCCAGACTCGTCCTCAGGACACCACGTCACGAACACATGACCCAACCCTTACAAGACCTCCACTGGCTCTCCGTCGAGAAGAGGGTCACCTTCAAACTCCTCACCCACTCTGACAAATCCCTCAACAACATCGTACCGAAATACGAGAGAGTATCTTTCCACATACCCAACGAGGAATCTCCGCTCCGCCGACCTCACCCTAGCAGAGGTCCCCCGCATCGGCAGAAACGGAGCAGGTGGGAGAGCCTTCTCCTATACCACAGTTAAGTCCTGGAACAAGCCTCCCTGTGAACATCAGATGCTCCCCGACCCTGCACACATTCAGGAAGGACCTCAAAACCTGGCTCTTCGACTAATCCTGAGCTGCTGAGGGTTTTTCAGCCAGACTTCATCCATTCATCAGCTGTTATGTCATTCACATTTTTTTCCCATCCACTGCAGCATACATCATGCAGCAAGGAGTCAGTTGCATTCAGCATTTGGCTTACTTCATTGTGAGTTACAGTACGCTTCCCTTTCACAAAGAGTACATCCACACAAATTAGCTCTCTCTATTGCCAGGGACTACTTTTTTAATGTGTGCTTTTTGCAGCCCAAAAATGTTTTGCCTTTAACTAATTGTTTTTTGTAGATTGATGAGCGCCCACTAGCTTACCCAACAAAAAGGTTTTACAAAAACCATGGCAGAAAAAAACATGAATTGTAAAGCCAAAAGGCGGGCGGCCATTGCCAGATTTCTTCACTCTGCCAATGCCTGTTAGGTCTGATGTTAGCCAAGACAGTTTGATTTTGCTTAATTGATAAGTATAGTATACTTTGTTACAGGGGCTTTCAGCCACCTCTCTTCATCCATTGGTCTGTTGTTGTGTCATTCCCATTTTGACTTTGCCCAGTGCAGCATACAGCATGGGGCAATAAGTCAACCTACTTCAGCCACTTGCTAACTTCACTTTGGCTGACTGCATTTTGTTCCTTCATAATAAGCATGCCCACACACAAGGGAGTTCCCTTCAGTGCCAGTGGCAGTGGTTTTGTTTTTACTTTATAATGACTTTAGTGTTGACTTTGTGTTTAGAGCCTGTGGTGAAAGCTGGATCATTCTACCAGATGTGAGCACAGGCCACATTCCATTCTTTATTAGTTTCTTTCTCCTGCCAATTGTCTTGTACATTACTTTTGAAATGTTCTTTGTTTATCTGATTGCTGGTAGGTCACAGCATAACAGATTGCTCCTTTTGAAACTGTTCTGGATGCAGTGCACGAACCAAAATCTTCAATATTACAAATATGAGTTCAAAATCACACTATTAAGCATTTATTCTGGACTTAATTTTACATATGTGTATCCAAAAGAAGCAGCAGAGCAGCAGCGGGCCTTCAGATGCCGCACCTTAGTCCCAGTTCAATGAATAAGTAGGAGAGTTTCGTGCACACAATCCCTGCGTCAGCTGCTGAGTGACACAACAGAGCTTCAGATCACTTGGATATTTGAAAGTTTGGTTGGGGGTGCACGTAAAAAGAAAAGAGTCCAAGAAAAGTAATGTTTATGTGCAAAAAGTGTCTT
This sequence comes from Lissotriton helveticus, assembly GCF_964261635.1. Classification (NCBI taxonomy): domain Eukaryota; kingdom Metazoa; phylum Chordata; class Amphibia; order Caudata; family Salamandridae; genus Lissotriton; species Lissotriton helveticus. The sequence continues at coordinate 1,846,117,000 of NC_136068.1, forward strand.
GTTTATTCAAATTCTTTTGTTTTTGAAAGAGTTCCACATTTGTTAACATACATCAGTCAAAGCGTTTCTCTCCCTCACTGGGAGCTTCCTCAGGGCTGAAATTCAAGCATATAAAAAATGCATATAAATAACAGTTTATTATCGGTAGACTTAATAAGGCATATATATTTTACAAATATCAAACAGTTATTAAACAGACAAGAGACGGCGCATAAGGAAATTGTCAAAAAGACTATTTCAATAAAAAACATTTTCTTTAGAAAGACATCAAGAACATATTCCACATAACAATTTGGATGAAATCCATCAGAAGAAAAGATGAGAAGGAGATGAATAGAAATTAAGAAAGAAAGCAGGTATGGAAAAGGTAAAGATGTGCAAAGAAGAAAAAGGCAAGAAGCGAACGTGTAAAAGGTGTTTAAACAAAAGGTTAGGTGAGAAATTATATTTACATAAGGAAAATGGTGTAAATAATATTTTGTCCATATGGGGCTAAAAATATGCTGTTAAGTTTGTATGCCCTCAAACAAATTTGGGGCATATCCACTGGTTATAATATTTTGTCCATATGGGGCTAAAAATATGCTTTTAGTTTGTATACCCTCAATCAAGTTTGGGGCATATCCGCTGGTTAGAAACAGTAATGGCAGGTTATTTTGGCCAAGTAATTTCTCAAATATTTTATACTAGAGATGCATGACATAATTTCCGTAATAGTTAGGTCCCTATATATTCGCTGGATTTGATTACATATCCCTTTTCTAGTGGCATAGATTAGTATGATAAGTACATCAAATCTAGTATTTACCATATCTGGTAAGTTCCATCAGGAAGTCCAGCTGTGGGGATTTTCAAATATAGAACAAGTATAGTGAAAGGCCCTAATATGATACCTAAAGGCTTACCAATTGGATTTATGACGAGCCTTCAGAATTGAAAGTGCTTGTAGTAAATTGGAAATCTGAGCGGACGTAAGTGTTCTTTGCCCGGGTATGGGTAGATGTCAACCAGCCGAGGTCTTTGGCTATGATATGATAAAAGAACATACAATAATGTATTTGTTTTAAAAAGTAAAACATGAGAAGCAGTTAATAGTTCACAAAATTGAGTACAATCCAGTTGCCAATGGTCCTGTGTGCGGTTAGTCAAAAGGGCATAGATGCATTTAAACTGTAGTTGCTAGGGTTCTAATGGATTCAACCTAGTAGGTTCAAAAATTATGAGACCGAGATTAGTAATATGTTGGACTCAGTAGTCATTCAGTTATTATGAGTTAAAAGTTAAAAAGGCAGCAAGATTTCTCCCCAAGAATTTAGCTACTCTCTAGAATCACCCCTAGGCCCGATGGTCACACATCGATTATGTCAAAGTAGTTGGGTCGTATATTTTGGGTTTCTAGGTGCCACCCCAACCCGATCCCAAAACTCGGTCCACCCACCTCGGCGTTTTACTATTGCCTTTTTGGACCGAGCAGAGATACGTATTTCTTCTCAGGCAGCAGTTCGTCAATTCCTTTTGTTCAAGGTCAGTCTTCTATAAGTGACTGACAGCAAAATTTATTCAAGAGAAGACAGTTCCTAAAAAATATAGCTTAAGATGCAACAAGACCTTAAATTAACATCCACGGTAAGTTTTTTGTAATATCAGTGCAAATCATAGTTACTACAAGGAAATTCCAAAGTAGTAACTCAAGACGACCACTCACTTGATTACAAGTGATCCAAAAGTATGCCGCCTCGTAATTCTTCCTATGCATGCGTAGGTTGTCACCAACCCGGTCCCATATATACGAACCTGATAAAGTTATTGAAAAAAAGGGGTGCGTATTTAAAATCAAGCATATTATATAGATGCTGGGATCTTATCTATGAGCATATATTCTAGAATTAACAATAATAAACCTCTTTTCAAATAGATTGTTTAAAAAAGCCTGTCTCTGAGTCATATAGATTCCATATATCCATAGCATTCAAGTACCATAATGCACCACATGGGTTGCAAAACCCCTCTGGTCCCTATTATGTTTAAAGAATATGCTTCTCATGTTTTACTTTTTAAAACAAATACATTATTGTATGTTCTTTTATCATATCATAGCCAAAGACCTCGGCTGGTTGACATCTACCCATACCCGGGCAAAGAACACTTACGTCCGCTCAGATTTCCAATTTACTACAAGCACTTTCAATTCTGAAGGCTCGTCATAAATCCAATTGGTAAGCCTTTAGGTATCATATTAGGACCTTTCACTATACTTGTTCTATATTTGAAAATCCCCACAGCTGGACTTCCCGATGGAACTTACCAGACATGGTAAATACTAGATTTGATGTACTTATCATACTAATCTATGCCACTAGAAAAGGGATATATAATCAAATCCAGCGAATATATAGGGACTTAACTATTACGGAAATTATGTCATGCATCTCTAGTATAAAATATTTGAGAAATTACTTGGCCAAAATAACCTGCCATTACTGTTTCTAACCAGCGGATATGCCCCAAACTTGATTGAGGGTATACAAACTAACAGCATATTTTTAGCCCCATATGGACAAAATATTATAACCAGTGGATATGCCCCAAATTTGTTTGAGGGCATACAAACTTAACAGCATATTTTTAGCCCCATATGGACAAAATATTATTTACACCATTTTCCTTATGTAAATATAATTTCTCACATAACCTTTTGTTTAAACACCTTTTACACGTTCGCTTCTTGCCTTTTTCTTCTTTGCACATCTTTACCTTTTCCATACCTGCTTTCTTTCTTAATTTCTATTCATCTCCTTCTCATCTTTTCTTCTGATGGATTTCATCCAAATTGTTATGTGGAATATGTTCTTGATGTCTTTCTAAAGAAAATGTTTTTTATTGAAATAGTCTTTTTGACAATTTCCTTATGCGCCGTCTCTTGTCTGTTTAATAACTGTTTGATATTTGTAAAATATATATGCCTTATTAAGTCTACCGATAATAAACTGTTATTTATATGCATTTTTTATATGCTTGAATTTCAGCCCTGAGGAAGCTCCCAGTGAGGGAGAGAAATGCGTTGGCTGATGTATGTTAACAAATGTGGAACTCTTTGAAAAACAAAAGAATTTGAATAAACAAGACACTTTTTGCACATAAACATTACTTTTCTTTGACTCTTTTCTTTTTACGTGCACCCCCAACCAAACTTTCAAATTAATTTTACATATGGTTCTTCAGTAAACTTTGCTCAGGAAAAAAATCACCTTTTATTGTTTTTATTTGCAGCACCTATATAACTTTTTTATGCAGTTCCTTCTTTCTTTGTTTTCTTCTTATTTCCATCTTCCTTGCACAAGATGCTGGCAGACAATCACAGACTGAGTGGCTATTTTAGGTCTGTGCCTTTTGATTTTACTACAGTTATCTGTATGACATAGTTACTTGTAGGGATTTTCATCTTGACTTCATCCATTTGCCTGTGGTTGTGTTGTTCAAATTTTTCTACATCCCACTCAAGCATGCATAAAAGGGCCATTTTAAAAACTGATTCAGAGTCTATAGTATGCCTTAAAACAACATAAAATGAAAAACATGAGGTTCCACAATCGCTCCGGATGTGGAGTGATACATCCTGTTTCATACACCTTGCCTGGGCCTGTCCCTTTATACATATATTTTGAGAGAATGTCACTTGCACCATATGAAAAATTACAGAGATCTATATAGATCTAGACCCAACAGTTACCTTACTAGGCAATGACAAACTAAACCCATGCAGTTCTCAACGATTCATCGCAATGCCACTACTTCGGCGGTCTGTCATGGCACCAAGACGCCTCCGGGCATTCACGCGCTTTATAAGTGGACAAATCAAATCAAATCAATCTAGTGAAGCTCAGAGTTTAACTTCATCGATACAGAAACACGGTCCCCACTGAAGGTGATAGGATAATTGACAAGATGTCATACAACAAAGCAGTAGACACATATACACTACTACAACCTCAGACATGAAGATCAAAGGGTTTTGGGACCCATTGAGGGTTGCGTTTGTACAACCTGACAAGTTTAAGGCCAATGACCAAAATAACATTGGGTCTGAGACCAGCACCAATTCTCGCTTCCTGTGATAGGCTACTCCGGCCTATATACATGCTCAGGTTGATAGGGTGGAACCCTTATCTACTCTGTAGTAGGGGATTCATAATGTAAGAGGAGAGGAGAGGAGACTATGACACCTGCCAGTGATCTATTTATAAGAGGGTGACTGCGGCTGGAGGCTAAACTGAACACATTAGTGGAATATTATTAAGATTATTTTTAAGACTCTACGTACGTTTGGTACATACCTGGTATACATCGCTACAAGACTGCGTATTTCTGATGGAAACTATTGTTTTGCAATATTTCTTTTTTTCCCCTGTGTGTGTTCTTTTTTTGGAAACAAACTCAAGAACCCATAAACACAGGAAATGATAACTTTCATATGTGGAAGGTACCATGGGGCTCATTACGACGGCGTAACGACCGCCGCCGCCGGCCGGCGGTGGCGATCGTTAGGCCACCGTAATGAATAATACCCACCGCCATATTAAGATGGCGGTGGGTATCGTGGTGGACGCAAGGTCCGTCCGCCGCTTTTCTGGCAATGGCAATCGTCACGATTGCCTGCCGGGCAGAGCTGGGCCACTAATATTTGGGCGGTGCCTAGCAGGCACCACCCGCCATATTAGGATGGGGTGAGTATAGGCCTTTGAAAGGCTGGTGTGGATTGGCTTTGGGGGCCCGTCGTGGGCCCCCTCGGGGTGGGGGTGGTCCACTGGGGCAGTTCCCTGCACCATGTGGTGCAGGGAAATGCTGTGCATGCTCTTTTCCCATTGCAGACGGTGCTGCAGCCAGCAGCACCGTCCGCAATGGAAAAAGGCCAGGCTGTGCCCACCAGTATGGCGGGCGCATCCTAATTGGGCTGGAGGGACCACTGCACGTCTGGCAGGCGGTCCTATCACCGTTATGATGGCGGGCGGACTGATGTCTGCCCTCCATCATAAGGAGCCCCCAAATTTCAAACAGGAAATGGGAAACAATGAAACCTCATGGAACACCAGCCATGATAGGAACAGAGTGAGTTGAAAGATGTACAGAGTAGGATTCTTTGGATCTTTCCTCTAGAAAAGGCACAAACCGGTCGAGTACAGTCCTGTTGACACAACACCATTTTAGTCTGAACACCAGAATAGTATGATTCACAGTGTCAAAAGCCTATCTGGGTTGGGATGCATGTTAAAATACTACATTATAGAACACTTTCCCGGATATGTCTTTAGAACTGACCACTATGAGTTGTAAGAATAGATTAGGACCTTAATTTTCACAATCGGAGCTGAGTGAGCAGTTCGTTGGTTACTTATGTTCATTTAGGTATTCTAAAAATACATTTTTATGTATAATGTTGTCTCTATAAATTACAATACTGTACCACATTTTAACAATGTGTTTGTAGAAAATGCACTTTTAAAACGTCACTTCTGCAACAAACTTGGTTTGACTCATGGTACCCTCATGGCTTGATTTAAAGTTCAAAGAGCAGGGTACAGTCTTTCAGGATAGCAGAGGCAATTAACTTTGCCATCTGACAGATGCTGTCTATTTTGAAGGCTGTGCACCAAAAGTTTCACTTTATTTAGTTTTCAAATACAAACTCAAAAAATGGGAGTTGTTTTAAAAAAACAAAAACATAATGACCGCCACCTCTTGGGAGTTTTCTCCCAAGGTGTGGGCATCATTTATTTTTTTCCAATATCCATCACCACCATTATTTTTCTGGCAGTGATGGACATAAAAAAAAAAAACATTGCACAGGCTACCCAAAGTAGGGTGGTTTATGTAGTGATTACAAAAGAAGATGGGACTAGGAGCGCTGTAATCATCTAACATTCATATAACTTAGGAACTGTATACCTCATTTTAAGTAATGGTCTCTGTAGTGTCCTTCATTTGACGGCTCCTACTCCATCTGCCGGCAAAGTAAGTATTCCATTTACTGAACCAACTGGGGATCTGTTGACAGTGTCATTAAGGTCTGCTCATCCCTAAATGAGGTGGGCGGCCTGAGAGTTTAGCGAACAGTGTAGTCTGTTGCATTTGCAACAGCCTAACATGTCTGCCAAACTCTAAAGATGTATCAAGAATTGCGTTTGTGATTCTTAAATAGCGCTTTTTACTGATTCGTTATTTTAGAATCGCAAAATGTAATGTATGTACAATTTGCCAATTTTGTTGTGAATCCTTAACATTCCCTATTAGCAAATCGCAAATTGGAACTCGCTATTAGGGAATGCCTTCCCATTCATTCCTATGGACCTAGAGGCCCTTAGAAATGAATGGGAAGGCATTCGCAATTTGCGATTACCAAATAGGTAATCACAATTTGTGAATGCAATTGCAACGGTTCCAGGGGGACATAAGTCCCCGATGATGCACCCCCAAAAAAGGTAAGTGTGCACATGTGGCGCACACACATGCCCTAAGGGATCTTTCCCTGTGGTGTATATCTTTGCACTCTCAAGTATACTATTTTGTGGTGACAGTAGGAGGAACTGGGTGGATGGTATGAAAATAGTTTTTTCAAAAATGGGTGGAGCTAGAAAAAGCTCAAAAGATCAAACGTGTCAAAATGGGCTCAACTAAACTCTGGTCCAGCCTTAGAGCAAGCCATACACCACGCATGCACTGCAACACACGGCTCTTGGAATTAACGGGGGCAGGGAATTAAGCCAACACCTCATAAATGCTAAATTCTTTCTATTAATTTACATTTTATATTACTTAAATATGTGTATATTTTTAGAGATAAAAAATTAAGTGTAACTATTGATTCATTTTATATTGTTGATAATCATGATTGAAAAATGCATTTAACTTGTAACTTTTTTAAAACATATTCTCTGACATAAATATTCTGTCCTAAAATGTATGAATCACTTTAATGACAATTCTTACAAACCTGTAAAGTTCACCATAAATTTGGGGGCAGAGTAAAAGCAGGGTGGTGGACGTTAAGTCCGCCACCATAACTGCCTTTACTCTGTCCGCCAAACTCTAAATAGGACCCCTAATCTGGTGTCATTGTAATGAACATGTTCTATAAATAGCTCCTTTTATTTTCTATTTTAACATATCTCAGCTTCTTAAATGAACTAACTGAGATTGAGACAAGGTTACATAATTCACACTGTTTAGGGCATAGTAATGTATTAAGAATTCAAGAATTTTACATCTCCGTAAAATGGCAAGTAATATTTACTCATCAAGTTGAACCTGGAAAGTACCAAGACTTGAACATTTCGGCTTCTTTTTCTTTTGCTTTTGCTGCAGTGGCAAAACACACTAATAAATCCCCTTTAAAGCAACATTACTACCGAGATATTGGTGTTTCAAATCCCTGTAAATAGAGGATGGCACGAATATTAGCCCATTTTATAGCAGGCTCTTTCCGTCCGTATTCAGACCTATGAACTAAATGTCAGACACAAATTTCTGCATCAAACACTGAAATCTCTACCACATTTTACCAGCTGAGCTACCTGACGAAGCATTCTGCTTATTTTTTAACTCAATAGTTTATAACGTCAGTAACAATTCATTCTATTCTTCTTCCAGAAGGAGTCCATAATACATCATCTTGTCCTCTGCACTGGCAGCAGCGTGGATGGAAGTGCTATTACTTTCCAAACAAAACAGATCAGAAGAACTGGAGCGCGAGCCATGAAGACTGCTCCTCCAGGGGCTCCCGCCTTGTGGTGATGGAGAACAAGGCCGAGCTGGTAAGGCATCAGAGATACACAACCAGATAGAATTAAATGGCATTAGTGACACAGGAATAGGCTGAGCTGATAAGGAGTCAATGATGCAGGGCCAGAAAGAGCAGGTAAGGCATCATTGATACAGAAGCAGACAGAGCTGGAAAGGCATCATTGATACAGAAGCAGGAAGAGCAGGTAAGGCATCATTGATACAGAAGCAGACATAGCTGAAAAGGCATATTTGATGCAGACAGAGCTGGTAAGACATCAGTGATACAGGGGCAGACAGAGCTGGTAGGGTATCAGTGACACAGGAGCAGGGTGAGCTGGTAAGACATCAGTGATACAGGAGCAGGGTGAGCTGGTAAGGCATCAGTGATACAGGAGCAGGGAGAGCTGGTAAGGAATCAGTGATACAGGAGCCGGCAGAGCTGGTAAGGGTTCAATGATGCAGGACCAGTAAGAGTTGGTAAGGTGTCAGTGATACAGGAGCAGGCAGCGCTGGTAAAGCAATAGTTCAGCAGGAGCAGGCAGAGCTAGTAAGGCATCAGTGATGCAGGAACAGGCAGTATTGGTAATGTTGAAGTAACACAGGAAAACGAAGAACTGCAAATGCATTTACGATATAGGATAGGGAGTGGTGAGCATGGCATTACTGATACAAGACCAGGGCCACAAAGTACTTATACGACCTTAACAAAAGACAAGCTACAGTTGACAGCCAGTAATGTGTTGATGGCAGAGGACGAGGCAGTGCTGCTAAGGTACTTGTGTTAAAAATAAGGCAAACCTGGTTAGGCATTTGTGATACAGAATAAGGCAGAGCTAGTAAGGCATTATTGATGGAGTGCCAGGTGTTGCTCATAAGGACTAGTGATTAAGAGCTGGAAAGATTTCAGTGATACAGGAGCAGGCAGGGCTTGTAAGGAACGTATGCTACAAGCATGGGCAAAGCTGCTAAGGCTCGAGTGATACAGGGAGTCAGACCCGTTCTTCAAGGACTGTGGAACTCAATAGAAAATAGGTAATCCTTGCAACAAACATTTATATTGTTACTGGAACCCTAGAAACCAGATAATACTGCACACTCCCTGGTGCACCAAGAACTTATTTAGAACCTTTCTATTCAGGGCAGCACGTTCGAACAGCCAAGGTTTACTTCTAAAGGTTGGTTGTGGAGTAGAATATTAGCTTAAGCCAGTTGGTGTATCCCTCACAATAAAACAACGCCCATGCTGTGTTTTTTATATATCTTTAGTACTATAGAGAAAGATCACACATACAATTAGGCTCTGGGCAAGAGACGGTGCATATTTTGCATTGGCTACCATGCTAAAGGATATGTGTGCAATTGGAACATTCCTTACATAACACTCCAAACAAAAATAGCCAAAGTGCAAATGAAGAACCTATGACTTTCTGATCTTACTCAAATGTTTTGGCAGCCGCTCCCAATGCATTTTCACTGTACTGATGTAAGGAGATTGTGGCACTCCTGAACAAATCTAGTGCAACACTCAGTCCTAGCTCAATAGATTGCATGGACACGTCTGCAGAAGAGTCAGATTTCTACTGTGACTTCAGTCTCTTGGCTGAGGACTGGCAGATGGAAGGGGGGACAAGCTGGGAGATGAGAAAAGATTACATTTTTCAAAAGGGTAGAACCATACATTTTAATCTACGCAATACACTAGGACTCCCTCTGGACCACAACTGCTGCCAAGGGGGCCCTCGGGCTAGAAATTACCAAGTCCGGAAAGAAATCCCTTGTAGAAATCCAAAGATCTAGATCAGATCTCAGACCAAATGGTACCCTCACCTTATTGCCCAACCTGACAAGGCAAGGAACAAAGTAAAGGTTTCTTTTTTTAACAGGTGTCAATGGGTTCAAAAAAATTACTTTGTATACCACCAGAACATATGATGCTGTGTAGACTGAGGAGTGGCCACAAAATTAACCTAGAATGGTTCATCAAACTTTATTTTGAATAATTGTATCTTAAATAGAACACATTTCATTATATATGTTAAATAAGCAATTCTTCTTTATTATTGGTTTTAATTCCTGGGTACGTTTAATTCAGGAGTCAAAAGACAGGTTAAGGTCAACTTTTCTTCTGCTCGATGACCATAGAATCCGTAGACCACTTTATTTTCTTTTGCCCACAAAACACCCATCCGCGAAGAAGGTGGATTAAACTAGTATGCAGAAAGATGGGTGCTGTACACTATTGGGAGACTAATAGGATCTTAAGAAGTGACTCATCTGAACACATTATATTTCCCACCTCTAGGTTCCTGGTATGGGCCTGGAGACTTAGAGCAAACAGGATTGCCATAGAGGATTAGAATCCTAGTGGGTGATGCCTTCGTCCAACCAATTCATTGCTGCTTTGTCAATTTGTGCACTTTTGAGTCCCAACTCCTATTATTACCCTCATTTTAATGAGGCTCATAGATCAATGAAGTTTTGAAGTTTTTAATTGTGAAGTTTTTTAACTCACAGATATACCGCTGTGCTGAAAATGTTATTTCAATTATGCTTTTTATAAAATGATTGCCCTTCCCTTCAGTTAAAGATATAGACTAAGTCATTTATTTAATTTGTGACTTCTGCTTTGTTGGTAACAGTTGCAGAATCTCATATTAAAGAGACAATTGCTATCATATGTTTTGTGATGTTTAATTTTGGAGTCGCTTCAGAAGGGCAACATAGGGTATTTAGTTAACTGATGTGTATGTTTGTGCGGCTGGTCAACCAATCTTCCTGGGGTGCTGGGTTGTCATTCCCTAACCGCACACACATTTGTGACCAGGAAAACAGACCATCATTTCTGAAACTCTGGGTAAACAGTTTGTATCAATCGTCCCATTTTGCACTGATTCAACCAAACAGAAGTCACAACTGAATAAAGAAATTAGTGTACAACTTGAACTGAATGAAAGAACATTTGTACTTGATCCCCTTTTTTAAAAGAAAAAAATATTTTTATTATGGTGGTAGGAAGTCATTTAAATTCACTAACATATATATGGCTACCAACAACAGTTATATACAAAAAAACATTTACAACCCATAGTTAAAACACATATAGGGGTCTATTATGACCCGCCTTCGTAACGGCAATTGGGACCACCTATATGTGCGGTGGTCCCGTGATTCCAATTAGGATGTGCCCGCCACACTGGCAGGCACATCCCGCATTTTTCACATTGCGGTGGGCGGTGCTGTGAGCAGCACCCTCCGCAATGTGAAAAATGCATGTTGCGCATTTGCATGCACAACGTTGCAGGCCCCGCGCGATGTCTGCTACCTTGTGCATGCAAAAGCAGGGGGGTACCATAGGCAACGCCGGCACGGAAAGGCTGCTCTCCGTCTGCAGTGTAATATGGATGGCGGTGTCTGGCAGACACCGCCACCATATTCAACCCCTTTTCCACCCGGTCGACTCATCGGCAGGCGGGAAAGTGGCAGACGGTCTTCCCGTCCGCCGCGGTACCTCCCGCCATCATAATATGGCAGGGGTAAATGTCATGCAGGCGGTGTGTTATGGCGGGCGGATCGCCACTGCCGTTTGTGCTGTGGCGATACGCCCACTATACTAATAGATCCCATAGTGTATGCCCAATGTCAATATACATTTAATCTTTGTATTCTTTCCAAACCCATTATACAGTTCGTTGAGATATCTGCCTCAGATTCTAATTACCCATTCAATTCCTTCTGACGCAAGCTATCTAGTTGGGTTATCCATTGAGCTTCAACCAATCATAAAGTGCTAACACATTACAGGGTAGATATAATGCCATATCATTCATCTGGCTTAGCCATTCACACACTCCAAATGTGTTCTCTACCCATTCGATTTATTACTGAGCTCTCTATTACTGTGTTATGTGTCTCTTTTTCGCAAATAATATCAACCCCCATAATTTTGAACACCTGAGCGACATTCCCCCTATCAGCTTCATCATTTCACCTGCATACATTGGCTGTGCAGATACATAGTTTCCTAGTTTAGATCACAATATGCGAGAACCAGAGTAGCACATTCACACCCAGTATAAATATGGCCTCCTCTCCAATACCCAAGGAGTTCCACACTTGTTTCATTTAACCAAACATATTTTCTTATAATAAAAAATCTGAACATTCACTTTCAACAGTCTGTTGTACTTGACCTCAACCTTTCTTTTGACAGATAAAGTAAGTAGGATTTGTGGACAAGACCTTGAATCTAGAGGTCAATATTACCTATCAAACAGAGAGCCACCTTCCTCCTTTTTCTATTTAAGATGTGTGTGTCAGTGTAAATCTAATGGGGCTAGATTAAAGAGTGCAGATGTGATTGGGACTGCAGTGCTGTCTGTGAGAGAAGAAAGACCCATTTGTAACTCTGTTCTGAATATTAATGCTATGAATTGGAGCACCTGGGTCCAGAAAGGACATCTGTTGAATTCAGTTGAAAATGATCACAGAACGTCCAAATGTTCTGCTTGTGTTCCACGGCCACTTGGTAACATGGCACACGTACAAAGCAGTGACTCAGGTACAGATGCACCTGAATGTAAGCAGGAAGCCTCTCACTTAAGTGTGGGCCTTGATGAAAACGAATGCCCCAAACAGGAGTCCAAACAAAAGACCTGGCACTAAGATGCTGGTTCACAACCACAAACCAGATGAACTGAACTGCTGGTGTGGCTTCCTGATTGGGATAAGTGCGTTAGATTCCTTCAAGTAAAAAGATAAGAGAAATCTCACTGAAGACAGCAATTCAGTTGATCCACCAGTGAAGAACAGTTTCCAGACACAGTTATTGCTCTTCTCAGGTCCATTATGGAATGATCGCCTAACACTAAAAAATGCAAGAACAAGTACTGTTTTTGAGCAGATATCTAAATGAATGTATGCTTCTCCATCGTGTGCTTGATCACCCTCAACAGAACCCATTAGAGTGCCAGATTGCATGGAAGAGTAGTTGTATTATGCCTGAAGATTGGGAAAAACTTAGAGAATCTGGGTACCGCCGCCTCCCAAATTCACAAGGTTGAATTGGCACTCTGGCTGGGTATCAAAAGGTTTATTGATCTGACTTCCTACCAGGGAATTCATAGCCTGGATCTGAGCATATAGCATTAGGGAGACAGAGATTAGTTGCATTGGCCACTGCAGCAGGGGGTTCTGGGCTGGTGTGCAAGTTATATAGCCAAATTAGCCTGACAAGCTTTAGTAAAGAAAAATGTGTTCCATATTTATGTTCCTTTTACAGGGTTTTATAGTAGAAGTGCCGGTCTCTAGGAAGTATTCTTATAAAAGAATACAAGACCTCGCTCACACTAGATGCCACAATTTATCATGGGGTGCTAGCACTAGTGCTTAATTTGAGCCCGTGGTTTCCGGTGCTCGGTACCGGCACTTAATTGTCAACACTGACACTTATGATAGTCTTCCACGTGGTGGTGTTGCTTGTCAAATTTAGAAAAAAACACAAAAAAGTTGTTTGTTAATTGAATATACTTTCAAAATGACTAACACCTGCCTCCCAGGCCATTCATATAGCTTTGGGGACCTGGAATAGTCTGAATTGTAACACCTAGAGCAGAGTGATGCACAGTAATTGTGTTGGTACTGTCATTGGCAGAACTGGCAGGAGCAAAGATTGGTGAAAGCTGCAGTGGCTTCCTGACAAGGGCCACAACACTTACTTTTTTACAAATTAAGCATTGAACAGCATCTATAAGTACTTGGCAGGCTCATTCAGAACTATTAATTGGGAGAAAGGGCAGTCACAATTTAATGTTATGTATTCAATGCAACACCTATATGTGGCAGTGCCGTGACTAGCTGCATCCCCCAAAATGGCTGGAGGGTAGTCAGAGGCTACTTTGTTTTCCTCCACCACAGGCCCGAGTTAAATGGCTCACTTGGCCAGGCTATCCCCATCCTTGATAGAGTAAGAGAGGGCTACTTCATCTCAGTCAGACAATTACCCCCTTCTTGTCAAGGGCTGCCAGGTTTTGCAGGGGTATGGGCACTCCATGACATAACCACTGCTTCCACAGCATTGCATAGAGCTTAAGAGTCCTTAACAGATAGACTGTAGAGTGCCACCCTTGCTCACAGTTGACAAGCTGAGTACCCTTCAACCACCAGCAGAGGTGTGATCTGGCTTCTAAATTCACTGAAATAAATTCTATGCCTTGTGCAATGCTTTCTACCTACTCATTATCCTACCCTACACTTTCATACACTTCTATTTGAAGCAGGGTGAGGGCATACAGGGGCAAAGTATAACGAAGAAAGGCAGTAGACATTCAATATCACTCTTTAAATACTTCTATGTGATATTCAGAATACCTCAACCCATCTACTATGTATTGATCCTAAGCTTGTTAGCGTGGGACCAAATCTCATTGGGTTAAAGCAGCAGCAAACTGGTTTTGAATCCTTAGACCACATCTTACCTTTTCACCAATTAGACAAAAAATGGTGGCTGAAAGTTTGACAATGTTGAGGTGGAGAAGCGTGGCTCAGTGGTTAGAGGCGGCAGACCCGGAATCTGAGATCGACTGTGGACCAGGGTTCGATTCCCCGTCTCGGGCTCAAAATTCCACGGACTCGACAATTCTCGCTCTGGTGCCTACTCAACTCACGGGGTCACACTCTGCAACTCTGGGCAATAGCTTGCTTAATCTCCACTACGGCCCCTCGCGGCGGGATGCCTGGCTTTCACCTTGTGGACACCCTGCTGGGGTTTCTCACAGGGGAATACCAGGACGGGTTCCCTAAGCAAGCGCCGGGACGCTTACGGGCAGCTGTGCGCTTTACAAGTCCAGCACATTTACATTTACATTTAACATTAGATTCATGTTGCAGTAACTTTCATATTGCAGACAGTGCTTAATTTGGAAAACAATAAGAGGTTTTGCCTGTAACTCTACTAAGAAGCCCACTAACTGTGCTAATAAATATCCGTGCACCTATTGCACTTGTCCTTGGGTGTTGCTTCAGAGTTGGTGTTTAGGGTGTAACACCCCCCAGTAAATGCATTTTCAGGACATGGGTGCAGGGGACTTTAATTTGGGTATGGTGAAGTGTCTGTTGGATTACACTAGGAATTTTTACTTGCACACAAACACACATACACACACTCTCTTCCTCTTTCTATTTCGAAAGTCCTATTTTTTTGTTATTTTACAAATGATTGTTTTTTTCTCTCACTTAGCACCCATGCCAATTTCATTCCTCTCCCTTTTCACAGCCCCTTATGCCCCGCTCATGCACCCTGCTTGTTGCATAAAGTATTTTAACATTATATGCCAGCGGGATTGTTGGAAAATCTAAAGATCATAGTCCCCCCTCAATTTTACGGACAAAGCTACTCCCCTGCCCTTTCATTTACGATTATAGTTTTCTGTGTTGTCCTTTTGTGGCAGTTTTCTTTTGTTAGCTTTCTTCTTTTCTCTTTGTTTATTTGTCCCACTTTTTTTTGTCCGCAAATGTATGAGGAGCAAAAATGAGTGCTGGTGGCTCCCACTCGTGACTACTGGCTCAAATGAAGCACTATTGTACAGCACCCTTAAAGGTGTTCATTACCATCATAAGTGAACTCCTTCTAAAGCATTGCCAAAGCTGGCCTTGGCATACTGGTGTGATTGTTTTTGACTTTTTATTTTTTGAGCAAATGATTATGAAACAAAAATCTAAAAAGAAGGAAAAACACTCAGCCTAACTTACGTGTTAACTATATGCTTGGTGTAAAAATGCAATAAAAAAAATGTAGGGGGGCGTGGCTGCCGGCCGACCAAGATGGGCGCTTAGCCTGTGAGCTCCGAGGACCCAGCTGCCCTTTTCACTAATCCGTGCATTTCTCCTGAAATTTTCGTTGCCCCGACGACAGCCACCAGGGTCGGAGCGCAAGCGGTATCGCCTGCTGCAACTCCGGTGAAAATCGGGCATTGTTGTCTACCCGTGAGGCTGACCGACGAACTGCGGCCTAACTGCAGCGCCAAGACCGGGGACTAAAGTGACGAGCCGGCCTCCGTCTGGTAGCCGGGGGTGTGACGACGGCGCCTTCCCTTGTCCCGGCGGAAGGATCAGACAGTGCGAGCTCTTCTCCAGTACCGGCACACGCTCACGAATCTGCCCAGCACCAGTGACTACCCCCCCTGCAGTGCGGCTGCCTGACTCCGCCGCCCGCGAGCCACAGTTCCGGCTGCAGGCCATGACGGATGCAAGACGCTCCAGCCGCCGTGAGTGTGAGGCCTCTTCCCCCAGCTGCCGCTGCGTACTAACAGCTGCCGCTCTGGGGGTGTTCCCCCCGCATGGACCGGTATTGATCCTTGGCTTCCCCCGGTGGGCTGCCTGAACCCGGTGTGACGTCCCTTTTTCTTGATGGCTGCGGCGTGTCGCTGGGCCTGAGACAGGGGTGAAGGGAGTCCCTGGAGGCTGTACCCCTAAGTGAACATCCGCAAAGCTATACCGCACCCTTCGTCTCCTCCTGCTTGGACATCGAGCGCTGTCGCTGCAACGCTGATACACAGTGAGTGTCCCCGGTTACCTGCTCCTTTGGCTCAACGCACTGTACCAGTTCTTTCCCAGACGGACCCCTGGCCGATACCAACTGGAAGCCTCCAACCGGACCAGTTTCCAAGCACTGTGGGCTACATGAGTCCAGCACCATGGCGGGCAGGGGGCCAAGGCACAATACCACGCAGGCGAAGCTGGATAAATTTGGCTACGAAAAAGGCGCATCTCCCGGACACTCTCAGGGTAAACCTACGGACAGTGAATGGGCAAAAAAGATCGCCCTTGAAGACGTGATGAGGGCTCTGGCTAACGTACAGGTGACGGTGGGCACTATCTCTACGGACGTTTCTTTGCTGCGTGCTGACCCCCACAAGATGGCGGATAGGGTGAAAGAAGTGGAAATAGTCGCCAAATCTCTAGTTACAGACACTTCTGAATTGCAGACCTCTGTCGCCCATCGGGAAAAGGAGAACAAAACACTGGCAGAAAATCTTGATGAGCAAGAAGGGCGTGCAAGACACAACAATGTTCGGATTATTGGCATTCCTGAGTCAGAAGGTGTAAGGGCTATGGACTTATATGTTGAGGAACTAATTACCACCAAGCTGCAGCCTAACTCAAACTTTTTCTCGCTGGAGCGTGCCCACAGGGTGCCCAGCGGCAGACCTAAGCTGGGAGCGCCCCCAAGACCGGTACTCGGCAGGCTATTTAACTTCAGGGATCGAGATGCCATCTTACAAGCAGCAAGAATCTCCCCTTCCATACGCGTCTTAAATTCTACTGTGACATTCTTCCCGGACTACACGACGGCCGTATCTAGAAGACGACAGAGCTTCTTTTAGGTCAAGAAGTTGCTCAGGGCGCAGGAGTTGCCATATTCGATGCTCTTCCCCGCAAGACTTCGGGTAGTGGCAGACGAGAGAACATGGTTCTTTGATACGCCCGAGGCGGCGCATGACTGGCTGGAAGGATGGCGCACTGTGGACAGATCGGATCATAGATCAAAACCGCACCGCCCCCGGGACACTGAGGGTGCTGCAGGAACTCCTGGCTCTGGAAGCCCAGATGCGAGCCAATCCCCACTCCAAGAAAAGGAATGACCACTGTTCTCATATTACTGTTCCCCGATTTAAACAATGATCCCGTACCTATCTGGGCCTCTGCCGCTTGTGGTTCTGAACTGGAGCAGGACTAGGGGCTCTGAGGGGCTGGTGCCTAGCTGAACTCTTCCCCCGACAAGCAAGTATTGGGTAATGGGAAGGATAAAGCGCTCTGCTGAGTTGGGGTGGCGGGCAGTTGAAAGTTCGTCTAGCAGGGAGGCAGGGAGGATGGGTGGGACACAGGGTGGGAGGGTATATGGGTTGTTTTCTTGTGTTATTTTTGCTGTTTGTATGGTAGCGAAGGCGAGGTGTTGCTCTAATGGAGGTGCATCGCAGGTTTGGTCCCCTATTGATTTGCACATCACTACTCACATCAGTAGATGGCTACACACGTGACAGGTACACCTGAGACTCGTCTGACACAACCCTCCCACCAGTCGGCCTTGACCATCCTAACATGGAATGTCCGGGAATTGGGAGACAAGGTGAAGCGAGGTCTTGTACTGCAATACCTGAAACGTTGCAATCCAGCAATAGTCCTACTGCAGGAAGCACACCTTGTGGGCTCGGCTTCAAAGGCAATGGATAGGTGGGGGTATAAGTTCATTGCACATGCAGACTTCTCCTCTGGTTCTAGGGGCACAGGGATCATCATAAGGAAAAATTTCCAGCTGGTGTTCCAACAGACGCGAATAGATGATCAGGGCTGTTTCGCGGCTGTGACAGTTCAGTGGGAGGGTCGTCTTTTCAACTTTGTGTCAGTATATCCCTCCTGGCCTACATGCTACAGCACATACTGCCCTCATGGCATTCCTATTGGCTTTGCCGGTGGCGACGTTGGTGATAGGGGGCAACTTTAATGACATTGTAGACGATGAGTTTGATATAGATATCCACACACAAAAACGGTACGGGGAGAGGGCGACTCCTCGGACTGCTGGACGCCCTGGGGCTTACAGACTGCTGGAGACACAAACACCCTCATGATAAACAGTACACCTACTATTCAGCGGCCCATGAACGTCTCTCGCGGATAGATTATCAGCCTGATTCATCAAGGTACCGTTTTGCGAGTCTCTAATAGAGAATCATAAGGAATCGCTATTAGAGACTCGCAAAACGGTATTCATGTAGGAATCGCAAAATAAAATGCGATTCCTACAAATTCCTTATTTGCGATTAGCAAATTGCTAATCGCAAATAAGTCAAGTCAAGTCAAGTCAAAAAATTTGTATAGCGCACTACATACCCAGAGGGTTTCAAGGCGCTTAGGAAGGGGAGGAGGATTATTTAAGGAAATAAAGGCCCATAGGAATGAATGGGGAGTTTTTCCTTATTTGCAATTAGCAATTTGCTAATCGCAAATAAGATAGCGATTTGAAGGGTGCCAGGGGTGTCCAAAGGACACCCTGTAGCACCCCTTAAATGCACATTTGAACAGGTGTTGCGCACACACATGTCCAAAGGACATGTGTGTGTGTAACATGCAAAAGAAAAAAATGCACTAAAGTGCTTTTTACTCTTTTTTCGCAATTTACCACCAAGTCAGACTTGGTGGTAAATTGCGACCAAATATTGCGATTTCGCATTTTCTAATTGGTTGATGAATTGGATTTAAGGAATCTCTATTAGAGATTCCTTAAATCCAATTCCTCGCAAATATGCGATTTCGGTAATAGCGATTTTTGCATTTGGGATGATGAATCCCAAATGCAAAAATCGCACTCGCAAAGGGCCAGATTCTCAGAATCTGGCCCTTTGCGAGCGCAAATCAGCTTGATGAATCAGGCTGCATGTTTTGATGTCTGCAGATGGACTACAAGGCATTGAGGAGGTGGATATCCGCCCCAGGGGAATTTCTGATCACTCCCCGCTGCTACTCACATATACAAACCACCGTATCTATAGGCGCCGCAGGCTGCCCCTCTTGTGAAAGCTCTGACCAACACCACCAAACAATACTTTCAGGAAAATTCTGGCTCAGTAGACTCCCACAGCACCCAGTGGGAGGCCTACAAAGCAGTCCTGCGCGGGCAGGCGATTGCCCCCATTGCTGGTCACAAGCGAACACAACGACAGAAACTTAACGCCCTCGAGGAGGCTCTTGACACTGCAATTCTGGAACAGGAGACTCACCCGTCACGGAGGACCGCCCAGGTAGTCCACCTAAAGCGTACCGAGTGGATGGCATACCAGAAAGAAATGGTTCAAAATACACTGCAGGCGACCCGTCACAGGGTTTATGAGCTCGGGGACAAGGCCGGGAAGATGTTGGCCTGGCTGGACAAAAAAGAAAAAGCAGGTAGAGTCATTGCGCAACGGTCATCCCCCGAGGGGTATACGACCTCGGATCCTGGGGCTATAGTTGGCCATTTGGCCGACCATTTTGAAAACACATACTTCCCCTAAGCGCCCTACTCAATAGAGGAGGCATACGACTATATTAAACATCTGACGATCCCTCGCCTCTCCCCAGAAGCAGTGCTTCTACTTGAGGCAGACATCACGGCGGAAGAAATAAAGGAGGCGACCTATGCGCTAGCGTCCGGTAAGGTACTGTGCAGGAATGGAAACCTTCCAGGAAAAGCCTGGTTGTACGAAGTCTTGTTTAAGACAAAGTATATTTAGAGGTAGAACCTCACATTTGTCTGAATTGAGACGATAACCGGATAGTTGAGAAAAAAAAGTCAACTTGAGTTAAACAAGAAGGGATGGAGGTAGAAGGATTAGAAAAATATAAAAGAATATCATCCCCATAAACGGACAATTAGACATGAGAGTTGGAAACCGGTAAGCTAAGCATCTAACCTCATTTTAGTTAAAAAGGGTTCTAATGCTATTATAAATAAAAGAGGAGAGAGGAGGCACCCATGATGCACTGCTCTAAAAAGTGGAAAATAGTCGGAGGTTTAGCCATTAACAAAAATAGAAGCTCTGGGACCCGAATATAGTATAGAAATGAGTGCCTGAAAAGTGAAATCCCAATGTTGAACCTGGCCCTTTTTGGCAGGTTCAACCCGAAACTTTTTTGCTTTTTCCTAGCCTGTTTCTGTGACCTGGTGTTGGTGATTTTAGGCTGAAGACGGCTGGAATGCCAGAAACCGGACCTTGGAAGCTTGTTTCCGGTCCAGGGAAGGCTTGGCTTGGCAGTTCGAGCTGGACTGTTCCAATGAGGCACAGGGTCAGACTGATTTGCATATAGCCTTGTCTGAACTGGGGTGGTGTGGAGTGCAAAAAAACGATGGATTTAGGCCCAGATCTCTGTACTGGGGTGAATGTATGACATTGTTCTGCATTCTGTCCATCAACTGTGGTTTTTGCATTTGCACCAATGCGCCCTTTCCAATTAAAGGGCGACCCTCTGGGCGCTGGTTTAAATTGAAATTGCTACTCCGATATTAATCAGGTGTTGTACTTTACAATCCAACGTTTGTTTTTCAATAAAGCATCATAATTCAATTTCCATTGAACATCTTCTTGTATTTATTTCATATCATTCAATTTCCAATTGAGATGTTGTATATCACATTCAATTCATAAATTATTCATGAATCACAAGGTCCCAATGCATTTCATGCCGTGAGGCACTTCATCAGGGGAATCTGTAAATAAATATGTATAATGAGGAACCACACTCATATCAAACATATGGCAAAAAGTTTTGCAATTCTATGTATCTAAAGGTGAAAATCAATCCTTCATTTCAGTATATGCGAACATGTTAATATATGTAAACATGACGTGTGTATCAAACATCAGTGATTTAAAACTAAGGTGACCAAAAAAAATAATAATACGTGTGTTGAAACTCGTCAAGATAAGGTGATACTAAACAGTTTAAGACCTCCTTACGATCTTTAAACAGTTCATGAAATAACATGCTTAGAAAATGAAAATCATCTGAACGCCTGTCAATAATAATAATCCATTTAAAAAAGCGAGTGCATATCTGAATCTGTTACGCATGCTGCTGATATCAAAGCGAAGTTGTTAATTTACGCTGCTGCTGTGTTCAAACAAGAGGATTAATAAACATCAACAAAGCCCCTGCTTACCGGACAAGCCTCAAAAGCTGTCTCGTGCTGTGGATAACACTCCGTTACACACTAATGCGTTTTTGACGACGATCTTCCATTTAAAAATACGTGATAGACGCATAACTAAACACAAATGATGCCTCACTTGAAGGAAAGAAAACCAACGTGTAGATGGCAGCCATCTTAAGATGTATGAATAAACTTTCAGTATATGAAAAGAACTGTGCTCACAATACTTTTCTAAGCATTCAAACCATGAAACAAAAGTAAGTGGAACTGACGAGAGTCCAATTAATGATCCTACTAATGAAACAATAATAAATTTTTTTTAAAAATGATACATCAAATAGCAGCGCATATACTCAATCATGAAATGAGAGACCTCACAGAGGGTCCCTTCTGATAAAGATTCATTCTGCAAGAATAACATTACAGTCACAGGTAGCATGAGAATTCCGTGTGGTCATTGAGCCCATAAGGCTTTAAAGCATCGAGCTTAAAAATCCATTTATTTTCTTTCTGTAACAATTTGCGGTTCAAATCAATGTGTTCCATATTCTCAAGTGTCTTTAACACCATGAATTGTAATTGTGAAACATTGTGTCTGCTTTCATTGAAGTGTAATGCCACAGTAGATTTTTCATCTTTCCTTCTGATGCTGCTCTTATGTTCAATTAACCTCGTTTTGATCTTTCTGATAGTTTTTCCAACATAAACGAGGCCGCAAGGGCATTTCAATAAGTACACTAAGTTCTTGGAATCGCAGGTGGCCGTTACTTTTAAATCAATTGCTCTCCCACTACGTGGGTGACTGATCTTGGTTCCTTTTATAATGGCATTGCAATAGTTTCAATTGTGACAAGGCTGTGTTCCTTTGTATTGGGTGCCAGGGATTGTTGTATTAGCAGTCTTCAGTATATCCAAAATATTCCGGCTCCTCGTGAATGCAAATCTAGGATTTTCTTGAAAAATGCCTTTGAAATCTGGTTCCAACGACAGAATCTGCGAATGCTTAAGTATAGTACGTTTAAAAATGTGACTTTTTGTGGAATACTTTGAAACAGCTACCATACGTTTGGTTTCCACTTTCTGAACAGATTTCAGTAAATCAGATCGTGTTTTAGCTGAACATTTCACCTCTGCTTTTTTTAGGATCTCAAGCGGGTACCGCCGTTCTTGAAATCTTTCCAACATCATCTTCACTTGTTTATCAGACTCACCAGGGTCTGACACTATCCTTTTGGTTCTGTACAATTGAGAAATGGGAAGATTGTTTTCAGGGAAAGCTGGTGAAAACTATTATAGTGTAACTGGTTGTTACAATCAGTTGATTTCTTAAATAGTGTAGTGGTGATTCTGTTGTTTTCAATCTTCAATAAGACATCCAAATATGCTATAGTTGTTCTGTCAACCTGGTAAGTAAATTGTATCCGGTCATTGATATTATTGAGATTGTTCAATTCATGTATTAAGATGTCATGTGGACCCTGCCATAACACAAAAATGTCATCAATGAATCGTAAATAAATGTGTGTATGTTGTTTCCACTGTTCTCCAGTCAGGATGTACTTTGTTTCAAAGTTGGTCATGAAGATATTTGCGTAGCTGGGGGCTGCACAATTACCCATTGAAGTACCAGTGAGTTGTAGGTAAAAGTCATCCTTCCATTTGAAGTAACTTTGGTAAAGTGAAAAATTCAATAGTTGTATGAGAAACACTTAAAAATCATGATCAAGTTCTGACCGTAGTAACATCGATTCTACTGCTTCAATGCCTGAATCATGTGGGATGGAGGTATAAAGCGTTTTCACGTCTATGGTGCATCGCCATACTTCCTGATCTTCTGATAGTGTGATTTGAGCCATCTTATTCAAAAAATCAGTTGTGTCCTTGATGTAAGACATGGCTTTGGTGACTAATTCTTTGAGGTATAAGTCCAAAAACTGACCTATTGGTTAGTGTATACTTGCCCTAGTGTTGACAATGGGGCGTAAAGGAGGATGCTGTAAATTTTTGTGGACCTTGGGAAGTATGTAAATTGATGGTGTATGAATTTTAGTCAGGATTTGTTTTGTTTTTTCTGTGATAACTCCATCTTTACATGCTTGTTCCAGAATAGATTGTAGGAACTCCTGAAATTTAATTGTAGGGTCAAACCCTAAAGGGGCATACGTTTCTTGATCCATAACATGTGCATTCACTTCTGTGATGTAAAACTCAGTATCCATCAGGACTATCGCCCCTCCTTTGTCTGCTTTCTGAACTGTGATTTTGGGATTGTTCGAAATATTTCTTAGAACATTAAGTTCTTTCTTTGATAAATTGTGGAATTTGGTGCCAAGTTTGTAATCCAAACGGTTTATATCATGTCTGACCAAAGACTCAAACGTATCAATTGACTTGTGGCTGATTGGTGCTTGAAAAGTACTTTTAGGTCTAAGATGTTTCAATTGGGTGTCTTGTTCTTTGTCATCACTGGGTGAAACTACATTCTCAAAAAAATGACGTAATCTTAAATTTCGTGTCCATTTGAAAAGACTGATATGAAACTCCAGTTTGTTTGCGTTGTGCGTGGGAACAAAGGATGTTCCTTTCTGTAATGTTTGTATTTCTTTTTTGGTGAGTTGATGAGATGAAATATTAATCACCAGTTGATTCTTCTCTATTATCTGTTTTTGCGTTTGGTCTTGACTGCCGGTTCCTTTGCTAACGAGGTTGTCGGTTCGTCTCCTTTTGCCCCGCCTGGGTCTGCGGTATCCTTTTCCTTTAACACCTCTAGGACGACGAGGTGATACCTTTGAGGCACGCTACACCTTGGTTAATTTGTATATATGCCTGTGCAGTCGACAAGCCCTTTTTTTGAATTGTTTTTGCATTTGCGCAATGATGTATGCGGCATGAATGTGTCTAGTGTAGAAGTGCCACTTCTAGAAGTTGGCATGTTTGTGCAGTGAGTGTGCAGGCACGTGATTGGCTGGAGCTGTCTGGTGAGCCTGGCTCCAAGAGTCTGGGTGGGTCTGCCCCGGTGGTGAATGGAGTGATTAGCATGCTGATGTAAGGGAGGGGTACACCTGGGACCTGAATAGGGCTGGGTTTTCCGTCCACAATGCTGGCTCCACCCCCTGTGGTGCGTCTGATGTCCCTAGCCTGGCCAGTGAAAGGAGTTCCCCATAACCAGTTGTAGCTGGTTCTCACATTGCCTGCACCCTGCTAGACAAAGGATTCTGTGAACAAAAAGGGTGCTGTGACACTCTGAAAATGTTCTTGTCTTGCTACTTGAATCCTGCCAGGGGCGTGCTGCTGCTTGGGCCCAGGGGAAGGCTTGCCTCCCTGGGCCATGCCCAGCCCCTGGATACCTGATGGACTTTGCTGTTAGGACCTTTATTTGGACCTCGTTGCTGGGACCCTTTTTGCTGTAGGGGTCACTCCTGGGGCCTCTGATGGTTTCTGTGCACCAGAGCCTCGTGGGCACTTTATTTTCCCATGTGTGGGCAGAGCGCTGTTGTTTTCCCTTGGGGGAAGCGCTCCTACCCTTGTCACTGCCTTGCAGGTGCCACCCTGCATTATACCCGCAGTGATATATTTTTATGGACGGGTGCCACCTCGTTTATTTAATTACCTAGCGAGTGCCCACCTCGCTTCGACTTTTATTTTTACAACCGAGGGTGCCCACCCCTTGTTATGCCCCTTTGTTCTACCGCCGCGGCCCGGCTACTGGGATCGCGAGGAAACCAGAAGTCAGGCAGCTTTGGCCGGGACGGGTGCGGGGCCTGCAATCCGGCAGGAAGTCCCGCCCACTGCCACCAGCCGGAGGAAGAAGCAGCTGGCCTCTTGCGGCCCGGGGCTCCGGTGAGTTATGGAGAGCCCCGGGGCCGCCACCAGGGGAAGAGGACGCAGCGCGAGTAGTGCGGGGCTCCCATGCGATGGAGGGAGCCCCGGAAGTCCGGAAGTAGAGTCCTGCCCCGAGACGGAGCGATACCTCCAGCAGCAGCCCGGTGAGTCAGGGCTGGGGGGCTCCGCGGGGGCTGCTGTTGGTGCCGGAAAACGGCACAATGATGAGGGTTGAGGTAGGACGGCCTCAGATGGCAGTGGGCCGCCCCAACGTTTCGACGGAGCCCGAGTGCTCCAATGCCCATATTTGTTTAAGAGTCCCCCCGGCGCCGGAGCCCGGTAAGTTTGGGCTGGGCAGGGGGGATGGAATGTCTCATTCCCTGAGCGGCACCGGATGGCAGTGGGACGCCCCACCATTATTCCCGAGCCTAGGTGGCTCCAAAGAGGGGGGGCAGATTTATCTTCAGAGCCAGATGGCTCATCCGCCCTGCAGCATATGTCCCAGAGCCCTTGTGGGCCCAGCAGTGTTTGGGGGCATGTTTCTTTCTAGAGCCTTGGTGGCTCCAACAGGTGCCATTGTTGTCAGAGCCCGTGGGGCTCCAACGTTGGGCGCAATGTCCTAAGGGCTAGTGAGAGCCCTGTCAGAGTATTGTCTCCAGCTGCCCAGCACCGTGCAGGTGCAATTTGAGAGAGAGAGTCCTTGAGAGGGGCAGAGATGGCACAATGGTGCCAGGCCTGCTACAGCTGCGCAGCACTTAGTGCCAGCTGCAACGTTTAGACCCTGTTGTTGTTCCCAGCTGCCCAGCACTTAGTGGGCAGTTGCAATGTTTAGGTTTGCACCTGAGGCGCACCCCTGACTGGTGCTGCATTGGCAGCGCGCCCTGACATTCTGGACACAGGGCATTTGAGCCCTTCTTGAGATGGCCAGTTGGCCAGGGGGCTGGTATGTGATTTCTGTGCAATATGATTTTACTATGTTTATAATGGCAATTGCCTAATGTGATTTTTGCGCAATGTGATGTTACTATGATTATGAGGTTATTTTACCTATGTAGGTTAATGTTAGTGAGAGTTTACCTCACTGTGCGTAACGCCCCTAAATGTGATTTATTCTTAGGAGGCAGAGTCTAATGTGTTTAGACTAGTGAGAGATTGCCTACTGTAGTTATACTGTTCAGGCCTAAATGTGATTGCGGCGTAATGTGCTTTGCCATTATGCCTGTGATACTTCTAAAGGTGTTCATGCTTAGAAGTTAGGTTTGCCTAGTATGTTATACTAGAGAGGTTATGTGTCCATGCGTGATCTAGGCCTATGGTTATTAGTATTACGTAGTGTGTACCTACCTGTTACCAGTGGTTACTGGTTGTGACCTATAATTGTTATTCTGACAGTGGCCCATGTGGCCCTGTCCTGGTGTAAATAATCCCGTGTGAATATTGCCCGTGCCAGTTGGCACCATGTATATTGTGTGATTACTATCTGATGTGTTTTGACAATACATAAGTTATTTTTATATAACCAGGTGTGGAGTTCCTTTTGTAGTGTGCCTAGGATGTTGTTGCTGTTGTGTGCATGCGCAAATGCTTTACACATTGCCTCCGGGATAAGCCTGTCTGCTCATGCCAAGCTACCAAGGGGGTGAGCAAGGGTTATCTTGGCGCGTGACTCCCTTGCCCTGACTAGAATGGTGGTTTCTGCCTGGCTTTGGCGTAAGCCTTAGCCAACCATGTATAGCCAGTTCTAACAGCCAACCAATCCTTTCAAACGCCTTTTCTGCGTCTAACGCTGTAGCAGCAATGGGGTAATCAAGAGAGGAAGCTTTACTAAGAATGTTAAAAAATACTCTGGAGTTGTCAGATGATAGTCGACCTTTTACAAATCCCGATTGTTCCGGACCAATGAGATTAGGGTAAATAGGATTAATGCGGAGAGCCAGGATTTTTGCAAACATCTTATAGTCCAGATTAACTAAAGAAATTGGACCATAGTTTATGCAGAGAGATGGATCTTTATTCTCTTTAGGTATTAAACATATCATGGCCTCTTGAAAGATTCCAGATGATGAGCCATTAGTGATAAAGGCATTGTAAAGTGATAAAAGATGAGGGAGTAGGAGATCAACAAAATGAGCGTAAAATTCAATGGTAAATCCATCTGGACCCATAGCTTTTCCTCTTTTCAGTATCGAGATTGTGGGTGTAATTTCGGATAGAGTAATATCAGTTTCTAAAGAAGTGAAATCAATATCATAGGGTGACGGGGGTTCAATAGATTTAAAATAAGTAGACAAATCAGTTGGATTTGGTTGTTGTTCAGGGGTATATACATATTTTGATAAAAATAAACAAATTTACTCAAAAGATCGTTGTCTATAAAGAAAGATATACCAGCGTCATTCCATATGGATTCTATTTTAGTCCGTTCACATCGACTTTTCAAGTAATTCGCTAACAATTTCCCCATCTTATATTGGCCTCCATAATATCGAGCACTGCTTTTTAAAAGATAAGAGGCTGCGGCTTCAGTAGTAGTAAAATACTTTATTGCATTAATCATTTGATTACAATAGATAGAAAATAAGCAGGCATAAAAATAGAATAAAACAATCACATATTTCCCATGTGAAGTATCTAAAAAGAAGATATACAAATCATCTAGTCAAGCAATGTTTTATAAGCTTGTTCTAAAAACTGTACCATCCTTCTGATAGGACTTTCCCCAGTGAGCCTAAAACAATAGCGTATTGCCTCTGTAGTTGTTCTTTTTTTGGCACTATTAAGCATGGGGAGTATATATAACCTCCGTGTGGGCAAAAGTCTCAGGCATATGCATGTTAAATGTTCAAGAGTTTCCTTGCCGGTTCCACAAATTAGACATCCCAGTGTATCTTTAAGAGCCTTATTCCAAGTCCCTTCAAACTCCCCTATCAGAATATAGAGTTATCTAAACCTTACGTATTTCCATTTAATGTAGCTGGTCACATTCCATCCCAAATATTCTTGAGCCTGCAAGGTATATGTGTCTATTATTAAGTCTATGCGTTTATATTTCCTAGCTTGTAACAATGACATAAAATTGCTTGAATATTCAAAACAACTATGATCGACGGATGAACATAGATTCATCTCTGTAAGAATTCAGGAACTGTTGAAGCAGCTCCGGATCTTCATAATTTGTTGTTTTGTTATTATAATTCACTTTGAAGAGGCAGGGCCATAACGAGCATTCAGAGAACGAAGAGCAGGCCTCATCTCCAGAAACTTCTTCCGACGATCTGCAGTAACTTTGGCGTAGTCTTGCGCAAAGAAAAGATTAGAGCCATTCCAAGTAATCTTCTCTTTATGTTTGGCAGCTAGAATGACTTTAAGTAGATCTGTGTATTCTAAAAAGTACAAGATAACACCCCTAGGCTTTGTTGAAGAGGAAGAGGAAATTGAAGAACGAGAAATTGAACTTAAACGATGAGCTAGTTGAATATTCAAAGATGGAGAACTTGGGAGTCCAAGCAGTGTAAGCAGAAATTATTGAAAAAAGGATATGGGATTAGATCCTGCAAGACCTTCCGCAAGCCCGTAAATGCGTAGGTTGTTACGCCTATTTCGGTTTTCCAAATTTTCAACTTGTTATTTAAGAGTTTGAATTTCTTTGTGTAGGCAAGGAACTTGGGGGTCATTAGTATGGCGGGCGGATGACCCCCGGTAATCGGGACTGCCTGCACTGCTGGCGGCAGTCCCGCACCCACAATTAGGATGCACCCGCCGCACTGACAGGCGCATCGCGCATTTGTAACATTGAGGCAGGAGGTGCTGAAAGCACTGCCCGACGCAATGCCACAGAAGCAAGTTGAACCTTTCAATGCACAAGTGACAGGTACTGCGCGGTGCCTGCCACATTGTACATTGAAATGCAAGGGGGTACTAAGGGGGTACCATAGGTACCCCCCATGTGCACCCCACCGCTACGGGCCCCCAATGACAAAGATCGCATGCCTTCGTTGCGGCCACGGAAAGGCATGTACCCGCCTGCATACTAATATGGATGGTGGTGTCTACCAGACACCGCCACCATATTCCTGGGCTTTTCCACCCGGCAGGTAATCGGGCGGATTGCCTACCGGCAGAAAAAACTGGGAAGACCATCCGCTGGGGGCCCCCCGCCATGGTAATGTGGTGGGGGGTAATTCATATGTGGGCGGTGATTTTTGGCGGGCCACGGAAAGGCATGCGGGCCCCCAGAGTGAAGGAGAGGTGGGGGGGTGCACACGGCATTTGCATAAACAAAGCGGCAGGCAATGCGCGGTGCCTGCCGTTTTGTCTATGCAAATGCATTAATTAATTTTTAGCATTGTGGTGGGCGGTGAAGAGAGCACCGCCCGCCAGCTACAAGGATAAAAATGAAGGATGTGCCCGCCACTGTGGCGGGCACTTCCTAATACCCCCCACGGGACCCCCGCCCTTATGGCGGGCGTTCCCTTTTTCCGATGGGATGGCGGGTGGACAAAGTCCGCCCGTCATCCTAATGGGGGCCAGAGTACGGATATGATAAAATACCACTAACAAATCTATTTTCAATGGTCTGGAGTTGCTCAACATTTACATAACCCCATAAACCAGCACCATAAAGTCCCACATGGATTCATTTACTTTTATGTATTAGGCACAACTCCTTTACTGGCTTAGATCGAAGCCTGGTTGGGAAACGAAAAACTGCTTCAATCACTCCCTGTAATTGTTGCGATCTAATATTAAGTAAATGTGCCCAGTTTAGATCTCTTTCTAAGAATATCACCAGAATTAAAAGAAGGAACTCTGTCAACTGTAATCCCTCGAATCACATGACTCCTGGATTTTGTATGTTAAGGTCCAATGGCCATCATAAATGATTTAGAAATATATGCCCTTAGATCTAAATTAAACAAAGAGTCAAGGACTTCAGGAGTAGTTGTAACCCATTAGCTATTCGTGCCAGGATTACCGAATCATTTACATTTAAAAGACAAGGAAGCAGGTGATGATTGATCTGATCTGTCATCCGAGGGAACGACAGATCAGAAAAAAGTACCAGCATTTCTGATTTGTAGGAATGTCAAAGGGAGAAGTCTGGGAGCCAATGCAGTCTTGACAGTTCACTGACAGACCACCAATGCTAAAAAAATCAATGTTCTGAATATTGAAAAAAAAAATCGACTCCAATACCTTAACAGGTAAGTACAAAAATATTGAATCAAAAATATTAAATTTAAAAATATAGATCTAACAAAAATCGATTTAAAAATATAAATAAAATAAAATAATATATGTCAAATATATAAAATATTAAAACAATCTTTAACAAAATTAATTATATTTCATATACATTTCAACTAAATATAAAAAAGAAAGTTAATTAAAAAATATAAACACAAATATAATAATAATGTATACATAGACATATATTTACTTTAAAATTATTTATTAAATATTATCTTTATTTAATTTTTAAACTTGTAAATTATATAAAACTAAAATATGTACATATATCAATAATTTAAAATAAAAAAATAACCATTCTATAATTAATTAAAACATTTAACTATTTAATTTTTTTTTTTTTTAAACATACATTTTGCAATGCAACAAATACAACTGTAGGGAAATTAATTAAATTCACTATTCTAACTCTTGTGAGTGCAACAGTAGGGAAAGTGGTGGATAGAGGAGGGGTAAAAAATACTGTTCTCACTCCAGTGAGTGCAACAGTAGGGAAAGTGCTGGATAGCGGACAAGTAAAAATTACTATTCCCTCGTAAGAACCTCCTATCTGCATAAGTGTGAAGCACCTGTATTTGATGATGATCTTGATTGTATGCACTGACCACCCACCTACATTGTTAATAAAAAGAATTAAAAAAAAATACTATTCCCACTCCAGTGAGTGCCATCGTAGAGAACGTGTTGGATAGCAGTGGGCTAAAAATTACTATTCCTACTCCAGTGAGTGCAACAGTGCTGAATGACTGAGGGGTAAAATATACTATTCCCACTCCGGTGAGTGCAACAGTAGGGAAAGTGCTGGATAGCGGAGGAGTAAAAATGTACTATTACCACTCCAATGAGTGCAAGTGTAGGGAAAGTGCTGGATAGCAGAGGGGCAAAAATTACTATTCCCACCCCAGTGATTGCAACAGTAGGGAAAGTGTTTGATAGCAGAGAAACAAATTTTACAAATAACATTTAAACAATTGAAAACATTTAAAAATTCTTAAAAATAAATAAACAATGAAAAAATATCTGATTAAATATATTAAACATTTACGTTAAATATGTTAATTACATATAACAAAAAGATATAAGTATTATCTAAAATAAATTAATAAATACATTTATAAACAATATTTATTTAAAATAATTAAATATAAACAAATAAAAAAATATATAAAACAAATCTATTTATTTTATTTCTTACCCTATAACACCACACCAATATAAAAAGTCAACATTTTTATTTACATGTATTTCCATAATTAACATAATTGATAATGAATTAAAAAAATATTAGTAAAAATAAATATTAAACCTTCATTGAATACACCATTTTTAACACAATAATATGCACAACACACCTAAAATGAATTACACAATTACCCTCATTAATTACTAATGAATTAATTGAGATTAACAACTAAGATCAAAAATAAATTACTTCCCGCACTTCCCATCATAAAACCTATCAAAACCGCAACACACACCAGAAATCAATTACAATTACCATCATTTATTACTAATTAATCAATTAAAATTGATTAACAACTAATTATTTATTCAGAAATAAAAAATAAAATAATTCCCATCCTACCCATTTTCACCTGTAAACACCACACCACACACCTAAAATGAATTACACAATTAGCATAATTGATTTCTAATTAATTAATAACATTACTTAACAACTGCTTTTTAAATAATTGATAATACATTAATATAGACATTTAACACTATAACATCTCAATTCAACAAATATTAATAAATAACAATAAATCAATAAATGTAACATAATTAAAATAGTTCCCACCTTATTCCCCTATAAACCTACAACCCCCTATGGAACTAAAAACTCGAAACTCAAATGAAAAAAACAAAATAATAATAACTACTAAAAATAATCAAAAAAATGTATATAATTAAATTACTTCCCACCCTATTCCCCTATAAACCCACAACCCGCTATAGAACTGAAAATTAGAAATTCAAATAAAAAAAATAACTACTCAAATTTTAACACAAATAATAAACTACCTGTTGGGCTTGGAAGAAACTGGCACGAGTGACTGGCGGGCACACACTATATTCCACTGTGCTACCACTAATTAACACCCCATGGTTACCCATCAGAGAAGAAAAACTGGTACAACGTACACTGGTAAAATACTCCTTAAACACTAGTGGAGAGTTATTTCCGAATGGGCACATTTTTCATAGCTCTGAAGATACCAGGTTCAGCAAGGCATCTTTTATGGATCACTTTTTACTTATTAGACTTCGCAGTACATTACCAGCGGTGATTCCGGACTTCCCGTTGGAGCCGGAGTCATTTACACCACTGTCTCTGTTGATTACAAACACTGGGGGGGGGCATTTAATTTTTAAATCATACAAAACCTGCATGGCATTAATCCACACAAGATATGCCAAAGTCCAGGAGATCTGGGATCGGGACCTGGGGCAGGACTCCCATTGGACCTTTGGCTGTACTCAAACCAAGGAAGTCTCCATGATCTGTCAACACAAACTAATACCCTTCAAATTCCTATGGCGAGTATATATGATCCCCCCGTAAGCTTAATTCGATAGATCCTTCTCGATCTCACTTGTGTCCTAAATGCAGGGCGCATCTTGTCGATTTTGTACACATGACCTGGAAGTGTGAGAAGATAAGTGGGTACTGATGAGAAGTGTATACAATTCCTTCAAATATGACACGCCTTGACCTCTAACCTTCACCAGAAGTGGCTCTATTGGGATGCGTACACAACATACGAAAACAGACACGCTGATTTACAGCTATAGCGCTGCTACTAACTAAAAACGTGAAAAAACACTACATTGGGGTAACAAGTTTATTCCCACCACTAAAGCATGGTTGAATAGCCTAATTTATTGTAACACTAGTTGTGAGCGGTTTGCATCAACTTTACTGTGACATCGAGACCCAAAGATATTTGGGGTCCTCTGAAAAACTATGTGATGGAGTTGGGTTCCACCAACCCGCCGCAGCGACCTGCAGGGGTGGTTCCTACTTGAGTGGGCTGAGCCCCCCTCCCTGTGCTCTGATATTTGGTGACACATTGGGTTTTCTTTTCTGTAATGCACGGTGACTCTTAAGTAAGGAGACAGATGACCAGATTCTCAGCAAATCCATGTACAAAATGCCATTATATAAATATTTGTATTGCTTCGTTAATCAATGCCTTTCTATTGTACTACTGATATTGTGCTGATGCATTATGAATAGGCTTTGTATTGTTATGAATATGGATGAAAATGGTAGATAAAGTTTTTTTTAAAACACATATAATAAAAATTAAAACAATTCTTATACAAAAAATACATATATTACACACGTATAAAATATATACTAAAATACACAACATTAATACAAAATCGATATTTTTAACATCTATATTTTTGCAAACAATAATAATCACTTTGATATTTTTTAAATCAATATTACTTACCTAAAATCGTTATTCATTCTTGACCATGAGAATTTATCTGTTGATATTCTTGACCCACAATATTTTTAACACAATATTTGAGTAATTTGATATTTTGGACTCAATATTCTGTCTCTGCACCAGTCTTGACTACTGTCAACCAAGAAACCTGTTGTATGATGAAATATCACCAACAAAAAAAAATTACATCAACAAAAATGCCACCAAAAATACATAGGACACAAAGTCATAGTTTTCGGTACTCCTCCCAGGCGCTTAAAGATCTGCAGCCAGAACCTCTGGTAGGTTGTGTTGTGCGCTCTTCCCTATGCCCTGAAGGTCCATTCTCATGTCTACATTGTTGCTTTCAGGCTAATCTGGATATTGGTGGTATTACTGAGGAAAACAAGCCACCTACTAGGCCCCATCCTCAAATTTCTCCACATAACTCTTCCATCAGCCTTAATATTGAGGAAACCGCGCCAGCGAACAGTTTAAAAAGTTTTCTTTTAAACATTCGCTCCTTACCAAAGCACCATCTTGACTTTTGGGATCTGGTCAATACTGTAAAACCAGATATTTGTTTCCTAACAGAAACTTGGTTAAAGCCCCACACAGTTCCTGCCATTACGTTGGGGGTTCCGAAGGGATGTAAGGTACTTAAACTAGATCGTCCTGTCAAAACTGGGGGAGATATTGCTATTGTGTATAAAGAAGAGGGCCTGAAGATCTCCCTGTTAGAACAAAGAAGCTGTCCCATGATGGAAATTATGGTCTTCAAGATCAATTCCACCCCCAGAAATCACTGGAAAGGGGCACTAGTGTACTGTCCCCCAGGGTCAAGTGTGGGCTTCTCAATTTCCCTAGTGGAATTTCTGGCTCCTTATTTAAAAGCCAAAGAAGATTTTATTCTCCTTGGAGACTTTAATATTCATGCAGACCTCCCTAGTCACCCCGATAATGCATTACTACTTTCAGATCTTACAATATTAGGGCTAGAGATCCAAAATAAGGGTCTCACACATATTGGTGGACATACTTTGGACCTAATTTTCACTAATTGCTTGAAAATTAAATATTGGTCAACGTCTCAAGTGTGCTGGTCTGACCACTATATGGGGGAATTCTTCTTCTGTGTTTTTTTTCCTCCACATCAAAAGTCTCTCCCTGCTGCTTTGCGGAGATCCTGGCACAAAGTAACACTGGATGAACTGCAGAGGGTCTGGAAGGAACCCATCTTCACAGAGATAGATGATGTTGAGTCCGGCTTAGTCAAGTGCAATAAAGCTCTTTTAGAAGCAGTGGACCTACTGGCGCCTCTGAAGCTTTATAAACAGCATTCAGTATCCAAACAAGAGATATGGTACACTGAAAAACTTAGAGGGGAGAAGCAGAAGTGCATAAAGCTCGAAAAAGCTTGGAGGAAATCACACATGGATATTAGTAAGAACGAGTACACTGATGCCCTGGCCTCCTACCATAAAAACTTAAAGATGGCCAGACGGAGCTGTCTTGCGTCACAATTGGCTGAAGCAGGCAACTCTTCCAGAGAACTCTATAAGATCCTACAGTCCTTTATAAAAACCTGTGGCCTGCGAGAGTCCAGATGACTTCTCTCAAACCCTGTGTGATGAAATATCATTATTCTTCGAGAATAAAATAGAG
Organism: Lissotriton helveticus; assembly: GCF_964261635.1. Classification (NCBI taxonomy): domain Eukaryota; kingdom Metazoa; phylum Chordata; class Amphibia; order Caudata; family Salamandridae; genus Lissotriton; species Lissotriton helveticus. The sequence continues at coordinate 1,846,152,643 of NC_136068.1, forward strand.
CTTATCTATGAGAAAATCAAACAGACAGGGATTGTTGGGAGTAATATCATCAGCTCCTCCCTGACATCACCTATTCCTCCTATGCCACCTGTGTGTGCTAGTATCTCACTTACCACATTTCCAGAGATTAATCTTTCTGAAGTTACCTCTCTGGCCAGTCAAATTAAAACAGGATCTCCTTCAGATCTCTTGCCAGCAAAGATGGTGGGCTCTTTAGGGAATCTGCTCCTACCTGGAATTCAAACAGTGATCAATCTCTCCCTCAGAGACGGGCATGTGCCAGGTGAATGGAAGAGAGCGGTAGTGAACCCTATTCGAAAGAACGCAGCCCTGCCATGGTCAGACCTTTCCAATCTCTGTCCTATCTCCCTAAATCCTCATATCATCAAGATGATCGAGAAACATGTGAATACCTATCTAAGTTTATCGAGGCAGCGAGTGGTCTGGACCATTCTCAATCTGGGTTCAGACCTAACCACAGCACCGAGTCAGCCCTCCTCTCCGTGACCAATACCATCAGGTTGGGACAGGATAGAGGAGGCTCCATGATCTTGGTGCTGTTGGATTTATCCGCCGCCTTCGATACGGTTTCACATGACATCCTTCTCGGTCGTCTGCAGAAGGTGGGAATAGGTGGTTCGGCTCTGGCCTGGCTAAAAAGCTTTCTCTCGGGTCGATCACAAACCGTCAAGTTGGGCTCCCATCAATCGATCTTTAGGGAGCTCACTAAGGGGGTCCCACAGGGCTCATGCCTAAGCCCTACACTTTTTAATGTGTATGTGGCCCCCTTGGCGGACACTGTGAGAGAATATGGGTTCACCCCAGTATTGTATGCTGACGATACTCAGCTTTTGTTCCCCTTCCATACCCTGACACCGGCAATTAAACATGCATTTGCCACCGGTATGAGAGCAGTATCTGATTGGATGACCTCCAATTGCCTACAATGCAATATGAGCAAGACGGAGGTCGTGCTTTTTGGAGAAGCCCCCCTCCTATGGTCGCCTGAGTGGTGGCCAATGGATTTAGGAGCTGCTCCCTGTCCTAAGCAGATAGTAAAAAATCTGGGGGTGCGGCTTGACCAGGCGTTATTACTAAAGGAACATGTGAGTCTGGTGGCGGGAACCTGTTTCAGGACCATTGGGCTCCTGAGGCGTGTGTTCCCGTTCCTGGATGACTGCTACAGGAAAACACTGATTCAGACATTGGTCGTCAGTAGATTGGACTACTGCAATAGACTACTCCTATCAGCCAACGAGGAGCAACTGAGCCGTCTGCAGGTAGTCCAGAATACTGTGGCCAGATTAATCCTTGACGCTCCTCCTAGGTCCCCTTCACGCCCTCTTTTGCATAAACTCCACTGGCTGCCTATCCGCCAGCGAATTGAGTTTAAAGTGTGTTGTGTAATTCACAGATGTCTTTATGGATTTGGCCCTAAATATCTGGCTGAATTATTTCAGCTCATTGCGCTCTACAAATTACTATTGCTGCAGATCCCTTGGATTAAGAAGGCAAGACAAGGGGGTCGTGCACTGTCTTATAAGGGCCCCACTCTATGGAACACTTTGCCTCTTACTTTAAGACAAATTACTAATCTACATGCCTTTAAGAAATCCTTGAAGACTCATCTGTTTCCGGTTGTATAAGATCTAGGGCTCTCTATGACTATGATACTGATCTGGCATCTTGGAAGATCATAAGCGCAGAGATACCTTTTGGGGTCGATTCCTGCGCTATAGAAGAACATAAAATAAAATAAATATCAACTTTATATACTTTGTATGTAAAGGACGAAATGTCAAGTACATAAATATCAAAGACCATAATATTGTCATTAAAAGGGTAAATATGTTAAACTACTATACATTATAAAAAATCTAAAATTTATAGTAACTTAAAAAAAAGTACGGTTAAAAAATATATAATGAAAATATCAAAATTCATATACAAATCTATAACTAACAAAACAAAAATTTGGAAATTAAGTTATTATTTTAACATAAATAAAAAAAGAAATGCATTTACAATGTTTTAATACTCATAATTGCAAACCCTAGAAGATAAAACAACGTATACAATAACATTAAAATAAAAGAATAAAAAAAGAAAATAATAATACTACAAAAATATCTAATAAAAATTGATTTACAATAGCTTAGTTTTAAAAATAAATATGAAAACAATTTCAAAAATATCAGTTAAAACAAATACAATTGGAAGGGTCGAATTCACTACTACTCCCACTGCAACCTGACCAACAGCATGGAAAGTGCTGGACTTTGGATTTTCTATTTCCTCTCCAAAGTAAGCAACAGTAGGGAAAGTTTTGGCCTGGAAAGGGATTTGATTTACTATTACTACTCCGATATGATCAATGGTAGAGAAAGTGTTGGTCTATGGAGTATACATCACAAAGAGAGGGGGGACCTAAGAGCTATTAAAGGTCCAGTGTCCATGCACTTAAGGCATACATTGTAAACCAAAAAAAGACACTATTTATATTTATTTATTTATATTGTTTAGTGTTTTCTATAGCACAAACATGACCCTACAAAGGGTGTCAGAGAGCTTTACAGGAGCATTTCAACAATCCAAAACTTATGGTGTACAAGACATTACTGATTCACGAAAACATTTTAATTTCAGGAAAGCATATAAACATACTTAACAGTCAGCAGTTAGATTACCATAAAGCAGCTTAAACCATAAGACGACTTGAGAGCATATATACAAGCCCATAAATGATAATCAAAAGTCTTGTGTTAACTTTGAAACAAAAGTGACATGTTTATAGCCAGACGATCGGCTATAAGGATTCATGGAAGAAACTTCCTCATATAAAATTTTGCTTCCTTTTTTAATGCTGTGAATGATGGAATTCTTTTAATGTTGGGGGTGGGGGGAATGCGTTCCAAATTCTCGGTGCTGCCCCGGAGAACGCTCAGTCATAAGTTCTTTTCTTGTAAAAACGAGCCGGTTTCAGTAGTAGGTCAGATTTTCTATTCTCACTACAACCTAAGCAACAGTAGGCAAGGGGCTGGAATTTTGAGGGACAGACAAAGGGGCCTATTAGGTTGGCGGGCAGTCTTACGTCCACCCGCCCTGCGGTGGCGGTCCTTCCGCCATCATAAATACCCCCTTATTTTTCCCACTCTTATGTAAACAACAGTATGGAAATTGTTGGACTTTTGAAGGGTCAGATTTACTATTACTGCTCCAGCCTGAGCAACAGTAGAAAAAGTGTTGCAATTTGGAGAATTCAGATTTACTAATCATACCAATCTGTGCAACAGCAAGGAAAGTATTAGACTTTGGAAGAGCCAAATTTACTTTTCCGCTCCAACGTAAGGAACAATAGAGAATGTGGTGGAATTTTGAGGGGATAGATTTCCTATTTCCATTCCAACATAAGCAGCAGTAGGGAAAGCATTGGATTTTTGGGGGGTCAGAGCTCCTATTCCTACTCCAGCAAAAACAACAGTAAGGAAAACTTTGGAAAGCTCAGACATTCCCAGGCCTAATGGGGAAATAAGTGTTGTGCAAGAAAGCAGTTGTTGGATAGTTGTTAAAAAAAAAGTATCCCATTTTTGCACTTTGTATTTTTTGGAGGTAGGCCATTTGTCCTAATTTTTGTAGTTTCAACCTGCTTTCAGTTTGTGGTGGAAACAGGTGCAAAACCAATGGGAATTCCCGAAAACTGTACATGTTTGAAAAGTAGACAAATCTGGGATTAAGCAAGGGGCATTTTAGTAGATCCCTCAAGATTTTTCCATAAAAACTAAGGGGCCCCTTACGATGGAGGGCGGACTTTGTCCGCTGCCACTGCACCAACCGCCAGAGGTGCGGCAGTCCCACTGTGCCCATTAGGATGCGACCGCCATCCTGGCGGTCACATCCCACATATTTAACATTGTGGCCGGCGGTGCTGTAAGAATATGTTGAATATGCATGTTGTGCATCAGCATGCACAACGTGACAGGCACCATGCAGTGCCTGCTACCTTGTGTATGCCAATGAAGTGCAGCCCCTCACCCCCGCAGCCCACCGGGGGCCTGCAAAGGGCCCCCAAAGTGAACTCCCAATGCCTTTTCATGCAGAGTCTCCGCCATGAAAGGGCATTCTACCCCACACATCGGAGGCACCGCCACCATATTATGGGCCTTTTCTTCCCGGCAGGCAATCATGACGATTGCTGGCAGGCAGAAAAGTGGTGGACGGTCTTTCCGTCCACCGCGATACCCCCCGCCATGCTAATGTGGCGGGGTAAATGGCCATCAGGCGGGGAGTTATCGTGGGCAAATCGCCACCGCCGGTCGGTGGCGATCCGCCAGAGATCATAATGGCCTCTGACTGTTAAAATAAAAACATAAGGATAATTCATAGTGTGATACATTGGGTTGTTGGTTGACTGGGGTGAAAGTCCTGGTCAAGCAACAGCCACAATCCTTGTCAGAGTAAGGCACAAGCAAACCCCTAAATAGCCTGTGCTTACCTCCTGGGAAGCTGGGCACAGAGCAATCAGGCTCAACTCAGATGTAATATGTAAAGTATTTGTGCAACACTTCAAACAGTAATACAGTGAAAACACTCTACAAATGGAGCCCACAACATATTTTTTATAAATAAAACAAACCAAAAGGTAACAAATTAAATTATCAGAAACAAATAGTGCCAAAAGCACAAATTTCTTCAGGGAACCTCTGGCCATGCCGCAACGGGACAAAGTCAAAAGTTCAAGCCGACCACGATGGAGGTTTGGTCGGTTACGGGAACTCAGTTAGGCCAGCTGAACAGAGTACCTTAAGTCCTGGGAGCGGAGCGTGGCATGGATCCAGTGAAATATCCTTGCAGCTGAAGTGATGCATTGGTTCGGGGATGGAACGAGGCTCTGCCATTCCAGTCCTGTTGTATACCACTTCCAAGAGTCAAGGACTAGGGTGCCACCTCTTGGCATGGTTGACTCACAGATGGCAGAGTCCAGGTGCAAGGAGATTGGATGGTTGTTATGTCCCTGAGGCTTCAGATCAGGAGGCCAGCCAACTAGCCCTTGGAGCCGCTCTGGGTTCAAGAGATGCAGGTCCAGTCCTTTTCATCCAGGTAAGAGGGCAGCAAGCACCAGGTCAGGAGGCAAAGCAGGAGTCCATCAGAGTTCTGTCCAGTAGATTGGCCGTCCTTCAACAGTACAACAGTCCTTTTCCTGGCAGAGAATCCAGAGTTCCAGAAACGTACTGAAGTTGTGTTGCCTGAGCTCCTTCTTTTATACACAGCTGTTCCTTTGAAGTGGGGAGACGCTTCTAAAGGCATGCCTTCGAAGTGCACAGTTGCAGTGCCTTCCATGAACTGGCTCTAAGCTAACTACAGAGCGTATGCAGCCCTTTGTGTGGAGACAGGGCACATCCTAATCAGGTGTAAGTGAGGCTGGGTCAAGCTCCTCCTCCCATCCTGCAAGTGACGGCCCACTCAGTTACATCTAAGCTGCCATTGTGTGTGGCTATCTAGGAATAATACACAAAGCCCAACTGCCACCTAAAACCAGTCATGTGACCAGGGACAGCCTGCAGGCACCAAATGGTTAAGGCAAGAAAATGACAACTTTTGAAAAGTAGCAAACACAAAAAGATGATGGACGGAGTGCTGAAACCTTTGAACCACTCACCCCAAGTCACAGATCTGAGTTGAATCCATTGTTCTTTTGCTCACTCTGCCACCCCAGTCATATGCAAATCAGTCCTGACCCTGTCTATCATGGGAACAGTCCAGCCCAAACTGCCAGGCCAGGTCCTCCCTGGACCGGAAACAGGCATCCTGGGACCGGTTTTGGCGTATTACCCCTCATCAGCCAGGCTAGATTGAATTCAGTGGCACAGCGAGCAAGTGACCCATGTCTAGCCATACCCATGCCCACTTACGGCGAACAATGCAAACACAATAAGATGGGGCACGGAGTGCTGAAACTTTTCAACCACTCATTCTGAGTCACAGATCTGGGTTTAATCCATTGTTGTATTGCTCACTATGCCACCCCAGTTTGGACCCAGTCATATGTAAATTATTCTTGACCTTGTTCCATCCCGAACTACCAGGCCAGGTCCTTCCTGTGCAGAACCAAGCATCCACTGACCGGTTTTGGGGTTCTGGCAGAACTCTGCCAACTGGTGCATGGAAGAGATTTTACCTGCACTCTGCTTGCAAGCAGCAGGTTGGTGAGCTCCAGCGAGAATGTGCATATTCTAGCATAATTCTTGTAGTCCCAGTATATAGGGAGACCCCTGGCTGTCTGGTTGATAAAAGCCACTGATGTCTTTGATGCCCTCTGTGACGAATCTGGACCTTGGGACACTGTTTGTAATTAAGTCTTGGGAACCCATTACGGTTCTTGAGGTGACAGGTGGAACACTGTTGGCAAGATTTTACTGTCTGATCATACGTCCCAAGACATTATGATATCTAGTATTTTTTTTTGCTCTTGATCTGCCCTATTACGCCCTCCAATTAAATGACAGCACTATTTGTCAAATATGCTGAAATAATAGCTGGGTCTGGCTTATGGTGTCTTCTCAGGCCGGTGATCCATGTCGTGAAGTGGCCTTTTGTAGGGTTGGCGTACTGGTGCTTTCACCAATCATTTCGAAAATCAAGATGTTGCACACACGCCTTGATTCCCGTTCTCACTGTTTATTTTTCTTTTGGATTCAAGCACTTTCTGAAATCCATTTATTATCAGTACTCAAACATTTGGGTGCCCCAAAACGTTGCCGAAGTCAGTGCTTTTCCAGTGTTCACAGCGAAACAAAAGGGGATGATGGACGGAGCGTTTGAGCAAATCAAACACTCATCCCCAGTCAACTGATCTGGGTTTAATCCATCACCATTCTTTAGCTCACTCAGCCACCCCAGTTCAGACATGGCCATATGCAAATCAGTCTGACCCTGTGCCTCATGGGAACTGTCCAGCCCAAACTGCCAAGCCATGTCTTCCCTGGACCGGAAACAAGCATCCTGGGACCGGTGTCGGATTCATAATCCTCATCAGTCAGGCTATCTTGAATCCAGTGGCCAAGTGAGCAAGGGACTCACATCTGAGCATATCCTGCCAATTTAGGGCGAACAAAGCGAAACAAAAGGGGATGATGGAACGGAGCGTTTGAGCAAATCAAACACTCACCCCCAGTCAACTGATCAGGGTTTAATCCATCACCATTCTTTAGCTCACTCAGCCACCCCAGTTCAGACATGGCCATATGCAAATCAGTCTGACCCTGTGCCTCATGGGAACAGTCCAGCCCGAACTGCCAAGCCATGTCTTCCCTGGACCGGAAACAAGCATCCTGGGACCGGTTTCGGAGTCATAATCCTCATCAGCCAGACTATCTTGAATCCAGTGGCCAAGTGAGCAAGGGACTCACGTCTGAGCATACCCTGCCAACTTAGGGCGAACAAAGCGAAACAAAAGGGGATGATGGACGGAGCGTTTGAGCAAATCAAACACTCACCCTCAGTCAACTGATCTGGTTTTAATCCATCACCATTCTTTAGCTCACTTAGCCACCCCAGTTCAGACATGGCCATATACAAATCAGTCTGACCATGTGCCTCATGGGAACAGTCCAGCCCGAACTGCCAAGCTATGTCTTCCCTGGACCGGAAACAAGCATCCTGGGACCGGTTTCGGATTCATAATCCTCATCAGCCAGGCTATCTTGAATCCAGTGGCCAAGTGAGCAAGGGACTGACGGCTGAGCATACCCTGCCGACTTAGGGCGAACAAAGCAAAATAAAAGGGGATGATGGACGGAGCGTTTGAGCAAATCAAACACTCACCCCCAGTCAACTGATCTGGGTTTAATCCATCACCATTCTTTAGCTCACTCAGCCACCCCAGTCCGGTCCAGGGAAGACATGGATTGGCAGTTCGGGCTGGACTGTTCCCATGAGGCACAGGGTCAGACTGACTGATTTGCATATGGCTATGTCTATACTGGGGTGGCAGAGTGAGCTAAAGAATGGTGATGGATTAAACCCAGATCAGTTAACTCGGGGTGAGTGTTTGATTTGCTCAAACGCTCCGTCCATCATCCCCTTTTGTTTGGCTTTTTTCCAGTGTTCACAGCACCATCTCGAACGTGAAGTTATTAACAAGCACTGGTAACTCCATTAGGTTTCGCCTATGGAATTTGTAATAAATTAAGATGTTTGGGAGCAGTGTATGAGTGCAGAGAAAAAGTTTGAGTGTTCTCTGTTCACGATGAGTGGTGTGGGAATGAAGGCTGATAAGTGTCTGAGTGCAGGGTGAAAGTGCCTCAATGCATGGTGATTTAAGTGTGTTCAGTGCCAAATGAGAATTGTGTGAGTGTACAGGGTGAAATATGTTACCCTGTGCAAGGTAAGTCGTGTGTGAGAATAGGGTGATCCGTAGGCCAATAGTATAAATGCAAGATGAGCGGTTTGAGTTCAGGGTAAGAGGTGTGGGTGGAGGATGAGAGGAATGTCAATGGTGTGTGAGTGCAGAATCAGCACTTTGTGACTGGTGAGTGAGCATTATCTGACTGTCACAGAAATGTCAGGGTCAAGGTGCAGACAACTGCGGCTCATGCAGGTAACAGCGGTGGGGAGGTGGGAAGAGGTAGGGGGTATTTCAAGGGACAATGCCAAGGGAAAAATAAATAAATAATTAATTTTCCCTCACCATCGTTCCTTGAAATGTCCCCCACCCGGCCTGCCATCCCACCGCTGTTACCTGGACGGACCACAGGTGGGTGCGGAGCTGAGTGTGCAAGGTGATGGGTGTCTGAGAGTAGGTTGAGGGAAAGAAGGGATCACAACAGGAATATGTTGAAAGGCGTGCATGATTCACAGAAGCGTTTTGTGGGTACATAGCCACTCCCTGGTGAGCAACAGCAGGCATCACGTGTAGCATAAACAGCAGAAGCAAGCAGGGTTCCATCCAGCTGTGCTCTCACGATGTGTAACACACCAGTCTCCAGCAGGCAGTGCCGGCTTTAGGGCAGTGCGACTGGTGTGGCCGCACTGGGCTCTGACCTGTAGAGGGGGCACTGACCTCAGACAGGGGCAATGTGTTTAACAATAACTTATAATTGGAGAGATGAGGCATACTTTTGCCTGGTGGTAGTTAGAGAATCTGAGGAGGCAGTCATAGGGCGTGGGGGCGCCAAGAATGATTGTCGCACTGGGCGCCACCAGTGCTAAAGCCGGGCCCGCCAGCAGGCTCTCAGAATAACGCGCAATCAATCAATCAATCAAGAAATTTTATATAGCGCGCTACTCACCCGGAGGGTCTCAAGGCGCTTGGGAGAGGGGGGTCTGCTACTGCTCGAACAGCCAGGTCTTGAGTTTCTTCCTGAAGGAGAGGTGGTCTTGGGTCTGACGGAGGTGGATGGGGAGGGAGTTCCATGTTTCGGCTGCCAGGTAGGAGAAGGATCTTCCTCCCATGGTGGCTCTTCGGATGCGTGGAACGGCGGCGAGGGTGTGGCTGGTCGAACGAAGCTGGCGGGTGGGAGTGTAGAAGGTCAGGCGGTTGTTGAGGTACCTGGGGCCCAGGTCGTGGAGCGCCTTGTGTGCATGGGTGAGGAGTCGGAACGTGATTCTCTTGTTGACGGGGAGCCAGTGTAGGTTTCTCAGGTGTCCGGAGATGTGGCTGTTACGGAGGATGTCCAGGATGAGTCGTGCGGAGGCGTTCTGGATGCGTTGGAGTCTCCTCTGTAGTTTGGCTGTGGTTCCGGTGTAGAGGGTGTTTCCGTAGTCCAGTCGGCTGGTGACGAGTGCCTGTGTGACCGTCTTCCTGGTTTCGGTGGGGATCCATCGGAAGATCTTCCGGAGCATTCGTAGGATGTTGAAGCATGAGGACGAGACGGCGTTGACTTGTCTGGTCATCGAGAGGGAGGAGTCCAGGATGAAGCCCAGGTTGCGTGCGTGGTCCGTTGGTTTGGGTGCGCTGCCCAGGGCAGGGGGCCACCATGAGTCGTCCCAGGCGGAGGAAGATGGTCCCAGGATGAGGACTTCTGTCTTGTCTGAGTTGAGTTTCAAACGGCTGTTCTTCATCCACTCGGCTACTTCTTTCATCCCTTCGTGAAGGTTGGTTCTGGCGGTGGCTGGGTCGTTGGTGAGGGTCGCAAGGCACTCAGACACGTTGTCTAGTACTACAACTAGACTTTAAAGCGCAATCTGCAAAGGAGACAGTCATAAACAGTGAGGAAGGACTGAGCCTAACAATTGATTTCTAAGTTTGTGCCAAATTATCTACACCGCAAACAAACGAGTGCGGCCTCCGACTAAAACAAATGACCATTTCCAAGGGGCGGAAATAAACTGTATTTATGTTTTTGGGGAAAAAGCTAATCATATCCCACCGTTTCTAAAATAAACAGCAGTTATCAATAGTAAGAGAATAGTGTGCTGCTCTTACAAGCAGGACAGAAACACAGTGACCAGTTCATTACTAAATGTATTCTGCTACCAGGTTCTGAATGTCGCTTAAGGAAACTTTTAAACCAGCTTCTCACTCTAACAAGGGCAGCAAACACCTGCCTGCCTGCCCTAGGAGAGAGGGAGTTGTTTTGCTTAGCTCAGAAAAGCCTTTTGAAAGAGAATACAAAGTAAGAAAGAAAAGCTCAGAACTGAGACATGGAGAAAGTAAGCGCTTGAAGAATGTGAATTGTGAGTTTGGGGGTTGGGGCGCTCTCCTCCCTGCACATTCTAAAACAGTTAAAAGCAGGAAATTTGAAGGGCAGCCTTCATGTGTCTTTAAACAGATGAAGAGCTCCACGCAGAAAATAATACTCACAGAGCGGGTGGGAAATAGAGAATGGTTTTAACGGACAGGGTGCAAAACTAGAGTATTCACGTAGTAGGAGTCGAAAGGACGGTGCTAACTAGAAGTTTATTTCAAGCGCCCTGTCCGGTTACTGAGCAGTATGACAATGAAAGGTGATCATCATGTGGAAACGAGCAAAATCAATGCATACATTTAACTTTTGTTTTCTCTTGTTTGCAGTAAATTTAAACACACAGAACCACAGATCTTACTACTTCAAAACAGAGATTGTGAACCCCCTTATTAGTAATTCTATTTCTCTCAATGTGGGGCAGGTTTACAAGAAACTGATGCATCTGCATAGATGCGTCAGTTTCCCTTTGCCAACCTGCGGAACCCTAAGGAGACCATGGATGCGCCGTATTTACAATACGGCGCACCATGATTGACAGATGCATCATAAATTCTAAACGCACATCACACATTACTGGAGTTGTATCACAAGCATGACGCAACTCCACCAATGCATGGGGAGGCCTATTCTAAATTCACTGCGTCACTCCTTATGCCTGCTCCAAGCAGGTGTAAGGTTTTGAGGCAGTGGCGTCCTAGAAGTGGTGCAGTGAAATCTTGTAGATTTCACTCCATCACTTCTACAGGGCTTTTTAGCATGGTAACGTCCACCCTGCATACATTATACCTGACGCAGGTATAATGTGTCGCAGGGCTTTACAACGTGACGCATCTCACTAGATGCTTCACATTGTAAATGGGCTGAAATGTGGTGCATTGTTTACGCCGCTGCTGCGTCACAAAAAGTGACGCAATGGCGGCACAAAAGTGACATAATAGGTTTGCAAATCTGCCCCTAAATTTGTGTGCTTGTTTCACATGGAAAAAATCACATTTCCAAGCATGGCAGTCATTTGTAATTGCCTCTCTGTCCTAATCCTATCTCTAGATCTTGCAAGAGTATAAGTTTTGCTTACAATAAAAAAGACAGCCTCCTGTCATGACATCATTGACAATATTTGCATATCCAAGGTGCTCTGCATTTTCAATTTAATAAAAGGCAATGTTGTTACAAAGATGTTTTTGTTAAAATGTGAATAAATGCACTAGACATCAAGTACTACATAAGAATCAGTAGTCAAAGACAATCTCACGGTTGAAAAGCACTCTCACTTTGAAGTGTTATGAAAAGTAGACTTTCTATAGCAAAGTGATAGTCTTCACATTTATACTCATTTTGGCACACATATACTTAAATTGGAACTTGGAACTTGAGTAAACAGTGAGAGGCCATAAGTGCAAAACCTTAACAAAAATGGTTCCTGAAGTAATCAGAAGGAAGCTGGAACTGTATATTCTTAAGTTACTTTATTAAGTTAAGATGTTAAGTCATAAGTTATAACGACAACCCCATCAGGAGCAGCTGTCCTGCAGCTCAGCCCTCACCCAACTGACATTCACAGCACACCAACATTCCAATCATCTAACATTCCACAAGTCATACATACAAGCTGAGCAGCAGGAAGATATAAGATACAACATTATCTCCCTTCGTTGGGAAATTAAAGAAAACAAAAAAAAAACATTGACAACATGTCAAATACAATTGATCAATAGACTCAATGAATTTAAACAAAGCACCAGTAAGATGAAATGTGCAATATATTCAATAAACAATAGGTACCCACATACCTTACTTCACAACCAAAGACACAAAAACAAACAGACGCAAGAAGACACATCCTATCCCTTTCCATACAGACCCACGTGCACAACAGTCAGAACAGGTATCACATGCAACACATTACTCCCTGAAATAAGCAACAAAACCACATCCAACATCCATATGCCACAAACCATACCAGTTGGCCAGACCAGTACAATAAGCAACACACACCCGAACAACCCTATACACCAAATATATCAGGAAACAACATGTACACCTCTTAGCAAATTAACAAGCACTCATGAACCCATTCAAACGCCAAACAACACAAGACAACCCATACACACGCAAGACAACCATACGTGCGAGGGACACTACCAACGCAACCTTGACGCGCGAGGCAAAACACATACCCAACACAACCCTGACGTGTGAGGGACACTACTGCCAACGCAACCATGATGTGCGAGGCAAAACACTCCCAACACAACCCTGACGTGTGAGGGACACTACTGCCAACGCAACCATGACGTGCGAGGCAAAACACACTCCTAACACAACCCTGACGTGTGAGGGACTCTACTGCCAACGCAAGCATGCACACAAGCATGACATGCGAGGCAAAACACACACCCAACACAACCCTGATGTGTGAGGGACACTACAAAAACTACCAAACTACACTAGAACTGAGTGACACAACTACATACATCTCATACTACTCAACCAAAGACTAAAAATAAGGGACTTACACTACTGCAGTCCCCCCCATACACAACACGAACAAATAAAAGGCTTACCACCCATACATAACACCTTCACAAACCTAAACCCTGTTGTGGTGAAGTCCTGAGACCTTCGACACAAGCATGTACTTCTGACAACATTCTTATGTTTTCTGTTGCGTTTCCAGTTCTGGGACACTTTCCTTTTTTTAGTCACTTCTGGGTTCACAGGCCCACTACTGTACAGCTTCTTCTTAATTGACAAACTCGCTGCTGTTTCTGGGACCTTTGTGCAGATCCTGTAACTTGAGCCCATTTAACTCTTCAAAACGGTTTTCATCTGTTGACCAGGTTGTTTAAACATTGATTTCCATGAGCACTGTTGCATTATTACGCTGTTGCTTTCCATTTCCCTCTTCTCTTATTTCCACAATAATTATCCTGGGTCCCGACTGTCTCAACATCCAAATGAACAGCGAAGTCTCAAGAAACCATGCAGGCTCTCTACGCGCTTCTAATGATGGTTAAAAGCAAATATTACCGTGCACAAAGGCCTCCTGAACTGCCTCTCCTTCCGACAACTGCTTCGGTGTTTCCTCACGAAGAGTAAAAAGTTCAAGCCGTCTCTCTTCTCCGTGTTCCCTTCGCGTTACTTAGCAACCATCATTGTTGCTATGAAAAGACTGAAATGGAGGCACGCATCTCAACGTCGTGCCGGTTGGTTCACACAAACGCCGCACATTTGTCTTCTGTGAATGGAGTGATGAGTCATCACAGAGGACGATGCTGAAGGCGACTGATGAGGTAAACCCTGGGAGTTTAAACCGGCTCGTTCCGATTTTAAAAGAAAACAGTAACCGTTATCTTTTCCTTGCTAAATGTAACGGTAAAAATGATAAATACTTTACTTTCATTCCCAATAGCTCAAAAGTACACGACTGTCTTTTCCATCCGCTCAACATTCACGTTATGACACCACAGCGCCGTTCCTTTTTCCCTCTTTTTTTTAACCAAAAACATAACAAAACTAAAAACCGAGGCTCGATTTCCTGCCTCCGAGTTCAAAACTACTGCAAGGTCTAGTGCACTTTGGGTTAATTTAATGATGCCTCTACTTGGTAAAAAGAAAACGCTGTAGAAATAATGCACTTCAGTTTTTTTCCAAAAGTAAGCGCCCTTCCCTCTTCACAGAGGCTCGATTTTATGCCCCCGAACAACCAGTAAATTTCACAAGAGTGAGTAATTTGTTTACGCTAATACAAATGTCACTAAAGATTTTCCCCGTGACTCAATCTTTGCTCTCAAACAGTGCTGCTGGCATTAATCACTTTGATTAGCGCTGAAAGTTCACGCAGAGTCATCATACACATTTCTCCGAGGTTCGAATTACTGTCATGGGTCTGGCAAACCTGGGTTTCAGGGCGACCGATGTCCGGGTCACTGATGGGGTTAGATTGCCAGACAACACTCCAGACACACTTTTAATTTAAAGTCATTTACCTCGAGTTTTCGTTGTTTTCCGATTTACAATACCTTTCAGGATTCCTTTTCCAACCAGCTTTGACTTCCCTTTTTGTAACAGTCAAGTCTCTGTTTTGTCTTTAATTTTCCTTGAATTTGCACGCACGGGTTCTTCATCAAATCAAGCTTTGACTTCTTTTCTTTGTTCCAGTCCAGTACTCCTTTTCTTTATAGTTACTTTTTTTTTTATTTGCACGCGTAGATTCTTCTTCACAGTGATCACCAAATGTCGCCAAATGAAATAATCAGAAGGAAGCTGGAACTGTATATTCTTAAGTTACTTTACATTCACAGCACACCAACATTCCAAACATCTAACATTCCACAAGTGATACATACAAGCTGAGCAGCAGGAAGATATAAGATACAACAGTTCCACAAAAGCAGATGGAAACAGTAGTTGGGAATGAGAAACTGAGGATCAGTATGCTACAGCCAATAGAAATAGAGGAAAAGTAAGTGACAAGCACACAAACCGATGGAAAGCAGAGGGGTGGAG
The DNA here is from genome assembly GCF_964261635.1 of Lissotriton helveticus. Lineage (NCBI taxonomy): Eukaryota > Metazoa > Chordata > Amphibia > Caudata > Salamandridae > Lissotriton > Lissotriton helveticus. The sequence continues at coordinate 1,846,167,837 of NC_136068.1, forward strand.
TAAGCCCCTTTTAAGATATATTTAATACAATAGATTTGAGAAGCACAGCAGCACGCACTGGGCAGGCAAAACGTAATGCTTTATTTTTCTGTTTGATAAAACTCTTGCAGGCAAAACGAAACTATAAAACATTGTTGTTTCTATGGGGAAGTGAAGAGAAGGGACTTTATACATCCTCGTCGCCATTGTTAAAAAGTGGGTTGATGTAGAAATTAAATTAAGGTCTTCATTTAAGATGAATAAAAGGTGTATTCCATTTAATGTAAGCAGGATACAACAGCTCACCCAGCCAACTGTCTCAAGCTCTCCTAAGACATTGATAAGAACATAGACTGAGTTCTACTCCCTCAGTTCTACTACAGAACATAACTACATCATAGACAGAGCCTGGCTAAGCAAGTAAATATATAAATAAAGATATCGCTACATGAAAATAACATGACAATATGACCAATAAGCAGATTTCAACAGCCTGCTTTTGGGGACACCCAAGTATTTGGGCAAGGGGGAAGAAAGAGCTCGGTTGGACAGCAGGACTGGGGTGCTTGGATGTGCTTGTATTGAGGTGGGGAGAAAACCATTACAGGTACATCATACCACGCACTGGATCCCCTTCTCTCCCCCCTTCTTCTCATGGACGGCTGTTTTGGGAGGATTACATTGCGCTGGTTAGCTGTTGCCTCCATTTGTAGTTGTTGTTGATAACTTATTAGAAATATCTTCTTTCCTTTTTTTAACGGTATTGCAATGATTCAGCAACAAACTCCCACACCACAGCATGCCTTCGGACCCAGGTATCACAGCTCTGATACACATGACTGGGGATTCCGCAGGGCTGCCCACTGCAAAGGGTCATGGCTTTGAATGTTGTATTACTATAATGTATGCTCCCATTTCGCAATTGGTTATACTGGAAAGCAGTGCTAGGATACCGTGCAACGGGCATTTATGTTGCCCTGTTACAATTCATACAGTAAGATGGGTAAATGTGGTAATATCCTTCTTTTCTTTCTTGTATTATCCTTTATGTCACTTTTCGAATTGTTATATGTATTAAGAATGTTACTCATGTAATGGGGAATGTTTTTTACAGTAAATAAACACAAGTTTAACAAAAAAAGTATATCAACCCCAAATAGGTCATTGTGTTTTGTCCTAAGCTGCTGGATGACATCTGGAATTGATTATGGAAAGATACGCACACAAAAGTAGACATCAGAACAATATTCACAATGCTTCTGCCCTGCGAAAGTTGCAATTTCCACTATCTTGATTTAGGAGTCACCCCTAAGGAAGTAAGTGCCCCCCCCCCGCCAAACTCTAAACCAGGCTTGTAGGCTTCATAAGAAAAACAATTCTACTCAATTCAGTAGATTTTATACAGAATGTTATTTACCAACAATAAAACATTCTTGCTGATTGGAAGCAAATTCATTTTATGAGTAAAAGAGATTGTTCACAAAATATACACAATGTCGTATGAAGTAGATGACAAACCTACATGTACACATTTGCCTTAATAAAAGGTGTACCACATTTAATCAACTGATCCAAGGAATGTGCTACAACCTGGAGGCACATTTTACCATTAGGAAATAACCTGGGAGACTGGTATTCTGCTTTCAGGCCCTCATTTAAAAGAGGTCTGCGCCACCGCAGCATCACTTTTTATGACGCTCCGGTGCGCAAGTGTCTTAATCATATCTGTGCGGCGACGCAAAGTCACCTGGTGTGGCTTTGCATGGCCTCATAGATAAGGAGTAAGGCAAGGCATTGCAAATCCCTGACTTGTCTTACTGTACCCCAAGGAGACATTCCAGCTGCGGGCGGCAATGCAGGAACTCTGGCTGACCACGGATTGTCATTGTTGTTAACAGGAAACCTCTACTGAACTGTAGGCACTTCCCTCATAGTTCAGACATGAATGACTATTAATTGTAATTAACTCCCCTCTAGTGAAGGAGTCAGCATGAAATGCAATGAGGCAACATTTTAATTGTTATGATTAATTTATTTTGTTTTCTGAACAAACTGATACAATTTGAATACCAGAAGCTGACTACATATTTGGGAAGCATTAAGAACCATATATGTGTGGGACTCCAGCCGTGCACTGGGGGAGCAGCTCAACTCTTGAACTGTGTGCTTATATGATTCACGTAGCACATTAGCATGAATTAGATCTATATAATAAACATTGCTGCAAGGTATTATTTGTATCAAAGCGAAATATTTCTGTATCAAAGATGAATGTTTGTTTATTGTATGCAGGATTTTCTTAAATCCAAACTGGCCAACCAGGCTTGGGTTGGGCTATTCATGACACCCGCTGGAGGGCGCTGGACTTGGGTCAATGGATCTACCTTGAATAAAAATATGTGAGTGTTGCTGGTTTTCTTACAAGGGGGAAAGGTTTTGTAAGTCTTATCACAATTTACATCTATTTTCAAAGAGTGCATCATTACATTTTGTCTGAGACTGACAGCTTCACACTAATATTTTTGAATGCAGACTGATACTTCTCCCATTTGATTAGTTGATTTACTCATTTAAATGAAATAATAACTTTCCTTAACAACATCCGGTTCACTTATGTATCAATTGCAAGATTAAGACTATGGACTAGGCTCATTATTTATGGGAATAAGAGCTCACCATGAGACCCCACCTGGTGGTCCACCGATCTTGTACCCAAACCCACCAGAATAGCAAATTATTGTGAGTAATGTAATCCAAGGTTCATTTGTAGAATGCTGTTTCTCACCCATGAGGGTATTCAGGTGCTGAGTGGGTGAGTGTAGGCATGTGGTGAGGCTGCGCCTAAATGAAGGTGAAGTAATCAGGACTAAAAGGGATACTACACACCTTCCCCCCTAAAAAAAAACACACAAAAAAAACAAATAAAAATCAATGAATGTCTGTATTTGCCACAAACAGTTAAGAGTGCCATAATGCCGTACTATTGACAGGTGTGCACTATACAAGTGGCAAATAACATAATATTCAAAAGTGAAGTCAATATAAATTGGCTCATGTTTGGAAGGCTGATGCATGTTTTAATGAGGGCGTACTGAAGTAATCAGGAAAGCAGATCTTGAAGTAAGAGTAATTTATTCATAGGAGATAACAGCTTATACATCCACCAAGATAGGAAAGCCAGAGAGATCTGGGCAACTCCCACATACAGAATGTAGAACGCACAATGAAACATAACAATTCCAATGAAGCAATCTAAAAGGGCTACTACACACCTTCCTCCCTAAAAAAAAAAATAACACAAAAAAAAAAACAAATAAAAATCAATGAATGAAATCACGCAATTTAACAGGAGTGTGTTTAACACGAGAACTTTTCCTTAAGGGAACATCACTAGATTGTGCATTCAACCTGTCCGCACTGCTGTTTACATCAATACTACTAGGAATACATTCTTGAGCAATATTATCACACACAACATCAGAACTTAGTGACTCTTGCCCAAAAGTGTCTAGCAAGTTCGAAAAAACCTCATCGTTATTCCTAGTTGAACTTTGTAAATTGCCACCAAACGTGTCCAACAAAGCCGGATAAGAATCATTATTAGAGTTTGATGAAGACGATTGTGAACTTGCTTTAGAGTCAGATGCCCTACATAAAGAAACCCTCCTGAAGTTCCACACTTTACCACCGTCAACCCTAACAGCTATGCTGAAAACCTCTATAACTCTGCAAGGATCAGACCATTTATTCCACCTAAAACCAGAAGTTCTTCCAAACTTGACTCTCCCAAAATCACCAACTTTAATCCTTGAACTATGATCACTCAAACGTCCAGAAGAACCCCTCATCTTTTCCTGATATTTTAAAACCTTATCTCTAATCTTAGAAGGATCAAAAGAAGACTCACAAGGAATCTTCATCTTCATCCACCAAGGTAAAATTTTCGAACCATGTTTCCTACCTTTTAATAATTCAAACGGAGATATACCCGTAACTGAGTTAGGAGAAGTGCGGTAAGACAAAAGAGACGCACGGAGAGTTTTCTTCCAGTCTAAATTGCTTTTAATAGCCAGTTGAATGGATTCTTTAATGACTCTATTGAAGCATTCCATTTGACCGTTGGCCTGAGGGTTGTAATTAGATACTCTTTTGTGTACCACACCACACCTATCAAGAAAAGAAGAAAACTCACTGTTTATAAACTGTGTACCATTATCAGACACTAACTCAGCCGGAATGCCTTCTCTACAAAATATTTCATCAAGGAACTCAACTACCTGAAAAGAATCGATCTTGTCCACCACTTTCAACTCAGGCCATTTAGAAAAATAGTCAATCAACACCAAGATAAAAACAGCCTTATTATCTGATAAATCAAGAGGACCGATAATATCAATCCCTAATTTCCTCCAAGGATACGTAGTAAACTCAATAGGAGAAATATCCATTTTCCCAGCTAATGGTTTAACAGACTTGTCACTGTTGGCACAAGGAGAACATGAACTGACCCATTTGTCCACCATTCTATCAATACCAGGCCACCAATAGAATTTGCGGATTCTTATTTTAGTGCTTGACATTCCCATGTGACCTTCATGGGCCATAAGAATTATTTTTTTTCTCAAATCACAAGGAGGAACTATCTTATCTCCTCTAGTTAAAAAACCATGATCAAACATGAGTTCCTCTTTTACTTTACACAAAGCCAACACATCACCCGATAATTTTCTTTCTTCAGGCCACCCTTGTTGCAAAAAGTTCACTACATTAGATAAACTAACGTCCCTGCACATAGCATCTCTCCAATCCGTTTCTGAGATAACACTAGACAACATGTTACATTTTACACCATTAACGTCGTCAATTGTGAATGCGACATCAAAATCAGGACAAATATTGGCAATCTCACATGAATCAACACAAGGCAATCTAGACATGCAGTCCGCATGTACATTTAAACGGCCAGTCACATATTCAACTATGCACTAAAATTCCTGTAATTTGGCAGCTAAGCGTGCCAAACGTGCCGTCAACGTAAGACCACCACCAGCAGCTAACATGTTTATCAAAGGCTTATGGTCAGTTCGCAAACGAAATTTCGTGCCCCAAAGAAATTGCTTAAAATGTTCGACCGCCCAAGTGCAAGCTAAAAGTTCCTTCTTGATAGTGGAATAGTTGAATTCTGCACCACGAAGAGTCCGAGAGGCATAAGAAACTACGTATTCCTCACCCATATTCTTTTGCATAAGCACAGAACCAAGACCAACATTACTTGCATCAACACAAACAATGCATTCTTTACCCAAATCAAAAGGTCTTAAAAAAGGAGCATTAACAATTTCTTTTTTGAGTAATTCAAAAGCAAACTGTTGCTCATTGTTCCAAACAAATTTTGCATCTTTTTTTAACAGTAACCTTAGTGAATGAACTTTAGAGGAATAATCTTGCACAAATCTGCTATAAAATTCAGTAAGGCCCAAAAATGATACAAGTTGTTCTTTACTATTAGGTGCCGGTGCCTTAACTATGCTCTGGATATGATTAAGTTTGGGTTTAATACCATGAGCAGAAATCTCATGTCCTAAATATTCTACCTTGCTCTGTCTGAATTTACATTTGGAAAATTTCAAAGTCAAACCTTTTTCTTGTACAGATTTTAATACTTTATCTAAATTCTTGTCATGATCCTCAAAATTCCTCCCATAGATTAAAATATCATCTTGGAAGGCAATGGCATTCTCACAACCATCCAGAACCTCTTTCATAAGTCTTTGAAATACAGACGCCGCACTGGCTAAGCCAAATGGCATGCGTTGAAATTGGAACATGACCTCTGGTGTTATAAATGTGGTAAGGAACTTAGAATCCTCATGTAGTAGCACCTGGTGATAGGCACTAGCCAAGTCTATGGTTGAAAAGACACAAGCACCTGAGAGTGTTGAAATCAGCTCGTGAATATGGGGTAAAGGATGCCTATCAACCCAGATTTCACTATTCCAACTGCGGAGATCAACACATAGACGAAGCTCACCATTGCTCTTAAGAGATAAAACTACCGGAGAAACCCAGAAACCCAGGGAGAGGACTCAGTGGTTCTATAATTCCTCTAGTCACTAAATCCGACAAGATTGCTTTCAATTTGTCCCGGTATGCTAAAGGTACATTCCTGACTTTATGTCGAACTGGTGTTGCACCTTCCTTTAAGATAATTTTATGTTTAAAATTTACAAATTCCCCCAGAGTATCAGTAAAAATGTTGGACTGTAAACTCATCATCCACAGGGGGTACTAAGTACACTGGTGGAGAAGCATTGGGATCCAACTTGATGCCCAATTCGTGTTGATGTGGCCAACCCAGAATAGAAGCACCTTTAGATGTAATGTAAATCTTGCCTTTAATGTTCCTATCTTTAAATTTAATGTCAGCCCACATAAAACCATCAAGATCAATTTTCTGACCAGTATATCCTCCTGGTTGCACATCAGGTGGTAACAAATTTGAAGAATCCCAGTACTTGTTAAAAATATGTCTGCCAATTATACTGTACCAGGCACATGAGTCTATAAGCATAGAAATTTCTATTCCATTTATCAAAATGTTATCTTTGGGAAAACCTTTGCATCTAGTGTCACCTACGCATAATAAACTGTTGATTTCCTGAACTTCTTCAGGATTTTCATACTCGGGATAAGTCAACAAGTTTACTTTTTGTGGCGACCTACACATTTTACTAAAATGACCTGGCTTCTTGCATTTTATACAAATTTTATTCCATGCTGGACAACCTCTGTAGTTACCCACATGATCATTTCCTCCACACCTGTAACAAATTACTTGAGTTTTCTTGCCCATGAATTTGTTATCCCTTCCAAAATACTCTTTTTTAGTTTGGGTAAAGGGAACTTTTTTTTGATTGTGAACATCCTTTACTATAGCAACTTCAGGAATTATTACCTTGTTCTTAACATCTTGGCCTCTAATCTCACTAACAAAAAGTTCTGATTGTTCGATGCCTTTAGCGATATTTAATACAGCATTAAGAGTAGATTCTGTCCCCATCCATAAATGTTCCTGAATCTTTTTACTCTTGGTCTTCATCATAATTTGATCTCTTAATACCTTGTCAAAATGTATTGTTTCAAAAGCACAAGATTCAGCCAAGGTACGTAATGCAGCCACATAGTTCTCAATAGACTCATCCTCTTTCTGTGCTCTGGAATAAAACTTAAATCTCTCCATTGCTGTGTTAATTTTCCTACCAAACCTAGTACTTAATTGTTTTATACAACCTCAAAAATATTAAAATCACCTGCACCCTCAATAGGAGGTAAGTTTTCTAATTCCTTGAGACCTGCACCTCCTAAACAATTTTTTAAAAATGCTTATTTTCTTTTGATAGAAAATCCATCTTCTTCCACTACATCTACATAGGCTAGAAATGTGGGACACCACAGGTCCCATTCCATCTTAGGATCCCCAGCAACAGGCAAAAAATGTGCAGGAGAGACAATATTATTCGACATTTCAAATAATTTCCACAATAAAAAAACGTAATAAGTTTTAAAACAAAGAAGAGAAAAAATAAGAAATCAACAAAATAAAAGTAGTCACCGTAGTCAAATTCCTTTCTTCAATTAAATTCTAAAAGCTTGATGAGAAAATAGAAATACAGCAGTTCGTTATATGCAGACGTTCGTTGTATGCGGCGGTGCTGTGAAGGCAGAAATGAAGTCTAATTGACTGTGACAGTGTAGCGTAGCGACGCGTTAAGAAATAAAAGAGAAAGAAAAATAAACAAACAAAATGGCCGCTACGTTACATCCTAGCGCATCATGCTTTGACCTCTGCGTGATGATGAGGTTACGTTGTGCAGAATGCTAACAAAGAGAATTCGCTCTGAAGGTCGCTCCTCAGTCAACGATGGAACTCCTGGAGAAGTTCAAAAGATGCACCGAGTCTTCAGTAGAAAAAATGAAGCAGGTATGAAAATGAAGTAAAGACATCAGAATGGTTCCGAAACACTTGCCTTGCTTTTCGAGAAAACGATACACGAGTTGTGGTTTGTTTTACAGGAATAACAGAGTTCGGTTTGGCAAAAGATTAAAATACGATTTGGCTATCCTCAGAAAAAAAAAAAATAACTTTAACGGTTAAAATACACTCCCGCTGGTGCAATCAGAGCACACAATTAGTCACTGCAGCTGGTGCAATCATATTACACAAAATGAAGTAAAAACATTAAAAAAAATACCTTTGAAATACGTGAACGCTGTTTCCCCAGTAAAATAAAATTATTTCAGAAGATGGGTCCTCTTCATGACATCCCGATCGTCGCCAGATTATGAAGTAATCAGGAAAGCAGATCTTGAAGTAAGAGTAATTTATTCATAGGAGATAACAGCTTATACATCCACCAAGATAGGAAAGCCAGAGAGATCTGGGCAACTCCCACATACAGAATGTAGAACGCACAATGAAACATAACAATTCCAATGAAGCAATCTAAAAGGGATACTACAGAAGGCAGTCTCAATGGTCCCGCAAGAAGAAGAATCAACTAGCCAGGTCTTCAGCTTCTTGCGGAATTCAAGAAGTAAGGAATAGGCCCTGATGCGCTGGGGTTTGGGGGCGTGGTAGGAATATGATTTACCTCCCGTTCTACATTTGTGGATGTGGTGTGCAAGTGAGAATGATGCTGAGCGCAGTTCTCTGGTGGGTATGTGAAAGTGAAGTCGGTGATTGAGGTATGCAGGTCTCCTGTTGTGTAGAGACTTAAATGCTTGTCAAAAGTTTGAACTGGCAGTGCTTCTGTAAGGGGAGTCGGTAGAGCTCTCTGAGGAGTGGTGTGGGTTCAGCACGGGAAGTCGAGGACGAGTTTAGTGGCAGCATTTTGGATGGTTTGAAGTCTGTGAAGTAGATGAGTTGGGATACCACGTATACTGCATTGCTATTGTTCAATCTGTTTGTGATTAGCGGGATGTTGCGTGATGATACGTCTGGTGGCCAGTGGGAGCCACTTAAAGACTTTACACAACATGCAGAGGATGTGGAAGGATGAGGAGAAGATGGCATTGACCTGGGACTTCATGGTGAGGTTGGTGTCCAGGATGAGGTCTAGCTTCCTAGGGTTTGCTATTCTGGTGGGTTTGGGTACAAGATCGGTGGACCACCAGGTGGGGTCTCAAGGTGAGCTGTTATTCCCGTGAATCAGCACGTTTTCTTGCTGTATAAATATTGTTATTTGACATGAGCATCCTAAAATCGTTTATGACATGATCAGTGGCTGTTGGTGACATTTTAAAGTGCTGTATGGTGTACACTTGTCCTGAATTGTAGTTAGAAAGCAACAGAACCAAGCAGGCATACCTCTTCCAAGGGTGGCCTGGGGTCAAGGGATATCAACCTAAAATTTTGAAGAACAAGTTGCAAAATGAAATGATGCACCTTGAATATCAAATTTTCCAAAAACTTTGGCTAAAAAGCTAGAGATTTAAAAAGCAATTCTGAAGGGGCCTTCTTGAAATGTCCACACCCTTCACAGAGTTTGCAGCAGTAAATAATATCCCAGGCGAATTTATAATCATATTGCGCAGTTTTCTCAGTGCTGCAAGTATTTTTTACCCTACCTGCACACATGGCACACAGTATTACTGTTTCCCAAGTCTTGCTACAGACAGCTTTGTCGCCAAAAACAATATGTGCAATAATTCACGGTTTCAAATCTTGTTCATGACTGGATAGCTTTCTTGTTAATCCCACCTCCCTTCTTTTTTTAGGTCTCGGCTATTCTATCCTGTTGGCATTGAATAGGCAAGATTATAGTAAGCGGTCCGAAAAGTCTACCTAGCTGCGGATCGCGTATGTTAAAAAACCGAAATTGTCATATATTAGGAATTGCGATTTCCATCTTGCGATTCGGTAAGAATCGCAATGTGAAAATTGAAATTTCTAATGTTAATACATCTGGCATCATTTGAGTGCATGCCCTGCTCCTTCTTCTGCTTGTGTTTCCTCCCACTGCTCCCAGGTCTGCTCTGCACTGCATCCCGAAGGTTACCCCTTGCCCTCCTCTCCCCCACTATATTCGCATTGGGTGTATTTTTTGCATGGTCTGTTTCCTGTTGTGTCTACCACCCAGCCAATCTCCTTTCTCCAAAGTGCTGTGGCATACCAAACCCCAATATTTCACTGAACCCCAATATTGTGAGACTCCAAAATTTACCTCTGATGGTTGGCTCCAACACCCTTCATCTTGTGATAAGAGTTCTGAGTTCTAGATCGAGAAAAAGTTAGAGCTTTATCATAAAATCGACAAATAGGCAATGCAGAGAGATGCAGTAAATGCAATAAAGGCTCAGATAAAGAGTACACAATTAGAAATAAAAAAACATTAAAACTCAATAAGCAATTAGCCCCCAGATTCATCAAAGTCATGTTTTGCGAGTCCTTAATAGCGAATTTTAAGGATTCGCTATTAAAGACTCGCAATACGGAATGCATGTAGAAATCGCAATATTTTTTGCAATTTCTACTGCTTCCTTATTTACGATTCGCTAATTGCTAATCGCAAATAAGGAATGGCTTCCCATTCATTCCTATGGGCCTAAAGGCCCATAGGAATGAATGGGGAGTCATACCTTATTTGCGATAACAATTAGCGAATAGCAAATAAGGAAGCAATTTCAAGGGTGCCAGGGTGTCCAAAGGACACCCTGTTGCACCCCTGAAATGGTAATGTACACTGGTGTTGCGCACACACATGTCCCAAGGACATGTGTGTGTGTAACATATAACTTAGAAAAATGCACTTAAGTGCATTTTTCTAAGTTTTTGCTATTTACCACGTAGTTAGACTTCGCAGTAAATAGCGGCCCTAGATTGCGAATTCGCAATTTTTTAATAGTTCATGCATTGCATTTAAGGAATCTCAAATTGAGATTCCTTAAATGCAAATAGTCGCAATGTAGCGATTTCTAAAATTGCGATTTTTGCATTTGGGATGATGCATCCCAAATGCAAAAATACCGCTTGCAAAGGGCCAGATTCTGAGAATCAAGCCCTTTGCGAGCGGATTTTGGTTTGATGAATCTGGCTAAAAGTCTCTCAATAATCTACATTTTAGACTCCAAAAGAGTACTAATAGCCTTTTAAGGGAAAGGTCAACCTCACTCATCCCCAAAACCAGTGTTTCTTATACACTTTTACATATAAACAATTACAAAAACAGCAGATTCAGCATGACATGACTTTCGTTAGCACATATTCGACAAATCAAAAACGGCTTTTAAGGTCTTATAACCCTAACCCATTTGTAAGGTAGAGGAATCCTTCTGTTCGCTTTCACAGCAACAGCAATCCAGAGATGTAAAATACAATATGAAATATTCTCAAATAAAGACTCATACAAGCCTGGTACGACCAACTGAAGTGCCTTTCAGGAAGATATATCAGGAACATGATGGAATGTTTTATTCACATACAGATCTCCAAGGAAATCAACTGTGTCACAATGTGTTGTGCTCCACGGAAACTGTGTAAAGAGAAAACTCACAGAGGGACATTAATTGGGAGGGAAAAATAAGCAGTAGCAAGTTGAGCATAAAACTAGAAACTGGGCCCATCCTAATAAAATGGTGTCTTTATGAAAATATGAACTAACTAACCTATGTTAATAATCAGACTTCTAAACATCACAATTCAATCATTTCAGGTGCAACATCCATAATTAATTGGTTACGACTATAATCTTCAGAAAAATCCTTAATATGCACAGTTTGTCACCTAAATGTTTTCACAAAAACTTGGACAGTACCTTCCCCATTCCATTCTCACCCCCTTCCAAACTTTCCGGTCCCTGCTCCATATTTCCTTTCTCTCTTTTATTTCCTGTTATGGTTGCACATCGATAATGTCGCTATTTTATTAGTCAGGCCCGGCCACAATGTGCTTTTTTGCAGCAATGTAGTCAGTGCAGCTTGCATTTGGAGCAGTGCGAAGCCTCCCGACCTATGCCACCATTGGATCCCGTGGACCCCAAACTCTTGTGCAGATGATTTTGAAAACCTGGAGGGGGTTTTTAGCCCTCTTCCCCAAGACAGGGCCCCTGGGGCCATATCCTTTGAGGCCAAATGAATTACAGAAGGGGAGGGGAGCCATGCACCTCCCTCCGCGTGTTGGTACCTGCCTCGAGGACCTCATCCCCAGAGCACAATACTTTACAGTGTCACAGGGAGCCCAGTAGAGAGACGCTGTCATTCACTGCCCGCGAAAGTATTGGAATACCCTGCTGACATTCACCCAGGCAGGGAACTTCACTGTGCTACTGCCCGACGCGAGCAGTAAAACAAAATGCTCCTCCTGACCAGACGGGAGCAAAGGAAAAGTGCCAGCTCATACCAGCACCCAGTATGGTGCATACTGGGGAGGCAGCTGGGGCCACAGAAGTCGGTTTGTTCTTTACGCAGCCCCCCAATACACCAGGGTACTCACCATAGGCCCCAGGGATGGGGTACCCAATGCCCAATTGGCTCTAAAATGGGGGCCAAATGCCCGGTCTCCATAAAAAACAAAAGCCCTCAGGGATGAGGCTGCTGTGGCCCCAAGTGGCTTGGGAGGGGGTTTTGACATCTCCTACCCTTATTAAAATGAAAGTCCCCAGGGGAAGGGGTACTCTGGCCCAAAATGGCTTAGAGAGTGGGGAACGTGCCCCCTCCACTGAGAAAAATAAAGGCTCCAGAGTTTTGGGACCTGGGTCCGAAGTGGCTCTGGGTCTCAGAGAGGGGGGCTGCACACCCACCTTAATAAAAAAAAGATTTGTGTCTATACACACACAGAAAGGACACTTAATATTTTGGCTGTTGTAGACTGCAACATTGTAGTTGTATGACACAATATTGACCTCACGAATATAGAAAGTAGATAAATATGGTCTGAAATATATTGATTATAATAATATCATCACCCTATACACCCATTCACCCATTCACCCTATACCCAAAATCACAAATATTGACTCCAAAATATATTACCGTGCTAAATATCAAAAGCACCATAATATCAGAAACAACAGTAAAGAAGCACCCAACAAAATATAGTTATACCATTAAATGAATGCAACACCACCAAAATATTGAAAACAACATTATCGACTACAACAATATTATCTAAAGTGAACAGAAATATTAATACAATTTAGTTACAATAAATAACTACTTTTAAAAATACAAAACATTGACAAAACAGATTACTATCTCCTCACAACAAAACATAAATAAATATACACCATTATAAACACAGTAAGAATAAACACATATCTTCAAAGCAATAATAGTAAAGCATTACATTTAAGTACATGAACTTCAACGTAATATACCTTTTAAATATAGATGCACTTAATATTAAAACTTAACCTCTATATGGAATTGACCAAATAAGGAAGAAACTGGCAAACATATTCAAATACTATACAACCCATTAAATAGAACTTTGAACAAAATTTCAATACAAACACTGTAATAATTGGATTACCACTATAAAATGAGCACAAAGCTTTGCAGCAAAAATGACAGATCTTCACAAAAGCAACACTTTTTTGAAATCCAGAAAGAAAACCCAAAGACCCACCATTCAAAATAGCTACAACCACTTCAAAAATTAATATAAACACATGATAACTAAATTATATTAACTGCTTAAGTGTAAACTTAATAACAACCACTGACAGTGTTGTATATCTCCAAACTGTTGTTAACAGTACAACACCCAAAACAAAAATGCTGACCTGCAAAACAGAAATTGTACTTTCCACATAACAAAATCAATGAGAGAACAAGCACAGAATATAGACATTAAAAATTTACAGAATACTATACTATTGCTTTTTATAGGAGGCCACCTACTGAAAAGGATTTTATAATAAATGTTAGAGAGCATAATCACCCCCAAAATATAACAAAAACAGAAATGAATTTTTTTTGTAGTAACTCAGAGAAGCAAGTAATAATTCCCAAGAACCTACAGAAACCATTTAAAAAAGATCCTACCACACCTGTATAGGTTTCTTTTCAGTTGCACTTATTTTTAGGTGAATGTATTCTTGTATAACCAAACTACTACTAGTCCCAACTACCCTGAAAGTCCCTTGACTCACCCACCAATGATATACTAAACTATTCAGCATACACTTTTGGCACAAGATCTGGGGGCGGGGGGGGGGGGGGGGTTTAAAATGATAAAAGAGCCCTACTATGTTGCTGATATCATTTCAACCAAAGCATTTGGAGACATCTCCCAAAAATTACACTCAGAGTATATTCACAAGAATGTGTGCTAAACATCACCAAAAAATGCTAACGTAACTTTACACAGCGCAGCCTATCGTGGGAAAAGAACCCTGTATCAACGTGGAATTCACAACACGGCGGTACCATGCGATAGTCCGCCGAAATCGCGCCCAATGTCCGCAATACAAACACAGCGATGAAGATAAACACAAACCCCTACACGTAAAAAGACGTGGTGTGCCCAAAAGCGATAAGAAGACAGTGAAAATTAGTGAGAGGCCAGCAATACCCATGTGTTATGTGGGAAAAAGCACAAGAACAACATACTGAAAATTACACTAAAAAATTACATCAACTGCGGAGTACCACAGATGCACCCTGACCCACTGCAGAGGACAAATTAACAATCAGAGGGGGGAGAGAGAGAAATCAGAATGGATTCATTCTCCCTGGGCATTATTAAATAAACAGTTAGAATCCACTCCTTGAGATTAAGGGTGTCTCCTCCACAGTGGGGAACACCTTTATGTTTTTAGGTCCCCTCTCACACCAACAGGCCCCTTGGTGTTCATCATCGGGGTCATCGTACCCCTCTACGGGGTACGGCGTGCTGCGACCTACGGAGACGTGGGAGCACTTGTTAGACTATGTGTGGTGTTGGTGAGGGGGTATTTTGAATAAATGTGACTGTATTGTGGGGTTTGGGAAATAGTGATAGTTAAAAAGAACCTGGCTCATGGGGTGACTAAAAATTATTTAATAAGCCCCCGGGCTGGTGCTGTTAAAAATGAGGGTGGGAGGTCACTACGCTGACAATGTGCGTTACCTCCTTTTTGTGTGCGTCGACATGTTTCGGTGCTAGGAGCACCTTCTTCAGGACGGGGTGCACAAATCCCCACCTTACTCACGTTTCTCTAACTAATACCAGAACTTTCTAATAAAAGTGAGGAAAAATGACAGTGCAGGTAAAAGTAATGTACCTAGCAAAAAAAGACGTTGTCTATTGATCAACCTGTAAAGGAAAGAAGACAAAAACATTTTTTCTGGTGGTCTCTCTCTCCATATCCATAGGTAAAATGTCCAGTGGTTACAGGTGACATACTATAGCTGTATTCCAGTGCTTATAGTGGGATAAAAATATTTTACAAAAAACACACTAGACTCACTGACACACAACATAGAGCACACACACTTAATGAGGAAATTTTTGATCAGATGTTTTCAAATCATTTCCTGGTCGTAACACTATTGTTGGTAAAGAGGGAAAGGACAAAGTTTGTGTTATATCCCTGTAAAGTGAGGAAGAAAAATGTCAATTTCATGCCATTACATATTTACAACATACTGTTTTGGAGTTGTAGATAAACCTCATGAGCCAAAACGTCAGGATCTGGTGTGCTAACTAGCACCTGTTTGAGAAAGAAAGACATGTTCAGGTCATGGTTTAACTTACATTCCTGTAGTGGTGGCAGTGCTCACAGAGGACAACATGGGACAACATGAACCCCACAATCCCCACGGAGGAAAACCCAGGAGTACTGGGTAAGTGGAAGGCAAATGAGAAGAGGATGAGGAAGACGGTGAACAGTCACCAGGAAAACCCGATTATCGCCACAGATGAGCCAGAATAACCACCACCAACTGTACGTCACCACCAATGTGTCATTGGCAACAAAGAGGCAAATATGGCACACCACCTAGGACCATGTGAATGCGTCGCATGGCAGAGGAGGACAATGGAAGATCACAAGAGGTCCTGGACTGATGGGAATGGCAAAACCAAGCGGTAACTCGCTGCCAACATGATAGCAGCAACGCTCCCCGGAGGAGGGGGACCAGCAGAACACCAGGAGCTGAATGACATAGAGAAGTTGTTGGCCACAGTCACCAGTCGTGAGACAGTGACAGGAGTCGGGGATCCAGACACCATCCAACATGATCCGACACCACATGAACAGGGTGCGCACGGACCAGGGAGTGGGTGGACGGGGGAGATGGGCACAATGTCACACATGCACAATTAAGCAGAGCACAGTGCACACCTAGAGTGACTCAGGATCTTGTTCCTGATTCCATGGGAATACTTCAGCACACACACAAACACCAAGTAGTGACACCTACACCATGTGCCCAAAGGGGCACGCACACAACACATCAACAAGAACACAACCAACACATGCATATGTGCGAAACACAGCCAACATGCATATACGTCGGCCACACTTACAATGCAAGAGAGTTCACATGACAAGTAGCATGGCTGCAGTCCAATCACCATGACAATGTACACGGCACAACACTGTGGTGGCAGAGTGCGGACCACAACCAGAAAGGAGCAGGTCACACTCGGACACAACCACCTGCACAAACAACCCCTGACATCAACAACACATCTGTGGACAAACCATGCCCAAGAGTCACAACTCGACAAAGAGCACAAGTTACCAAAGTCTGCAACAGCTCAGCGCCATGGAAGCACAGAACTGACAGGCACACCGCATGAAAGGGACCAGTGGCAGACAAATCAGAGCCGCAGGAGCGAATTACCCACTGTGCAGAATACGCCCATAAGTATAAATGCACCTCGACATTGAAAGCATCCTGGTACAAACAGCAACACCTCCACAACAGAACACAGGCCACAACTGTTGCTGAAAATGTGCACAACATAGCAAATCTCATCTGGCACAGCAGGAAACTATGACATGACAATGCACAAGTACAACCTATAACCTGCAAATATGTTTTAATCAAATATGCTGTGCTTTTGGACAGTTTGTGGCTGTCCCTGGCAATCACTGGACAGTACAATGTCACATGCTCATGAGAAATAATTGTCAATGATGGTATTCCTACAGACCATTCCTGCCGCAGCTGCAGTGGGATGTGGGCCATCTGCTCCATCGTCCCCATCATCGTCCGGTACATGTGGAACTGGGATCCATAGTGCATTGGTGCGTACACAGATGTTGTGCAACGATCATCTTGCACACGATGTCCGGGCTGTATAGGAGCTTTCCATCTGTGCCGTCCAGGCACCTAAAACTTGACTTCAACACACCAAATGTGCGTTCAACGATGTCCCTGGTGCGGATGTGGGCCGCATTGTACTGCCTCTGGGCAGTGTGTTCAGGTCTCGGAGGGGTGTCATCATGGAAGGGCAAAGTGCTTATCCTTGATCACCTGAGACAGTGCAGGGAGAAAAGCGTCAATACTTGGTTCGGCAGGATGTGATGGCAGGCCCACTAATCCAGTGACGCCTGTGCTGGCTGTGTGTGGGGCGAGTGTAAGCCAGACCTCAGGGAGTAGCTGGTACTGGCAACAGCTCCAACAGTCATCAGGCACTCAGACATGCAATGTCAGAACAACAAGAGGGGATGACTTAAGTCGCGCAGGGTTAGTGGCCCCGGATGCACAGCGGCCGACACGGGCTCACCACCAGCGGGACGCTAAGCAGCGGGAGACCGGGGTAGGATCATGAGGGTAGAGCTGGGTCTTGTATGTGTCAAACGTGACTTCCACGGAGTGTCTCAGGGGAGAATGGGAGGTCTACCCCTAGGGCATGATGCAGAGGGCACATGCCAGCCGTACCTGTCCATTGCTGATGACAACCCCCAGGCCACAGGCTGAGACACCAAACATGTTCCGCCGGAGGTTGACGGTCACTCACGGCGCATAGGGTTAGTGGCACCACGTGTCGCCGGCTTGCGTTTAACAGGGTTAGTGGCACCACATGTCGCCGGCTTGCGTTGAACAGGGTCAGTGTCACCAGGTGTCACCAGCTTGCATTGAAGAGGGTTAGTGGCACCACGTGTTGCAGGGTTGCGACATGGAATTATGCCTCAATGATCGAAGGGAGTCTGGTGCTGTCACAGACTTGGGGTCACTGCCATTCAGGACACAGTACCACATGTGGGTCCTACTGGGATGAAGAGGACGCCAGTGGAGTAGGTCAATGAGAAAGGAGTAATGTGGGCCAGCGTCGTGAGGGCCAGCGATGGTCTGTGGAGGCCCTCTTTGTCACATGACGGTGTCGGCAGGTGAGCAGAGCAGCGTTGGGGTGCTGGGACGGGCAGGCCTGGTCTGGGTATCAGCGTCCTGGGGTGCAGCAGGCGCACTGGGTTGGAGGCCCTGCTGCTCATGGCGTCGGCCTCATAGCGGACTGCGCGGCGTCACGCTGTCAGTGAAGTTGGCCTTTTACTCGAGATAACCACTCTCTGCGCTACTGGGTTTTTTGTACACACCCCTGCGCAGCCCTGGCTTACTCAGGGCCAACCCACTATGCTCATGCACACACAGGGACGCAGCGAGCAACATTTCCACTATCTGAGCCACGGCCTGGAGTGACATGGTTGCGTCCACTGTTCAATACTCTCCAGTCACCAGCAGTTATGGCCTGCATGGACATATCTGTGGCTTGCATGGCCATGTCTGTCCTGCACATTCCTATTCACGGATCACTTGCATCCTTCGCACATGGCTGCATTCCGCATCTACGCACATTCAGCTGTTGTGTGGCTGTGGTGCCATGATAAAGCTGTATTGTGTGCAGGGGTAGCCCAGGATCACCAATGAGTAGTGTTGTTGTGTCTGGTAGGTGGGCATGTTGATTGACATGTTGTATGTGGTTTCGTCACGTGTGCATTCCCACAGTTGTGCTTTGTGTGATGGTGGCTTTGAGCTATGTGGTGTGTTGATTTGGCACTTACCAACAAGTAGTCCTGTTCCATATGTGCCATCCTGGAAGCGCTGGTTGATGATGGACTGTCGGGAGATGTAGGAATCGTGCACACTGCCGAGGTAGTTTGCGAGGATATTGGTGTCAACTATTGCCTGCACATTGATGGAATGCGTGTGCTTTCTGTTGTGGTAGTGGTGTGCGGTACCCGCAGGGGGCACAAGTGGGACATGTGTGCAGTCTATGGCCCTCAGCACAGCCAAGAATCCAGCTATGTCGTAGGAGCCTTGCTTGGTCTCCTGCTGTTCCTGCACAGTGTGAAGGAAGTGGAGTTACTGGGGTATGAAGCTGAGGATGGCATCCAGGACAGGTGTGATGAACTTTGATAGGGCTGGCTGTGAGACCCCTCAAACTCTGGCAGTTGTTGGTTGGAAGGTACCAGGCACCAACAGGTGCAGCACAGCCAGCAGCTTTGTCTGCACAGCGATGTTGGTTCCCTGCTGTGTTGGGACCGTCAACCTGTGGGCGATCTGGGTGATGATGTGGAAGATGGCTGTCCTTTAGAGCCTGAAGTGGGCAATGACTTCCTTGGGCGTTTAGTCTGTGAGACTGCTGCATTTTTGGTAGGTCCGCTTTCTTACTCTGCGCCTCCTCTGTGATGGTCATGGGGGCGGGTCCGGGTCCTGGGGGGGGTGGCGGTCCTAGGGGTGGTTGTGGTCCTGTTGGGGCTCCAAGCTGCAAGAGGAGTAGCTCCATGGTGTCGTTTGTTATTCGGGTGTGGCTGTGCGCGGGACTCAGTTGCCTAGTGCAGGTAGTCGTCTGGATTTACTCCTGCAGGGGGCAGGTGTTAAATACCTGCTGCTATTGTGGCTTATCAAGTGGTTTTGACTTCGATCTGGCTGTTCATTGTGAAAGTGATGTTGTGGTTTTTTCGTGTGTTTTGTCACAGGAACGCCTACTCTGCATCCCATTAGGGTTAGTTGGTGGTGTCCACTGTGGAGGTAAATTTGGGGGCAGTTATAGCGGGAATACTGGCGATGTCTGCAGTTTGCACCAGCTTGTGAATGGGGTGTTAAATCAATCTCCACTCTTGATGCGTTAAGGTAGGGATAAATCAGAGATACGTCCTTGTGAATATCCCCCTTAGTTTAGAATATGAAACAAATTCCTATTGCTTCAATGAGATAACAACATTAATGGCCCTAGCATATGCATCAGTCACAGACGTAGGTAACCAGTACAACTGGCTCTAAGATTCTCCCCACTCTCAAAAACACAAACACAAACTGAGCCCCTAATAGACTATTTTGAAGATACATGGGTTGGCAGACTGCACAGTTCCGGCCACAGGCACCAACCCAAGTATCAAATACCATGGTGAAACCTATATGATAGCTCCATGGCTCA
Organism: Lissotriton helveticus; assembly: GCF_964261635.1. Lineage (NCBI taxonomy): Eukaryota > Metazoa > Chordata > Amphibia > Caudata > Salamandridae > Lissotriton > Lissotriton helveticus. Next base: position 1,846,188,184 of record NC_136068.1, read on the forward strand.
GCAAGCCACAACAAACGGCCAGGGGAAACACACCTCAATGTTTCCAAGCCATACTAGGCTGAAGCTACCCTATCCTCTATCAATTCCTAGTAATACTCAAAAAAGCACAGCTACCAACAGTTAGACTAAAACAACCTAATACCCAAATTGAACCTAAAATATACAAACACATCAAAGAAATTTGCAAAATGCTACAAAACACAGTACAAATTTTTATTAATAACAAAGGCCTACCCTACCTAAACTAAAACAACCTTAAAAAACAAACCAAAGATCTTTATTTACAGATATTAATTTAATTATTTTTAAAAATCAGTCTAATTTACATTTATTCTTTTAAATATAACGTAGCAAAACTGCAAAGTTAAAATAAATTAATATAGAATTCATAAATAAAGAAATTCCTAATAAAAGCCAGTATAAACCAAAAAATGATATATAAAAACAAACAACCGATTAGCAATACATACATTTGTTGTATTTTATTTGCAAACCAATAAATTAAAAATCACAATAAAATAATTAACAATAAAACACATTTCCCACTCATCAAAAATATAACAAATATACCTTCTAGCAGATTTCCATGATCTTCATTAAATCTGCAAAAAATGAATCCACAGAATTTGATAAAAATAACCCACAAAATATGCAAATGTACTAAACAAAAAACGTGCATAGAGATAATGCACAGTCATTTAAAGCCAACAAATCCCAAATATATAAATTAAATAAACTCTCCATGAAAAAAAAAAAAAAATGATCCTGAGAAGGGACCGTTAAAATAAATAAAATACACCCACCAGCATGTAATATATATATATATATATATATATATATATATATATATATATATATATATATATATATATATGTCCCAAATGCATTTCAAACAAATTAACATTCATTTGAAGGCACCTATCACATAATAAATTCATTATTACCGTATGCATGTTTCACCAAGGCCTATTGCACTACACTACGAAAACCAAAACTAGAAACAAACGCAAAACTATTCAAACATAAGAAAACAATAAACTAATTAAAGTTAACTACGCCTACCCATAAAAACCACTAAAGGTAACTCAAAAGTAGGCTTACCCGATCCTTAGAGCAGCAACAAGGATCAAGGCCTGATAGGAGCCATGAACAACCAAAAATTACAAACTACAAATTGAACTAACTGTGAAAATAAATGACTGCTGAATGGAAATAAAAAAAAGGTTACTTTTCCATTGAAGTCAATAAGTGGTTAATAATTAATGTTGAAACTATTATGTATTTCTAACATACAAATATGTTAAAAATATTAAAAAATGTCAAAAATGTACACATGTGCAATTTCCCCAAAATTTATACAGTAAAATAAAATATATATGGGGGAACATGGAGGCCGCTGAGTAGGAGCGGTCGGGAGCTTTTCACCTACCTGAAGGACGGGAGGAGATAGTGCAAGATAACCCACAGGACAAATTGCAGGAAAAAAAACAGGATTTTGAAAGAGACCGCAATAAACAGATAGACACTAAGGAGTAGAGGAATATGGGGTGCGGAAGACCTTGCAAATAGCGTAAAAGGTTTAAGGGTAAAACCAGAGGTTCAAGTAATATCTCCTCAAGAATTAAAAGAGCCTAACGTGGAAAAGTCGCCTACATCTGCACCTATAGTAGTAGCAAAAGCACAGTTAGAACGGGACACAGGTTTAACTCAGGGGCAAAACTTCACCCCAAAAAAAACAGTGAACACGAAAAGTAAGGAAAAAGTGAAAGGGAAGCTTAAAAAGGTGAAAATTACGCCCTCTTTACGTTCATATTTTAAAGTGCAATCTCAGAAATCAGTATCTAATACTCAAACTAGCTCTGTCACACAAAGTACCAATAGACTTTTACAACCAAAGTCGGATTCAAATAGGAAAATGAATTTGGCTTTAAAAACTGGATCTCAGGAGGATATTATCGCACAAATACCAACAAGAAACAGTTTTGAGCCTCTACCTGGCCTGGAAAATGCTACTGACTCAGATATGCACGGTCCTAATTTAATGAGTGTTCAAAGTCCTCAAGGTGTACAAAGTCAGCCTCCCTTTTTACAACCCCCAACTAGCCTCTTTGATGGAAGTACTGAGTTAGGTTCATTGCTGACACAGGAGATGCCCCAGGATTTGAGAAAGCTAATGCTTACGCTGTTATCTGAGATTAGACACTGGTTTGTTATCTCTGAGGGTAACCGAAAAAAATTCAAGTGCAATGTGATTCATTGGAAGAAAAGATCAACAGGCTAGTGGAAAGGGTAGGTGTCATGTAGCAAGCGTATGGGCAGCTTGCAGCTAAGGTGGTGGGTAACCGGATGGGAATCACTAAACTACAAAAGAATGAGCAAGAATTGAGTGATAAGATTGAATCTCTTGAAAATAATGCGAGACGTAACAACATTAGAACACTAAATGTCCCTGAAGGGTCAGAAGGGGGTGACATTAAGGCTTTTGTAGTTATGCTCATTCTAGAGCAGAATAGTGATCTTGATCAAGCCTCAGTAGAGGAGGATATACAGAGAGTGCATCGGACCCCTTTGTTGCCCGTACTGGCAGAAAGACAGCCAGAAGGATACTGGTAAATTTCAGAACATACACTTTGAAGGGAAGGATACTTTCAGGTGCACTAAAAGCAGGCTCATATAAAAAGAACGACTGGTCGTACCGTATAAGGTTGGATATATTGCGCACCACTCTCGATCGCCAATGGGAGCTCGGCAAATTTATTTCAGAACTAAGAGATCTTGGCGCAACCGCAAAAATCAGATTTCCTGCATCTATGAGAGTAATGCTGAAAATTAAAATGCATAACTTTTGAGACCCTAATGAAGTAAGAACGTTTATAGATGAGATTAAAGGACAGCCACATTAGAATGAAAAATGTATTTAGAAGCCCATGGAGGTAGGGAAAAGCTCAAATAGAGGTGTAACACTATACCTCAAGAAGAATGGGAGGGTTCCCCAGGGAGGGTTGGGTGGGGCACAGATAAAAAGTAAAAATGTAAAAAAAGACAGCAAAATTATAATTTTCACAAAGGGTGGGGGAGCATCTGGGAAAAAAAACTTTAAAAAAGGCCTCAATTGTTATAGCCTTGGTTTTGGTTTTTTAAGCTACCTAGAAAGATGTACTCTGTTTTATTTTACGGAATGGCAGCACAAACTAGACTTAGTCGCCTGAAGATTATGACATAAAATGTCAATGGCTTATGGGTCTTAGCTCGAAGACAAAAATGTTTAGAATATTTGAAGCTTCGTGACTTGGATATTATTTTTATTCAAGAATCACGTGTTGTTAAAGAGGAATGGCTAGAAATACTAAAACACCAGCCATGCTTAGACTATTGTATATGCACTTCCCAAACGGTTACAATAAAAGGGGTTGCAATACTGATTAAAAAAACCTGTCACAGTTTATTAGGGGAATCACAGGTCGACCCATTAGGAAGGTGGGTAATAGTAAAGATAAAGGTGCAGGGTATCTGGATAGCATTATTGGGCTATTATGGTACTAATATAGACGACACAACACCGTTAAAACATTATTTTCACACTTAGTGGAAGTGAATGTTCCCATCATCCTGGGGGTTGCTTTTAACACTCCTTTGAATCCAACACAAGATACTACATCTAAGAGGCCAGCAATGGTAGTCCCAAAAATGAGGGCAGAAGTAAAGCAATTAATGCAAGACCTAGGCTTAATAGATATTGGACTACAAAGGGTGTTAGAACTGGACTAGACGCAGGGAAATGCACTTTTCATAATAAAAACCATGGCCACAGGTCGAGAATTGATTTCTTTCTAGTGTCAGCCTCAATTAGTGAACAAATTAGTAAGGAATCACATATACCAGAACACGTGTCTGACCATTCTGCAGTATCCTTATATCTCGAGATAAGAAATAACATAGAAGAAAGTAGATGGACTTTGAATAGATCTTTATTGTCAGACACTACAATATTAGGAAAACTAAAGCACTCAACAAGTGAATTCTTTTGTTTTAATCTCAATTCTGCATCCTTAGATTAAGTCTGGGATACGTTTAAAGCGTATCTCCGAGGTACACTAACAGGTATCAGTACATTCTACAAGAAAAAAGAAAAGATAGAACTTCAGGCATTAGAAGAGGCAATTAAACAGGCACAGGGAAATCTAGAACATTCCCAAAATATAACCAATGAAGTAGAGCGAACAAAAGCAAAGAAAAATCTAACGGATTACTTGGAGACTAGAGTAAAACATAGATGGGAGGCGAGCAAAGTCGCGAATCACGAGTATGGGAAAGGCTGCAGCAAATTGTTAGCGTGGAAAACAAGGGCAGATCAAGCTAGGAATATAATTAAAGAAATGAATGTAAAGAAACTGGATCAGGAGTCACTGAAGAGGGAAGGATTAAACAAGCATGTACAACATTTTTCCAAGACCTTTACACAGAGAATTTAAATCCGGATATGGAACAAATAGCAGATTTTTTACAGGACATGGATCTCCCTTATCTTAGTACCTTACACGATTGAAGAAATTCATAGGATTATTAAAAGTTTAAAGAAAGACAAATCTGCAGGTCCTGATGCCCTACCCAACGAAATGTATTCTTTATTGAAAGAAGAACTAGCCCCCTTTTTATTGGACTTGTTTAATTCCATTTATATCTCAAAACAAGATCTGCCTGCATCTTGGCAATTAGCAACTATAATTGTACTATTAAAACCCAATAAGGATCCAAAGCTTTGTGAGTCATATAGACCGATCTCCCTACTCAACTCAGATTATAAACATTTTACACAAATAAATACAAAGAGATTGGAGAGGGTGGTCAGTCTTTTGATTCATAGGGATCAGAAGGGTTTTATTAAGGGTAGGCACCTGCATGATTTGACTCAGGAATTAATTGGTACAATTGATATGGCCACTGCAAATCTTAAACCCTCAACAATTATGACTTGCGACGCAGCCAAAGCGTTTGACAGGGTTAATTGGGTTTTTCTTCAGGAAATAATTTGGCGTTTTAATTTAGGACATCATTTCTCACAAGCTATTAAATCTTTATACAAAATCCTGTTGCACGAGTTCTGGTAAACGGTACCCTTTCACCTCAGATTATAATAGGTAGAGGGACCAGGCAAGGATGCCCCCTCCCCATTACTTTTCGACATGTATATTGAGCCGCTCGCTATCAAGCTAAGGGAATTAAAGAAATTACCCCTTTCTCATGCAATTGTTGGGAGAAGAAATAAGTCTTTATGCAGATGACTTAATGAGTTTCACAGGTCATCTTCAAAATTCAATAATAGCCATCTGGGATACTCTAAAATGTTTTGGGGAAATATCAGGCTATGCAGTGAATCAAGCTAAAACAGAAATTATGCAATGGAACACACAATACAGTTGTGATCATATTCGGCATAGTATCAGATATTTGGGAATAGAGGTAGTACAGAAAATTGATCTAATAGGGAAGGTAAATTTTGAGGAAGTAACATCTAAAGTCAGGACACAATTACAGAAATGGGATTTACTTCCTCTAACCTGTTAAAAATGGTAATCCTTCCAAAGTATACTTTTCTATTTAATTCAATTCCTCTGAGAAGGAATGGATAACCAAGGTACAAGGTCTTTTTACAAGTTTCATATGGGCAAAAAGAAGACCTCGGGTACCTTGGCGAAAGCTCAGAGTAAGAAAGGAGAACGGAGGGATCGCGTCCCCAGACCTTTTGCAGTACCAGAGTACCATTCCTTTTAAAAATCTTCCGGCAACTACTGGGCGATACTACTTCTTTTTCACCATTATTTCAGGCTTTGACATCAGGTTTTCAGTCCCAAGCCAGGTTTTTTTTGTTCAAATTCGGCGACCCAAAATACTACAAGAAAGTGAAATTAAACGTTTTATTGGCAGCCTGTAGAGGTTGGCACCAAATAAGAGCAGTACTACGAATGCCCTAATATGGAATTCACCGGGAACTCCATTTGTCTACAAGACTCTCTTGCAATTTCAATCCAAGAAAATGGGATAGAAAGATGGGGTGAGCTGCTGGAGGAGGTTGAATTAATTTCATGGCAAAAACTTCAGGACATTACAAAGGGGGCTGTTTCCAAATTTAAATTCTACCAATTAGCAAGCTGGGCTAAATCACTTTAAAAAGTTGGGAAGGGTAATTAACTTTTCGAAGGAAAGGCAGCTACTTCCCCTGTGAGGCGGAAAGAAATTGCTGTATGGTATTGGCTGCTAATTCAATCTCATGAAGATTCTCAGCAGTTGTCTGAATCTATCTTGAGAAAAGAGCTGCTGAGCTAGAATCGGGATACCATATAGCAAGTATCTCTATCTGTTTTATGGCAAAGTGTTAAAGCTGCACCACTAAGAACAAATCATTTATTTACTGTTCACAAAGCGTATTGGACCCCGAGAAGACTATCCAAAATTGGTTCCAAAAGAGTGAAGTGCCAAAAGTGTGGGGAACTAGATGCGGATGAAGCACATATGTTTTGGCGATGTCCTGCAATACAATCGTTTTGGGAAAAAGTAGGTGAGACGATCTCCAGTATTGTGGGGTTTGAAGTTAAGGTGAGTCTCCCACAGGTCATTTTTGGTGTAACCCCAGACAAGGATATAACAACCAATATAACTAAAATCCATAAAACTTTAATGTTCTTGTAAATTCTACTGGCGCACAGGGAGCTGTGTATTAAGTGGATTTTACCTGTCCCCCCGGTAGAGTGTGAATGGATTAACTTGATACATAGGGTTGCAAAATTAGACAGGGCAATACGTGTAACAAAAAAAACTAAATTTTGGTATATATGGGACGATTGGTGTAAATGAAGATAAAAGACATGGCCAGAAGTAATGTTTACCCAATGTTTTACTGCTCTCTCTTTCTAGTTGGTAGCTATTGTTTCTTTTATATGAATGTTTCGAAAGCAGTCCTTTTTTGAGATAAGGACGTCTTCTTCTTCTTTAGTTGGTATAATTGTTAATTTAGTCCTATGATTATGTACAGCCGCACAGGCCAGGAAAAGTCCAAAAGGTATGGACTGACCATCCTAGTGCAGAGCTTTCTGCGGGACCTGTTATAATGGAGATGGAGAATGGGAGGAGGAGAAGCAAGTAATGAAGATTAAGGTTTGGGACGGGTGAGGGCCTGAAATGTCCAGCACATGCTCTCTGTGAAAAGGAGTGATTGGTTACCCTCCTTCTGGCGAATCTCAAAGTCGGAAGACTTAAGGTTTTCCTCCTCTGCTTGTCTTTTCTCTGCTTTCTTATTCGAAATCCGAAATATACATTGGCGAAATACAAATGAGAACAAAAAAAAAAAAATATATATATATATAATAATAACTATTAGTACTGATTCATATATATTTAAAATACATACATTTACAAAAATTATTATAGAATGTTATAAAAAACATATTGAAAATTATTATTTAAATGTACAACATATTGAAAAAAGAAATTAAATGCGTATAAATATATCTATCAACTGAAAAGTATGTTAAATATATTTATAAGTGAACTTATAATCAAAACTAAGGGCCTCATTATGATGCCGGTTGGAAGAGCGTCCGACCGGCATTGTGTCGGGAACTGGAGCAGCCAACAAGGAGTCGGTTGTCCCGCTTTTCAAATTACAATGCGAGCGCCTTCACGGCAGTCAGAAAGTGTATTATTCCTATTGCGGGCTGCAGCATAAGCTGCAATAGGAAAAATACACTTTTTAAACATTTATGTACCATGCAGTGCCTTCCACATGCTGCATGGAAGTTTACGGGGGCACCACAGGAGTCCCCCAGGGCTCATAGCTGAGGCTGCGGAGGGACATGAGCCCAGCAAGCGGTCGGACCACCATCGAAAGGCTGTCTGAACGGGACATCGTAATCCCTACGGTAGTGCCTGAGCAGGCACCACTCCATTGTAGGGCATTACTTTCTGACCGACTGTCAGATGGGCTCTTTGAGCCCATCTGAAGTGTCTTGTCTGTCCATCTGCCCCCTGTCTCGGACTGCCCACATCATGATTCGGCAGTTGGACTGCTGCATCAAATAACTGTCAGGCCACAACATATGGCCTGTCAGTTACGATCCGACAGACATCCTAATGAGAGGCTATATGTAAAAAGCTGTGGGAAATATTGTCACATATATTTATTAATAAAATCTATGTTAAATCTATGTTAAAAAACAAAAGCGTATATGTTATTTGTAAAAAAAAAATACAAAGACTACACATCTCCCAATAATAAACAATGTACATATATTTAGTAAATCATATTTATGATTCCCATTACAATTTAGATTACTTTGGGGAAGATGTTGGACATTCAAGGGATTACATTTAATATTCCCACTCTAATCTAAGCTACATTGGGCAAGGTGTTGTTCATTTAAGGGGTTAGATTTACTATTCCCACTCAAATCTATGCTACATTGGGGAACGTGTTGGACATTAAAGGAGTTGTATTTACTATCACCTCTCTAAACTACACAACATTGGGCAATATGTTGCACATTAAAAGAATTAAAGTTACTGTTTCCACTCCTATAAGCTACATTAGTGAAGGTGTAGGACAAAGAAGTGGTTAGGGTTCCTGCTGCAATATAAGCTACATTGAAGAATGTGTTGGGCATTAAAGAGGTTATATTTACTGTTTCAACTCCAATCTGAGCTATATTGAGGATGGTGTTTTACATTAAAGGGGTCATATTCACTATTCTTACTACAATCCAAGCTACATTTCGGAAGGTGTTGGGCACTAAAGAGGTTACATTCACTATTCACACTCCAACTTAAACAATGGCGAAGATGATGTACATTAAAGGGATTTGTTTACTATTCACTGTCCAATCTAAGCTACATTAAGAAAGGTATTGGCCATTATATGGGCTAGATTCACTATTCACACTAAGCTAATTTGGATGATGTGTTGATCATTGGAGAACTATTCCCACTCCAATATAAGCTAAGTTGAGGAAAGGATTGAACATTAAAGGTATTAGATTTACTATTACCACTCCAATCTACTCTACATTGGGGAAGGTGTTAGACTTTATATGGGTTAGATTTACTACCCCAATCCAATTTAAGCTATATTGCACAATGTGCTAGACATTAGAAGGGCTATAATTACTATTCCTACTCAAATCTACACTTCATTAGGCAAGATGTTAAGGCATACAAATAATTATATATTCTATAATAAATCCAATATATACAAAGCATAATTAAAGATAACAATGTATTGTTTTGTAACCAAATAAAATAAACCTAATGCTATTACTTAAAGGGGGTTAAATATTTAATTCTATAATTACATTTAAAAACAATTTCATTATCATATAGATATAAACTGTAATAAAGTCTGAAATCATAAAATTCCATTCATAGTTTTTTAGGTAAAATAACTGAATTTTTATACTATGAAATTCATTAAGATAATCTGATTTAATTTGTTTCACTCAATTGTATATAAAGCACAACAATACAAGATAACATAGAAATATTAAATATATAACTATAAAAAAGAATTTTGTACAGATGTTTTTTTTTATTTTGAAATAAATTTAAAAAACAACAAATGTACATAATTTATCTTTATGTATTCAAATTTTAAATGGTAAAAATAACAATTACTTCTTTATATGATATTCCTGTTGTCGATATTTTGTTTTTTAAGTCTCCTGTTTTGAATCTGTTTTATAATATTCCGAGAGGGATATATTTCACAACACCAGTTAAATACCATCTCTTTGCTAGAGGATACCCTAACACTTGGGGTGGGGTAAGTGTTTTGTAAATGCACGTGCTGCATATCCTATTGAAATATTTTACTCAGAGTGGAGTTTGATGCAGATGATCCTAATATGGTAAATTTTCACACTTAGAGAGCTGCTGAGCTCCCAGCTTACGACGAACCCTATTGAGATTTAGAATTGCCATTAGGTTTTCTAAGATATCAAACATGGGTTGGCGATCAACTACCCCGTGTTGTTCCTCATAGTTAACACTGCTATCTTGGAAGAGATGCAAGGCTGATCAAGGCAAGAAGGCCCTCTTCCAACCTCTAAAAGTGTCCACTTGCATGTGAACATGTGTTGGGGTGCAGGCACCTTAGAACTACAGTTCTATAGTTCAAGTGGGGAGCCTAAAGAGTACAAGCAAGCCATTGAAATGTCACTTCTATAGGAATGAAATTTGTTAAAGGATTTGTATCTATCAGAAACAAGTTATACACAGCAAGGTTGTGCTCTCCTGTACTGTAATATACTAGTTAATAAACGTGAATTTGATAAGATTCATAGACCGGAAAATAAACATACTTAGGAAGCTAGCCCAGCAAGAGTGGATATAAAAGAATAGGATGTTTATGTCTGTTTCTGATCACATCAATTCTCAACAGAGTGGAGATGTTTTCTTATTCTGGTAAGAATACAAGTTTAGGAGACAGCCAGATTCCTATGGGACAGTGGACACGTATTTTGCAGTAGAATAAATTGGTTTCTTTAGGGTTAAATAGTTCATGAGTTATCTTTCAACCTTCAATGTGATGCTGTTGTTCTAATCATAAAAGCTCACAACTGATGCAGAACAGAATACAAAGAAAACATATCTGCAAGGGATTTCCTTGTTCATGAGCTCAATGGTTCATGAGTATTCATGAGCTGATAAGTGGCATAGGAGAGGAATGACAAAGGGGTTCCCCTCAAGTATTCAGTTGATCAAAGCATATGTTAGGGAATTTCTAGAGTATGGATTCAAAGCTGTAGGTACTATATCTGAGAGGCACCCATTGACTTTACAACAAATGTGTCTGTCTAGTAGACCATTATTGAACCAGCTTGTTTCTGTATCACCTTGTTTTCAAAACGCCTTTTGAGTCAGCACCAAAACCTACTGTAAGACTGTCATTACATCCTATCTAGCAGTCACAAATAGTATGCCCACAATTTGTCTGAAAATGCATGATTTCTTAAAAACATCCTTTGAGGTTTCCTGGATGAGAACCATAATATGGGCCCACTTTTAAATTTAAAGTAGGCCAACAAATGCTTGTAGCTGGCCTGCCAGTCCTTGATCATTAATATTAACAAAGTGAAAATGCGAAAAGTGCAACAAAATGCCCAGTAGGTTCTTATTAAAAAAAATTACATTTCATACCAATAGTGTAGGAAACCATTTGACGGACTTTTTCCACTGAGCTGTTTTATCTTCTAAGATATCTACAGTAACACTTCATGTTTTATGTACTTACAGGTAACTTAGGATGTCACAGAGTAGGTTCATGATTGTGTGTCTTCTAATTACACAAGTTCAACAGAGAACTAGTTCAGCCAGAAGGAAGGCTTTCAGATTTGAAGTGGGAATTTTTTAAGAGAGCACCAATAGCTCATTTGAGAGTAAAAAAATAACTTTCATTGTATGCAGTTGGAATCCTTTTGCTGCAGACATTATTCACTAAACTATCCATATATTGTATGCTTGTCAACACAAAGTATTGTAATAAATGTTTCTTTTTATTGACAGCCTCTGCCTCATATTAATGTCCATGTTTCTGCAGGTTCAATGTCACAGATTCTGCTGAGGTAGACCGGTGTGGAACAATAAACAGCGGCTCCATTGTATCCTCATGGTGCATCAATAGTTTCAATTGGATCTGCCAGAAGGAAGTGGAGATCTCGAGCTCTAGGGTGTAAGCATGGAGTCAATGACTTTAGCATCAAGGAAAGCCCAGCAGGATGCGTGGTTAATTGATTGGGACTAAAATACTATGAAACTATTTGTAGTCTCCCTCCTCTGTAATGTAAAAATCCTCAGAGCACTTAAATAAAGGTAGTAATTTGGCCAGCATTGAATTTAAAAGCAGTGCTTTTCTACATCCTGGATGTTACAGTGTGCTATAGTTGAGTGTGACTGTGCTGGAACAGAAAAGTCCCTTCCATGGTAGTAGACATGGATCCCTGTCCTAAGTTCTCTAGCAGCAGAAATATTTGGATCCCTGTTCACAAATGTTAAGTCACATGCAAACACAGATCATGCATGCGCACCTTGCCTTAGGCCTTCCTCCTGGATTGCTGTCTGGTTAGACTGGACGAGGGGCAGAACACAATTTCACTCATAGTGGTAGAGGGCTACCACCCTAACCAGGAGCTGACTAGCATGTGAGCGGTGGGGGCAACATACTGTTTTTATATTAAGTAACCAAGTAATATGGCCAAGTCTTCTGACCTGTGTCATAAAAGTGGGGCCACTCACATAAAGTTCCACTGCTGTGTTCTCAGCTCACCCTTGGCCATCAGGATAGATGTGGGGAGAGAGTAGAGGCATGTTTCAGTGCACATTGCTGGTATGTATGTGAGCCAGTGTCTGCCACAGTACATGGAAACAGTGCATGCATGTTTCTGGGCGCTGCAATCGTATGTACATGAGCCAGTGTCTGCTTCAGTACATGGAGACTGATGTGCATGTTTCAGTGCACTGCCCTGGTGTGTATGTGAGCAGTAAGTACTACAGTACATGAAGAAAGTACATGTATTTTTAAGTGCATAGCATTGGTGTGTAGATGATCCGGTAAGTGCTACATTACATGGAGGCAGTGCAGGCATGATTACAGGCATTGCACTCTTAAATATGTGTACCCAATAGTGTTACAGTATGTGGAGGACGACACAAGTGTTTGCATGCAGCACTAAGGATGCATTAGTGCCCTTGAGTGGTATAGTGCATGGGGCCTGTGAGCACCATATTAGGAACCCCAGGGCTCACTGGAACAACATGTAGAGGTAAAGGATCTACTAAGCCAGATTTGTAGATTGCTGCATTCCTGAGTGCTAGCTGGAACACAAACTAGAGGAAAGAAGAGGCAGGCTCTTCAGTACTCTTCAAAAAGGCTCTCCGATTCGGAAAGAGGTCACTGACATAGGGGCTGGACTAATTTCAGGAAGGAGAAGGGGCTCATAAGGGAATCATAGAGAGAGGTAATGGGGCATTTGTAACCTTGTGATGCACATATCCCTGAGGCTGATATCCAGGTGTGACCCTCGCCATCAATTTCCTGAGGCCAACCACATAGTCTACCACATCCTTCTGAGGTGATTCAGAAGTTTCCTCCCACCCTTCTCTGATGAAGATGAGAGGGTCAAGTACTGAGTGCCCAAAAAGTAGTTCAAAAGGACAGTAATCCACACCTTTTTGTGGAAATTCTTGTAGGAAAAATGGCAGGAGATTATTCCTCCATCTCTCTGTCTGTCTCTATCTGTCTTTCTCTCTCTCGGTTCTCTGGTAGAGTTCCCATAATGCTCCTAAGGGTCTTAATAAACTCCTGCACTAACCCAATGGAATGTGGAAAGTACACAGTGGTTAAGTAGTACGTCACCCCAGCTTGCTCCTATATCTCTTATGTAAGAGGAAATTAAACAGGTCCTAGCTCCTAACTCACCACTCAATTGGCAAGTGGGGCATAACCTCTCAGATTCTCTGCATGCGCCCGCCTAGCAGAACAGAGGTGCCCACCAGTGACATTAAACTGGATTTAATGCACTAAATCTTTTTATACCATATATTTCCATCCTAAGTAGTCCCATTCAGAAGTTAGCATGGCGCAGATTGCCTGTAACTCTGTATTTGCAAATGGGGTTAATAAGCTATTCATACTAAAAACGACAATTTAGGGTTTTTACTACTGAAACATGTAAAAATATATGTTCCACTTTTCAACATACACCACCCCGCCTCAGGGCTCGTTGGGCCTTCCTTAAGGTAGATTTGGGTTTTGCCATTACTTTAAATGGCAATGTCAAGTTATCAGTTTTAAACTGCACTTCCAGTCGGCAATGGCAGATTGGGAGCCAAGTTTTAGCTTGTCCTACTCTTGGTGGTAGAATTAGCCCTGCAGTCCTGATAGACATCTCAACTAACAGGCCCTTTAAGGGTTGGAACACATGTCCTGTTTAGCAGGGCTCAGGGTATTTCACCAGTACATAGCAGTCAACAATTAAAAAATGTTAGCAAAACACTTGTGGAGGGAGGGTGGATAAATCTGCAAAAAGCTTGTTTCCTTACAGCGACACAAGAGTATTTGGGGAAGAACATAAATAAGACCAGGGTAGAAGTAGGGTGAAGAGAGGTAGAGGAGGAGGCCTTGATAGAAGGATAGAAGAAGGGGAAGGATTATATGTATTTAGGGTCTGATTCACAAAGGGTAACTTAGGCCAAACGTCTATGTTTATGACTTTCGGTATTCACAAATGTAAATTACAAGTAGTATGTTTATGTTCGCACTCGGACAGAATCTCCACACTTGAGGTAGAATCTCCGCACTCAGAGCAGATCTCCATTCCCGGTCAGGAGATTCTGCTCCAAGTGCGGAGATTCCACTCTGTGTGTGGACCTAAACATACTACTCGCAACTTACCTTTGTGAATACCGAAAAGTAATAGAGTTAGATTTTTGGTCTAAACTTTGTGAATCAGGCCCAAAATGTCCAAAGAATATGTCAGTGCATTGAGTTTCACTATAATCCTGTCGGAAGGATTAATTTTCTTGAGGTAGGTTGATTTCTGACCCACTAGGAATCGCTAAATAAGAACTAAGGGGCAGATGTATCAATATTTTGTTTTGCGATTCTGTAATTGTGATTTTTAGCGAATCGCAATTGCAGAATCGCAAAATGGTATGTATGTAGTATTTAGCGATTATTTAGCGATTCCCTAAAAATCGCTAACAATTCTAAGAATATTTTGCGATTCTTTAATTGCGAAATTCGCAAATTAAGAAATCGCAAAAAACGGGAATCTGCAATGCAGGTACAGGCTGATGACATCACACCCAGGAAGAGGGAGTGATTACCTGCACCTGCTAGCCTGAGCCACACCCAGTGGCAGTTGGAAGACAGTTTGGAGGCAGAGAAGACCTGTTTGGAGTGTAATGGAGTCCCAGAACACACAGGAGGGAATGGCAGGAGACAAAAGATAGAGAAAACACAAGTTTTCAGAAAAGGAACAAGAAATTCTGATAGAAGAAATGGTGTGCAGCCATGAGTTGCTTTTTGGGAAAAAGGCATTAAAAGTTCCTGAATCAAGGAAAAGAAAAATCTGGCTGGAGATTCAGCAAAAAGTCAATGCTGTTGGAGTGACAAACCATACCATAGAAGAACTGAAAAAAAGATGGTATGACATGTGTCAAAGGGATGTATGACGTTACAACGCATACTTTTACTCCGCATACCATTACAACGCGGTATTTACAACGAATACCGTTACAACGCATAGCGCTTTGGGGTGCTGGATAGTGGTAAGTATAATTTACTATTCTAACTCCAGTCCCCGTGGACCCTAGGGAAGGTGTTGGATAGTAAATTAAACTTACCTCTTATCCTAGAGCGCCCCCCAGCGCAATGCGTTGTAATGTCATGCGTTGTAATGCCCGCGTTGTAATGGTAGTGCGGAGTAAAAGTTGCGTCGTAACGGGTGTATACCGTGTCAAAGATCTAAAGAGAGGGTTGCTGAAAAAATTAAGGAAGCAAACAAAACTGGTGGTGGAACTTCAACAGCAGATCAACCGACACCACACGAGGAACTTGTTGAATCCACTCTGCTGCCAGAGAGTGTGAGTGGAGTGGCTGATATAGACAGCTCTGACACTACACCAACTGCACAAGGTAAGATGCATGCAAAGAAGTGCAGAAGTAGAGTTTAATGCATGTTTGTTTGTGTAGTGCATGGACTCAGTGAGAGGAATGCAGTAGTCCTGGGAGACAGTTTAACATATATCAAGCAATGCATCATGGGAGTTGTAGTGCACTCATAATTATATCAAATTTCCATCACAGAAACACATGAAAAGTTTGTAATTTTACTTTGAAGGCAGAAATATAGTATAGTGAAACTTAGCTGTACAAAAACAAAAAACTTTATTTGTCAGAATTTGAATTTTGAATTTAAAAACACTTATAAAGCGCACGTACACTGAATCAATTTCATGGCGCTGGTAAGGTCCCTAAAAGAGAATAAAGGAAAGAGAGCTAAATGCCAAAAGCCTGCTGAAATAATAATGTTTTTAATGACCTCCGAAACTCCATATAGGAGGTGGAGAGTCTTAACGATAGGGGGAGATCATTCCAAAAGGAAGGCGCAAGTACCGCAAACTTCTGCCCCCCCGCCCGCTTCTTTCTAAATCGAGGCGTGGTTAGTAAGGCCAAGCTCGAAGAACGAAGATCTCTAGTGGGGACATAATAGGAGATTGCCGAATTGATAAAAGCAGGGGCAGTCCCCGCTCTTGCTTGGAAAGTTAAACATCCTAATTTAAACTTGGCTCGCTGTTTTATAGGGAGCCAGTGAAGGCTCTTGAGTAGTGGGGTCGAATGGTGGGACCTTGATAGTCCAAAAACCAGTCGAGCAGCCTGGTTCTGTATTAGCTGCAGCCGCTGCACAGCATAGGCCCGGGCTCCATTATAAATAATATTGCCATAGTCAATTTTTGACAGGACCATGGCCATTAAAATAAGTTTTAGGGCAGGGGCAGAAAAAAACCTACCAACCTTCCTAATCACTCGAAGTGTAAAAAAACAAGAGGAGACCACCGAACTAATATGTGAGTGGAGTGTTAATTGATTGTTAAGCATAATCCCAAGTGTTTTAACTGAACAGGAGGGAAGAGGGGGGGACCAAGTGAAGGGGGCCAAAAGGAAGGAGACCAGGGGTTGGCAGCACCGCCCGTCATCACCAATTCTGTTTTTTCCGGATTAAGTTTTAACTGATTGATGTTCATCCAGTCTCGGATAAATAGCATGACGGACTGGAAACTGCCAACTCCTGATGGAGAAGAAAAATCAAAGATGAGTTGTAGGTCATCTGCATAATTGTATACAGTGACCTCCATATTCTGTAAAGCAAACACCAGTGGAAGAATATACAAATTAAATAATAAAGGAGAAAGGGCAGATCCCTGGGGAACACCACAGTTGACATTGCGCTGAGGGGCTGAGAAGGTGCCTAGACGAACTGCCTGAGTGCGATTCGTCAGAAAAGACTCGACCCAGGCTAGTGCCAACCCCCCTATCCCTGCCGCCCTGACACGTGATAACAAGATGACATGGTCCACAGTGTCAAAGGCGGCGGATAGGTCTAATAAGACCAATATTTTGGGGGTGTTTGCATCAAGTCCCTCCCTAAGCTGGTCCATAACTGAGATCACCACCTTCTCGGTTGAGTGTCGTGGTCGGAAGCCAGCTTGGCATGGCGCTAGGTAATTGCTGTCCTCAATAAAGGTGCTCAGTACCTGGGAAACATGTGCCTCTGCCACCTTTCCCAGGTAAGGTAGCAGGAATATGGGACAGTAATTAATTGGGGAAGAGGGGTGAGCCCCAGGCTTCTTCAGAATGGGGATGATGGTGGCAGATTTGAGCACAGTGGGAACCAGGCCATTAGAGAAAATATCATTTATTACTGTGAGGGCAGGAGTAGGACAGGTCAAAAACACCTGAGCCAGAATGTGAGCAGGACATACATCTGACGGAGACCCAGATTTTATGCGCTTGAGAAGTGGAAACAAAGACTCGCTAGTTAGCTCAGGTATGTGAGTAATAAGCTGGGTATTTTGTGGTGAAGGACAATCTAGGAATGACTTTGACGGGGGCGAAATATGTGCTTTTATTTGTGCAACTTTGTCAATGAAAAAATCATTTAGAGAGTTGCACAATAACTGGGAGGGGATATTCACAGGTGAGGGCCTGTCTGACATTGCCAGTTCATGAACAGTTGCAAAGATTTCACGAGACTGGCACTCTGCTGTCAATATACGTTGTGAAAAAAAAGCTTTCTTAGCCTCTTGGATGGCTATTTTGTATTTAGATAGTGAGGTGGTATAATTAACTTTGCTAATCGGGCTATATTTTAACCTCCAAGCCCGTTCAGCCTGGCGGACCGCTAATTTAAGTGCCTTCAGTGCAGGAGTAAACCACTTATTAGCATGGTGATGATGATTAATGGTAACCTTCTTTAAAGGGGCCTTTTCGTCACGAAGGTGAATTAACCAGCTGTCCAAAGTGGCCAACTGAAATTGAGATGGTGTATCAGTAAGATCAGGGCAGGTGGCGATTAGTGAATCACAAAACGCGGGGACGTCAACACGGCTCCAGCTTCTGGCCCATAGCGTTTTAGAGCGACAAGAAGCATTTCGCAAGTGTAGGTCCAAGGAAAAAGACAGGAGATAATGATCAGACCATACACAAGGAACAATGGACAAATTAGTAGTGGATAAGTTAATCTTAGTCCATATTTGATCTAAAATATGTCCCCGGGTGTGTGTAGGGGTTTGGACATGCTGGATAAAATTTAAACTCGATAGTAATGAGGTAAAGTCCTTGGAAGTAGTGTCTTCTGCAGGATCGCTGGGCCAAAAATTAAAATCACCAAGTACAAGTACCGTGGCATTGTTAATCACCAGGGGGGGCCAGCAACTCCTGGAAGGCAAGAACAAACTGAGAGGGGGTTTTGGGGAGGACGGTAAACCAACACACAGGTTACAGGAGATTTAGTTGAGCCAGACCGTGCAACCAAACAATCCGCCACAGGTAAAGGAGGAGATGTCAATATTTGAAACCTAAGGCTGTCGCGAAAGATTAGAGCAACCCCACCACCTGTTTTGCCATCAGGGCGGTCAGCCCACAAGATGGAATAAGAGGGAGGAAGAGCCGCCAAAACACTGGGCTGGGAATCAGGGCGATACCATGTCTCCGTTAGGCACAGTATGTCAGGGCTGTCGCTGTCGAGGAGATTGTATATCTCCTGCTGATGCGCGACTGCCGACCTGGTATTTAGTAGAGTTATAGAAGTGCCTAATTTCAAAGAGCTGCTAGGGGGTAGGGCCAAAGGGTTAACGGCCTCCAGTATGGGTGGGGGGCAGGTAATGCCTAAGGCCAGGATATGTGAGGCGGTTGTTGGGTCGATAGGGTAATTTTTACGCAAGGACAGCAAATACCTGGATGAATATTCCAGGAAAATTCGGCCATCATGATAGGCCCCCGGTCCCGTGCGGTCACGGACGGGCACAGACGGGCTTTCCTTTGGCGCGCCTGCTGCGCTCCCTGAAGCACATTGCCTTTTGTATCCCGTCCCACCCGAGCACTGGACCGCTAACTCCGGCCAGGCTCGTGGGACTGCCCCTCCCAAGATGGCGGCCGCCCTCTACTCTCTCGGCACCGAGGCCGGTGAGGGACTAAGAGGGAAGGCCGTAACAAAGAAAATGCACATACAAACACAAACTCATATGTCTCACTCTACATCCACAGGACAATCAAGGGAATCCAGGGATTAAAGTGAGGGCGATGATTCACCTACCCATGTTGTATCTGATGCTGAAGGAGGATGCACTGATGAGACCGTCTCCACTCCAATCGTGCACAGAAAGCGCAGGCAGGTTGCTCCTCTGCCACCATTGGAAAAAGATGACAATAATGATGGGGTACAGTAGACAGTGGCCATGACACAGTGTGCCCTCGTGACTCTCAAGAGCAACCCCAAATTTAAAGAAGGCCACGTACATACAGTTCGAATACATGTAGGAGCAGCAGTCAACTGGAAACACCAACAGTTTTTGCCGGATTAGAGCAGGACATGCTTCACGTGCAGCGCCTGCAACATAAGGCCCTTTGATCAATAAATAGACAGAATAAATAAACAAAAATCAATAAAGCATGGCAGCATCAATAGACCGAATGTGTCTGACCCTCGAACGTACCGAGACTTCCCGCAATAGGACTGCACACCATGCACATGTGAGAATGCAAGGTTATACTAAAGCCATTAACTGGCTATGTACTGTGACATCCGTCTTCACTAGGCGCAGCATCAACATGCAGCGTGAAATGAGTGAATGCACTCATAACATGGCAAAAGGCTTGGATAAAGTCACCTCTGCAGTTGAAATGTTACAAACTGCAAACTCTGGCGCAAGCGCTTTCATTGCTTCAGCTGATAGGGAGGACACCTCCAGCAGGAGTAGTAGGAACCCCACACCAACTACTGAAATGACCCAGTGCAGAAGTGGAAGGTGTGCTGGCACTGCACCTGATCATGATAGCATGCAATCAGAAGAACGCCCTGCGCCAAGCCGCCAGCGCAAGAAGTGACAGTTTACAATGCAAGACTTTTTTCTTTTATGCATTGTCTAACATGGCTTTCTTTCACATTTGTGTTACTTTCCCCTTACTGTGAACTATCATTTTCAGTTTCAAAACAGTAATATGGTTTGTGTGTTGTGAATAAAAACAACACTTGCAAAACAAGAGAAATTCTGTGAGATTGCTTATCTTACCTAAATGTAATTCCGTGTAATCTCAGACCATCTTTGACGGCCAGCCGCTGCTCCTACTCCAGCTGCAGCCCTTCTAGGTGGAGGCATGTCCTCATCATCAGATGTGTCTGACTCACTCACTTCAATGTCTGTGCCTTTGCGCATAGCCATGTTATGCAGCATTGCACAGCTAGTTACAATTTTGCAACAGGTTTCAGGACTGTATTGCAAAGCTCCTCCACTTTTGTGTATGCAGCAGTAATGGCTTTTTAAAATGCCAAATGTGCGTTCAATAACCCCACGTGTTGACCGGTGTGCCCTGTTGTATCTTCTCTCACTTGCATTTGCTGGGCTCAAGTATGGCGTTAGGATGAAGTCATGCACTGCATAGGCACTATCACCTGCATGGAAGAAACAAAAGAGTAACTGTATGTTCTATTGTCAAATGAATGATGGATGGATGGATGTATGCATGGGTGTGAATTACCTAGCAGGTATCCCTCTCCAAACTGTCCAGCACTTAGACGTCTATGAATTCCACTATGTCTGAAAATGAAGGAGTCATGTGTGCTGCCTGGGTACTTTGACACTATCATTAATGATATATTTGGCATTGCACACAATCTGGATGTTGAGGGAGTGGTAGCTTTTCCTATTTCGAAATACATATTCTGTGGCTGCTGGTGGAGTGATGGCAATAGGGCTTCCGTCAATGAATCCAATCACATGTGGGAAACGTGCAATTTGATGGAAATCCAACTTGGTTTCTTGTATGGCTTGTTGGGTGTTTGAGAAGTAGATGTGATGTTGAAGCCTGTTCAGCATTGCATCCAGGAAGGCATGGTAAAAGCGTGAAAGGGCACTTTGGGACACCCCGCCAACCTCTGCAATGACGCTTTGAAGAGACCCTGAAGCCAAAAGGTGCAGTGAGCACAGTACCTGCACATGGGTTGGAATTGATTGTGTTCTGCCTGTTGGATGCTCCAAAAAAGGTTTCAATTAATCAATGAGATCCAAATGGTGTTTGGATGAAGTCTGTATTTGTCATATATGTCCTCTTCAGTCTGCTGGAACAGCGTGATGCATAGTCTGAACATTCTCTCCTGTCTCGGTCTCCACTGTCCAACAGCTTGAATACGCAGCTTCCTGGCTATCAGGTATAGTCCAGCCATTTTGCAAAAATACAGTGCATTGTGGGTGCCATTTTATATTTTTTTCCTAGTTACCACCTGCATGTAGTTGGTGTTAAATGCGATTTCTTAATTTGCGATTTTATGAAATTCGCTAATTACGAATTTTTCATACATCTTGTTGCGATTTCTTATGCTGCGATTTCTTCTTTGCGAATTTCGCTAAACTTGAAACACGCAAAATAAGAATCGCAAAAAAAATCTCAAAATGCCAGTTCTCTCAAATTAAGTAATCGCACATATTGCGATTTCTTAATTTGCGATGCGATTTTTCACATACATACTGATTTAATATTTGTTAGTCGCAAACGCTGATTTTTTGCGATTCGCAGCATTTGCTACTAAAAAATACATTGATACATCTGCGCCTAAGATTTTCATACTTTTAGAATAGTGATTACGAAGTAGCTTTTCCGAAAAAATTACTATTAGGACATTGCTATCCTCAAGGTATGGATATCTCCCCCTACGTTTCATAAGACACAATATTAAGTCAATTCAGTTATAAAAAGAATTACTGAAGCAGTAAGACAGAACGCATGGCACAGAGAATTTGCTAGGGTTTCATTTGTAAAGTTTACACCTTTGCTTTTGCTACCTTGTTTACGTCAGGACTGTTTGAGAATCTTAAAGGTAAGGAAAGACGCTTTCTACTGTCCAAATATTTTTTTGTATCCACAGAATTGAAAACAGATTGAAACAGAAGCACTTGTGCTAAAAGATATCAATAAATACATAAAAATCAATATATATACGGAGTAGCCTTCTATCAATAACAATTCAATAGAGGTCACATAGAAATATATTACAACGGAGTCACATATTCGTTTTGTAAATTGTTCTTTTATTTTTCTTTAAAACCTTAGGTCAATCAGCCCAGCCAACACGTTTCATCCATAAGGACTTCATCAGGCCTGAAAATTAAAAAATACATATAACATATAAAAGTGTTTTCTATATACATTGGAGCTTGATCAACTACGTATTGCTAAACACATCACCTATTCTTTACATAGTAGGGCCAACAATTCTCATGGTCATAAAAATGTCTAATATGATATTTCTATGTGACCTCTATTGCATTGGTATTGATATGAAGATACACCATACTTATTTGTTTTTGGAATATCCTGAAGTCAGGATTGATATATTTTGAAAACAAGTGCTTCTGTTTCAATTTGTTTCTAAACTTGTTTATAACATGATACATTAGCAGTGGGTTCATGAACAGTTGAGCGCTTACTTTTGCTGTTTAATAAATTCAGACACACATACTAGTGTGACCACCAGGCAGCCCAGACTGCTTTGTTCTCTTTGTTGTTGGTATCCAAAGAATTGAAGTTTGTAGTCATCACAAGATTTCTCAGAGTAGGAGTATGCTACCATCAAAGTTCAAGCTGAGGGGGAACATTTTTTGTGCATGGAGAAAAGGCAAGAACTATTGATTTGTTCTCCAGTCCTGTGTGATATTTAACACATTTTTAACACCCAGGTGATATGTGTAGGGGGCATCTAATAACATAGCAAACATCGCTGCTAGAGTTAAAGTCTTGAGGACGTTCCCTAGACTTACACAAAGTCAGCATAGTTATCAGCTGTATAAAATTGTATACACGCGCAACCTTCAATGGAAGGCAAGCTAACCCAGTTGGTGTTAATGTGTTGCCCAACAAAAATAGTGATTGAAACAGGCAATGGGACCAAACAGGTGATATCGATGGTGTCTTTCTAGTTGGAATTTGAGAAAACAAGATAAAACGAATGGCAAGAACAATGAATCACAAAGGAAATAAATAGAGGCCATTCATAGAGTTAAAGATTGAATTATATGATGAAGAGTAATCGTTGGCCCACCTAAGTACTGAAGTTACCAAAAACGGAGTGAAATGCAGTCTGACTAGCTAGGTCAAGAAATTTGCTTAAGAGCTGAGATGAACATAGAGGAAAAGAATGGAGACCAGCAGCAGACTAAGGCATGCAGTTAGTGGAGGCTTGTACATGTGGGAATAGGGTTCCAATCTCACTGACTTTCAGCCTGTTAATGGGCTTTCCTAATCTCAAAATTAACACTACAATGTCATTGAATGCGTTCACAGATTGACCCTAGGTTTGAACGGATTACCATTGGTAAGCTCCTGATTCCAATTAGAGAAATGAAGCTGCCCAGCAATGCCGAAGAGGTTTAGCATGGGCTCCTCCTGCTGTACCTCTATCTGAGGCCAAGTCTCAGACCCACATTACCCACAAGCAGTCCTGAACTGACTCAACACAGGCTGACAAGTGGAGAAAAGTTGGGTTGAGGAGGCATTGTCTATTACAGTGTTAATATAGGTGAATGTGATGTCAATGTATATCATGATATATGCAGGCCCAGCAATGGCAATACAGTTAAATGCAATGTCACTGTATGCCAGAATTCATTCACCATTACAATGTTGATACCCGTAAATGCAATGTCAAAGTATGCCATAATCTTTGCGCGCAAAACAGTGTTGATATCAGTAGAAACAATGTCAATGTACGCCATGATCTATGCCCACATAATAATGTCAATATCAGCAAAGACAATAACGATGGATACTATGCTAACTGTACATACAATATTGAGGATGTCGATAAAAATCATATCAATGAATGCCTCACTATTTGTAGAAGTCCAATGAACTTCCATCATTGCTGTCACATTCACCCAAAGTGACCTCCGTATCAACGCAAAGTCAGAGATGTGTGGTCAGACAGGCCCTGCAAAAGCAACCCATGCCTATCAATAGACAGGTCACAAGTGAGGTCTCACTTAGCCTAAACACAAACGCGCACCCAGAGAAAACCCCTGATTGGTCCCACGGATAAGACAGCTACACACAAACAGCTGTGTTTTCCAAAGCCTGCATCCCCACAGTCAGAATGAATGGATGCATTTAACTCATACAGACACCAGATCTGGGCTGCCATAAGGAAGATATTCCCTGACCTCTAAAATGTAGAAGGACTGATGGCAGAGAGCATGAAGCCTGGCTAAAGTGTGACTGGATTCCTACATAGAATTAGAGAACGATGGGGGCAAGAGACAGGACAGCCCTGGACCGACATTGGTCCCCAGGTTGCATTCTTCTACAACATCCTTAAATGGGGGCTATTTGCTGATATCCAGACTGGACTAGATGTGTAGTAGGGTGGGAAACCAAACCCTGGTGAGAAATACAGGCCCACATATTGCACTATTACTGGAAAAGACAAGCGACGGACAGGGAGAAACAGGAGCAAGCCCAGAGAGACACTGCCTAGCTGATTCAACAGAAATTGAAAAAAGGCCACTCTTGAGAGGGCTGCATCAACCGCCAATGTCCAGATGGCACCAGTCTAGGGAGTGCTCGCCTGCGGACCCCAAAGGGTATACACCCAGCCCTAGTGGCCCAAGTCCAGGAAGCAGGATCCCAACTGGCCTCAGAGTGCCACTATTGTCATAGAATTGGTCATATGGCTAGCCGGTGCCACCTAAGAATATACCATGATCAGAATAGAATAGTACCAGGACAGCATCCACAAGGCATTCACCCCCAAAATGAAGCTCAGAACAATGCGACTGCATTGTACAAACAGCCTCAAGGAAATCTGCCTACAGCCACTCCACTGCAACAGGGGCAGGGTGAAAGATCAAGCACAGAGCAACTGCTGCAACTGACAGAGAGCGCAGTCCAGCAGGGACCGGGCCCACAGCCACAGCAGGGAGGGGTAACTGTCTGGAGCGGCAATGACCTAATACAATCTCAGGTTACAAACATGCAGTAAGCCCAAAAACAATCCCCAAAACCGCCGATATACCTCATACCACTCCACATTTTCTTAACTGTATTCACAGCCAGCTCTAATGCCCGCCATAGTATGTCAATCCCGAATCCTCGCTAGAGTTTGCCATCCGGATGCCTGCAGTGGCCTTGAGCTCTCACTGCTGTTGATCCCCTGGGGCGATGTCAACTGACCACACCCCCGGAGGTAGGACAGTCTGAATTGGGAGCAGAGTGGCCCCTGGTGCATAAAAACAGGCACCCAGGTCCGCTCACCCAAGTCCAACTTTGGGCAGGCTATGTAGGTCTCACCAACTTCAGGGTTTACCACCAAAAGGAGGCTCTCCATTAGTTCCATAATCAGGCAAATTCTCCAGTGTTGAGAGCCAGATTCCTCCTCACATACGGAGGGCAGAGGTGTCCTCCAATTCCAAAGAATTGCAGTCACTCGACCCCAGTCAGTAGTGGAAAATACACTGAGCCCATTAACTTCACTCACATGGGTGCCTAGCATGATGAGTCTCATCCGCACACCCAAACACTATTGGTGAACACAGCACACAGACCTGATCTCAGCCAGTACTTGCCGGGTCCTAGGGGGGTCCATGAATGACCCTTGGACACCTCCGGTATTGCTTGTTAAAAGCAGCAACGCCCAAACCACAGGTAAACGCCCATCAGATTCTGCACAATTTAGTCCACAAAGTAGCCGAAACACTCCGACCGTCCAGAAGGAGGGCGTAAACCAGTAACAACCAAATTAAATAGAACCACATTCCCTGCCACGTGCTGAGGCCTGAGAGATATGCATGTGTCAACAGACAAACATTGGCCTAAAATGAAGCATCTGCTTCCTCTCACAATTGCACACAGCACATGCAGGTCAAAAGGACACCCTTGCACAGGTTAAACTTCACACCTTCAAACAAAGCAACCCATTGAGGGAAAGTACTGTCTCTACTAAAATTAGCTTAAACTAACCAGTCCTCATAAATTCTAGAACCTTCTTCCAGTACTTTACCAGGGCAAATTGCTCACAGTAAAACCACAGAGTGCATCATTTAGAAAGAAACGCATAAGTGTTCCAAACACTGCCTAACAATGTGTTTTTTCCAAGCTAACCTACAATCCAAAGCTCTTATCCTACAGGTCGGCAATCAAACTGCAACTGCACCATCATTTCCCCGGTTTAACACTCCTTCGATCAAAGCTTTAAAAGGACTTTTGGCAAGGCCAGCAGCTCAAGTAACACACACTACAAAATGTGCTTTACCCCCAGTTTTTGATAAAGAAACTTTATTCTGTACCAACAGAAGACACCTCTGTGCGCCCAGACAACAGCCATCTACCCTGAAGATGATCCTGTTCTCTATGTTATGTGTTTTAGTTTTTTTGCACATGGTCTATTTAACGTGGGTACTCTTGATCCATTCTGGAGGCAGAAGTATGCCTAATCTCATAGACTCTACTTTTAAATTCATGCCACGCATGCTCACCTCACTCACCTCACATACACCTACACTAAACCAAATGTAGCATTCCTCAGGCACTACACAGCGCACTCCTACATAACACCTGGGGCCAGATGTTCGACCATGATGTATGCGCAACGCAAATTGCGACTCTTTCGCGAGTCACAATTTGCGAGGCGCAGTTTCCAATGTACAACAGTGTATTTCACACTGTTTGCGATTCCTAATGGGGTCGCAAATCGCGAGGCTCATTAATATTAATGAGCCTCTCGCAATTTGCGAGTCCATTGGGAATGACAGCCCTCCCAGGGATGGTGGCCTGATGGGCTCAGCAGACCACCATGTCTGGGACTGCTTTTTAATAAAGCAGCTTTTTTTTTTAATGCAGCTCGTTTTCCTTAAAGGAAAATGGCAGGTATTTAAAGAAGAAAAATTAAACTTTTCAGTTTCATTTTTTTAAGTGCAGGCATTGGTCTCTGGGATGACTGCCTGCTTTAAAAAATATTTTCCAACATACTCACAAAAGGGAAGGGGTCCCCTAGGGACCCCTTCCCATTTGCGAGTGGTTTACCACCTACTTGAAGTAGGTGGTAAACTACAAGTGTTTTGTGCCCAAAAAAGGGGTTGCAAAACACTAGAACATAGCATGTTGACTCGCTGTTAGGAAGGGATGTGCCCCTTCCTAATAGCAAGAGTTGCAAATGCTATTTTGCGAGTCAGGGACTCGCAAAGTAGCATTTGTACATGCCATTACCCTTTTTGCAGCCGCAAACAGGAGGTTCTTCCGTTTGCGGCTGCAAAAAAGGTTGTACCTCTGGCTCCTGGTATCAACACATGACTCCTGTTGGTACTCAAACCACTAACCAGTCATCTGTTCATTGTTACCTCACGCCATGGGCGCATACAGGAGTTCCTTACCACTGGAGATAGCTCCCAAAAAAGCAAGGTGCCTCATCCATCTGTACCTATGCAGGATCAGGGCCAACACAATGTAATAGAATCCCGTAGGGCATTAAACATCACCCATTATAAGACCAACCCCACAGCACTGTACCTTTTCACCGTTCCTTATGACATCAAAACTGATCTATACAGGATGCGCAGAAGGGGCATTATAGGGGAAGGGGAAACATTGTTTACATCGTAAACCATTACAAAGCAAGTCATTAAAACAACTTTCTATAGAGGACAGAAGTGTTGTATAGCATTTTAGTTTCCCTAGTGTAGTTTTCCCGATTCATGAGGCCGACCCTCCTGCAGACTTACTGAGAGAGACACTGTCTTTTCTCTTGCCGAGAAATCCAGCTCCAGTGTTTCCAAGCTCCCCTTGCGGGGTGTTGGGAAATCGAGTTTGGAGACAGAGAAATACCAGACCTCTTTCAAATCCACTAATTGGACTCAAAAACACACAGACATTTTGCGTTCAGTGCAAACAGACATGTTAGCAACAACCCATTTACAGACACTCGTAAACGTACGCAACCTTGTAATCCGAATCATCCCAGGGAGATGCGGATTCACATACCTAACCTTTAATGAAGGTGAAAAGGTACCAATAGCTTATAAATCACACTTGTACACACAAGCTGAAATAAAATTCTGACAGCGGTACAAACTGCAGTAGCAAAAGAGAGCCCTGGCACAGGGAAAATGCATAATGGTCGTTACGCCTGTACCTGCCTTGGAGTCAGTGACAAAAGCAAGCATTCCAAATGCAAAAGCTTTACAATTGAGAGGGATACAATGGGTTAATACTCTTGCTGCAACAGACGTTGAATACGTTTTTGATCCTTATATGAAAACTCAAGAATTTCTACAATACGAAAAAGAATGTTATCTGCCCACTGAGATTCTGCCTCTAGAACATTACGGATGTATAATTTATACAGACAGATCAGCACAGCCCGCAATTGGGGGGAAACAATCTTATAGTGCTGCGTGCGCGATTGTTAAAGGTTGCTGGCGCAATAGTAAATACAGACCGATGGTCACAAAAACTCAATCTTAGGAAACTGTACAGCTCAGCGAGCTGAACTACAGGCTTTCAAGATGGCGCTGGAAAATACTGATCGCGAATTCCCCACACTCATAGTGTGCAATTCGTATTACTGTGTTCAGTCTTACAATGATTACTTGCAGAACTGGGTTCAAAACGGTTTCAAAGAAGCAAAAGGTGGCACAATCAAGCATAAATTGCTTTGGGAACAAGTAGTTCTATTACAGAAAGAACTACAAAAGACTCACGTGATCCATCCACTGAGTCATCAGCGTGATGGCGTTCACGTTGCAGGGAATCCATTGGCCGATGAAGCCGCGAAGGCAGCAGTGCAAACGGCTTCCGTAGCTGCAATCACTCGTTTGAAAACAAAAATAGAAGGCGAAAAAATGCTAGCTGTCAATGCCACAAGCAAAGGCAGCAGTTTAGCGTTAACTCTAAACTATTCACTCAAATATGCATACATAATTCATGCCAACTCCGTTCCTTTTGCTCGAATCCCTGGAGTGGGGGATAGGGTAATTCCAAACAAGGAACGTAGAGGTGCCTTGATACAAGAAGCACATATGGGAGAGGGTCTGATACATCAAGGAATCTCAAAATCTCTATCAGAATTAAAAGAGACGTACTGGTGGCCAGGGATGAATGCCCACATTTACGAATTTGGAATTAATTGCGATCACTGCTACAGAGATTATAGCTTAGAAAGCCGCCAGATACCGGACTACAGTGCAGCCAGCCCAGTACAGACACCATTGTTAGACAGCATTAGACTTTCTCCACATAGACGTCACAATGGATGAATGCGGTCCCACAACTATTAGGACAAGATTCATTTGGATGTGGCCTCAGCGCTCGTTGACGCCCGAACTGTTATGAAAGATTTGCAAGTCTTTATCGGCACATATGCAATCGGCACGCTACGTTCTGACCAGGGTCCTGCGTTTAGCTCTCGAGCTTACAAGGAGGCCATGGCCTGTTTGGGCGTTGTATTGCGGTTTTCAAGTCCATTCCATCCTGAGGGAAATTCTGTAGTGGAAAGAAAAAACCGGGACATAAAGCAATCTATAACAGCTAGGGTATTAGGTTCGGGTGACGGGTGGGTCAAACATCCAATAAGTGGGTGGAATCACTCCATATGAATCACTCCATAGAATGATTGTCGAAGACCATGATCGTCACACTTCAGTGGTAGAACAAAACCCCTTTGATATCAAAGACTGTTTGGCTGTTTTACAGGACTTAAATGAAACGAGAAGAAGTCTAAGCAACACATTACAGAAGCCAACGACCACTGAAGAAAAACCACCTGTCCCAGCAAGACCTGTCTGGATTCCAAAGATTGGGGATCTGGTCAGAGAGAAAATAGCGGACAAGAAGGAATTTGCGCCTTCTTACAGAAAACCAGTACCTGTCTTAGCAATCCACGGATTAAGAACAGTGTTACTGCTACCCCTTGCTGGAAGAAAGGAGAACCGGTTCGTGTCCATCGACCTGGTAAAACCACATCATAAGGCCGATAATAAGTAGTAGGCCCAATGGACTCCAAAGATGTAGCAGAAGACCAAATCTTGCTACAATCGAAGAGGTTCAAACTGAGAGACTCATTACCTTTGAGGAATCTGCAGTAAGATAAGAAGGACTATGCAACAAAGCCATGGAACTTGTGCCTCTTGAAACCCAAATAATAGTTTGTCAAGAAACTCCCGTCTACAATGATGTAGCGATTGACTATACTAACATGTCAAGGGACCAAGAAGCTCCAGGGATTTCAAATATTCTGGATGCAATACTAACAATTGACAGAACTGCCTCTGGCTGTTTCATCAATTTTGATACATTTTCTGAGGATCCCAGTGAGCCTGAAACAACGCCAGCAAATAAAACTTTCAAGGAACAAGTAATACAACTTTTTCACCAGCTTGCGAATACATATCTGGTTTCACCATGGGTTGAATTTTGGATTATGTTAGGTGTACTTTTTCTCCTACTATGGCTCTTTCTCGTTATAAGTTTGGGAAAGCTGATAGAGGGAAAATATAGTAAAATGGACACAGAAAGTAAGAACATCAACTTGCTCCTGAAGCCACACAAATCATCTCATCGTGAACAAAGAGACCTGTCATCAGTGAACATCACAGCCGTTCCCCTACCTGATGGTATAGCATAGGAAAGAACTGATTACGACATTTATGGTCCTGTAGAGCTGTTGAAGATTCCACACCAATTTAAGGTTTCCTTGAGTGACTTTGTTTCACCCAGCACATGTTCTGATGATTGGGACTTTGAGACTGTTAATAACATGATGGCAGACTTAAAAATGTCAGCAAAATTTACAAAACATGAATACTTAGAAGGTTCATCAGATTATGAACAAATGTATTGTTTTAATCATTATGGTCATCATTATTTGCACAAATCTGCAAACAATAGAAATGTTTTTACTTATAATCAATGGGAACATTGTCTGACACCACCAAAGGGTAGCTCAAAAACATTTTATGAAAAATGTCCATACTTATCAGTTTTTAATGTCACAAATCCAGAAACATTTTACTTTAAAAATGTTAATACGACACAAATGAAAAGTATGTTGACTAATACTATGCAAATTTATTCTGCGGCCTTTTATGCTCAATTGTCCATATTAGGTTTTGACTTTTGGAAAGACAACATTGAGACAAAAACTGTCTGGGGCACAAAAGACTGGCAGGTGCAAGGTTTAGAAGCCTTATTCAGAGCCTGCATCATCCCAAAACAAATGATGTTTTTATATTAATCTGTTCAACAGACATCTTGTCTTGGCCTGGCTAAGATAAAAGATTTATACAAACCGTCCATACCTAAAACCACACCTGATAGTAATAGAACTACAGATGAGGAGTTAGACGTAAACTACATTTTACAACAAAACAGAACTAATCCTTATTGGAGAAAATGATTAAACTGCCCACAGACACAAATAACTGTCTAGATAGACTCCTGAACAAGACACAAGGGTTTACAGTAACAAGGCCAGATCCGAGATATGTCCAGAGACAACATCCAGGGATAATAACAACTTACAGTGTAGGAAAACTGTGCCTTGAGTGGCTACGAAAATCGGCACTTCCAGATATAGAACAACACTTAACTTTACTTAAAGATGGTGTTGATTTAAGAGACTTCTTACAAGGACCTCATAAACCACGTCATAAACGCTTCATATACGCCGGCATATATGCTGCTTATAATGAAGCATGGAAAGTCATGCAAATGGAAACTGCAGAACGAATATGAGAAATGGATCGTATTAATTTAGAGAAAGCTCTCTCTGTAGTTGACAATGGGTTAACGACTCTGTCATCCAGAATTTATTCTTTGGACAGCATTGTATCCTCAGCCATAGACATAATGGAACAGGACTTGCTCATGTTACAACATGGACAGTTTCAACTGCGTTCTATAATGCTGCTAGGCTGGACTTTACAAAACCTTTGTTCAGGCTATGTACCTTGGCGTCTAATCAACACCATGTCATAGTTTACTGGATTTAACCTTACAGATAAACAAATCTCTTTGGCACAGAGGGGAGCAGATTATACGGTGCTGAGCATAGAAAAACTGGGAAGATTACCATTAACGGTTTCTGAGAAACCAGCCGTAGAATGGATAATACATGGCACCATCACGATACCAGTGACGATTTTCCAGTTTCAGTATTGCTTGAAACTCATACCAGCAGGCCTGTAGGAAAGGTTGGGTAAAGAATACATAAAGTTGACCTGGGATTTACATACACTATCTCACATAAAAATAAGGGGGAGAGGGTAAAAAACTCCACTACCCCAAACCCACCAGAGCTAAACTGCACACACTAAGAGGGGTAGAGAGGGACAAATGACCAGATAAAGCATGCAGGGACACACACAGAGTTAGTAAAAGTGCTTCATCATCGGGTCTGCTTACAATACACCCTGGTGTAGCCACACACAGGGCGGAGCATAAGGAGGGGGAAACATCAAACAAAACTAACGAATATGGACAAATATACACAAAGGTGAGTACAAAGTGTTACCACCCTGACTGGGGAAAAAAGCGTGGTAAGGATAGTGCAGTGTAAGTGATATAAAAACTGCCTCCTCAGTACTCTAACCATCCTTTTATTCCGGAGTCCCACTGGCAGGATTAAAAATAAAATGGAGTGGGTATATTTGTAAGAATTAAAGACTCACATCAGCCCCCATAAACAAGACGAAACATGTTTCGACCAAAATACTATGTGTCCAAATTTGAAGATCACAACGGTCTTCTTCAGGACTCCTTATACATCCCAGTCCCCCCTGTATTACCTCATTTAGGTCCCTATTCAGGGTACATAAGGGCAGAAGTCCTGCTCAATGGAGGTATCCCCCTTCTAGCCAGCCGGACACATATACTGTAAAGAAAATGGGACAATACACTGTGTACGTCATTCAGAAGGTCCCTGATCATGAGACAATAAGTTCTCAATATATTCATATAAGCATTCCCCTGTCAATGAAGATGTATATTACACTCGTCTTGCTGTTGCCACAATAAGCGAACAAAACCACTGGGTATTACTTAATTTAGTTTTACCATGCACACACAAATGTTGGAGTGGGGGAAAGGAGGTGTTTCTTAGTGGTAAAAATAGCAAAAACGCACTAGGAGGTACTCTTTATGTCAGGGTATTAATTTACACGGAGCCTGCGATGGTTCTTCGACCAACTTATCCTGCCACCTGCAAGGTTCTCCGGCAGCAGTGATAAATCCAATTTTTAGGCAGCTTTCCAATGAGCGCTATATAATGTTGAATGCTCACAGCTGTTGTGGAATGATGCCAGGAATAGCTTATCTCGTTAGTGTGCCAGCCAGGGTCACTTGTTGTGTGCAAGTATTGTTTCCTACAAGTAAGACAGACGGGGAGTCGCCAATATGGCCTTCACTGAACATCTCTTCTATTCAAATGAATACTTTAAGCAGAATGAAAGCCATTCTTTTACAAAAACTGTGCCACTGACCTCGTTCAAAGAGACGTATGATCTGCAAGTTGCAAGGTCCTCTGCAGAGATACATGCCCTATTGTCAACAAACTGCCCAATACATTTTGCAGAAATGTTAGGTCGTATCTTAAACATGACTGATACCAGTGGTATTGTACATGTATTTAAGACAATTTTTTCGGGACTGTTAGCACCCTTTGAAGCAGTTCTAGGCATTTTTCCCAACTTTGTGCACTCTGTGTTCGGTGTCCTGCCTCTCATTTTGGGACTCGTAGCAGGAATACTATTTTTGCTCCTTCTGCTCTGATATGGCAAGTCCAGTCACCAGCGATACCCAGATTACCATGGAGAACACTCTTCTGGCAATGCAGTATCGTGGGCGCATAACACAGATTCTTGGCTTGGCTTGTTTGAGAGATCTGAATACCACGTGGTTCCTATTGTTCAGACCAATCTGGCAAGATTGATCTTACCTGTTCTAGGATGCCTGCTTTGTGCCGAGGAATGCGTGTTGGATATTTGTCTGACACTTCCATCAGCACTGCCAACGGATGTTGACGCTTTGCTTGGTTTGGTAACGACTCATGCATTGTGTTGTCCCCAGCGGCTACCAATCCTGATGACGGCATTCATTTAGATCTCACCAGCAATTCCAGCTAAAGGTGAGATACGTGGACCAACAGGCTCACAGGTACCATCTACTGCGAACATTGCTAATGCGACTGATGCTGACGGCGATGCTTCTCATCTGTGTACGATTGATCTACTTAATGAAGTGGTTCTACTTTCACCTACAGTGGTAGACAATTTCTTTGCCAGCTTAGAAGATTTAATGTTTTCTCCAGACACCGAGAATAACTTTTGAAATTAGCACACAGCATTCTATGAACTCTGAATTCGACCTTCGCTTTTTCAAAAAAAAACTTCTAACTTTGGAACTGTATTTTTCTATGATTTGATTTGACTTTTTTCCAAAATTGAACTCTTTTCTTTTTTTTCTGGCACAAAGTAATCTGCTTGAAGTAGAACTATTCTTAGAGAACAAGAATTCTTGAATACTTCCTAGAGACAATATTGACCTTTTCCAGCAAACAAAACAGTTTATATATTCTGCTATGGGATGGTCTCGACCTTTTTATTCTGTATTTAAGAGCCATTTCATAAATGTAATTTTCATGACTCATTCGGTTAGCATTGCCATTATCATACTATATGCTGAAAATGAAATCATTGCTTTCAAATGCGTACAATACAAATGCTCATTTTTGTGTACACCCATTTCAAATGCATTTTATGTATTTTTGGGTGCGATTGTAAACACATTATTCAGATATGTTTTAGTGCTTAAATTTAGTAATGTCGAACATACTAAAGTGGAGTGGGTGTTGTATAGCGTTTTAGGACCCTAGTGGAATTTTCCTGAGTCATGCCCTTATACAGGTATAAATCACCTTGTCCTTATATAGGCATAGAAATCATAACCATATTTAGACATAGCCCATGCAGTCCAAATACAGGCATGGCTACTTCCACTGGTTCCGAAAAGCCACAACGATATCTTGGAAAACTGGGCTTCAGCAGTCAGTGACTTCACCTTGCTTGAATATTGATTTATCCAAGAACTCTTGGAGTTTTCAAAGAACGTTGACTCTTTGATGATGTTATTATGTCCAACTTTATGTCAAACTCGGCACCTTCAGAGTATAAATATGCCCACACTTGCCATAGCAAATACACAGTGGTTTGGAGCAGTCCGACTATCTCCTTGCCGGACGCAGCTCGCTACAACAAGTGCCGAAGGAAGCCGACCCTCCAGCATATGCACTGAGAGAGACTCTGTCTTTTCTCTTGCCGAGAAATCCAGCTCTGTTGTTTCCAAGCTTCCCTTGCTGGGTGTTGGGAAATAGAGTCCGCAGACAGAGAGATACTAGACCTCTTTCATTCTAAACCAAGGTACGGAGCTGATTAGACCCTAAGACAAATCTTGGATAGATTCTTGGCAAAAGAATACTAAACGTATGCTACACCACACTTACTTCTTCCCTTGTACTAGACTTAGGTTAGGTACATCGGGGTGGGCGTTTTTTAGAAGCACCAGTTGAGTACTTTAAGTCTTTATTCATTTATGTATGTATTTTATGGCTTAGAAACCATACAATGCTTTTACAGTATTATTTTATAATACTCTTCTTGCTGTACGCATTATACTTTACAGCCAGTATTACGATTGTAGCAGTTCATTTCTTCTGCATGAGAAAGAAGACTGTTCAATAAATACTTTTATTGAAAACGCCCGTCTCTCTATTTCTCTGCACCTCTGATGAAACGAAGCATACACGATTGACTGAGTGAAATACCTATCTATTGTTTCCATGACTCTGAAGATACGTTTTATCTTGGGGAAACAAAGTTGTCATGTTTATGCGCTTGTCAGAAACTAATCCCTTCTTGTTCATTCGAGAAAGTTTCTAGTGACCTCAGAGCTAGCTGGCAATCACAAATAAGTTTAATATATTCGATAGAGACCTAGTTGACCTAAGTCCTACGTCACATCTATAGGATATATTATTCCAATGCGCAGAGCCTATTGGGAATATAGGAACTATACTACAGAAGGTGTTGGATTTCAAATCCAACACCTTCCCTACTGTTGCGCAGACTGGAGTTAGAATAGTAAATTATACTATTCCAACATCCAGCGCCCCCTACAGGAAGTTGTGGTAATGCCTTGCGTTGTAATGGTATGCGATGTAACAATGTGGTTGTTGTAACAATCACGTTGTAATGGCATGCAAGCATGGGCGAATTTTGCGAATCTGGCGTTCGCGAATTTTGCGAATTTGCGAACTCGCAATCCGCAAAATCCGCGAATTCTCGCGAATTTTTTTTTTTTTTTTGTGTTCGCAAGGATTTCTGCCAGTTCGCAAGGATTTCTGACAGTTCGCAAGGGTTTTGTAACAGTTCGCAATTGCGAACTTACATGTCGGCTCGCAACGGTCACGATTATGTTGTTTCTACGTCTGGTTCATCATCACAGGTTCCCAGCACCCTCTGTTTCACCCCTGCCTCCTCTGTTTCACCAATGCCACCCTCTGGTACGTCAATGCCTTATGCCACCCTCTGGTTCATCATCACTGTAGATTATGGGGGGAAAAAGCAAGCACACCTGCCTGCTTCAACTGACATGAATTAATTTGGGGTTGTTTTATTAATGTGTCACCGTTTTACAATTCCAGTCTGGCACCTGCTTCCTTATCTGTAATTTGCTTTCTGTTGCAGTGCAATTTTTTTTTCCAGGACCTTTGTAGCCTATTTGTAGCTATTCTATGAGCCTGCTGTGAGGGTCAGAGCAGGGTCATACAATTGTTGCAACTAGCAACTGAACTCTGGAGGGGCCCTTGTCATGAAGCACTACAGGGAACGGTTACTAATGATGAGTTTGAACTTTTGAACCTGCTTTCACTTTTGCAAAACTCGTTTGTCTGCAGAACAGCATTACAGCAACTGTAATGCCCCACCAAGCTTATATGAGAAAGTTGATTTCTAATCCAAAAGTTATCTAAAGAAAATCAAAAGGCCTCAAATCCAAAAAAGTGCAGGCAAATGTCAACCTGAGGAGTTATTCTGATAAAAATCATCATTTTCAGAAGGTCTATGCTGCTTGCTAGTAGATTTCTTGTGCAGAATTGCAATTTTTGTAATTTCGCGAGTGCGAGATTGTTGCTGCCCGCCGCACCTACATGTTCGCAATTGCGAACTTACACCGCAAAGAAAAAAAATCCGCTGCGTGCGAATTTGCGGATTTTGCGGGAAATTCACGAATCTCGCGGATTGCGAATTTACCGAAAATCCGCAAAATCCGCGAGCGTAACGGATTTTCCGCCCATGCTTACATGCAATGTATTGCATGTGTTGTAACATGGCCTATTCATAAAAAGACACTGTTTTACCCCAGGACTTTGTAAAAAACGGATTCTTGGTGGTAGCAAGACCACCGCACCAGTGCACAAGTATATCCTCTCCTGTCTCTGTCTGTGGTCCCGGGGGAGCCCTTAACCTTTTTGGGACCACCTTCTTTGGTGACAAGTGGACCCTGGACATGGAATTCCAGTGCAAGGCTGCATACTTCGATCATGTATGTAATGAAAACTGCGGCACAATACTGCACATACTCTACCTGCAATGGGGTACCTCTACACAATGGATATCTACCGGCAGGGTGGTGAACTTGCCTACACCCAGCTCGTCTTCGGATGGTGGGCCTCTGCACCCTCATAACAATACACACCCCAACATTGGTCATCCCTAGCGAAGATCTGTCTGAGTTGTCCCAACATCTTTTACAGAAGAAAACAACTCTACTGCATCAGTCTTGAAGAAGAAGAAGAACAGCTGAATATTTTGACTGGGCTCAGTACAAGTATATTCTAGAAGAATTTAGACTGTTTATGGAGACTCGCGTAAATGCAGGAGGGTTGATATCCTTTTTCACCATGCAAACGAAGGCAAATGCCCACTGGTTGCAAATAACCAGGTGGGAATTGCTGCGACTGATGAATGAAACTGAATTCGGCCTAAACACGATCAAGAAAGAACTGACTCGCCTTATGGTGATGCAGCATCACTACGTGTTGGACTTGATGAATGCGATGGAGGGTGGGGTGTGTGCCAATATTGGTGCTACCTTTTGTACTTTCCGGCAAATGGTTTGGACAATGGACTCTTGCCCTTGCCATCCAAGAAATACATTGTCTACAAACTGACAGGAAGAAGGAGGTAGGTGCCCCGAAGCAGAACTTGTTGCTTAGTATTATTTCTTGGAATCCGCTCAGATATCCAAAGTATTCATGTCATTGGTCCCAGTATTCATTGCTGTACTTCTGTTGCGTGGTTTCCTACAAATGGGGAATTCCTGTAAAAGCACAGTCCACAAATTAGGTAGTATGCACATGGCTAGGGAAAGGGTAACTACTGTGAGAAAGTCCCAACCTTTTACCTACCTGTAATGCCCATACATCTAGGGCCTCATTTATAAAGCTGTGCGTCACTTTTACGCCGCCGGTGCGTCACTTTTTGTGACACACCAGTGGCGTAAAAAATGCGCCTTGTTGCGTCATATTTACAAAGTGACGCATCTAGGTAGATGGGTCACTTTGTAAACCCCTGCGCCACATTATACCTACGCCAGGTATAATGTATGCAAGGGGGGCGTATTGACGCAAGGAAGGGTCGTAGAAGTGACGCAGTGAAATCTATGAGATTTCACTGCGTCACTTTTAGGATGCTGTTGCGTCAATATCTTACGCATGCCTCACAGCAGGCGTAAGACTGATGCAGGCCCTTTCACATGGGGCTTGCCCCATGTGAAAGGACGCATTGCTGGAGTTGCGTCACTTTTGTGACACACTCCAGCAATGCGTCACTTTTGCGCTTACAGATACGTCAGAAAAACTGACGTATCTGTAACTCCTTGCGACATGATGCGTCGTACATTAAATATGACGCATCAGGAATGTCGCAAGGAGTGCGCACTGAGAAGTGACGCATCGCTGCTTTCACGCAGCAATGCGTCATTTCTCATAAATGAGGCCCCTAGTATTTAGGGGCACCCATGATCCTTGCTTCCTCAGACAAGAACCTGCAACAAGAAAAGAAGTAGAAGGAACGAACAGCTGTGCCGAAACTAACAAGAGCAAGACGCCTACTGTCTCCACCTCAAACCTGCTCCCGCGAAATCCCAGTGTGTCCTGCAGTCAGCAACCTTGAAAACTCCAGAGGACCTGCCTGCCTTCAACCACAAAGACTGCGTCTCCCGTGAACATCGGATTTGTTCATCAACAACCTCTGGCCCGACCGGAAACCGCAAATCTGCACCACTCGACTGCTGCCGTCCACAACTCGAACTCGAGAGGGCAAACACCAAGAGGAGGTGGCCCCAGTGACCCTGACCCGAGAACCGGTGACCCCTGACCTGCCTCAAGCCTACAGCCGATGCCTGCAGTCTCAAACCAGAAGGTCCCCCCAACCGCGACCAGGAACTGGTAAGAAGATCTGACCCTGAAAGGCACCCCTGCATCTGATGCCCCACGGCTTTGGGTGGCCCAAACGATGGTGCCTAACCCACCCCCAGCAACCCAACTTACATCTCCAAGGGGTGGTCGCATCCAGAATGCCTTCTTCCCCGAGCCTGCAGTGCATTTGCAAACCGGAGACTCTCCTTTGAAAGCTACAGGGCACCCGATGCCAAAACAGCACTCTGCACCCAGCCGCCCCAGTGCTGCTGAGGGTGCATCTTTTGTGTTGGCCTAAATCCCCATTTGCCCTGAGCCAATGTCCAGGAGCTTTTTTCCCACACCCCAGTTGCCTGCTCGTCAGCAGCCATCAACCGGAGGCCCCCTATCCCCCATTGGGTAACATTGGGCATTAGCACTCTGCACCTGGCTGCACTAGTGCTGCTGAGGGTGTAACAAGAGTGCATTCTTGACCCTGGGGGACCCCTGAGTCTAACCCTAGAACAACAACTCCCAAAGCAAAGTAATTACCTTTAAACCGATAACACTATTTTCCAGCATAGGATAACATTGAGTGTTTTGCTATGAAAAGTTTCCAAGTGTGGAGTTGGAAAATCTAAGAAATCCTTTAAAACTGTAACAAAATACCCAAAATGCTTTTACTTACCTGTTTACAGTAAATGTCCCAGTGCAGTATCCCGGTATACTGCACTGTGTAAGAAAAGTAATCTCAAAAGTAACTTACTAGTAAGTTTACTAAAAAACCTATACAAAGTATATGTACTGTATTCTGAAAGGCATTGCATTATCAGTAACACTACTGTAATCAAATCAAAGTACATTTACAACTGAAATGAAATGTGATATTTATAAAGCACAATCTGTCACTCCGAAAGGAGCCTTCTGGCGCTGTACAGATAACAGACTTAGCAATGGAGAATGGGGACCTAGATGAGGGCTAGACAGATTTCGTCTAATGCTCCATAAATCCAGGTCATTTAAGGTTCTATTAACCTCAATTTGTTTGCCATGAAATTCCAGGCCCTTGTTCCTAACACGGTTGCCGATTTCCCTCCCCGCGTTTTAAGTTTAAAACTAGGCAGTTTGAGTAGGTCTGCTGACAAGAATCTCTGTTCTTGTTGTAGTGTATGGCGTGAATCTTGTGGAGAGATATGCTGGTCCCAGTCGGTGGATAGCTCTGAAGGTGATGACAAGAAGTTTGAATAGAATTCTCTTGTGTAGCGGGAGCCAGAGAAGAGTTTTCAGCGCTGCTGAGGCTGAGGCCTTACGGGGAGTTTAAAAACCAATCTGGAAGCTACGTGCTGCACTACCTGAAGCTTCCTCAGGGTTGGTTTATTGACCCCTGTCAGGAGGCTATTGCAGTAGTCTAGGCGCCAACGTATCAGCACCACCGCAACTGTTTTTCTCGCTGAGAGTGGAATCAGATCAAATAATTTTTCAGGGTTTTGATTAGGCCGAAGCAGGTCCCCACCACCTTCAGTGCATGGGGTTTAAAGGAAAGGGAGGAGTTAAACCCTACCCCCAGATTTTTAACCACCTTCACAGTGGATGGGGGTGCTGCTGCATCTTCCTGCCACCAGACCTTTGGTTGGAAAGTATTCTTTTTTCCTATCGGCAGAATTTCTGTCTTATCTGTGTTACGTAGGATGGTGATTGCTTTTCATCCATTTGATGACCTCCGTAAGACAGGATTTAAAGTTTTCTCCTGTTTCCGTGGAATTTTTATCAAGGGACAGGATCAGCTGCGTACCGACAGCGTAAGATGTTGTCTCAATCCCAAAAGAATAAATAAGGGAGATAAGCGGATTCATGTATATATGGAATAGAAGTCGGCTAAGTGAGGAGCCCTGTGGGACTCCTGCCATGATGCTATGTTCTGGGGATAAGAAGGGTCCAAGAGAGACTACTTGTCTCCGGTTGGTCAGGAAGGACTTGATCCAGGCCAGTACAGTGTCGGAAATGCCGCAAGATTTTAGCCTGGCCAAGAGTCTATTGTGGGAGACAAAATGTTCCACGTCTTTTAACATTGAGAAAAGCCCGGGTAAAAACGTGCATCTCCAATCAATCCTGCACACCTCCAATAACTCTGGCGCTGCATATTAAAGCCCACATCTCTGCGCAGTGAAAAACTCACAAACTTCCTGCAAGCACACCTCTTACCGCTGCCACGTCCCACCGGCGTGTGTGAAGCTCCGTCATTGAGCTCACACACCTGCGCGGCATAAGTAAGTCACTGGCACCACCCTCACTGCACCAAGGCGCCCCATGTCAACGGTGGGCAATTCCTTTGTAAACGGCGGCAATATTAACAGGGAGAAACTGACTGGAAAAGTCACTTTATTGACATTTTAAGTT
The DNA here is from genome assembly GCF_964261635.1 of Lissotriton helveticus. Taxonomy (NCBI): domain Eukaryota; kingdom Metazoa; phylum Chordata; class Amphibia; order Caudata; family Salamandridae; genus Lissotriton; species Lissotriton helveticus. Next base: position 1,846,230,336 of record NC_136068.1, read on the forward strand.
CTATTCATTTCAACATTTAGGGGCTCATTATGATGGCGGACGGAATTGCGACCGCAGCCCTGGAGTAAGCGGAAAATGCTGTTTCTGTGTCCGCCTGCCGCGGTCACTCCGTCCGCCATATCAGGATAGGAAAGAGTGTCAGAAGCCCGTGCGCGACGGAAGAGCACGCACCGCCGCCTAACTACACCCGACCCCGCGGCGGACGTAACCAATCCAGAGACACCGCCGTACGGACTGACGTCAACGACCGTCCCCCAAATCAAGATGGCGGAAAACACACATAAAACCGCTGCAGAAAAACAACCTGCCTGAACACGGCGGATTCCCCACAGCGAAGATACCATACATAGCAGAGATACCCACCACAAGCTGCTCGCCGTCATGGACGCAGCGCTACACACTTTTCCGATACTCTTCGCGATCCACCACCTGCAAGTCATGGGCCACTATCGGCGACGACGCAGGTACGCAAAACACCATTCGCTGTCTGAAGGGGAGTACCTGCCAGGGTCGTGATGTTGGGAGGGGGAGTGTCATGTCTGAGAAACCACATCACATCGCAAATAGAAATCCACAACTGGAGTACACAAGCACGAATGACAACGACAAACCACGACACATGATTGACTAGCTTTATTACACATAATAGGGGTATAATCACAGAGTATGCAAGAGCATGGGCAATGTGGGCACCAGAGCAGGTACATCAGAGGCAGCACATGAGAGGGGCTAAGTGCATCAACAGACCATTGCATCGAACAGGTACATCAGAGGCAGCACATGAGAGGGGCTAAGTGCATCAACAGTCCATTGCATCGAACAGGTACATCAGAGGCAGCACATGAGAGGGCAGACTGCAGTATCAGAACACCAACAGGGCATTGTGGCCAACAGAGCAGGTACATTAGAAGCAGCACATGAGAGGGGCTAAGTGCATCAACAGTCCATTGCATCGAACAGGTACATCAGAGGCAGCACATGAGAGGGGCTAAGTGCATCAGCAGTCCATTGCATCAAACAGGTACATCAGAGGCAGCACATGAGAGGGGCTAAGTGCATCAACAGTCCATTGCATCGAACAGGTACATCAGAGGCAGCACATGATAGGGCAGACTGCAGTATCAGAACACCTACAGGGCATTGTGGCCAACAGAGCAGGTACATTAGAGGCAGCACATGAGAGGGGCTAAGTGCATCAACAGTCCATTGCATCGAACAGGTACATCAGAGGCAGCACATGAGAGGGGCTAAGTGCATCAACAGTCCATTGCATCGAACAGTTACATCAGAGGCAGCACATGAGAGGGGCTAAGTGCATCAACAGTCCATTGCATTGAACAGGTACATCAGAGGCAGCACATGAGAGGGGCTAAGTGCATCAACAGTCCATTGCATCGAATAGGTACATCAGAGGCAGCACCTGAGAGGGCAGACTGCAGTATCAGAACACCAACAGGGCATTGTGGCCAACAGAGCAGGTACATTAGAGGCAGCACATGAGAGGGGCTAAGTGCATCAACAGTCCATTGCATCGAACAGGTACATCAGAGGCAGCACATGAGAGGGGCTAAGTGCATCAACAGTCCATTGCATTGAACAGGTACATCAGAGGCAGCACATGAGAGGGGCTAAGTGCATCAACAGTCCATTGCATCGAACAGGTACATCAGAGGCAGCACATGAGAGGGCAGACTGCAGTATCAGAACACCAACAGGGCATTGTGGCCAACAGAGCAGGTACATCAGAGGCAGCACATGAGAGAGGCTAAGTGCATCAACAGTCCATTGCATCGAACAGGTACATCAGAGGCAGCACATGAGAGGGCAGACTGCAGTATCAGAACACCAACAGGCCATTGTGGCCAACAGAGCAGGTACATCAGAGGCAGCACATGAGAGGGGCTAAGTGCATCAACAGTCCATTGCATCGAACAGGTACATCAGAGGCAGCACATGAGAGGGGCTAAGTGCATCAACAGTCCATTGCATCGAACAGGTACATCAGAGGCAGCACATGAGAGAGGCTAAGTGCATCAACAGTCCATTGCATCGAACAGGTACATCAGAGGCAGCACATGAGAGGGCAGACTGCAGTATCAGAACACCAACAGGCCATTGTGGCCAACAGAGCAGGTACATTAGAGGCAGCAGAAGTACGTGGTGCAAGGTACCCGTCCCAAGGACAAGAACAATGCAAATGTGGTTACTATGGACAATATACACACCAACTCGAAATACATGTGAGTGAAGGTAAACACACCGCACATCACGGAGCAGGTGGACTGCCTGAAGTACCTGCCTCTGACACACTGGTAGCACCAGAAACTGGAGTGTGAGACACAGCCACAGCTCTAGTGACTGACACATGGGCCATAGACCCAGACACACTGCCAGCACCAGACATAGGAGTGTGAGACACACTTAGTAGTGTCCCTGTCCTTGGGAGTGTCCCTGCTCTTTTGAGGTGCCTTTGCCTTAGTAGTGTCCTTGTCCAAGGGAGTGTCCATGGACTTGGGAGTATCCCTTGCCTTGGGAGTACCTTTTGTGTGGGATGCCTGTGTAGCATGTGAAGGCATTTCCCCCAACACCACTTGTGGATCCTGTGTGTGAACTCCAGTGTATCTCACGTTGTCTTTGGTAACAGATGTTGCTGACCTAGGGGATGGTGTTTGTGCCCTCTGTGCCCTGACGTGCTGTTTGTGGCTGCTTCTAGTGCAATAACCTGTATAAGAGTCCTGGTCAGAATATTCACTCCCCCCTGAGACATCAAGTGGTGTAGATGGGGGGAAAAGAAGTTGCACCCTGTCTATGCGACTGTACAATGGCAGAAGACACAGTGTTTGCCAATGACTGAACTGTCCTGTGTAGACCTGCAACATCGCCATGCATCCCTTCCATGAATGCCACCACCTACCCCAACTTCCTATCGTGGTCTTAGAATGCATTGATCATATTGGTCTGCCCCACACACAGCTGTCGCAGCAGATCAACAGCCTCAGCACAAAGTGCACTTTGGGTCACCGGGGCAGGGGCAGCGGTGCCTGCACCGAACGCCACTCTGCTCCCCCTACTTCTGCATGCATGAACAGTACATGGTGCAGTTGGCGGTAGTGTGGGCCCTGTGTGCTGTGTCCCGACTGAAGGTGTTGATTGCCCACTCCCAGTCTGTGACAACAGTGCTGACTCACCAACACTGTCGGAAGATGAGGACGATGGTGTCTCGACATGCGAGTCCTCAGGGACAGTCCTGTCCCCCTCTCCGGGGCTGCCCTCTTCTGTGTCAGTCTGCGTGTGTGTGATGTCTGATCCGGATGCATTGCCACCACTCATCTCCGTCGTCTGTGGCTCAGTGCCCTCTGCCAAAGCTGAAATAGAGAGAAAAGAGGTGTAAGTCATGGCCACACTCACGTACAGAAGGACAAAAAATGCCTAATTCCATTTCAGACAAAGAACATATAGCCCCCATCCTGCACACGGCCCACCCCTACTAGTCATCCTCACATGAAATAACCGGTGGTGGCTGTGAAACATGTATATCATGCGGACAGGGCAAGTGCATCTAGATCTGCACACATGTGCTTGAACACTCAACTACTAAGCAAGTGGCATGTCACCATGGCGGACATGGATGTCAAATTAGACTCCGCCAATGGCACCAACATGGTATTCCTGCAAAACATACGCACCACGGAAGTCACTACTGTGTCTGAGCAACAATGCATGCATTGCACTCCCAAGTAACATACACATACAGTCTGCTTACCGCTAGTTTGCTGTTGATCCACACTCAGCCGGTCGGACAGGTCAGGATGCGTCAAAGCAATGATACGGTGCATAAGAGGGGTCATAGAGCGTCGGGCCCGACGTGCCGTTCTTGGAATCATCCCCAGTGTCATCTCCGCTACATTCTTGCTCAGCCTGGATATGTCGTCCCAGCGTTTGTGGCAGTGTGTGTGTCGTCTATTGCACACCCCCACTGCCCGTACATCACGTGCTATGGTCCTCCACACGGCCTTGCGAAGGTGCAGCTTTACCTACCATGATGGGAGACAAGAGGATAACGTAAGTGGGCAGTATGACATGCACAAACTACGTCGAAAGACGGATCTACATGCAGCCATGCTCTGCACAACACATGTGAAGGTCCCATAGCACACCGGCAGGCCTACAGAAGACAGGAGCCACTGACCACCTCAGCGCCAACAACATGTACACCACTGCACTTACCACCTGTCCGGGTGCACCGTACAGCTGTTCGTAGTGGCTGAGTACACCGCCCACAAGAACATCTGGTTCCGTTGCGGTGAAGGGACGAGACCGGATCTCTCGCACTCTCTGCATGGCAAGGTCCTGGACTGTGGCACTACAGCAGCAGTCGTTGGTCAGCTCAGCAGCAGCAGGTCGAGGTGATGGTCACAGGCAGCAGTCGGTGGTCAGCTCAGCAGCAGCAGGTCGAGGTGATGGTCACAGGCAGCACTGGATCACAGCAGTGAATGAGTGATTTTGGAAATCACACATATATAGGGCCCTGAGCCCATGTCAGTGGCATACGTCGGCAGCAATTGGTTACCCCTGGATGCCTCTTTGTAAAAGGGCCAATGACTGGCCCTGGTGTTGCGGTGCACTGCTTCCGCTATTTTCGATTGGGCATACGCAGCCTGCGTACCCACTGCCGTGCCAGGCGAGTGAACACCCGTCGGTGGGTGACTGGCCTGGCACGGCGGTTGTGGACTGGGCTGGGCCAGAGGTGGGTGACAGGCCTGGCACGGCGGTTGTGGACCGGGCTGGGCCGGCCGGTGTACGGTGGATGATGCAATGTGACTGTAAGGGGGGTCATGAACTGCCATTTCCAATTTCATCATCACAAGGATGTGTTGGCCTGCACCTCCCCCGCGGAATGCGTGCACCGCCATGGTGGCGCCACTGATTGAACATTGTTGCAAATGATGCATCCGTCCCGGAAGCTTGCACATGCGGTTGCCGAAGTGTGACCGTGACGGTCCGTGCACATGCAGCCAATGGGAAGAGGGAACGCGGGCCGCGTATGCCCAATCGAAAATAGCAGAAGCAGTGCACCGCCATGGCAGCGCCAATGATTGTATATTTTCAAACGCTGCACTGTGGTGGATAGTCCGCACATGCGTTATGAGGGTTGTGACCGTGATGGCGAAACTGCATATGTCATGCACTATATCATGTGTGTTCATACTATGCCAATTGATGTGCACACAATGTAAAACACATGTGCTTGTCGACGTGTTGACGTCTTGTATTTCCCTACACAGGTTTCACCTTCTTCACATCTACACAGTACATCATGGCTGTGTCGCCACATTCTGAATCTGTTGTCAGTGTGTGGTTAATGTGTGCAAATAACAATGGTGGGGGTACACATGCATTCTGTGTATGCGTATGTGTGTTGCCTCTTGTGTGACCATGCATGTAATGTGCGGATGCTCACCATTGTCGGTGTGGTCATTGGTGCATGATGACATGGAGTGTGTGTAGCATTATCGTTTAGTGTTTGCACGTGCATGTGTGTCTGTGATGAGGCTTGTCCACAATTGGGTCCTTACACATGTCTTGTTGGCAGTAATGTTGACATGAGACTAAGTTGCTTTGTACATGTTGACACACATCATGTTGCTAGTGGCTGCACATTGTCTATAGACCACTCCGTATTGTAGTTACTTTCAGAGATGTCACACATATGACAATTGTCGACCACATTTATCTTTTTGCTAGTGTTGGCTTACATGTGATGGAGTTGCACAGCTATGCATTGTTTGTTAATTTGACTTCTACTACATCTACTCCCATACAGGAGGGCTCCTAATGTGCATCGCCCATACACTGTGCTGGAGGATATGGTTGACGAGGAGGTGATCAGGAAATTCCGGCTCGATCGACGTAGATTGATGGAGCTTGTAGACCAATTGTCTCCTCATCTGCAGCCACGAAGAACGTATCCTGGTTCCATTACACCCACAGCAAAGGTGATGGTGGCACTACACTTTTTTGCAACTGGAACCTTTCAGTACACAGTTGGACATGCCGGGGGGATGTCACAGTCCATGTTCAGCATGGTACTGCGGGATGTTCTAAAAGCCATGATGCTGTACAAGGATGACTACATCCATTTTCCACGGCCGGCAGAGTTGGCAGCAGTCAAAGCAGACTTCTATGCACTGGGCCAGATACCACACGTGGTGAGTTCCATTGATGGCACCCATATCGGTCTCATTCCACCCGAGCACATGAGCCGTTATATAGAAATCGGAAGCACTTTCATTCGCTCAACGTGCAGGTGGTGTGCCTGGCCGACAACATCATATCCCATGTGTGTGCAAGATTTCCAGGCTTCGCACATGACTCCCACATCATGCGGAGCAGCATTGTCCCCCAACTGATGGCAAATCTGCATCCAGAACGTGCGTGGCTTGTTGGTGAGTATGCTGTGGGGACAGTAGTGTTTTCTGTGTGGCATGGGGTTCCCACCAATTCCGGTTGTGATATTTGTGTCTGTCATCCCCCTACATAGGCGACTCGGCGTACCCAAACCGGCCTTGGCTGCTGAGTCCCATACGTAATCCAACTACTGCGGGTGAAATGCGATACAATGATGCCCATGGAAGGACAGATACAATGGTGGAACGTACTTTTGGACTGCTAAAGTCTAGGTTTCGGTGCCTGGATAAGACCGGAGGGGCCCTGCCTTACTCACCAGGCAAAGTATGCAGGATCGTGATTGCCTGCTGCATGCTCCACATTGAATCGATCTTGGACCCTGAAGACCAACAAGTTCCTCGGCCTCCCATCCCACCCATGTCGACTGATGAGGATAGTGGTGAGGAGGAAGGTGTGGACCAGAGGCGTCAGCTCATTGATCGCTATTTCCCTTGAATGTGAGTAACTTCCTCTTGTGCCGGTTGACAATGCGTTATGTATGTTTGCTGGTGGTGTGTGGATGTGGTGTTCATCAGCTGGCTGTTCTGGTATGTCATGTTTGCATGTGTATGTGGTTATTTCTTTGGACATGCAAGTCTCCATGATGTGTGTCCTCTCATCCACTGATTTTGTGATGAGTGTGGTTTATGGGATGTTGCACTGCAGTGTGTTGTGATGGGTGTGATTCAGTTTCCTGACGTGTGTTTGCTGTCTCAGATTTTCCCTAAGTCACTCCCACAGAGGCATGATTCTGAACGACATGGATCCCTGCACCTGGTAACGTCTGTTACTGAGACAATCATGTGAACATGGAGGCAACACATCATTGAGTGTGTAAGTGAAATTTATTTACAGGTTGTGCATTGGTGCTGGTGGATATTTACAAGTAAGTGTTGGGTGGGGGAGTGTGAGCTGAAGGTCATGGTGGGTGAAAAGACCGTGGTGACACCACATTGGGTGATGTGCAGCTAGTCCAGCAGACCTGTGCCAATACTTGGCGTAGTGGGACAGGATAGTTTGCGGGTGGATGGCAGCCTCAGGCAGTGTTAGAGTCATTGTCGGCCCCTCTTTGAGTGTGTAGTTTGAGCCTCCCCACTGCTCTCACCTACTTCCAGCCTCGGACGGCCCCTTCGTCTTGGAGCCACAACGGAGTCATGCCTGGGGGGCAGGTTGGTCAGGGGCCACATCCGTGTCCATGGGCACAGGTGGCGGTGGCGGTGGTGTTGCTGGCCGTGGCGGCTGGGCACTTGGTTGAGGGGGAGGGGTGTTGCGGGCTAACCATTCCCTCCACAGTGATGTTTGCTGGCCCATGTGGTCCACTATTTGGCCAATGCGGCTGTCAATGGACCGCAACAGATTGCTGTTTTCAACCGAGTCCTGGTGGGCACGATCAGCCTGTTCCTGCCCACGCTCATAGGAAGTCTGGACTCTGGCTAGGGCTTCCAGAGAATCAGCGCCAAGATGGGGTGGGTGTCCTTCCCCAGCTCGCTGGTGAGAAGCACTCCTGCTTGGGTGATGTGGCCTCGGCTCTCTCCTTTCCCGTCCACTCTCCCTGCTTGGCTGGGATGTGGATGGCCCTGCGTCGTGCGGTGGGTCAGGCAGGGTGGCACAGGCAGGAGTGGTGGTACTGGTGGTGGTGGAGGTGGTGGTGGTGGCTGTACAGCTCACTGTGGCAGGTGTTGCAGGAGTGACACAGGCCACGGTTGTTGAGGCAGGGATTTCCAGTGAGCCAGATGGCCCTGGGAGTGTGCACCGGAGCTGGCTGTGGCATCGTCCCCAGAGAGTCCTGGATGTGAGTGAGGCGAGTGTTGCGGGTGGTTGCTGGTTTCACCAGTCAAATTGCAATCACCTGAGGAACAAGATTTTCGTGATCAATACTGTGGACATGACATGTTTTACTTTCCATACATTACATTTCAATGTCCTCTCGCACACCCCACCCACCACCACCCTCCCTTTGGACATGGGGGCCTGTTGGGAGTCGTAGTGCTGGTCTCTCACACACACCCCACCCACCACCACCCTCCCTGTGGACATGGGGGCCTGTTGGAAGTCGTAGTAGTGACCTCTCGCACACGCCCCACCCACCAACACCCTCCCTGTGGACATGGGGGCCTGTTGGGAGTCATAGTGCTGGTCTCTCACACATACCCCACCCACCACCACCCTCCCTGTGGACATGGGGGCCTGTTGGGAGTTGTAGTGCTGGTCTCTCACACACCCCACCCACCACCACCCTCCCTGTGGACATTGGGGCCTGTTGGGAGTCGTAGTGCTGGTCTCTCACACACACCCCACCCACCACCACCCTCCCTGTGGACATGGGGGCCTGTTGGGAGTTGTAGTGCTGGTCTCTCACACACCCCACCCACCACCACCCTCCCTGTGGACATGGGGGCCTGTTGGGAGTCGTAGTGCTGGTCTCTCACACACACCCCACCCACCACCACCCTCCCTGTGGACATGGGGGCCTGTTGGGAGTTGTAGTGCTGGTCTCTCACACACCCCACCCACCACCACCCTCCCTGTGGACATGGGGGCCTGTTGGAAGTCATAGTAGTGACCTCTCACACACACCCCACCCACCACCACCCTCCCTGTGGACATGGGGGCATTTTGGGAGTTGTAGTGCTGGTCTCTCACACACCCCACCCACCACCACCCTCCCTGTGGACATGGGGGCCTGTTGGGAGTCATTCACATTTTTGTGAGAATGTGGCCACATGCATGGGTTGGGGCCTGGGAGATGTGTCTTCTCAGTTGTGTGCGGCAGACCATGTCGGTGGGGTCGTGGTGCTTGGTTTGTACTTACCAGCCACTTCTCCTTTGTCAATTCCTTCCAGGCTCTCTGGGTGCAGTATGCCCAGCACCTTTTCCTCCCAATCAGTATACAGTATGGGCTCCGGGGGTGTGCCGCCGCCAGTGTGCTGTGCTCGCAGATGGTTTTTACCACGGATGCCTTGGACCCTGGTTTTTAGGTCATGCCACCGCCTCTGGATCTCGTGCTTTGTCCTTGGCACGGTCCCTGACACATTCACCCGACTTACTATCCTGTCCCACATGTGGTTTTTAGTAGCCACGGTGGTCTGTTGGACTAGTGTGCCGAATATGTGGGGTTCAACACGGATGATTTAATCTACTACATAGTGAAGTAGTGTGGCTCACTGGTTAGAGGCGGCAGACCCGAGAGCAGAGGACGGCCCGGGACCAGGGTTCGATTCCCGGCGCGGCAGGTTTCGGGACCAGGGTCAGCGGACTCGATAATTCTCTCGCCTCGGTGCCCACTCTGATCAGCGTTCACACTCGGCAACTCTGGGCATTAGCTTGCCTCATCTTCACTAACGGCCCCACCAGACCGCCGGGGATGCCTGGTCTCACCCTGGAGATACCCATTAAGGGACCATCTCTCAGGGAAGCCAGGAAGGGTTTCGCAGCGGTCAAAGCGCCTTGGGACCCTATGGGTAAGTAGTGCGCTAAATAAATGCCTATACATTTACATTACATTTACATTTACACCATGACCTTCAACTCTGTCTCAGTGAATTTAGGGTTTTTCTTGGGTGCCATGGTGTGTGATGATCAAGGTGTGGGTTGAGTGGGTTGGGAGGTGCAGGTGTGTGGTGTGTAGGAATGGTGTGGTGGGTGTTTGTGTGGTGTGTGTGTTTGTGTGGTGGTTGAATGTGTGCAATTTGTGTCTGCTGTCCGTCGTATTGGGCCTCAGGCTAGCAGCTATGCTGTGATGCAAAGGATTGTGGTAGTGGGTGGGAGTCATTTTATACTCTGTGTAGTGGTTGTGTCCCAATGGTTGTTGCCAGTCAGGTGCTAGGTGGGTGTGTTGACTTGTGTGGATTAGTTGGTGCTTGGGGGGGTGTCATTGTGGCTTGTGATTGGTGTAGGTGTTTCAGGTGGGTGGTTGTCCGGTTTCGTGTGTTTTGTATTTACTTCCGTCAGACATTTTGTCATTGGTTTGACGGTAGGGATGTTGTTCGTGTTGGCCTTCCGCTGGGATGCACCGTTTCTCGTTGCATTGTTTCCGCAGCGGACGTGGATTGAGGAGAGTTCCGGGGAACTGGCAGCGTTATCCTAATCGTGGCCACGGAGCCTCCGCAGGTATTGCGGTGGCTGTGGCTGTTCCCGCGGTCATGTTCGTCCGCGGCGGTCGGTGTTTCTTAGGTTCCGTCCGCTTGCGGCGGTCTCAGGTGTATTCCGTTTGCCGCGGACGGAGTTTGATGTGGTCCGTCCGCTGCGGTCGGAGTTTCATTCCATTTTTATCCTAATCGCTACGGAGGTTTATCCGCGGAGCGGTCCGGAGTATCTTGGCCACTTCCTTGGCGGACGGAACCCGTTTCCGTCCGCGATCCTAATCGGCTCCTTAATGCGGAACGGGAAACTTTTAGCAAGTGGAAATGTGCGAAAACGTACAATCGATTTGCAAAAACACCACGTTCAAAGGCACAAACTGCATCCTTAAATTAAAAGAATAATGCTCATTTCAAGAGCTACAAAGAACACCACTGGATTTGGGCTCCCAACAGTAAGGCCAAACCACTGACCAATATAGAACTGAACAACTGCCAATACTGTTACATCAGATACTTTTCTATTAACACCATTATATTGAAATTAAACACAACATGGGTCCAAGACTTATAATTCAGTCAGAATTGAATATTTTTCTTTTATTTCTATTTCTCAACACATTACTTTTGATTTAATTTCACCAAATTTTCGTTTTCAACATCTACATCATAAATACCAAAATTCTTACATTAATAAAACAATCAACCTACATATTCATAATCAATCCATACACACTGTCACTCACCCTGGTCAAGCATTCAAACACATCACTCTCACAATCACAACAGCCAATATTTATTTAGAAATCATTACTGGTTTCACTTTTTACAATCTTTACAAAAACCATAGTAATCAATTAAACAATTATATTCTCTGTTTTACATATTTTGGAGCAATATTTTTTAATTTCACATTCTTATGGCTAAACACAAAACTGGTCTACGCGTTTCGAACTCCTACTTGTACCTGCCTCTTACCTCTTACAATGAGAGCCTGACTTTATGTACCCGACGTTAAACACTGAAAATGGAAAACGGGTAAAAAAGAATCACCAATTGAAACTATCTCATTGAGGGCTACACCACTGTCATACCAAATCGAATGATTCACTTACTTCAAACACATCCATACACGCTCTTCAATTTGTCCAAATGATGCAGATAGCCTAGGGAGTAAATGCGCAGTTTTTAGTTGGAATGCCATTAATGTTTGAGGTACTCAACAAGAAACTTAAAGTTCATTGCATAACAGACTTACTTGTTTTATTTTTACGTGTCCCTTTCGTCAACCAATTCACATGGGCACTCGGCGCAAAACCTGTAATCCAATGGAAGTTTTTAGAAAAGATTTTCATAAATTCACCAAATGCCTCATTAGTTAAAACTAACGGGCTCACAGCTCCATTACCTGTGTGCGTCGCTTGTTACACGGACCGATTAGAACTACGTCTCCTTCGGTGGCATTCTATGGAAGCCTGCGGGGCTGTTGGACGTTTACATCATCATTTCCTGGTCAACAGAATCATGGGAAATGTAGTATTCAAAGGTTTTCCATTTATGACTATGCTGTGGCGCACCAATATACTTAAACAATGTGTTTTTTTCACGAAGGTTGACTTAAACGTTATAAAAACGTATCAAGCCTCAAATATTTATCGCATTTTGTCAAATTTCAGGCCAATCTCATAACCACTACCGGTAATGGCAATATAAAAATGAAGTTACAAAACTCCATATTTTGGCCAAGTTTAGTACGGTGTCTGGTGATTCTGTTAATCAAATATTTTGACCGACAATGAAAGCAACATAGCGGGCAAGGCGGTCAATTATTAGTATAGATGCACATGTTAGTGAATCCCATCTATTGAGACCCCTAATGCACCCCATCTTAAGCATTACGGGGACAGATTTTACCGCTGTATTTTCATAGTGTGTACACTAAATCCTGTGCGCATCTATATCTCTCTTGGATGATTAAAATGCATAATCGCGTGGTGCCCTGGGTGTACCTTTGGGTAATGGACTAATTATAAACTTGTGAATTATTCAATGGTGTGGAGCCCGATAATTTATGATAGTGATCAATGTTGTTATTCAGTTTGTAGATCTGAGTTAGCTCATTTAAACCATCAACTGCAGAATTAAATTTGACAATTAACATAGCTTCTCTTATAGATAACTTTGCATCAAGGTCACCTCCTCTGATATCATGTTCAACTTTCGAAATGACAGTCCATTTTAAATCAGTTTCTGTATGATTATTGAGGCGCCAATGATTGACTAATGGGGCCGTTTGGATGTTTTATTTAATTCTTGATTTATGTTGCGTGATTCTTGTTCTCACTTTTTGGTTAGTCTTGCCAATATACAACTTCTTGCAAGGGCATTTTATTCCATACACCACGTAATGTGACTTGCAATTAGAAAAAGATTCATGTTTCCAGAAGATATTGTTATGTTCAAAAATTGGACCTTCTTCTGTAGTTGAGCAGCAGATACAAGTCCCACATTTGTGGTGTCCTTTTATGGGAGGTAAGCCTACAAAGGATCTCACTGAAACAGTCTCCTTCCCGCGCAGATTGAATTTATAGTTTGTATTTTTATGAATGGTTGTTGAGTTTGGTTGTGTGTAGAATGTCAGAAAATTAAACCTTTGCATACAGCGAAGATCACATTAATAAACTATTAGCTGCTCCTTCACTTTTTGCTTCTGCTCCCTTAAGTGTCTCAGCACAAAACCAAAATGAGACAGATAAACTAGTTAGGCTAAAGAAAAAAAAATAAGAACTGATCTCCACGGAATTTCCTTTTGCAACATCTTGGAGCATGTACAATCCCTGGAGGGCTTCAGATAAAGAATGTAGCAGTGATATTTACTGAAGATCCGATCTATAAGAAAGGATATAGCTATATTGAGACAAAGTGCAGCCGTTACCTTATGGTCTTAACGATGGAGACTGCGCAAAGACTGTCCAAACAGCAACTTAAAAATATATATATATATATATATATTGAGCGTTCACAGATATAAAAAACATTACATACAAATTTTCGTATCAGATTTTAAAAAGTGCAAAATACATTATACAAAAATATGCAGGCTATCAAACACTGTATTACAATTGCGAATTGTGACAGAAAATATTTCTTTTAAAGTGCAATGTGCTTAGTGCAAAAAGAGCAATACTTTACAAAAATACCAATACAAAGAGAAAGAGGTTAAAAATCAATGACTAGCATTTAAACACGCTCCAGTATTTGTCATATTTTCTAAGGGCCCCTGACCTCAATGCATATTTTTTTTCCCTTCCCTGGATCCTGGATATTTTCACCTTCCATGCATTAAGAGTCGGTCTGTTTTCCAAAGTTGTAGAATAAGTGATTTAGCTACAAGTGATGCTATAAACAGGAACTTATCATGGGGAGTAGAGCTGGAAGAACAACCAAAGAAATTCATTAAATGTGATTGTGGAATCAATTACATTTCAAAGATATTTTCCAATATCATTCCAGAATTTCCGTATTTTGGTACATTCCCATATTATGTGTTTCCAAGTACCCTTTTCTTCACAGCGAAAACACATATCCTCCACTTGAGGGTATATATTGTAGAGAAACGAGGGTGTCCTATAGATTAACCATTTACTGAAGAATTGCATTTGCTTAAAATTAGCACCTTGGAAGATGGACTTATTACATTTATTTACTTTGTCCCAGGTGGATTTATTAATCTCAATACCTTCTCTCTTTCTCCACCTGTCCCTCGCCTTAATATATAATGTGACTGAGTTATCTTCATTGAGATTTTTTATCCAAGTGCTAATCTTCATCTGCGTTGCTCTGATTAGTGCTTCAGTTATATTTATTTTATAAAATAAGTTACCTATATCTAACTCTCTTATTACGGCATGGAGGCTAATAAAGGACCATTTCAGGACTGTATTTGGATGCTGAATCTCTCTTTCAATTTGCTCCCAGGTCTTCCACCTACCTGATCCACAGAATAAAATCCTCAATTTTTTCAAAACCGTTATTCTTCCAGAGTCTCAAAATATTTTTATCCAAATTACCCATCCCTCCTATATTTAAATTCATTAAACTAGTTGAACTATTCCTACCGAAAATGTCAAACTGTTTCAGGAGCTGGGTTTTTTGCTTAAATAGCCACTGTATAGACGTATACCGTACCTTCTTTGGATATTTAGTGATTCTTACTGGATCATTAATTTTGAGTTCAATCAACATCTTTCTCATAAAAAAATGATATGCTTCGTGATCATCTGTGAAAAAAAACCTAAAACTGTGATGTGCAAGCATAGTAATAATCTCTAATATTTGTAAGAGACAGTCCTCCCTGTGTTGTTGGAAAGTGCAAAGTGCTAAGTGCTAATCTCGGAGTCTCATTTGCCCATAAAAAGGAAGAAAACATGCCATCCACTTTCTTAAAAAATGAAACCTGAATTGCGCAAGGAGCTGCACTAAAGTGAAAGTTAAAAAGTGGTAGAATGGACATGAGAATTAGGGCAGCACGACCCATTATTGATAAAGGAAGTTGGTTCCAACGATCTAATTGTGAGCCAACCCTTTTTAATAAAGGTACATAATTCAGTGGGTAAAGATCTTCTAGATTTTCTGATATATAAATTCCCAAATATCTCTTAGGGAGAGTGTTATATATTTGCCTAAATTCTATTAATAAAGTGTCTACCGTGCAATTACATAGGATGATTTCCGTTTTATTCGTATTTATCTTATAGGCTCCCAATTTTTGGAAATCAGAGACGTTTTCTTAAAATTTCCAATTGGCTAGTAGGGTTTGTATTTAAAAATAGGACAATGTCATCGGCATAAAGTTTTATATTCGTCATTCTGACTACTGGTGCTGTGCAGGCTATTTTCCCCCTAATTGCGATCGCCAAAGGTTCAATAAATAAGGCAAATAAAATTGGAGATAGGGGGCTGCCTTGCCTCGTGCCTCTGTTTATTTGGCATGTCCCTACATTTACACTATTAATAATAATCTGTGCCCTAAAATTCTCATATAGTTGTTTCAAAAGAGAGATAAATTCAATCAGGAAATCAAAACTGTGCAAAATCGCAAAAGACAGTCCCATGAATCAAGGTCGAAAGCCTTTTCGGCGTCTAAAAACCAAATCTGTGCTTCCACTTTATTAACATTAAAAAAATCCAATGACTCCAATAAAGATTTTGTGTTGGTGTGGAGGTGTCTTCCTGCTATGAAACCACACTGGTCAGGTCCGACAAGTAACCCTACCATTTTATTCAGCCGGTTCGCCAGGAGTTTCGTAAAGATTTTGTAGTCCGTATTTAACAGGCTTATTGGCCTGTACGGATTCATGTTTTCCTTATCTTTTCCTTCTTTCAAAATACTAACTACAACTGCAGTGCGGAAGGATTCCGGCGGCAACCCACCTTGTAATAGATCATTAGCTAATAGCAAAAACTCTTTACGGAGGGTACCATCAAATTTTTTTAAAATTCCGCAGGAAGACCATCTTCTCTGGTGGCTTTAGTGCTAGGTAGGGAACTAATTACCACATCTAATTCTGGCTTTGTGAACTTCTTGACTAAAAATTTTTTATACCCGTTTCCTAACTTGGGAATTTGAAGTGCCCCTAAAAACTCAAAAATAGTTTCACTTTCAGCCCGTTCACTAGACTGGTAGACGCCCTCATAGTGTTTTAGGAACATCTCTCCTATAGATGCAGTGGTCTTTGCATGTACTTTGGTGACAGGATCCAAAAGGTGATCTAACCTATTGTAAACTTGTTTTCTTTGGCTTGCTACGCTAGGAGTCTACCTGTATATTCACTCTCTTCATGGAGCTTCTGTGCGTAGAGACTACTAGTTGCATCTCCTAAGTCATAGTAAAATTCCCTCATTTTCTTTTTTGCTTCTGCTACCTTTTGCCCAGTAACTAGGGATCTAACTCTGTAGTGCTCTTGGTTTGCGTATACAAGATTTTTCTGTAAATCAATTTTCTCCTCTCTTTTTGCCCTTTGTTTAGGTATTTCTTTGGAGGTAATAATACCCCTCAATGTGGCCTTCAACGAATCCCAAATCACGTTGATTGGAGCAGACCCTCTATTTAGATTAAAAAATGCCTCTATCTCCCCCTCAATGTCTGTGCACCATTGTGATTCTGCAAGGTTGAGCTTGTTAAAGTACCATCTTCTAGGTCCCCCTTTTTCCTGATTTCCTATAATTATTTCCATTTTAAGTAGTGCATGGTCTGAAAATGCATTAGGTAGATGTTC
Source organism: Lissotriton helveticus (assembly GCF_964261635.1). Taxonomy (NCBI): domain Eukaryota; kingdom Metazoa; phylum Chordata; class Amphibia; order Caudata; family Salamandridae; genus Lissotriton; species Lissotriton helveticus. The sequence goes on from NC_136068.1 coordinate 1,846,247,140, forward strand.
ATAAGTGCAAGCTTCTAGGCCATGGGATATTAGATAGAAGTCCAGCCTAGATGCTGAGTTGTATTTTGCCAGAGTAGCAAGAGTATTCCCGTTTATATGGATTCTGGGAACGCCAACAATCGAAGATATCTAGATCTATTTTACAACTTTGTAAAGCAATGGCTACTTGGGGTTTATTTTGGCGTCGACTTTTTTGGATGAGTCAATTGTGGGATTTTGTAAACAATTAAAGTCACCCCCCCCAAATTATTTGCCCAGGTATACCTGTAAATGCTTGTTTAAGTTGCAAGATTGGGAGCGGGTCATCTATGACCGATGCATATATTGTAATTAGTATTATGTTTACCTGATTTAATTTACCATACACAAATTCCCATCTACCACTGTGGTCTGTGTGTGACCCTTCGCTGCAAACCCTCCGTGTTTCCCTACTAGGATGCTTACCCCCCTCTGCGCCAAGCCAGCTACTGACGAGATCCTGCAACCTGCCCTGCCCTTCAAAATGTTATCAGAGTCTGCCAGGGCTCTGTGCTGTGTTTCCTGTATAAATATAAAATCTGGACACAGATTTTTTAGCCATCATTCTATAGCGTTCTTTTTACGAACATTATGCAGACCATTTGCATTAAAAGACAAAAAATTCAGCTTATTTCTCATTAATCTTCAAACTTTCATACATTCTAAATACTCCTGCTGAACAGACAATGTTGAAGAGATTCAATTAAACCAATGATAGGTAGATATATGGGGTAAGCAGCTATTCATGTGCAAAATACGCAAACATTAAGACTAAAAACAAATATAAGCAATATGTGCAAAGATAATGCTAAAGTGCAGAGATCATGGGATTCAGGCATCCTTCTTTGTGCAAAATACGCAAACCTCAACTCCGAAGAGAGAAAGAAGCAAAAAATGTACCAAGTCAACATTAAAGTGCAAATATCATGAAAATTAATTCTTTCGCAAAATACAACATACGCAAACCTAAGCTCTAAAAAGGGAAGCATCAGAATGTACAAAAACATCATTAAAATAGAATTAGTATAAAATTCCAACATTATTTAGGGAAATATATCTTCCTTTACCCAAAACTCTATGAAGGGGCAAAATCAGCAACCGTGTGCAAATAGCATCAGCTTCCAACATCTGGCTATGCCAAGCTGCCTTAAAGTGCAAAAGTGTTCTAGTTAGCAATTTAATTATGACCTCCAACATAAGTTACAAAGTGCCTTAAAGTGCAGAAAACTGAACCTGAAAAATATCGAAACAGTGTGACAAACAGACCATGTAAATTCCTGAATTATGAACTCTAATTTTTTCCCCTGCTACACCCCCTTCACCACCCCCCCTCCCTAAACCCCCTAGAGGGGATGGAGACCCCCAGTGTCCCACTTCCGTCCCCTTCTGTTTTCTTTTCTTCTTTGCGGATGCCATCTTGTTGCATCCATGTGCGCTTCCTGAATCATCTCACGACCGCCCCATCGATCGTAGAGTCTATACATGGGATCTTGATTTCTTCCAGAAGTTTCTATCATATTTAAATTATCTCAGACTTGGCTACGCAGAAGGACCCTCCATAAATTTCTGAGCTGAATTTCTTGTGTGTCTGTAAATATAAAAAAAAATCCTTTCGCTATCACCTTTAACTTGGACTGCTGAACAATCATTGCTTGAGCGCCTTTAGCCTTAAAAGAGTCAATCATTTTAACAAAATCGCTACGTCGTGAGCTGATGCCTCTGACATGTCCGAGAAAATCCGAAAATGTTTTACTTCATCAGCGCTAAAAATTCTTCTCGAGAATGCCATATTCAAGATTTTCTCTTTAACCCTATAGTCCGAAAAGTTCATTAGAATGGTACGTGGGTACTTAGGGTTATTGGGCTTATATGCCGGCACTCTGTGAGCTCTAGTGATTGTTAGGTCACCTTGCAGTTCGGGTATAGCCTTTTTTAGAAGTGACTCCGACCATTTTACCACGTCTGTACCTTCCAGGCCTTCGGAAATGCCAACTAGTCGTAGGTTGGACCGCCTGTTATAATTTTCTAAGTCCTGCAATTTCGCCTCCATTTGGCATTTATCTTTATTTGCTGCATGAAGGTCTTTTTGCATAGCAGTTAGGGTAGCTTCCAGAGTTGAGACCCGAACTTCAACCTCCGAGACCCTTCTGGGGAGATTTCCAAAGTGTTCCTCCATCTTTGAAAGCCTACTGTGGAGTTGTTGTTAGAGCTAGAACTAGAGCTGTACTACGACTACCATAAGGCCTTGCATAGGGGTTGGAACTGTGTGCTATCCCATACTGCCTTGCGTGGTCAGCTGATGTCAGGGGAGGTTCTTATACTGCCTGGAGATGCTATGGCGGCGCTTGGCTTTCTTGCTACATCCTGAATCTCCATGGCGTCCTGATTTCTCGTGTCTTCCTACCCCCTGAACCTGGTTCCTTTATCCTGAAAGCATCGGTGTATTTGGTGCATCAACTCGTGATTCAAGCCGTGTCTCTGAGGCACACCTTCCTTCAACGTCCTTCCCAGCCGGGCTGTGCCGCCCTTAAGCTTGAAGACTTTTGCCGCGCCTGGCCTTTCCGGCGCATTCTCCCTGTAGCTGCGTTTGTTCTATGACCGCGGTTTGGAACATTGTTGCCCTTCCGACTTGTCTCCCTCCGTGGCAGTGACGTAACTGCCCTTCCGACTTGTCTCCCTCCGTGGCAGTGACGTAACTGCATTTACCTTCTAATCCCCGGCTTCTGTTTTGTGTCGCAGTGCAACGCGATCGGCTTACTGGATTTCCACAGCTGCGCTGGACTTCGCGTTGGAGCCTGCCTTTGCCCCCTCCTGCTGGACTTCTCTGTGAATTAAAGGGTGAGCGCTTTCTTTTCCCTTGATGGCGTCCCCGTGGAGCAAACGGGTAGACGCTTCTTTTTTGTTCTAAAAACTTTATTCATCAACATTGGAAACATCAGAAAGGATTGGAACGTGTGTGTGCTTCTGCAATAGACTCTAATCTGTCTTTGAATATTTATTGAGCACACTACCACTTTGGAACATTATCCTAAGTGCTAAGGAACACTGGGAGTGTTTTTTAAAAATTATTTTGGTGTTCAAGAGACCAAGCTTCTAGGTTTCCAGACTTCTATTTGATATTCGCTGGTGAGTACGGAGTAGCACACAGTTGGGAGAACTTCTTGGTTACAATTATTAGATGCATGTATATTTCATTGATTCTTGTTTTGTGTTTTCATCCTAGGTAGTGATTACCACACATTCCAGTAGCGACGTCACATCCTTCCCAACCAAGGTTGTTGGTGGATAACTCCTTGACTTGGTCTCTTCGTTTTCTGAAGGGGTTCTTTTCTCGTTGCTGTGTTTTTTATAAATGCTGCGAGGGAAACACCTTTTGGGAAACGTAGAGGCATAGCTTCGCTTCTGAGGCATTGGGGAATTCCTGCTTGGACACGTTCTGTGGCCGACAGTTGTGATATCCCGTGCGCTTGGGAGATTTTAAGGTCCCTTATTTCCTGAAGGATGATTAACAACATCTCCTCTACCGAGTTCTCTTTTATGATTGATGTTTTCGGCAGGGTACATAGAGCTTCTTCTTGGATCTTCTGTGAAACTGGACCAGTCAAGTCTATTGAAGATGGAGTGGTTAGTGAAGAGAAGGATTTCCCAGACGGTGCTGTCTTTGTAATCTCTTCAGGGTTAAGCTGAGGGTGGGGATGAGAGTGAGGTTGAGGTTGGAGTTGAGGTTGAGGTGTAGTCTGAGTCAGGAGAGCCTGGGGCTGTGGAGCCTGGAGCTGCGATGTCTTAGTGGGGGGGACGGGGGAGCCATTTTGGCATTTAGCACTGCCACTGCCACCGCCACTGCCACTGGCGGTATTGATTTTATCCCATCCCCTTCTTCACTGGGTTCTTCTCGCTCCTTTGCTCCCTTCACCTCTTCTCGATTCGGGGTACTCATGAGTCGGCCCTGCTGAACAAGCGGTTTTGAGAAAAGAGGGTATTGCTTAGGGCTTGATTGACTCTCTGTCCCTCTGCTCGTGCTCTTCCCCATCTTGTCCGCTTTATCCTCCCCAGTCCCCTCACTCTTATCTTCAACAGCCAGCAAACTCAATTCTGCTGATAATTCGGATAGTGTCTCCACATCCTCATCTTCTTCTTAGTCTTCATCCTCCTCCACAGATTTGATTGAGGTATTATGTTTGTTTTGTCTGTGTTTCCCCGCCACTACCATAGCTTTATTTTTTAAGGTGTCTCTTTGTTGTGCCTTTGTTCTCCCTTTTTTTTCTCCTTTAGATACAAGTAGGGGTACGGCTACCATTGGTGATGCACCAGAGTTTAACAACTCTCTTACCGTGTCTGCCGTAGCCTTTTTACCCCTAGCTCTCGCTGACATCTTAGAGGCGGGGGGGGCAGAGGACAGAGAACAGGCGGTACTGGCTCTACTATACTATGAACCCAGGTGGAAGAAAGAAAAAGGCAGTATAAGTGCAACCTCAACACAGTTCTGTGCTTGACCTCTCCTTATCAGGAGTCAACCTGGGGGCAGACTCGCTTGGCCGCTTGTTGGCTTCAAGCTCAAGGTGCAAAAAAAAAAAAGACCATGTCTGGCCAAAGCCAGACCCCCAAGGACTCTCCAAGGAGCTCTAAAAGTGCAGGTAGGCAGGTAGACAGTTAATAGAATCGCTGCTGGTCGGTTTCCTAAAGCCCAAACAGAGAACTGGGAACCAGCGCGGGGATCTTTATCTAATTCGGCCACATTCAGTCGCCCAAGGACCGCAAAGCACGCTGGGACAGGTAGTCCCCTATCAAATGTCGGGTGCAGTAAAAAAAAAAAAGAAAGACCCCTAGTGCTGCCTAGGATGCTCTTAGGTATTTTATACAGCAACTTGAAGAAATCGCAAATCTAGAAAATGCCATTTCAGTTAATTAACAGATAACGGGCGCGAAAGCTTTCTTAGAGAAAGTCGAAAAAGAAATTGTGGAATTTAAAGATTACATGATTAACCAAAAAGGGAACCAATTTGAAAAGGATAAAAGGAATTTTAATCTGGAACAAGTTTATCCATATTAGCAATCTGACTTCTATTCTAGACCTGAATCACCTAAACATCTCCAGGAATACCAAGGAAGGTCATCGAACAATTACATAACTTTTTCTAATACCTCCTCCTCAGCAAGTGGGAGTGAAGGTGAGAATTCCAAGCCTCGCAAGAACACCAATAGAAGAGGATCCTTTCAACAACAGCAGGCTCCTTTTTTAGGAATAGGCCAACCGAAAACACGAGGAATGATAAGATACAATGACCAGCCATGGGAAATGTCTACTCGTCGACACAATTACAAAAATTGACAGTTTCACCAATATATATTGTTTCTATAAAAAAAAAACTAAGGAAAGTGTCCTTCAAACAGGACTTTCATTTGTACCATCAAAAAATACAGATTTTGTTAAATTAAAAACCGAGGAAATAGAATTCTGCTGTAAGATCAGGTTAAAACCCTTTTTTTCTCAACATCCCTTTATTTGCAGGTTTGTATAGCGCTAGGAATAGACTCCCGAGGGAGTATCTCCGCGCTTGTGACAGCCGGCATGAGGGACTATGGAAGGTAGCAATGAAGTTATAGAATTCGTTCTGACAATTAACCTAGATCCAGAATAAAGAGTGCTCAGCTGAAATTAACTAAACAAAAAAGTTTTCAAGTTCTTCCTGAAAAGGAGATGGTTGGGACATTGTCTCAGTAAAAGTGGGAGCGCGTTCCACAAATTAGGACCCACCACAGACAAGGCCCTACCACCCAGCCTAGTTCTACTGATCTTAGGTACGTTCAGTAGCAGCTGTTCGCTAGACCTAAGGGTGCGGGTAGGAACGTATGGAACGAATTTTCTTGCCAAATATTCTGGTCCTAGATCATGAAGACCTTTATGAATAATACAGCAGGTCTTGAACTTCACTCGTTGACGTTTGGACAGCCAGTGAAGTCTATTCAATAAAGGTTTGGATGGAGATCTGGGAGGGGCATTAAGCACCAGCCTAGCTGCTGTATTCTGCACTACCTGCAGACGATCTAGTACCTCTTCATTTGCACCTGCCAGGAGACCATTACAATAATCAAGACGGCTGATTACTAGAGCCTGAACTAAAGTTCTCCTATGAGAGTCAGGGAGGAAAGGGAATATCCTACGAAGGAGACCTATCATGTGGAAACAAGATCCCACAGTGCTGTTGACATGCTGTTTCATAGTCAACTCCGGTTCCAATCGTACCCCCAGGTTCTTGATTATTAGTTTGGGTTCTGGGACTGGGCCTAAGTCAAGTGGCCACCAATCAGGGGACCATTGGACCCTGGCTTCACCGAAAAGCATCACCTCTGTCTTACCAACATTACATTGAAGAAAGTTGGAAGACATCCACCTCGCTACTGCCTTCATCCCCTCGGAGAAAGATTGTATAATCTCCGGTGTTAGTTGTTTAAAGGGAAAGAGCAGCTGCGTATCATCAGCATAGGACACTGGACAAAAGCCAAAGGCTCTGGTTATATCTGCCAAGGGAGCCACATAGGTATTAAACAGGGTCGGGCTCAAACAGGATCCCTGAGGAACCCCCTTGGTGATCTTAACCTCTTCCGACCTAAACTCACCCATGGTGACACATTGGGTGCGGTTGGAGAGGAAGCTCTTAATCCAGTCCAGTGCCTTGCCGCCGATTCCACTCACAGTCAGTCGTTCGATCAAGATGTTGTGTCAAATGGTATCGAACGCTGCCGATAAATCCAGCAGCACCAGGACAACGGAGTAACCATTGTCCTGGTACATACGTAGATCATCCGTTATCGACAGCAGGGCCATTTCGGTGCTAAATCAGGGGCTTAAGCGCATTATAGAAAACTCACTGTAGCAAAGCCTGGGCTCGATCACTCGTCCTGCCCGCCCCGGTCCGACTCGGCAACCAGTGCCGTTGAGCGGAGGGCGGGTCAGGCAGAGCCAGGTGACTTCCGCCCACATCGAGCGGTCAGCGCTCTAGCTGCAGCACGCAGAGGGGTATTTAGCCCCCTCGTCACAGAAAGCGCGCAGCGGTCGTGCGCAGCGAAGCGCCTGAGACGCGCCAGAGAGAAGCCCGTCTGCGCCCGTCCGCGACCGGACGGGACCAGGGGCCATGGCAGACACCTCTGTGGAAGCTAAGGTATCCAGGCTGATCTACTCTCCACAGGCTCTAATGTGTTTACGTCACAACTTGCCACCAATCTGTAAGCAAATATACCACTGCTCTCCAGAAGGGCCGTTTTCGTGTAGGTTCTGTCATCATCAATTCCAAACAGAAAAATATATATCCCCACAGCAATGTACTAAACATACTCCTACTGTATTAGTCCAAGGAGGGAAGAACCTACAATGCAATATAAGATCCTTAGCAAAGCATTATATTGAGGTCTGGGACCTCATCTCTACTCATAATGCCGACCTGTGCTTTTTAACGGAGACATGGCTCAAACCCCACTCTACCCCAGCCATTACCCTTGGTATACCGGAGGGTTACAAGATTATTAGAATGGATAGACCCAAGAAAGCCGGTGGGGGAGTAGCAATTGTATACAAAGATAACATTTCGGTTTCGGTTCTCGATCAATGGTGTAACCCGGCCTTTGAAATGTTGATCTTTGGGATTGGCTTGTCAGCCAAACACAGTAGAAAAGGAGCTCTGGTTTATCGCCCCCCAGGTCCCATAAAAGGCACTTCTAAACAGTTAGTGGAAGCACTAGCACCTCATGTGCGCCCAGATAAAGACTTTCTGCTGGTTGGGGATTTCAACATTCACAGTGAGAAAGAAAATGACAACCATGGAGACAACAGGCCAGAGAAACAAATCTGTGTTCTGCCCCCCTTCCAATAAAATTCCAAAGGAAGTTTTGACCTTTGAGCTAACCATTCTATCAGCCATAACAGATATGGAAAAGAGAAAAAGATGGACGAAATACAATACAACAAAATTGGAATCTGAAGCATTGGCTAGCCTTAAGAAGGATACATCGGTGATAATTAAGCAAGCCGACAAAGACGGTTCAATTGTGATATGGGACCGAACTCTGTATACTGCTTAAGTCAGGAAACAATTAGATGATGATAAATGCTATCGAAAAATTAAAAAGGATCCCACTTTGGAGTTAAAAAATCAACTGTACTCCATTCTGGAGGAAGGGAATATGCAAGGCTTTGTTGGAAAAAAGGAACTGGAATATCTAAAAATAAAGAATCCATGGATATCTTTGTTCCATGTAATACCCATGGTACATAAGAATGAGACTGCACCACCTGGGAGGCCAATAGTCTCCGGATGCGAGTCACTTATGGAGCCTATTGCCTAATTTGTGGACTTTTTTCTAAAACCGTTTTTACCCAATGTGAAGTCTTTTTTGAGAGACACCACAGACTTCATCAACAAATGAATGTCAATAGAATTAGAAGAAAACGTCCATTTTTTAGTAACTATTGATGTGGTGTTATTGTACACCCAGATTCCCCAAGAAGAAGGACTGCATGTATTGAAATCTTTTTTAGAGACACGTGAAAGACCACAGAATGTCCCTACGGAATTCATCCTGAATTTGGCCAGTTTTGCATTGAAAAAAAACTATTTTAACTTTGATGGTGAGTTCTCTTTCCAAATAGGTGGAGTAGCCATCGGTTGTCCATTTGCTCCTGAGCTGGCCGTTTTGTTTATGGCTAGATACGAGGAAACTTACATCTATCAGAACAATCCTTATGTCGGATGTATTGGCAACTGGAGTCGTTACATCGACAACATTTTCCTTGTTTGAACTGGTAGTGAAGAAGACATTATCAGCTTCCATGCATGGTTGAACAATCAGACCCAAGAAATACAATTCAGTCTAAGTTACTCAAAGAGTAGAATGTTGTTCTTAGATGTAGAAGTTTATCCATCTCAAGGAGGACTAGTGATAACTCTCTTCGGAAAGAATCGCTCCACTTCACAAGCAACCACCCACGAAGTTTAAAAGAAAATTTACCATTTGGCTAATATCTTCGAATCCGACAGAATTGTCATTTTAAGGATGAATATCAAAACCATGCATTGAGATTAACAGAAAATCTAATTGAGCGTGGCTACCCAAAAAAACTATTGAAGAGGTCGATGAAACGGCCTTGGTAGACTCCTTGCGAATGCCTTCTTGAAAAAAGAAAAAAAAAAAGAAATGGACAGGATTGTATGCGTGTCCACGTTCTGTCCCAATTCGAATATGCTAAAGAAGGTCATTACTCGCAATTGGCACCTAGTAAAAAATCTTCATGAGGCACTGAATAATGTTCCGTTGTTTGCTTTCAGAAAAAAACGCAGTATTGCAAATCAACCGGTACGGGCAGTTCTCCCCCAAAAGGAGACTGTTTCAGTGAGATCCTTTGTAGGCTTACCTCCCATACAAGGACACCACAAATGTGGGTCTTGTATCTGCTGCTCAACTACAGAAGAAGGTCCAGTTTTTGAACATAATAATATCTTCTGGAAACATGAATCTTTTTCTAATTGTAAGTCACATTACGTGGTGTATGGAATAAAATGCCCTTGCAAGAAGTTGTATATTGGCAAGACTAACCAAGAAGTGAGAACAAGAATCACGCGACATAAATCAAGAATTAAAAAAAACATCCAAACGGACCCATTAGTCAATCATTGGCGCCTCAATAATCATACAGAAACTGATTTAAAATGGACTGTCAGTTCGAAAGTTGAACATGATATCAGAGGAGGTGACCTTGATGCAAAGTTATCTAGAAGGGAAGCTATGTTAATTGTCAAATTTAATTCTGCAGTTGATGGTTTAAATGAGCTAACTGAGATCTACAAACTGAATTAACAACATTGATCACTATCATAAATCATCGGGCTCCACACCGTCGAATAATTCACAAGTTCATAATTAGTCCATTACCCAAAGGTACACCCAGGGAACCACATGATTATGCGTTTCAATCATCCAAGAGAGATATATATGCGCACAGGATTTAGTATACACACTATGAAAATACAGCGGTAAAATCTGTCCCCGTAATGCTTAAGATGGGGCGCATTAGGGGTCCCAATAGATGGGATTTACTAACATGTGCATATATACTAATAATTGGCCGCCTTGCCCGCTATGTTGCTTTCATTGTCGGTCAAAATATTTAATTAACAGAATCACCAGACACCGTACTAAACTTGGCCAAAATATGGAGTTTTCTAACTTCATTGTTATATTGCTATTACCTGTAGTGGTTATGAGATTGGCCTGAAATTTGACAAAAGGCGATAAATATTTGAGGCTTATGTCAACCTCCGTGAAAAAACACATTGTTTAAATATATTGGTGTGCCACAGCATATTCATGAATGGAAAACCTTCTAATACTATATTTCCCATCATTCTGTTGACCAGGAAATGATTATGTAAACGTCCAACAGCCCCGCAGGCTTCCGTAGAACGCCACCGAAGGAGACGCCATTCTAATCGGTCCGTGTAACAAGTGGCGCAGACAGGTAATGGAGCTGTGAGCCCGTTCGTTTTAACTAATGAGCCATTTGGCGAATTTATGAACATCTTTTCGGAAAACTTCCATTGGATTACAGGTTTTGCTCCGAGTGCCCGCGTGAATTGGTTGACGAAAGGGACACGGAAAGCAAAAACAAGTAAACACACTGTTTAAATATATTGGTGTGCGACAGCATATTCATAAATGGAAAACCTTCTAATACTACATTTCCCATGATTCTGTTGACCAGGAAATGATTATGTAAACGTCCAACAGCCCCGCAGGCTTCCGTAGAACGCCACCGAAGGAGACGCCATTCTAATCGGTCCATGTAACAAGCGGCGCAGACAGGTAATGGAGTTGTGAGCCCGTTCGTTTTAACTAATGAGCCATTTGGCGAATTTATGAACATCTTTTCTAAAAACTTCCATTGGATTACAGGTTTTGCTCCGAGTGCCTGCGTGAATTGGTTGACGAAAGGGACACGGAAAACAAAAACAAGTAAGTCTGTTATGCAATGAACTTTAAGTTTCTTGTGGAGTACCTCAAACATTAATGGCATTCCAACTAAAAACTGCGCATTTACTCCCTAGGCTATCTGTATCATTTGGACAAATTGAAGAGCGTGTATGGGTGTGTTTGAAGTAAGTGAATCACTCGATTTAGTATGACGGTGGTGTTACCCTCAATAAGATGGTCTCAATTAGTGATTATTTTTTACCCGTTTTCCATTTTCAGTGTTCAACATCGGGTATATAAAGTCAGGCTCTCATTGTAAGAGGTAAGAGGCAGAAAAGAAAGCTAAAAGTGGTAAGCACTGATAATTTATGTTAAGGAGCTATAGGTTTTTAAAACAGGTTTTTTCTTTTCCACAGCTTTTGGGTCCTGATGAGAACTCAAGTAGGTGTTCGAAATGTGTAGACCAGTTTTGTGTTTAGCCATAAGAACGTGAAATTCAAAAAATATTGCTCCACTGTATGTAAAACAGAGAATATAATTGTTTAATTGATTACTATGGTTTTTGTAAAGATTGTAAAAAGTGAAACCAGTAATGATTTGTAAATAAATATTGGCTGTTGTGATTGTGAGAGTGATGTGTTTGAATGCTTGACCAGGCTGAATGACAGTGTGTATGGATTGATTATGAATATGTAGGTTGATTGTTTTATTACTGTAAGAATTTTGGTATTAATGATGTAGATGTTGAAAACAAAAATTTGGTGAAATTAAATCAAAAGTAATGTGTTGAGAAATAGAAAGAAAAGAAAAATATTAATTCAGACTGAATTATAAGTCTTGGACCCATGTTGTGTTTAATTTCAATATAATGGTGTTAATATAAAATTATCTGATGTAACAGTATTGGCAGTTGTTCAGTTATACATTTCAAGAGCTATGCATGAAATGGAGGCATTGGCAAAACCCCCCTTTTTTTTTAAAACAAGAGGGAATTGATGATATGAAAAAAACTTGTTTTAAAAAAATAAAAATTCTTGATAGTCATTCTTTAATTTTTGCTCTTCATATAATGCACATAGTATTTTAACTTAACCCATGGGGGAGGAGGGAAATGGTAACCCAACGACATGGGACCCTCACTAGTGTGCATGGTATCAAGTCCCATTCAAGCGCCTAAAATAAGACAAGAATGGCCTCAACCGGAGAGCTGATGATATTCCTATATATATCTCAAACACAGCTCTCCCCATGATGTATAAGCAGCTCGCATGTCGAGCCATTTCATGCACCCTCACCCTATCCAGATGAATCACAGGCATGACTAAAGTGCATATACTCATAGTGTCTACCAATATCCAGAGCCCCATATCAATGCATCATATATTGTCAGGGTGTTATGGAGCAAAGAGGGGACCTTATAAATATCAAAATGGTAGTGTCCATGATCAAGGGATGGACACCTGGTTTTCAGCGTCTGCTAACTCTATTCCATTCGATAGCATTGTTCAGTCCCACCTGATCTGCTCATTCAGAAAAAATCCATTTAGCTTCTTTCATTGCCAAAATGGATTCAATATTGTATGTCTCACCCATCACTCTCTCAAGAACAGTCTATCTCAGATCCCTTGGGTCATGTTTTTTCTCATTAAAGTGTTAAACCAGTCGAGTTGTCAACTTTTTGTCCTTGAGAGTGCTCAAATGCTCTTGTACACGCACTTTCACCTTCCGGGAAGTCAGGCCGATGTAATGCAACCCACAGCTACACGTCAGCCTGTAAATGACGTTGGTTGTGTTGTAATTTCTAAGCTTGTTCAAAAACCATGTTGTACCGTCTTGCAAAATTACAGTTTTAGTAACCTGAGTAAGGCTACAAACCGAGCAGCTACCACACGGATAATGACCAAATGGAAGATTGGATGACTCTGTTGTTGTAAGAGTGCGGGTATGAACAAGTTTTATCCTTGCTCTCTTAAATGCAAACCGAGGGGGTGGCATTTTGTTAGTGGCCGTATCAAGAAGGGACCAATGTTTCCTCACTATCTGTCTCATTTTTGTCGAGAGGGGATCAAACGTTGTAACTACAGGGAGGCACTCATTTTTCTGCTTTTCACTCCTCTCTAACAAAGCATCCCGTGGAGTATTTAAAGCATGCTTACATGTTTGCCTAATGACTTTGATAGGATATTCCCTCTCTTTCAGCTTGGTCACAAGTTGTTCCGATTGCTCCACAAACTTGCTAGTTGAGGGCTCTGGGGTGAAACGAGCGGTAATGGAGAAGAGAATTCCTGTTGGTAGGCTTTTGATGGACATTAGTAACCAACCTGTGGTCCGTGGCTGTGATATCTACATCTAGATACACAGCAGACGTGTTATTAACGGACCAGGTAAACCATAGGCACTCATCAGCCTGATTCAGTCATGCCAAAAATGCTGACAGGCAGTCCTCTGTACCCATCCAGATACAGAGGACATCATCAATGTATCTCCTCCAAAGGAAAATATTCCCTTTTAAGGGGTTGGAGCATGATGTATGACATTTTCCTCGCACTGGCCTACATAAATGCAGGCCAGACTGGGGGCGAATGTAGCCCCCATTGAAGTCCCCGATACCTGTAGGTACAGCTGATTTTTATATTCAAAAAAGTTCCCGGTGAGTGCCAATTCAATAAATTGCAGAACATATGACTGGGGGTATCATAAAACCATTCCCGTGCCCCAAGGGCACGTGCTGCTGCCACTTGCGTGGCACCTGGGGTATGCTGGTATATAATGATTCAATATCAATGGTAACCAGCAGTTGGTTCTCCGGATCAAACTCCACTGTTTTGAGAATGTTCAATATATCAGTGGTGTCCTGCACATATGAACGTTGTGTGATGACTAATTCCCTCAGTTAAAAGTCTGCAAATTGGGACAAGGACTCCAAAACCGACGGAATGCCCAAAACGATCGAGCGCCCTGGTGTTGGACGCTGTGGCTTATGGATCTTAGGCAGAATGTAAAATGCCGGAACACGTAGTTTCTGATTGATGATAACATTTGCTTCTTTGTCTGTTATCCATATTTTGACCACATCATCTGCCACCAGGGTTTTGATGGTGTCTAGGAGTTTGGGTGTGGGATCCTGCATCATCGGTTGGTAATTAGTGCGGACCTCCAGTAATCTAGGAACCTCCGCCTCATAATCGCTGTTGTTAAGTACTACCACAGCTCCGCCTTTATTGACTTGTTTAATTGTTATGGACTTGTTATGCTGTAACGATTTTATAGCTGTCCAATCATTTTTATTCATGTTAATAGAGTATACCTGATTATGAGACTTCTTCAAAACTTCAATGTCATGTAGTACCCGCTGTTCAAAAACAGCGACCTCAGGACCTATTGAAGAGGTTGGTGGACAAAAGCCTGAGGGTCGATGTAAATTAGTAGCAAAAATAGATGGGGGCTCCTTTTCCTTCTCAGCAAAGAATTTATGGATTTTAATCTTCCTCATCATCTCAAAAATCTCAGTTGTGACGTGGGGTGGGGACAGAGCCCAAACCTTTGTTCGATACCCTCTATTCATCAGTCGACAAAACATAGCTGGACAGATTAACTACAATGTCATTAACACAGGTTTGAGCTAGCTGCATCTCACTGTCAAGGTTTGTTATTGGTGAGTTCTGCCTCTGCGGCGTGTGATGCGGGGGGGGGGTATGTCTGCCATGTTGGTTGAAAATTAGCCCTGCCTCGTCCCCTTTGGCCGGACCCCCTCCACCCCGTTAACCTCTGTGAGTTTGCCCTAAAAAAGACCTCAGGAGTGCACCAAGGTCTTCGTTTGTTCTACTTGTACCTACAAAGCTGACCCTATTTTGATTTGATGTTTATGCGTGTTCAACAACCTCCTCCTCTTCACTACTGGTGTTATCAAATGTCCAGTTAGTGGGCGTGTGTCTCAGTTGTCTCTGGCCACCCCTTTGATAATTCTGGTAGTGAGGCTGCTCCAGAGGTGTTTGATAGTATTTATCTACTTCATATGGGAAAGCCCACTCATGTGAGAAACGGTCCAGGTTCTTAAGTCCCTTGATTTTCTGGTTTACCATATATGTTTTCTAATCCAGCAAATCACCCTGGATTCGCGCCAAATTTCTTTGGCGTCTGTGATTGCAGTGTCCCTCTTGAGTGTCTCCTCCAGTTCGAGAATCTCCCTCAGCAATTCCTCACTCAGTATTTTGGCGGTGTTAATAATTAAAATCAACCAGTCCCGGGTGCACTTATTAGCTATATAGCTCCAGTCCACCCGGAACTGTTTGTCTTCCAAAAAGATCTTTGGCTCTATTCTTACCAATAAACTAGGAGGGGGTGCTCCCGCACGCAGATATTCAGTCTTAAGACCCCCATGAAGAGCTACACAAATCTGGCGCTTCTTAGTGTTCGTTAATTTAGCCCACTCTTCCCTGGCTGTGGAGTTATTACTTTACTTTAACATCTTTATTTCGGCATTTTTTTGCCATAAAAGAGTACAATTGAAACACGTTTTTCCACAACACATATAAAATAGTACAATTCATACAGTCATAAAGATAATTAAAATCAACCCTGGCATTCATTAGCAATTAAAAATCGTCTCTTGGACCACATAGCTGACAAGTACTTTGAAATTGCAAATACAATGTGTCCGGATGTATCTGTCTTAAGGATTCTCAAAGCATGCAAACATTGGATGAAACCCATGTTTTTACATAACGGTACTAGCCAGTACTTTCTGGCTTTACTGTAGGCTGGGCAAAAAAGAAGTATATGACGTTCATCCTCTAAGCTACAGCTACACCCAGGACAAGATTTGGTCGTAGAGGCGGACCATTTGCTCGTAAAAGCCCTTAACCCCTTCGACGCTCATGACGAGCTGGGCTCGTCATGGTGTAGCCTCCTCGCACGCTCATGACGAGCCCAGCTCGTCATGAATAATGGGATTTACAAATTCTCAGCGTGCCAGCTGAATTCCCCAAGCACGCATCAGGTTAAAGGTAATGTACCATATCTCCATTGTGAATACAGTTTCCCTGATCCAATGGGATAGATAACGTCCATGAAATCCTCAAAGCAGTATGATATTTTAAATGTTAAAAATAATTTAGTAAAGGTGCTAGCGTCAGAAACATACAGTGTAGTGTTAAGTTTGTTATCCATAAAAGACCTCGTGAGGGACTTGCCTGAAACCTCACGGCACGCCCTTTCCGGATCATGCCACAGAGCTGGCAGGCCCAATTTACCAAATTCCTTTTTAACAAAGACGAGCCAAGGAATTTTTACTGCACTTTTACAATTTAATATTTCCTTCAGTTCTAGCCTGTTGTTCAGCAGTTCTGGCGTTGTCCAGAGCCTGTGCCAGAACCTAAGGGGTTTTAGTGCCAGCTCATCCTGTATATAACTCAATCCCAGATCTAACCTTAGCGGAAGAAGCGGTGTACTTTGGGGAAGCGCCAGTAGCTGCCGCATAAATTTGTTTTCCGTATTGGAAATCTCGGGCCTGCAAGAGTGCCCCAGAGCTCCCCACCATAGAGAGCCGCTGCCCTCGCCTGGGTTTGTAAATCTCCAGGGCAGGGCTCACTGGTTTAAATGACAATGTATTGGACATCTTGAGGATTCCCCCCGTCAATTGGGACAGTTTCAGTTGAGATTTAACCTGTTGGGGACCCAAGACAAGTTTTCATTTTTAGTGACCCCTAGGTACTGGAAAGTCTGTACCCTCTCTAATCTGACAGATCCCAAAATAGGCGTCGAGCGCGTAGATGCCGGCGGATTGAAAATCATAAATTTCGTTTTGTCCGCGTTAATCTCCAGTCCGCGGCAATGACAGAAGTCCGCAAAGCTGTCCAATACACGTTGGATCCCCATAGGAGACTTGGAAAGCAGGAGGGTGTCATCAGCGAACATAATCGCCGTGCCAAAACGCACCCCTGCCTCACCCCCCTGCCAACTGGGAACCTGGATGACAGCGCCCCATTCCTCCCACATCTGACCTGTGCGAAATTCCCTGCATGCAGCCTCATCAGAACCCTCAATATTTCGTACGGAACACCTAGCTCCAGAAGCACCACCCAAAGTTTCCCCCTGGGAACTAAATCGAAAGCGGAGCGAAAGGTCCACAAACACTATGTAGAGGCTGCCACCCTCTAATTTTGCTGTCTTCCAATGAAGTAGAATAAGGCGAAAGATCTGATCCATGGTGGATGTCTTCCTCCTAAAGCCAGCTTGATACGGGCTGAGGACATGTTCCTCCATCCACTCCTGCAGGCGATCCAAAATAAGCCGTGAGAAAATTTTTGGTAGAACGTCTATGAGGCTGATGGGCCTGTAGTTGGCTGGGAGCAGGGGAGAGCCTTTCTTAAATATCGGGACTATCTCTGCTCCCAGCCATGTACCGGGTACCTCCATTCCTCCAAGAACTGCATTAAACAGAATGTGCAAATAAGGCCCCCAGATCCTGGGTTGATGCTTAAAAAGGTCACCAGGGAGTTTATCAAGGCCAGGAGCTTTTCCCGATGCAAGTTTCCCGATGGCAATACAGACCTCCTCAACAGTAAATTCCAACTCATCTAGCTGGACAGTTGATATAACGGGTGCCGGCGTAATTTCCAAACCAGGATCAGCTGAGCATAGGGCTTTAAAATGATCTTCCCAAACCCCGGCCTCAATGTTAGGTTCAGTAGCAGATCTTGGTTCTCCAGACCCTATACTAACTATTGCCCAGAATCTGCATGCATCCCTGGAGTCTAAGGCGGAGGTTAGATTGCTCCACCTTTCCATATCCCACTCTTTCTTCGCGTGATTCATTATTTCCTTGTAATGGAGTCTCAGAGTGTGGGTTTTAAGTTTGTCACTCCCATCCTTAAGAGCCGTAAGCAGATCAGTTTTTGCCTTCCTGCAGGAGGCGTTGTACCAAGAAAATACCGGCACCCTTTTTCTCCTGCTAAGGCCCTGGGGATTAAAAACTTCTGCGAAGCAGACTACTAATTCCTGGTGCACACACTGCAGTTTAACATTAAAATCAGGCACCAGGGGCTGAGTGGTTAGGGCATTAACCTTCATAAGAAGAGGTAAAATTGTGTTATATAGTTTAGATAATCCGTCTGAGGATGCCACCATTTCCCCCCCCCTTAACCCTTCGTCTATTGTTAGTTAGAGTCATCCCATCTCCTATATTTGCCGCATCTTCATTTTCATTGTCCTTTGGCCCAGGAAAAAACATCTTCAGACTCAATGCATTGTGGTCGCTGTCGGCTCTAATGATTACCTCAAAATCGATGACCTTGGACCACAGCCGTGTCTCCACCATAATGTAATCGAGTCGTGATTCTTGACCCTTCTTATTAAAAGTACACTTTGATGGAATGTCGGAGGGCGTCCGACCATTACATACCCTAATTGAATTGTTTAGATTTAGGGCCGTAATCTGAATCGCCAGAGGGGACCAAGACTTCGAACAAGGCGACTTGCATAGCGGAATTACCCAATGTTCGTCCTCACCCGTAAGGGCTCCCTCGTTCAACCCCCGCAAGGGCTCAAAGTGACAATTTAGGTCACCAGCCACTATAATATAAAGATCACTACTAAGGGTGTTCAGGAAGTGCGATAACTCCTCAATAGTTTTAGACTCTTTAGCCGAGCATACCGGGCATGATTAAACATTCACGATGGCAAGTTTAAAAGAGTTGGGCCACTTCAAGAGCACGCACTGAATGTCATCAGAATAGGTGGAGATAGACTCACCCGTGCAACCCAGTTGTAAGCCAACCCAGGTCATGAGGCCCCCAGATGGGCGACCCTTACCTCCCCAGCGAGCAGGAACATGAAAAGCCGCAAAGCCCACTCTATGTTGTTCCTCCCTGGCCCAAGTCTCCTGGAAGAGACAAATGTTGTTTCTATCCACAAAAGAGCCCCACTCTGGGCAGATTAGTTTGTGTGGTAAACCTGCCACATTCCATAACATTATTAACATACACCTCGAATTACTAGCATTCGAGCAAATAATATCACTCCCCAGTTGGACACCTTCACTTGAAGATTCATGAGGCGACTCTAGTGCCTGCACCAACTCTACACTCTCCTGGCCATCCTTACCACCACTCAGGCTGCTACCCTGGATCACTGTCCTGGGATTCTAGTTGATGGCCCGACAGTTGACTTTTCGTTAGCTCCATGACACCCCCAATCTTGCCGACCATCCTGTGGAAAAGTAAATTTTGCCATGTTATGTGTCCCTACGTGTTCCCCATCTTATGCTATATGTGCATGATTAATATGCATATGTATTCCCTTATGATCGATTAAAGACGCAATTACAGTTGTGTCCAACTCTAATATACCAGTTTCCAGTTCTCGTGAAAGCTACGAGTATTGGGCCTATGTAAAGTTATGTTGCCACGTTTCACAGTGTGCACGTTATTTCATTGTAAAGTCCCCGTTTCTAGGCCTCAAAAGGGCCCGGACTCAGATTCAGCTCCTGTCTCCTGAACCCTCGCTGAGGAGCGATACAGCCCCCACCTGTATTCCTGACCCTTCACTTATTTCCTGCCTCACAGTGCCCGGCTCGGCCTGGCTCTGCCTGCCAATCTGCCAAGAGTATGTTATGATTCTAGTTATCAGTCCAGCTCTCCTTCTCTGCATTCCTAAGCTACTGAATCGCATCAATAGTTTCAGTCATCGTCTAGCCTTTACGTCTCCATGTAAGAGAAATACTGTATTAATGGTCATTTAATATTCCTCAACACGCACTACATGTAGAATAATGCATGCACCAGTCTTAGAGTCTGTTAGTCTTTACCCTGATAACTTTTGGATTCTATCAACATGTTCTCTAAACATCAGATACTAGATAGTGTTTAGATACATGTCGCTCTGACTCTCCAGACTTTCGTCTCCTCTACTAGCGCAGAAGTCATAGCCCCCAGTTCCTCCTAGTAATACGTCATTGCCAGTTTGCGCGCACCACTAGGTCAGAGGTCCCGGCTCCTTAGGTAGCCCCCTCCATGTTTCCGCCCCATTTATGACATATTCTGTTACGTTTACATCACATGTCTATGTACACGCCTCTTGTTACACCCACTTTATGCCTTATCTTTCGCGACTGCTACAGGCCCTGCCCACTGCTACGCCTATTGTATTGAATACCATGTATTTTGTTTAACTATATATGCTTGTGCACTGTTATTAAAAGTTGCTAGCCATCCCAGATCTTCCCCGTGCAGGTTGTCCTGTTCCTGTCCTTTATGCTGTATTAAACCTGCAAACTCCAGCTACCTCGAATCTTGACTCTTATTTATTGAGCTATCTGTTATTGTATATCTAGTCAAAAATAGAGGTATTATTTATTTATTTACCACATAATGGCGCCCGAATAGGGACTTGCCCTTTCCCCACGCGCCGGAGAAGCCACGCCAGCCCCCTGACCCTCTGCAGCCGAGACGGAACCATACCGTGCACGTGCAGATATTTCTGCTTCAAGTATCCCTCAGGCCCACGGAGGAGACGGAGGTTGCGGTCCAGCATCCAGACGAGGCGGTGGAGGAACGCGGCGAGTCCCGACCAGAGCCCAAGCCGAGAGTCCAAGGTCCGAGGTATCCGGAGGCCCACCCGTAACAGAAGTCCGAAGTTCGTCCGTCCGTCGTCGTAGCAGTCCAGTCCAGTCCGAGGCCTTCCGTTCTTGCTGCCCGGTGAGTACCGTTGCTGGGGTAGTATCTAGACAGGGTCAATTGTACTGTCTCTGGTCCGTGGGTTTGGGTACGCAAATCCAACACGAAGTGTCCACCTAGGTGGATGCGGGTCCTGACGTGTCTCTTTATGGGACCGGTATGTTTCGTACTGTTTTAGCAGTGCATCTAGTAATTCTAGTAAGTTCTGTTCTCGAGAAATTCATGTATTTCTGTTCTCAAGTATTCCAGGTAATGTTTCTGTCCGAACTGTTATTTTAAATGTCATTTCATGTGTTTTCAATGTCGTGGTATGAATGTGTTGTTTTTCAGTAATTATCGTGTTCATTGTGTATTGTATTGTGTCTAGACTCTAGTTCAGCCATGCCTCTGTTCTCCAAGTTACGTCAGTTAAGAACTAGAAAAGGTCTGTTAGAAGAAGCAGTTCCTGTCCCGCCTAGGGACAGTCCAGGTCATTTTATGTATCAAAAGCATGGCATAAGTGCCATATTATATCTAGATTTATGGGTGGAGTACACCAAGGAATTAGAAGAAAAGTATAGATGGCCCGTATCAGGTACGTGGGATGCCGAGTGCATCATGCGAGTAGAAGAAGCATTATGGAAAAAGAAAGCCAAACAGTCACAGAAAGATGCCATCGAGTTATGGCGCAAAGAATCTCATAAAAGAACCGAAAAAGAAATCAGAAAGTCAGAATTAAGTAGAGAATCCTCAGAAAAAGCCCAAGAAAGGGAATTAATCGAAATAGGTGAACGAGTTAAAACCGAACAGTTAGACAGACAGAGGAATGCCCTTATCAAGGGTATGTATCCTCTTCTTGCCGAGGGCCTGCCAAAAGCAACCCCGGAGGCATCCAGTAATTTTCCGCCGCCCTTAGTTCCGACCAAGCTACGTCACAAACCGACCGCAGCTGATATTTTTCTCTCGTCCTATTTGGACGACACAGTCCCAGAATATGCAAATCCTGTTCCGCCAGCTCCTGTAAATAATGTAATTTCTGGTCCTCCAGCCACCGGGGCACCTGTTACAGCACCTGTTACGGTACCCCCGGTCCAGCCTACATTACAAGTACCCGCTACATCGATCACTCTGCCAGCACGAAGAGTATCAGTCGACGATTCCAGTTCAGGGGCCGCGGGAGGAGGTCCTCCTGGTACCCCGCCGCCAAGTAGACGTCTAGGGGTAGTCGAGTTACATGAACGTGCATTACAGCGTACGCCCAAATATCAGTCCATTGCAGAAATCAGGCGAGCTCTTACTGAATGCTGTTATGATCCAGTCCCAGGCGAGGATAGTATGGTTATATATTCCGTACGTATAAGGCAGGTGACCGAGTATTTGGTCACCCTACCGAATATGAAAGAAGATCTAGACAGAATGTATCGTTTCATTCGTACAGGAGACGATCCAGAAAGTATTGGCGAAGCCATGTCTTTAAGGAAAGCCGAGATTCAGCTTATGCTATTAAAGTTTCTAATCAATTGTTTAATAAGGGAACAAGATTCCCCGACTAAAGATCCGACTGAAATGAAGGTTCTGACAAGGTGGAGTGATAATATAGCCAAGGGTAAACACAGGACCATCAGTAGTATAGAGAGTATGTACAAGAAAATACGTAAAGAAATAATAAGGTTACACGAACAACGCAAAGAAGCACTAGTAAGCGAGAAAGAAAGTAACTGATACTGAGGAAGCAGAAGACGAGAATACCGCCAGAATAGCGTATGTAGGTAGAACTAGACTTTCCGACCGACATTCACGTCTAGAATACAAGAAAACTGTTCCTCTTCCAGCACCAGAACAAGGTTCTCTAGAACAAGTATTTCAAGCTACCGATCACATTCTGAAATCACGAATCGGTTATAGTGAACTTAGTACCATGCATGAACAAGAACTAGCCCGATCAGCAATCCGATGGGCTATTGATTCTACCACTTTTCCAGACGAAATAGTGGCACAAATGTTTCTGAAACTGCCCCCAGCCGAGCAGCGACTGGTGGGTATGTATATGATCCAGCACCTCATCACTCTGTATGAGGGTCAACATTCTGATCCAGGTCCGTTACATGATGTTCTGAACGAGTTACTCCAGTATAGATGGAGAGGTCTAGGTACCGATTTAATTAGTGTCATTCTAGAACAGCGCCACAAATATAGAACGTTTCTGAATCCACATTTTGTCCATGTCTCACCTCCAGAAAATAAACCGTTTTACATAGATAGACAGCATCCGTTACGAGAAGTACACCCAGTTAGGACACCAGCTGGTGAAATGCAACGAGTATTTGTTTACACCCCGATTACAAAGATGGAACTCTTAGAGATGAAGAAATTAATTCCCTGTCACGATAAAGATCCAGCAGGGTTCCACCGTGAATTAAAAGACATGCTCCGTATGGGAGAATACACGTATCCAGACATTATTAAAATGTTAAAGGTCCTGTTGCCTGCGGGCACATATGAAAAACTCAAGGAAAAGGAATGGGAGGTGGGAGAGAAAAAGATAGATTGGGCAGCTCTAGAAGCTGAAGAAAATACACGTGTACCAGGTACCGGTCTAGGAGGTAAATGTAAAGAATTACCCGAACTGTTAATACAAGTTCTGCCAAGATTACTAGCCACGAAAAAGGAAGACTGGGATGCAATCTCAGCCTGTAAACAGAAACCAGACGAAGATACTAGTGATTTTTATTCTAGGTTTGAGAAATGTTTTAGCATTAACAGTGGTTTGAAGACGAGTAGTGAGTCATACCCTCATCTTTTTGTTACTAAACTAGTCGAGAATTCAAGCCCACAAGTGAAAAATCGAGTTTTGAAAGTCGAAAGTACCTGGCAAGCTAATACTACGTCCCAAATGCTTCAGATGCTTCAATATCACCAGAATAGAATCAGAGAAGAGCAAGAACACGAGAGAAGACGTATGAAAGACACGAAAATGAAAGTATTAGTTGCACAATCTGTTCCACAAGACAGTCAGAAGAGGGGTCCGAATCAAGCCAGTCATCCTGCAGTTCCTGTTAAAGGGACCTGCAATTATTGTAAACAGCCAGGTCATTTCATAAACGAGTGTGCAGTTCTGAAACACAATATAGCCACTGGTAAGACTAAAGAAAGACCACGTCCGCCTAGACAAGAGCAAGTTTCACAGACTTCTCAGCCACCACAGAATGCACAACAGACAGTTCCAGCACCGCAGCCTATTGCTGCAACACAGCATGTTACACAGCAGATGTACCAGTATGCACAGTCCGAGTATCCAGAGTACCAGCAGTATTCATGAAACAGCCTAGAGAGGGAGGTAGGCTTGCCTCTCATCGAGATACCTGTAGATCAAGAGGGTCCCTATGTTCACAGTCAAGTATTAGGGAAAGACAGAAAGTTTCTGATTGATACAGGGGCAAGTAGGACTACTATCAGTCATGACGAGGTTCCAGGGGCTCCGCTCTCAGGCTCTAGAAATGTTTCCCTTGGATTTTCAGGAAAGCCTATTGTAAACGAGATATCAAAGCCAGTTACTCTAGAAGTTGGTCCATTGTCCCGAACTACTGATCTATTGCTTACGAAGTCATGTCCAGAAAATTTGTTAGGTATTAAGACATTGAAAGAATTAGGTGCAGTCATATGTTGTTCCCCAGAGGGAATACGTTTGTTTTTGCGTGACTTCAAGGGTCACTATGTATTACGTGATTTTGATCCAAGATTACTGAATGTTCCGCAGCATCTATGGGCGCAAGGTCCAACTGATGTTGGTTTTATGCAAATCACACCCCATCGTGTGACTCTTAAGCCAGGTGTAGTGTTACCACGAATCAGACAGTACAGATTGCCACCTGAGGCTGTAGCAGCCTTATCCAAAATTATTGACGAGCTCATTGCTCAAGGAGTGGTTGTAGAAACTGACTCCAATGTATGTAATTCTCCTATCATTCCAGTCATGAAACGTACTGATCCAAATGCACCTCCAGTATATCGATTAGTGATTGACCTTCGAGAACTTAATAAATGTATCATTCCCCAGTACCCAGTTGTTCCAGATATTTCTTCCCTATTGACAGCCATTGATTCTGAAGCCACGTTTTTCACCGTCATAGACCTCAAGAACGCATTTTTTAGTGTCCCCATTCATCCAGATAGCCAGTACCTTTTCGGTTTTTGTTTAAATGGAAGGAGCTATAAATTCACACGAGCTCCTCAAGGTTTCACAGAAAGTCCTAGTATTTACAGTCAAGCACTTAAGAGACAACTAGACAATATTCACATGCCAACTGACACTGCCCTGCTCCAATATGTCGATGATCTACTGATCACAGCCCGTTCTGAACGTGACTGCGAGCGTGCGTCACTTACAGTTCTGTATTTCCTAGCCGAGATGGGGCATAAGGTGTCCCCTTCGAAGCTTCAATTCTGTGTCCAGCAAGTGATCTATTTAGGCCACTTACTGTCCAAGAGGGGTAGGCAGTTGACACCTGACCGTATCCAGTTAATAGCGAGTCTTCCTCAGCCCAAGACCCAGAAGGAGGTACGTGCTTTTATCGGCCTCACTTCTTATTGCAGACAATGGATTCCTCAGTATGCATTCCTAGCCAAGCCACTGATACAGTTAACGACACAGGAGGCAGCCGTATCGACTGTCCTCCCTTGGACATCTGAACATACACTTAGTTTTAATGAATTAAAGAAAGCCTTATGCCAAGCTCCTGTTCTAGCTACACCGAACTACAGTAAGCCTTTTTGTCACAGAACGTGATGGTACAGCATTATCTGTTCTCACACAAGATCAAGCAGGACAATACAAGCCCTGTGCTTATTTTTCGAGCACATTAGATCCAGTAGCCCAGGCTCTGCCTGCGTGCCTCAAGTCAGTTGCAGCCACAGCACTAGCTATTAGACAAAGTGATTCCATAGTGTTAGGACACTCCCTGACAGTACAAGTTCCACACTCCGTGGAAGTTCTTTTAAACCGAACACAGACTCAGCACTTGACAATTGCACGTTTAACAGGTTATGAATTGACACTGTTCCAGCCACACATAGAAATCAGACGCTGCAACGTTCTAAATCCTGCTACACTGTTACCATCAGTTACTTTAAATCCTGCCACACATGACTGTGTGGAAATTGTTAACACCATGACAAAGCCAAGACAAGACCTGACAGATATCCCATTACCAGATCCCGACCTGACACTTTATGTAGATGGTTCATGTATGAGAACAAGTACAGGAGAACTAGTAGCCGCGTATGCAGTGACTACTGACACTGAAGTTATAGAGACACATCGTATTGACACCCTGTCCGCTCAAGCAGCAGAGCTAGTTGCTCTGACCCAAGCCTGCATACACGCCAAGAACCTGAAAGTTAATATTTACACAGATTCACGTTATGCATTCGGAGTCGTACACGACTTTGGAGTGCTCTGGCAAGAAAGAGGTTTTATGACTTCTCATGGAACCAAGATTCAGCATGGTCTCCTCATTCAAGCTCTGTTAGATGCAATACATTTACCGACAGCTATCGCTATCATGAAGTGCAAAGCACATACGAAAGTTACAGACATTATTTCTCAAGGAAATGATCTAGCAGATCGAACAGCCAAGCTTACAGCTCAGACACCAGACATTCCAGTTAACAAGACACAGACATCCACTCCAGATCAGACTACATGTATGACAGTTAAGGACCCCACACAAGATGTCATAGATATCCAGTCACATGCTACTCCCGATGAAATCAAGAAATGGTCCGAACAAGGAGGGGTCCAGACAGATCAGGGATGGTTGACGAAGGGAAAGGCCACATGGTTTCTCCCCGACTCAATGGTTCAAGTCATTATTAATACCGCACATAGTCCTGCACATTTAGGAGAAAAAGCCATGTTAGACAGTATCCAGAACATTTGGTTCAACAAGCATTTACGAGCTGCAGCCAAGCAGAAAGTCCGTACCTGTATGATATGTTGCCAGTTCAATCCAGGTAAAAGTGTCCCGGTGGAACAAGGGGGATTTCAGCCTCCTGACCACCCTTTTGAAGTCCTCCAGATGGATTATATTCAGATGGAGCGATGTCGAGGTTTCAAGTATGTCCTTGTAGTTGTATGCGCTTTGTACAGGTGGACAGAAGCATATCCAGTCCCAGATTATACAGCCGCGACCACTGCCAAGCAGCAGGTTCGTGAATTTTTCCCCCGTTATGGACTCCCTAGGGTCGTGTATTCAGACAACGGCCAGCCATTCTCATCTGAACTCATGAAGCACGTTTCCCTTCTGTTAGGGTACCAGTGGAAGTTTCATTGTGTACGCCATCCTGAAGCAGCAGGTCTCGTAGAGAGACATAATCAGACCCTGAAAATCCGTATTGCCAAAGTCTGTAAAGAGAAAGG
This sequence comes from Lissotriton helveticus, assembly GCF_964261635.1. Lineage (NCBI taxonomy): Eukaryota > Metazoa > Chordata > Amphibia > Caudata > Salamandridae > Lissotriton > Lissotriton helveticus. Next base: position 1,846,274,191 of record NC_136068.1, read on the forward strand.
TGTGGACTGGCTAGTAGCTCTGCCAGTCGCCCTATTCTATATGCGCATAGTCGCACATTCCAGATCAGGTCTGTCCCCTTATGAGGTCATATTCGGCCGCCCCCCGAACATGTGGGGTACACCTAGACTCCGAAGTATTACAGATGTTTCCAGTAATATGCTGACAGATTACCTAGCTTCCTTGATGTCTGCCCTCCACTCTTGTCGTTCACAGGTTGCCGCCGCATTTCCAGACAATACCGAGGTGAAACCGCATGAAATCGTTCCAGGAAGTCTGGTCCTTGTCCGGAATTTTGATCGTTCAAGTCCGCTGGAGCCTCGCTGGAAGGAGCCGAAGTTAGTCCTTCTGACCACCCGTACTGCCGTCAAGTTGGAAGGCAGGAAGGGGTGGGTGCACCTGTCACATGTCAAGAAATTTCACGGACTCCGACTAAAAACTGTTTCCAAGAACATTTCCAAGGATTGTCAAGATTTTAAAGACTGCCAAGATACTATTCTTAAGGACTGTCCCGCAAATGACATTGATACCAAGCCCTCCCTGTTAGAGAAAACTCCGCAGCAGGAGTATAAGTTGAAGCTCCGGTCTAGTAAAATAAGTCAGCCAGTTTAATTGTCTAAGTCCTCCCCTAGGTGAAACGGTTAGACAGGTTTCTGACATGTATGAGATTAACTCTCTCACTATGGGGGTCTGTCAAAACTCTATCAGATGTATCATTATTCTAGGTTTTCTTCTATTTTTGAGTTTGATGGTTACCTGCACAAGTTATGCATTGCATTTATGTTTTCCAATTCCTCATGTAAATAAGTTTTCTAATGCTACAGTAGAGCACACATTTAGTGATCTGCCTCCTCACGAGCTATCCTATCGTCTTGCTATGCGCAACAATACATTTATCAGAATGCTACATTATTCACACCAGACCAGCAATGCCACTAATTGTTGGGTGTGTGGTCGACTCCCCCCTTTCCAGACACCGAAGGGAGTTCTGCCACTCTTTCCTTATCCGTTTTCGCATAATGGTTCGTGTGGAGCATGGTCCACGTTAACGTCATCCTCAACAGATATGTCCCTTCTGAATAGTACATGTTTTCCAGACAAGCAAGGTCTTTCCCATAGAACCGGGTTAGATCTAGAAAATGAAGTTTATAATTTAGGTAATTTTTCCTCGACTTTTATGGTCCTGAATGTTCAGTCTGATACCACTCCAGATTTACCTGCTATTTCAGTACTACCAGTCAAAGGCAAATTATGTGTCAGAAATAATGGTTCCGTACATGTAGGACATAGTGATTGTACTACTATTGTCAAGTATAGTGACAGTGGGAAATCTATTTTCAAAGCCTCACGTCATTCTTATTTTGTTTGTGGTCAGACCGCATATGTTCGTCTGCCCCTCGATTGGGATGGAACCTGTTACATTGCCTTCCTACTGCCACCAGTTTTCCTAGCCCCATCCGATTATCATAGAAACACACATCTGGTACACATTAGACATAGAAGGGAGATCGAGTCCCCGATTGTCGATCAAACTGAAACTACTCTAGAACAGTATTAAGATTTTAATAAAGGATTCTTCTTCTTTATAGGACCTGTCCAGAATAGTAAGCTAATCCGTAGGTTGACCAGAACCCTTGAAGCAGTAGTGAATGAGACTGCCTCTGCCCTAGGTAACTTAACCGAAGAGCAATCTGCTATGAGATTTGTCGTGCTCCAAAATCGTCTCGTTCTTGACGTCATACTGGCCGATAGAGGAGGAGCATGTAGAGTCATCGGATCTAGTTGCTGCATTTTCATTCCTAATAACGCGCCGTCTGTTTATTCAGCTATAACCAGACTTCATAAAATTGCCCATCAGTTACACCAGAATCCAGGCACCTGGACATGGTCCGGTTGGCTCTGGAGTATAATTTCTGCCTGGGGATGGAAAGTATTGTCATTCCTAGGTATAGCGGTAATGATCATTTTCAGTTGCTGCCTCTGTTTACAATGTGGCCCTGCGATTTGCGGCATTTGTGCTACATCCTGTATTCCTAGTCTAAGTCCCCGTCCTAAGTCCCGTTCCAAGACAATTCGAGACGAGCAAATGATACTGTATGAAATGATAGATGGTATCATGAATATAGATGTTTCCTGATGGAAACGTAGGGCACAAGGAGGGAATGTGGAAAAGTAAATTTTGCCATGTTATGTGTCCCTACGTGTTCCCCATCTTATGCTATATGTGCATGATTAATATGCATATGTATTCCCTTATGATCGATTAAAGACGCAATTACAGTTGTGTCCAACTCTAATATACCAGTTTCCAGTTCTCGTGAAAGCTACGAGTATTGGGCCTATGTAAGGTTATGTTGCCACGTTTCACAGTGTGCACGTTATTTCATTGTAAAGTCCCCGTTTCTAGGCCTCAAAAGGGCCCGGACTCAGATTCAGCTCCTGTCTCCTGAACCCTCGCTGAGGAGCGATACAGCCCCCACCTGTATTCCTGACCCTTCACTTATTTCCTGCCTCACAGTGCCCGGCTCGGCCTGGCTCTGCCTGCCAGTCTGCCAAGAGTATGTTATGATTCTAGTTATCAGTCCAGCTCTCCTTCTCTGCATTCCTAAGCTACTGAATCGCATCAATAGTTTCAGTCATCGTCTAGCCTTTACGTCTCCATGTAAGAGAAATACTGTATTAATGGTCATTTAATATTCCTCAACACGCACTACATGTAGAATAATGCATGCACCAGTCTTAGAGTCTGTTAGCCTTTACCCTGATAACTTTTGGATTCTATCAACATGTTCTCTAAACATCAGATACTAGATAGTGTTTAGGTACATGTCGCTCTGACTCTCCAGACTTTCGTCTCCTCTACTAGCGCAGAAGTCATAGCCCCCAGTTCCTCCTAGTAATACGTCATTGCCAGTTTGCGCGCACCACTAGGTCAGAGGTCCCGGCTCCTTAGGTAGCCCCCTCCATGTTTCCGCCCCATTTATGACATATTCTGTTACGTTTACATCACATGTCTATGTACACGCCTCTTGTTACACCCACTTTATGCCTTATCTTTCGCGACTGCTACAGGCCCTGCCCACTGCTACGCCTATTGTATTGAATACCATGTATTTTGTTTAACTATATATGCTTGTGCACTGTTATTAAAAGTTGCTAGCCATCCCAGATCTTCCCCGTGCAGGTTGTCCTGTTCCTGTCCTTTATGCTGTATTAAACCTGCAAACTCCAGCTACCTCGAATCTTGACTCTTATTTATTGAGCTATCTGTTATTGTATATCTAGTCAAAAATAGAGGTATTATTTATTTATTTACCACAATCCCACCAGAGTTTAGTCAGTCGACCTGTTCCAGGCCACTGTATCTTTTATGGCATGAAATTTGGCTCTGTACAATTAGTAATCGGCCATACCTTCCCTTCTCAGCCCTTCCCACACCACGATGTGTTACCAGAGAACATCCGCCTTCTATGTCTAATAAATCATTGGAGGGATAGAAATACGAGAGTGGGCGTGATTCGATAGTTGTCCCAGAACTATAATGCCTCCAGTTGCAGATATATTCTACAGTGCGTGGGTCCCTAAAATTCACCAGCACACAGTCACCAGTTACAGTTTAGGGGCTATGACCCACCCAAGCCACCCTGCGTACCATTAATATTTCGCTGGTGATGTGGGGGGGGGGAGTGGTTTGTTATTATTGAGCCAATAGGTGGCTTTATTTTTCAAAGCGGTGTATGATTCCGAATTAGAATTAGTTAATTCAGGAACCCCTGTCAAAACAACCAGATACGGGCTCGTTTCCGGAGGCAAATTGATTCTAGGTTCATTTCTAGGCATCTCCTTTAGTCCCTCGGCAGAAGGAACCTGCCCACCCTGTTTTGGAGTATTTGAAACTCCCACTCCAGCGTTATTATGAACTGCAGTAGGTCCTGCTCCAGCATTATTAGACAATGTATTTAAGACTGCAGTAGCTCCCACAGATGTTACAATAGAATTATCAGCTAATGATTGTGCCACAACAATGGGAGATTTAAGCATTGCAGTCCCACCTGGTACAATATTCAAGTGAGAATTACCCTGAACTAACACATTTGATGCAATATTGTCTAAAGTTCCCAGTGTGGCATGCTCAAACTTAGAAAGCTGTTGCTCAATGCAGATGAGTCTCTCTTCGAGTGGTCAGAGTGAGAAACTCAATAGGGCACTCAGTTTCACACACAGGGGATCCTCTGCTGCCGCTGGACCATCGATAGATGCATCCACACCTAGTGGAATTACTCCCAGGTTTGTTACAGTTCGCAATGATGAATCAACTATATTGGTAGACCTCGACTCCTCAACCTCCTTCTGACTAGATGTTGTAGCATTATTGCCGGAGCCTTTAGCGAGTTTCGCCTTCCTGGCTCCAGCAGTGTTGGCAGTGTCCCGCTTCCTCTTAGGTATTGCACCCTCGCGTTTTTACCGCAATTGTCGAGTATTAGGTCTTTCCGGGGACTTATCCGGAGTGGAGGCAAAGGTAATCTCAATAGAATCCTGTTGTTGGAATTGGCTAGCAGAGGAAGTTATGACCTGGCCCTGGGGAATGGGTGGGTTGTGCACAATCGCTGAGGCGGTGTTCGTATTTGGTCCCCTGGCAAACTCAGGGGTGCGAGCATTGGCAAAATGGCCCATAGAGGATCTTTGGCCATAGCTAAGTCCTGGGAAACCCGTGTTCCATAAGTATAATGCCCTGGTCAATAACAGAATTAGCTCTTAGTATGAAATTGTCCAATGTTCCCGTTAATTGACCACTTGGTGCCTTGCTCCTACTCTCACGTGCAGCCATAACACAGGTCCAATATTAGCCACAAGGGGTACTTATAGTATGGCCAAGACGTGGACCTCTTCTGTGGGAGCCGAAAGAGGGGTGGTCTCCTCCGGGCTGCAACGGGCTAGAACGGGCTCGCCCTTGGCCCGGGCGCGCCCGAAGCGGAAGGAGTAGTCCAGTAAATACCTTCAGGCAGAGGGCGGGATCCGAACGGGAAGAGGACACAGCTGCCCTGTTACCGAGCTGATCCTCGCGGTCCCGTATAGTTTAACACCTTGGCTGCTATGGCTTTTCCCCTCCTGTGCTGAAAAAGCTCGAAAGGCATTATTTCATGACGAGCTCAACTTGTCATAAGCACAGCTCCAGTGTGCCTCATGACGAGCTGAGCAAGTCATGAGCATGGAAGGGGTTAAAGCACCAGAAAATCCAAGGCAAACCAACTGCTGCGTACGGGATGTGGCACACAGCTGCACGGGGTTACGGGGCTGCTGGTCCTTGCAGTCCCGTCCCGTCAGACCTCTCACCACACCGGAGTTCAAGGGCCGGGGGCAGCTTCAGCCAAAAGTTCATGAAGACAAATGGAAAATCCAGGTATCGCCAAAGTCAGAGTCACCTACTGCGAGCGGCAGTATTGTCCTCCAAATGCGTTCTTATATCTCATAGATAAACATTGTATATACTTATATCCATTTAGAGGGAGAAAAGTTACCTTACTCACTGCTGCTGCAATAGGCGATGGGCGCAGAAATGTACAAGTGGTACCAGCAACCAAACAGCCACCAGAGTGTTAAAAAATTCCACAAGCAGCAGCCCACCGCAACGTTTTTCCCGATAAAGAGACCAGAGATCGGAGTTACTGGGTTGTTTTTCCTCCAGCTGCCACGAGTCTTGCTACAGAAGCAAAGCCGGCACACCTCCGCTACAGAGCCTCGTCCCTCTCACTCCGGCGTCGCAGCTCCCAGGTCAGCACACACCGCGGTCAGCCCAACGGTCCGCAGACGCCAGACCACCTGTCCCACAGCAACTGCGCAACTCGACAGCCTATAGCAGTGCACCAGATTCTTCGTCGCTGTAGTTTTTTGATGGCCTGGCAGGTTCGGGACCAGGCGTACAGCCTGCTGCGACCCTCGGACGCCGAACCCGCCTACACGGCTCCCTCCGCCTTCGTCTCCGCCCAATCGCTCAAGAGTGTAAAGTTGATTTACCCTGTGGAGTTATTAGTAAGCGGGGTAACTGCTAACAATGAAGGGCCTGAGAGGATTAAAGCTATCTGTTCATCAGAAAAACTAAGACAATTCATAGCAACCACAGACTACTTATTCCAATTCTGTAGCTGGAAACAGACAAAAAATTGTTCCCTTTTTGTACAGAGCAAACAAATCTAGATCAACAAATATAGCTTACTAATTCACAAATGGCACAGTCCTTCTAAAAAAGCTGTCCAAACAGCAAGCTCTCACGGCTGATCCGCAGTACACAACACAACAACGCAAAAGGAGCTATAGGGGGAAAGAAAGGCCAGGCCGCCCCCATTCAGTGCATTATAAACCACAATTAGCCTGACCTAATTCTGAGAATGCAACACTTAAGAGTGTTGTGGTGTATCAAATTAAACAAATGTCATACAACCATCATAAGGCAAATCCCACCCAGAAGTGACGAGAAAAAGTGTGGGAGAGAAGAGAGAGCACCTCACGGTAGTATCACCAAGGGGGTTGTTGGCTGGTACTCGCCGGCATACCCACTTATCATCATAGGTTACCCTCTCTCCATACAGAAAAAGAAAGTGTGTGTATTCTTTTTAAAAAATCTCAAAACCAGTGAAGTAAGAAAAGATAGTAGAACTCAAGTGTAAATGAACTATCAGTGCCTAATGTCTTTGCAAGTACCCATTGGACCTGTTAGAACTGGGATTTGTGGTTGGCTAAAGCTTGTGCCAAAGCCAGGCAGAAACCACCACTCTAGTCAGGGCAAGGGAGTCACACGCCAAGATAACCCCTGCTCACCCCCTAGGTAGCTTGGCACGAGCAGTCAGGCTTATCTCGGAGGCAATGTGTAAAGCATTTGCTCACGCACACAGCAACAACACCCCAGGCACACTACAAAAGGAACTCCACACAAGGTTATATAAAAATAACTTTTGTATTCTAAAAACACATCAGATAGTAATCACAGAATATACATTGTGCCAACTGGCACAGGCAATATTCACAAGGGATTATTTACACAGGACAGGGCCACGTGGGCCACTGTCAGAATCAGCACTTAGCAGAAATTGGTACAAGTAACATAGATCATAAACATACAACCAGGAACTACTGGTAATCACTGTACTCCACCTCAACCTGTAACATAAATTACATTATGCAATCTCTCAATAGTCTAAACACATTAGACCCTACCTCCTAAGCATAACTCACATTAGGGGCGTAAATCACAGTGAAGTACAATCTCACTAGCATAACCACAGGAAATGCAAAATAACCTCCTAATCATAAACCACGGTTTAGAGTATCAGATACAGGGTGCGTAAAACATACTAAATGCATTACATTCCCTAGCACCACAATTGAAGCACAGAGATCACATTAGGGCCTTGCGCCCTATCCACATACCAGCCCCCTAGCCAACTGGCCATCTCAAGAAGGGGCTCAAATGCCCTGTGTCCAGAATGTCAGGGCGCGCTGCCAATGCAGCACCAGTCAGGGGTGCGCCATCTGCGCAAACCTAAACGTTGCAGCTGCCCACTACTTGCTGGGCAGCTGAGAACAAGAACAGGGCGTAAACGCTGCAGCTGGCACTAAGTGCTGCGCAGCTGTGGAAGGCCTGCCACCACTGTGCCACTTCTGTCCCTCTCAGGGACTCTCACTGGAACTGAGCCTAAACGGTGCAGCTGCCCACTACTTGCTGGGCAGCTGAGATATAAGAAACTGGGGCACGGGCTCTCAGTAGCCCTTAAAGCAAATTGCGCCCCATGTTGGAGCCCCCTAGTCTGTATAACTAACCATGCCTCCTGGAGAACACTGGCTCCTGAATTAACTAGGCACCAACTAGAGGGAACTGGTCCCTAAACACTGGGGAGCGCGCTGGCGCTTTAAACAAATGTGCTCATGGTGAAGCTATTTGGCTTGAAAAGATCAACATGTCCCCCTGGAGCATACTAGCTCCCAAAGTTACTTATGCGCCCAAACACTGCAACATCTTACACGGGGAAACCCGGGCCTCTCTGGCCCCTCATGGGCTCTTTGAAATGATTACTGCCCCCATCGTTAGAGCCACCTAGGCTCTAGAAAGAAACATGCCCCAATCACGGTGGGGCTCACTGGGGCTCTGGGACAGATGCTGTGGGGCGGATGAGCCATCTGGCTCTGAAGATAAATCTGCCCCCCGTGGAGCACACTGGCTCCGTAAATCATTGACAAATCGGTGGAGCCATCAGGCTCTAGAAACAACTGTGGGGCCACAATGGAGCCAACGAGGCTCGGGAATAAAGTATTCAACCAAAGGTTGGAGCGGCCCTCTGCCATCCGGGGCTGCTCGGGACAATGGCACTGCCTCTCGTGCCTAGACCGGTAGGGGGGCGCAAATGTTTCCCTCCTCGTTGGAGCACCCCCCCTATCAGGTGGGGGCCGCTCAGGAAATGATGCGGCAATGCCTCCTGCCCAGCCTTCACTTACCGGCCTCCTCTGCAGGGGACTTCTCTTCCTGGATGCGGCGGCCCACAGGGCTCTCCTTACTCCTGGGAGCCCCGCTCGTCAGTGCCTTGGGTCACCCGGTCCCCCATCTCGGGACCGGGACTTGGGAGGTGGAGCCCTCAAGGCTCCGGGCTCCTCTTCTTCCAGCTGGCTGCCCCGGGGCTCGCTATCGCTCACCGGAGCCCCGGGCAGCCGGAGGCCATTCCTCCGCCTGCTTCCTTCACCCGGGCCCCTCCTGGGACCCGGGGCTTTACTGTGCACCAGCAGGGCTCTCTCCAGCACACGGAAGCCTTGCTGGAACCGGCGCCGCCATGCTCCTTCTCTCCCCGCATGGGAGACTTCCCACTGCACGGCCTGGAAGCGGAAGTCACGGACTCCCAGGAGTACGCCCACAACCAGGCGGTGGGCCGGACTTTAGTTTCCGGGGGCTTCCCCTCGGGCTGCGGCGGCGATCACTTAAGGGGCAAAAACGAGGGGTAGGCTCATTCTATACAAGAAATAAACGGCGGGGCGGGCACCCTCTATAATTTAAATTAAAGCCAAAGAGGCAGGGCTGCACCTGCATAATAAAATCTCAAGCCAATAGGCGGCAATGCGGGGTAGGCTCCCGCCTCCCTCCCCTCCATCAGGGGGAAGTTTGCAGCGCCGCGCTACAGAGCCCTCGGGCTCCCTTTCCCCCGGGGGGAGGAATCCACTCACAGCCTCACACTCACAGGGCGCAAGAAAGGCAGCATCAATCCTTGGCAAAGTAGAAGGACAAGCAATAATGTCCAAAAGTTCCTGGGCATCAGGGAGGGCAGTGTAGGGCCCAGGGGCCAGCACACAGGGCACCCCAGCAAGGAGATAGCCCCCATGGCGGTCCCTCCTGGGCCCCAAAAGCGGCAAGCCACCCTCTGTCAGGACTCAAGAAAAGAACACTTTACCTGGGGTCACAGCCGCTTTTTATATACATATTGCTTTGTCTCAGGCTGCAGGCAATGCGAGAACCAGCTACTGCTGGTTCAGGGGAACTCCTGAGCACTTTGATTTCCTCAGCCCCTCTCTCCCTTTCACTGGCCAGGCTAGGGACATCAGACGCACCACAGGGTGTGGAGCCAGCATTGTGGAGGGAAGGCCCAGCCCTATTCAGGTCCCAGGTGCACTCCTCCCTCCCATCAACTTGCAGATCTCTCCATTCACCACCGGGGCAGACCAATCCTGACTCCTGGAGCCAGGCACACCAGCCAGCTCCAGCCAATCACAAACAAGACAGTCAATTCACATTCACTGCACAGACATGCCAACTTCTGGAAGTGGCACTTCCACACTAGACACATTAAATCCGCGCACATCATCGCGCAGCATTTAATCTCACGAGTTCGCACATCCCAAACTCGGCCCTGCACTCCCCACACATCAGGAACTACCATGGTCACACATATTCCCCATGCATTCCTATGGGAGGGCAGGCCAGTCTCACCACACATGTACAGAGAGCGCACACACTTTACACTGGACCACATTGAAAAAGTGCGCAGAGTCCTAAAATCACCAACACCAGGTTACAGGAACAGGCTAGGCAAATGCAAAAAGTTTTGGGATGAACCTGCCAAAAGGGCCAAGTCCAGCACAACCCCCTTCCAGCCAAAACGCAGGGTAGACCAATTACTCCCTTGATGGGCTTCCCTGTTTTGGGTGATAGAACACGGAAGCGGGCACGTACAGCAGGGACACCCTCCGGTTCTACGCCACTCTGAACCCACATGGTTTCCTCTCAACAAGAGCTCTCTGGCCCAACTAGGATACCCCACCGGCACTCTCTAGTTGTCCATGGCCAGGACCAGGCCCTAGGCCATCCAGATGTCACAGGTCCTAGCCAATCCACAGAGTGGGGGGTAGTAACCCCTGGCACACAATAGCCATTCTCCACTCTCCCTCTCAGTGTAGCTCCAAACTGCCACCGCACCCTCAGGCTGACCAGAGGTCACAGGCAAGAATGCCCCACCCTACCTCTACTTCTCGGGTTCCGCACCCTCCCAGGGAAGCACCCACCAGAACACAACTCTCCCACCAGTTCAGGACCACTCTCCATCACTGGTCTACCACCTGGGATCTGGAAACTATTTCACTTTGGAGGTACAAAGCACACAGAACAGTCCCTCTTCAAGCAGGTGGGGGGACACAGCACACAGCAAAGTCCCCTTTCCTCTTCCTCAGTGGAAACAACAAACTGCAGGTGGGCCCCTGAACACAAAGCAAGGGCAGCCTCCTCAGTTTCTTCAGCTGATCTACTTTTGCAGAGATTCCTTCTTGACCTGGAAGTTTCCTAATCTCCCAACTTAGGGTCTAAACCCTCAGGTTACACCGGAATCAGAGGCAAGGACGTCCTCCCTCTGCACCCGCTTCCAGGGTTCTGCACCCTCCCACCTTGGAGCAGTACCCCTGGAAGCCAAACTGGTCCAGACACTGATTACAGAGGCTCTTCCCTCCAGGGCAGGCTGAACCTGAACCTGGCCTTCCCCTCCTCGGGGCCAGAGGCCCCACAAATGGTCAAGCACTCTAGACGGTCAAATGCCCAACGAACCAGGACTTCAGGGGGAGCACGCATGCCCCTCCCTTGAGGGTGACACAAAACTAATGTGTCGTGTGACAGTCTGCCTGGCTCTAACCTCGCGACCTCCTGTCCACCTGACAGGGCGCAGAGATTCCCCAGGACAGAAGTGGCATCACCATGGTCACTCACTGGTGGCTCAGTCCATCTGGCTGGCCCCTGACCCACTGGTTCTTCCACTGGGGACTCTTTCCCCCTCTCACTCCTGAACCAGGACTTCTGCACCCTCCACTTAGTAGCGGTACTGCCCAACACCGGGACCGCCCGAGTTCTGGTTACAGACACTCCCCGTCCTCTGGACACAGGAAGATCCTCCTCAAATGACTTGTGCAAGACCTCTAGCACACCGCCAGAGGTCCACCTTCTCGTCCAGTGCCTCTGCAGGACCTCCTACACAACACAAGAGGTACATCTCCCATGCAAGCTCCTTTTATCACCAAAAGAACTCACTCCCAACTCCTCCAGTGCAACACACCACTCATCCATACTCCCCCTCCAGACTGGTGAGGCAGTTCCTCACTGCCCGGGACTCTCAAACTATACCCCTCTTACTGAGCACCAGGCACCATACTCTGGGAACTGAGAATGGGACTTCACGCACTGGACACATTTTTGCTGCCACCACTGGATCCTACCAGATACACACACTACACTCAGGGGACAACCACCCTCCCGAGCTAGCCACTTCTCCTCTCCTATCTACCCACACCTCTGGGGACAGGAACAGGGATTGGGGACTGGACCCAGCAAGGGACTCCCTATCAATGGGAACCTCCCCACCTACTGGCGTCCCGCCCTGTCATTTTCTCTCTTCTGCCACTAAACATAAAAGCACAGGAACACCATTTGAAAATGACACTCTTGAGAAAAAGCAAAAACAAAAACAATAATCCCCAACATGTGACTATCTAAAAATGCAATGTAGCCAGTTGTCGCTGTGGTACTGCGAAAACACAAGTCCTCATCCTCACCGCTGATCACCAATGTTAGAACTGGGATTTCTGGTTGGCTAAGGCTTGCGCCAAAGCCGGGCAGAAACCACCACTCTAGTCAGGACTAGGGAGTCACACTCCAAGATAACCCCTGCTCACCCCCTTGGTAGCTTGGCACGAGCAGTCAGGCTTATCTCGGAGGCAATATGTAAAGCATTTGCGCGGGCACACAGCAACAACACCCCAGGCACACAACAAAAGGAACTCCACACAAGGTTATATAAAAATAACTTTTGCATTCTAAAAACACATCATATAGTAATCACACAATATACATTGTGCCAACTGGCACAGGCAATATTCACAAGGGATTATTTACACAGGACAGGGCCACGTGGGCCACTGTCAGAATCAGCACTTAGCAGAAATTGGTACAAGTAACATAGATCATAAACATACAACCAGGAACTACTGGTAATCACTGTACTCCACCTCAACCTGTAACATAAATTACATTATGCAATCTCTCAATAGTCTAAACACATTAGACCGGGAAACAACCTTTACAACGCAACTTTTACACTGCACTACCATTACAACAAAACTTTTACAACGCAACATCCATTACAACGCAACCATTACAACGCATGACACTACAATGCACACCACTACAACGCATGCCATTACAACGCAGTCATTACAACGCATACCATTACAAAGCATAGCATTACAACACATAGTACTCTTACACTATCCAACACTTACCCTACTGTTGCACCCCCTGGAGTTAGAATAGTAATTTTTTACCCTTACACTATCCAACACTTACCCTACTGTTGCACCCCCTGGAGTTAGAATAGTAATTTTAACCCCTACACTATCCAACACTTACCATACTGTTGCACCCCCTGGAGTTAGAATAGTAATTTTTACCCCTACACTATCCAATACTTACCTTACATGCAATGTAATGTTATGCGTTGTAATGGTATGCGTTGTAAATGTAGTATGCGTTGTAGTGGAATGCGTTGTAAAGGTAGTTTCAAAGAATTCGTTGTAATGGTATGCGTTGTAATGGATGTTGCGGTTTAAAAATTGCATTGTAAAGGTAGGCGTTGTAAAAGTATGCGTTGTAACGTCATACATCCCATTAGACCCTACCTCCTAAGCATAACTCACATTAGGGGCGTAAATCACAGTGAAGTACAATCTCACTAGCATAACCACAAGAAATGCAAAATAACCTCCTAATCATAAACCACAGTTTAGAGGTATCAGATACAGGGTGCGTAAAACATACTAAAGGCATTACATTTTCTAGCACCACAATTGAAGCACATAAATCACATTAGGGCCTTGCACCCTATCCACATACCAGCCCCCTGGCCAACTACCCATCTCAAGAAGGGGCTCAAATGCCCTGTGTCCAGAATGGCAGGGCGCGCTGCCAATGCAGCGCCAGTCAGGGGTGCGCCATCTGCGCAAACCTAAACGTTGCAGCTGCCCACTACTTGCTGGGCAGCTGAGAACAAGAACAGGGTCTAAACGCTGCAGCTGGCACTAAGTGATGCGCAGCTGTGGAACGCCTAGCACCACTGTGCCACTTCTGTCCCTCTCAGGGACTCTCACTGTTGCAGCTGCCCACTCCCCGTGGAAGGGGCCAATGGCCGCCTCCCCCCGGGCGCTCCCATCCATTCTGGGTGGCGCCCCCCTCTAGGGACCTTGAAATTACTGCTCACCGATCATGACCTTACCGCCCGACCAAAAAATAAATACGACAGTTGTTTACCTACTAAGGAAAGAAAAAATTCTGACATAGCCTTGATGTGTCATTAACTGCTCTCTCCTGCAAGAAGACATTCCGCAATGCAAAAGTCAAATCATTACCTACACATTCCTTTACTCTTTCTCAAAAAGGGGGAAAAAAGGCCTATACTCCTATTTCTCACAACACTTCATTTACACAACATTTGCCATAAGGGGCTGGTGGGTCGGTCAAAATTGCTGCTTGTTCCGTCGAGGGCTCACGAGCAACGAGTGGGTGCAGCCTTCCGAGCCGAGGAACAAGAGGACGCTTCTTCGGATTCCCGCTCTATTTATTCTTCTGCGGGAGGGCATGTACCCTCCTCCTGTACGCCTACGGGGCGTGGTCTTCTGTAGATGTGTCTAGGACAACCCCTCTTGGGCGGGAGAAGGCGCGCCCCGGCTACGCCACTTCGGGCATACCAGCCGGGCCACGCCCCCCGCCCAAAATGGTTTACCAGGGGGATCGAGGCACCCAACCATACGTTCGGGGGGACCGAGTGGTCGCCCCTTTCCATATGGCCGGGATGCCCGCCACCCCCTCCCAACACCTATCCCCAAGGATGGGAAGTCGGACACTGGTTGAACTTTTGGAAGGCGGGAGGGAGTCACCCTCCCGGCCGTATTTATTAAAATATGAAACAAAATTTAAAACATTAAATAAAAGTTTCATCATTATCCATTATGTACAATTTTACATTTATTACATTTAGATGAAGACATGTACTTTGGCTAACCTTAACAGATCTCTAATACAAAGGTTTCCTAGCCGAGTCTAACATCCTGAAAATGCATACATCGAAATTAAAATTGTACATCCTAGCATTAAGGGCCAACGGCAAGGTCTTAACCGGTGTCAGATCCCTACTACCAGACTCTCGCCCTCACGGTGTGAGCGGCGCATGCGCAGAGGACTCTACCCTCATTGCCAACTGTAACTTCCCTTGTCGTGGTGGGGGCCCCCTTTCTACTCGACGCCATCTTAAAGGTCGTCCGAGTTCCCGTGTGAGGTATCTGTAGGAAGGACAGCGTGGACTCCCCCCCATCCCCACACTCTCTATCCACCGTCGCGGATATCCGACCCCGGGAAATTAGTAGGAGGGGCATCTAACCGCCTCCCCCCCTGGGAGGGGCCTATGGCCGTCTCCCCATAGGCGACCCATCCTTAGTGGGTGCCGCCTCCCCGTGGAAGGGGCCAATGGCCGCCTCCCACCGGGCGCTCCCATCCATTCTGGGTGGCGCCCCCCTCTAGGGACCTTGAAATTACTGCTCACCGATCATGACCTTACCGCCACAGACCGGATAGTTGACCCACTATCCGGTCCCCCCCTACTCCTCCTAAAGGTCATGCTTCCTCAAACCCCTCAGCCATGCTATGAAGTCTCCTATGAGTAAGTCATTCCCCTCCCTGGACAGGTGAACCCCATAGTTCAGATATATGTGATCACCCCGAATACACCCATGAGGAATGCTATGCAACTGCGCAGAGCGGAACAATTTACCAGTTTTATTATTGACTCGTTTTACTGAATGGTTCAGTGCTGACACCGAAAGGCCCCCACGCCATACCTTCCTTGGAATCATGTGGGACCAGGCAATCGTGCACCCCGGGACTCTTTTAGCCAACCAGCTAACAGCCGACACAATGTGTTCAAATAACACTCGTCTACCCAGTGTCACCAAGTCGTTGCCCCCCAGGTGTACTATGACTACAGATGGCGGTGACCTATGCCGCCCTAAAAGACCCTCAAAAAATGATTCAAATTGGTCAAAACAGAGCCCGCCCTTCCCATGGAAGGCCACTCTGTACCCATATTCCCCAGGTGCGTGAATCGCGTCACCTGTCATGAATACGTCCCCGGCGCGCCTCACGTATGAGTGGCCCACAACCCATACCATCCTCTCTCCAGTCGGTCATCCTTGACCGCTGGTCTCCCGATGTTGGGTCGACTCCAAATTCCGCCCAGCGTGACAGGCTCGCGAAACTGCAAATCAAACAAAAGACAAGAAGCGTGAGTGCATGTCAATTGATCTTTACAACATGTGCAATCGCACATACCTTCTGAAGCAATTCGAGGACCAACGGCCCAACTGTTTCACTTCCTCCGCACTCTGACCCCCTGGCTGTAGCCTCAGTAGCAGCCCCTATCCTAAAGGAGTGGGTCCCAAAATCGCACGGGTCCATGCCCGCGGCCGCGATTGACAGTGCTAGCACCCTCTGAAACTGAAATCTCGTCAGTGGGGTGCCATCCTTGTGCCGAAGCAAACTCCCCCCCCATGCCGCCGTTCGTAGCGCCAAATATTCCTCTACACACTTCAACGGGCAGGTGGGGGACTCTCGCGCGCGCTGCACGATAACACTATTTCCCATAGCTCCCTGGTCAGTCTTGGACCTGGCTATCGAGATCACCATCGAATCACCCCTTATTTGGACGTGATCCCAGGACAAACCTCCCTCCATATCTTTCTTGTTCCTTGCGACAAGTTCGCTCACCCGCATAGCCACATGGAATGCCAATGCGAAAGCTGCCCGGAACAGAACTGCCTCGAAATGGGAGGAACACGTTTCATTCAGCTTTGCTAACAGCAGAGACAGTCTGTCCAAGCCAATCGGGCGCCTCGTATCTTGCTTGCAACCCTCGAGGCGCTGCCAGCCGCGAAGGGCTTTCTTAACCAAAAAGGAACCCGTCGGGTCTTTTATGCCATGCGCCTGAGCCATGAATGAAATGGCTGCTCTATGCCTACTGGCCGTCGCCGCTGATCGGCCCTCCCTGTGCAGCGCTACCAGGAACCCCAGGAAGGATTCCTCCTGACCCCAGTTCTGACTCCCTGTGGGACCCAAAAATGTGCAATAGGAACGAAACGCTCCTTCGTATGCCTTCCTTGTGCTGGGGGCTAAGCTCGCTGCCACGAGGTCCTGTAATCCGGGGCACCGATTAGCCATAGTGCTTCGGGGAATGGTGCCGCCTCTAAGTCCGCTGTAGGTAGATAACCCCTGAATGCCTGCACATGTGAACGAGAGAGTGCATCAGCCGCATGATTCAGTACGCCTGGCACATGTTTCGCCCTGAACTGTACATTCAATCTCATGCAAAGCAGCACAATTACTTTCAGCAATCTCAAGATCCATTTGCAGCGTGCTGCCTGTTGGTTAATGCAGTCGACAACAGTCATATTATCAGACCAAAACACCACTGAGCGGTTCCTGAAGTCGTCGGTCCATGTCATCAGAGCGACCCAAATGGGGAATAACTCCAAGAACCCAATGTTACCTGTGAGACCGTTGGAGTGCCACCATGTCGGCCATGTTTGCGCCGACCATCGATTACCTAAGATGGCGCCAAATCCCACGCTCCCCGCCGAGTCCGTCCATAGGTCTAGTTCATCTGAAGATGCTGGCGGGGAGTTCCACACGACTCGACCGTTGAAGTCCGCCAGAAATGCCAACCAAATGCGCATATCCTGGCGAACCTCTGCCGACAGTCTCGTACGGTGGTGACCCTCTTTGAGACCAACCATAGCTTGTGCGATAGAGCGCAAGAAGGGGCGGGCCATAGGCATCACCCTCAAAGCAAAATTAAGCTGACCCACTGTTTGTTGCAACTGGCGCAGGGTCACTTTCTCCCTGCCCAGGCATTGCGTCAAGGAAGCCCTAAACTTGGCCACCTTTGCCATCGGTAAACGGAAACATCCCTCCACTGAGTCGAGTTCAATTCCCAGAAACTCCAGTGAAGTAGATGGTCCCACCGTCTTACCTGGTGCCAATGGGACTCCAAACTCCCTCATGAGGATGCAGAAGTCGTGCAGCGCCTGCGCACAGTTCGTATCGCCGGCTGCCCCCAGGAACAGAAAGTCATCAAGTGCATAACATGCCTATGCCCTGTAGCCTCGGTGAATGCCCACTCTAAAAAACAGCTGAACATTTCAAAATAGGCACAAGAAATGGAGCAACCCATAGGCATGCATTTATCCATGTAATAACTCCCTTGGAATGCAAAACCTAGCAAGCGCTGATCCTGCGGGTGCACCGGAAGCAACCGGAACGCTGATTCGATATCAGATTTCGCCATCAGCGCCCCGGGGCCTAGGTGGTTTAACATGGCCACGGCATCATCGAACGATGCATACCGTACTGAACAAACTTCTGGGTCAATGGCATCGTTCACCGAGGAACCCCTTGGAGCAGAAAGGTTATGTATAAGTCTAAACTCCCCCGGGTCTTTCTTCGGGACAACCCCCAACGGGGAACAGATGAACTCCCCCACCGGCGGGCAATGAAAAGGCCCTGCCACTCGCCCTAAACTGACTTCTTTTGCTATTTTCTTCTCTGCCACGCCTGGGTAGTGCTGTACCGATAACTGGTTCTTACAAAAGGAGTCCCCCCGAAAATCCCCCGCCGGGATGTGGAAGCCATGTAAGAATCCCTTCCTCAACACCCCAGCGGATACATGATCAGGGTATTTGTTCAACCAAGGAGTCATAGCCATGAGATCAACGGGTGTAGGCAATCGGTCACAACGGTCTACCTCATTCCTGCTTAGACCCTCCTTTTCCTCCCATCCCGCTATTCTTTGATCTACATGAACTCTACGGGTGTGAGGAATTCCCACAGCCGGCACACACATGCTTAAACCTACATGTCCCCTGCGGTCTGTTACAGTTACCTCGATTGAAGCCCCAACAGACCCCACGTTTGCCGCCATTCCCGCCGGTTTTAGGCTGGTAATCCCCACCGGTGCCCGCTCGAAAGGGCACCGCGGGCTTTTGGCGGACAATTCCTGACCCGCTCCCACCTGGCGAGGACGTACCTGCCGCCCCTGGCAAGAGCTGCTTGTGCCATGACACAGAGTCCAGACAATCCCAAGTCAAAGTAGCATCATATTCTTTTGCTTTTCGGAATTTCATGTCATAACCTTTCCATTCCTCCCCCTCATACATTGAATAAAAATCCATAATGCGATTTTGGTAGCAAGTCAACTCAGTCATAACCTCGGGTTTACGTTCCCCCATAACTGCAGTAAATATAGAGAAGGCCTTAACCAAGTTCGTTACTGTCTCATCCACCCTAAATTCCGCCATCTTGGCGCGCCAGACGCTCGGGTGCCACAAATCCTTCTGTGTTTTAGCAAACTCCATCTCGCGATGGTCAGTTAATAACGAAAACATGTTGACATACTTGTCCCCCCATATTAACTCTTTCGTGGCCATGGGAATGTGCTGTGCAACCTTTTCCCGCCTCGAGGGTATTGAGCCCTCCCCCGCCATTGGCAATGCGAGCTTACCCGGATCGGCCGTTGTTCCTGCCGTCTTCTCCTGACCAACTGCTGGTCCTACCGGTGCCACCTGTGGGGGAACAAGAGGAACACTGGTCTTTGCGACATCTCTCGACTGCCGCAATTGCTTGATTAGTATTCTGGCCTCTTCGGCCGGGTCTCCAGGGGCCACTGTGCCCCCAGCCTTTTTCTTGAGCCATGCCGCCAACTGGGTGGCCAATTCAGGAGGCATTTCCTCATCCTCAGCAGGAGTAATCACAACCGGGATCGGCTGACCTATATCTGGGTTTTGTACCAGGTTGTCTGCTGGCACGAGGGGGGCGACTGGGGGTACCTCTGGAACCGGGACCTCCCCCGAAACCGCCCTCTGCTTAACCCGTTTCCCTCTACCCCCAGGGACGACTCCCGGCAAGGCCGGGCCTATTACCTTTTTAGGGTTACCCGGGTCGCTCAGTGCGGCCAGTTGTTTCTTAACCTCCGCCAAACCTCTACCGATCGATTGGACTTGTCCGAGTTTTCGGTCCATGCAAGCCATCCGGTTCGACAATAGGCGTAACACCTTATCCGTCTCGGAACCCTTTCCTGCTTCTTCATAGCATGGCTGAGGGGTTTGAGGAAGCATGGGGCCGGATATCCGCGACGGCGGATAGAGAGTGTGGGGATGGGGGGGGGGGAGTCCACGCTGTCCTTCCTACAGATACCTCACACGGGAACTCGGACGACCTTTAAGATGGCGTCGAGTAGAAAGGGGGCCCCCACCACGACAAGGGAAGTTACAGTTGGCAATGAGGGTAGAGTCCTCTGCGCATGCGCCGCTCACACCGTGAGGGCGAGAGTCTGGTAGTAGGGATCTGACACCGGTTAAGACCTTGCCGTTGGCCCTTAATGCTAGGATGTACAATTTTAATTTCGATGTATGCATTTTCAGGATGTTAGACTCGGCTAGGAAACCTTTGTATTAGAGATCTGTTAAGGTTAGCCAAAGTACATGTCTTCATCTAAATGTAATAAATGTAAAATTGTACATAATGCATAATGATGAAACTTTTATTTAATGTTTTAAATTTTGTTTCATATTTTAATAAATACGGCCGGGAGGGTGACTCCCTCCCGCCTTCCAAAAGTTCAACCAGTGTCCGACTTCCCATCCTTGGGGATAGGTGTTGGGAGGGGGTGGCGGGCATCCCGGCCATATGGAAAGGGGCGACCACTCGGTCCCCCCGAACGTATGGTTGGGTGCCTCGATCCCCCCGGGAAACCATTTTGGGCGGGGGGCGTGGCCCGGCTGGTATGCCCGAAGTGGCGTAGCCGGGGCACGCCTTCTCCCGCCCAAGAGGGGTTGTCCTAGACACATCTACAGAAGACCACGCCCCGTAGGCGTACAGGAGGAGGGTACACGCCCTCCCGCAGAAGAATAAATAGAGCGGCAATCCGAAGAAGCGTCCTCTTGTTCCTCGGCTCGGAAGGCTGCACCCACTCGTTGCTCGTGAGCCCTCGACGGAACAAGCAGCAATTTTGACCCACCCACCAGCCCCTTATGGCAAATGTTGTGTAAATAAAGTGTTGTGAGAAATAGGAGTATAGGCCTTTTTTCCCCCTTTTTGAGAAAGAGTAAAGGAATGTGTAGGTAATGATTTGACTTTTGCATTGCGGAATGTCTTCTTGCAGGAGAGAGCAGTTGATGACACATCAAAGCTATGTCAGAATTTTTTCTTTCCTTAGTAGGTAAACAACTGTCGTATTTATTTTTTGGTCGGGCGGTAAGGTCATGATCGGTGAGCAGTAATTTCAAGGTCCCTAGAGGGGGGCGCCACCCAGAATGGATGGGAGCGCCCGGGGGGAGGCGGCCATTGGCCTCTTCCACGGGGAGGCGGCACCCACTAAGGATGGGTCGCCTATGGGGATATATGCCCAGGGGGGGAGGCGGTTAGATGCCCCTCCTACTAATGTCCCAGGGGCCGGATATCCGCGACGGCGGATAGAGAGTGTGGGGATGGGGGGGGAGTCCACGCTGTCCTTCCTACAGATACCTCACACGGGAACTCGGACGACCTTTAAGATGGCGTCGAGTAGAAAGGCGGCCCCCACCACAACAAGGGAAGTTACAGTTGGCAATGAGGGTAGAGTCCTCTGCGCATGCGCCGCTCACACCGTGAGTGCGAGAGTCTGGTAGTAGGGATCTGACACCGGTTAAGACCTTGCCGTTGGCCCTTAATGCTAGGATGTACAATTTTAATTTCGATGTATGCATTTTCAGGATGTTAGACTCGGCTAGGAAACCTTTGTATTAGAGATCTGTTAAGGTTAGCCAAAGTACATGTCTTCATCTAAATGTAATAAATGTAAAATTGTACATAATGCATAATGATGAAACTTTTATTTAATGTTTTAAATTTTGTTTCATATTTTAATAAATACGGCCGGGAGGGTGACTTTCTCCCGCCTTCCAAAAGTTCAACCAGTGTCCGACTTCCCATCCTTGAGGATAGGTGTTGGGAGGGGGTGGTGGGCATCCCGGCCATATGTAGTATGCGTTGTAGTGGAATGCGTTGTAAAGGTAGTTTCAAAGAATTCGTTGTAATGGTATGCGTTGTAATGGATGTTGCGGTGTAAAAATTGCATTGTGAAGGTAGGCGTTGTAAAAGTATGCGTTGTAACGTCATACATCCCATTAGACCCTACCTCCTAAGCATAACTCACATTAGGGGCGTAAATCACAGTGAAGTACAATCTCACTAGCATAACCACAAGAAATGCAAAATAACCTCCTAATCATAAACCACAGTTTAGAGGTATCAGATACAGGGTGCGTAAAACATACTAAAGGCATTACATTTTCTAGCACCACAATTGAAGCACATAAATCACATTAGGGCCTTGCACCCTATCCACATACCAGCCCCCTGGCCAACTAGCCATCTCAAGAAGGGGCTCAAATGCCCTGTGTCCAGAATGGCAGGGCGCGCTGCCAATGCAGCGCCAGTCAGGGGTGCGCCATCTGCGCAAACCTAAACGTTGCAGCTGCCCACTACTTGCTGGGCAGCTGAGAACAAGAACAGGGTCTAAACGCTGCAGCTGGCACTAAGTGATGCGCAGCTGTGGAACGCCTAGCACCACTGTGCCACTTCTGTCCCTCTCAGGGACTCTCACTGGGACTGCGCCTAAACGTTGCAGCTGCCCACTACTTTCTGGGCAGCTGAGAAATAAGAAACTGGGGCCCGGGCTCTCAGTAGCCATTAAAGCAATTTGTGCCCCATGTTGGAGCCCCTTAGGCTCTATAACTTACCATGCCTCCTGGAGCACACTGGCTCCTGAATTAACTAGGCACCAATAAGGGGGGAACTGGCCCCTAAACACTGGGGTGTGCGCTGGCGCTTTAAACAAATATGCCCATGGTGGAGCTATTTGGCTTGAAAAGATCAACATGTCCCCCTGGAGCATACTAGCTCCCAAAGTAACTTATGCACCAAAACACTGAGACATCTTACAGGGGGAAACCTGGGCCTCTCAGGCCCCTCATGGGCTCCATGAAACGATTACTGCCCCCATCGTTGGAGCCACCTAGGCTCTAGAAAGAAACATGCCCCAAGCACTGTGTGGCCCACAGGGGCTCTGGGACAGATGCTGTGGGGTGGATGAGCCATCTGGCTCTGAAGATAAATCTACCCCTCTGGAGCACACTGGCTCCGTAAATCTTTGACAAATTGGTGGAGCCATCGGGCTCTAGAAACAACTGTGGGACCACGATGGAGCCAACGAGGCTCCGGAATAAAGTATGCAACCAAACGTTGGAGCGGCCCTCTGTCATCCGGGGCCGCTCGGGACAATGGCACTTACTCTTGTGCCTAGACCAGTAGGGGGGCGCGGGCCCCTCTGGGCCCTTTAAGCACATTTTTCCCCCTCGTTGGAGCATCCCCCTATAAGGCGGGCCGCTCTGGATATGATGCGGCCATGCCCCCTGCCCAGCCCTCACTTACCGTGCTCCTGTGCAGGGGGACTTCTCTTCCTGGATGCGGTGGCCCGCAGGGCTCTCCCTACTCCTGGGAGCCCCGCTCGTCAGTCCCTGGGTGAATGAATGAATAAATGAAGGGAATCTTTTATCGCGCAACTTAGCCCAGGGTCACCCGGTCCCCCATCTCGGGACCGGGACTTGGGAGATGGAGCCCTCAAGGCAGAGGGCTCCTCTATTTCCGGCTGGCTGCTCCGGGGCTCGCTACCGCTCACCGTAGCCCCGGGCAGCCAGAGTCCATTCCTCCGCCTCCTTCCTTCACCCGTGCCCCCCGTGGGACCCGGGGCTTTACTGTGCACCAGCAGGGCTCTCTCCAGCACACAGGAGCCCTGCTGGAACCGGCGCCGCCATGCTCCTTCTCTCCCCACATGGGAGTTTCCCCGCTGCACAGCCTGGTAGCGGAAGTCACGTACTCCCGGCCCCACCCACAACCAGGCGGCGGGCCGGACTTTAGTTTTCGGGGCTTCCCCTCAGGCTGCGGCGGCGATCACTTTTGGGGGCAAAAACGAGGCGTAGGCTCCCTCGATACGAGAAATAAACAGCGGGCGGAGCGGGCACCTGCTATAATTTAAATTAAACCAAAGACTCAGGGTGGCACCTGCATAATAAAATCTCAAGCCCATAGGCGGCAATGCGGGGTAGGCTCCCGCCTCCCTCCCCTCCAGCAGTGGGAAGTTTGCAGGGCCGCACTACAGAGCCCTTGGGCTCCCTTTCCCCCGGGGGTGGAATCCACTCACAGCCTCATGCTCACAGGGCGCAAGAAAGGCAGCATCAATCTTTGGCAAAATAGAAGGACAAGCAATAATGTCCAAAAGGTCCTTGGCATCAGGGAGGGCAGTGTAGGGCCCAGGGGACAGCACACCGGGCACCCCAGCAAGGAGACAGCCCCAGGGCGGTCCCTCATGGGTCCCACCAGCGGCAAGTCACCCTCTGTCAGGACTCAAGAAAAGAACACTTTACCTGGGGTCACAACCCCTTTTTATATACATATTTCTTTGTCTCAGGCTGCAGGCAATGGGAGAACCATCTGCAGCTGGTTCAGGGGAACTCCTGAGCACTTTGTTTTGCTCAGCCCCTCTCTCCCTTTCACTGGCCAGGCAATGGACATTAGACGCACCACAGGGGGTGGAGCCAGCATTGTGGAGGGAAGGCCCAGCCCTATTCAGGTCCCAGGTGCACTCCTCCCTCCCATCAACATGCTGATCTCTCCATTCACCACCGGGGCAGACCCATCCTGACACCTGGAGCCAGGCACACCAGCCAGCTCCAGCCAATCACAAGCCAGACAGTCAATTCACATTCACTGCACAGACATGCCAACTTCTAGAAGTGGCACTTCGACACTAGACACATTAAATTCGCGGACATCATCGCGCAGCATTTAATCTCACTAGTTCGCACATCCCAAACTCGACCCTGCACTCCCGAAACATCAGGAACTACCATGGTCACACATATTACCCATGCATTCCTATGGGAGGGCAGGCCAGTCTCACCACACATGTACAGAGAGCGCACACACTTTACACTGGACCACAGTGAAAAAGTGCGCAGAGGCCTAAAATCACCAACACCAGGTTACAGGAACAGGCTAGGCAAATGCAAAACACTTCGGGGTGAACTTGCCAAAAGGGCCAAGTCCAACAGGACCCCTGTGAGAATATAGACATAAACATATATATTAACGGAGATTCCATTGTAGAGTGAGTTCCTGTAGTCTAGCTTGCTGTTAATTGGGGCTTGGGAGATGGTTTGAGGAGCATTGATAGGAAGACATCTAAAAATTCTCCTGAGGAGTTGGAGGGTGTGAAACCAGGATACGATCGAGTTAACCTGGCTCAACAAAGATATATGGTTGTCAATGGCGATCCCTAGTTTCCTGGGTAGGATGGATGGGCTGGGTGTTGGTTCAGGTTCAGATAGCCACCAGGCCGTGGACCAGAGTGAAGTGTCTCTTTCAAAGAGTACCACCTACGTCTTGCTGAGTCCAGCTTCAAGAAGTTTTATTTCATTTAGAGGGCAACTTCTGATATACAGTTAATTAAATTTGCTTGGGTGCTGGGAGTGCCCTGGTAGAGTGTGAGGATGAGCTGTATCATGGGTGAAGGAGATGATGTTGAGACCATGTATTCTGAAAATGTTTGTGAGTCATGAAGATGTTGAGGAGCGCAGAGCTGAGAGAAGATACATCAGGTTGCCGCAGATCAGATTGGAGGGTTTGGAAGTGTAAGGGGCTAGGTTATCTGCTCATCTTGTGAGCAAAAAGCTGATCCATTTAAGAGCTGCTCCACGTATTGCTGCCTTGCGGAGGTGATGGATGAGGATTGAGTTGGAGACGGTGTGTATGTAGCAGAGGGGTTGAGGAAGATGGCCAAAACGTGCCGTGGTCCATTATAAGGCATGTCATCAGAGACGGTGATGAGGGATGTCTCGACACTGTGGTTTGGTCTGAATCCTGACTGCGTTGGGTCTAGGAAGTTGTTGATATCCAGGTGCTCTGCGAGTCTTTCGTTGACTGGACTTTTGCTGGAAAGGGTACCGTTGAGATGGGTCTGTAGTTTGCTGCTCTAGGTTTGTCTGCCGTAGGTTTTTTCATCAGCAGCAGGATGGTGGTGTCTTTCCAGGTGTCCAGGAAGGTAGCTGTGGTTATGGAGTCATTGAGGATCGGGATGAGGGAGGTTTAGATACAAGAGTGTTTTGGAGAAGGCAAAGTGCGGACTGGGGTCAAAGTGTGCTCCCAAATGATGGTATCACATGGTAGCAGCGGGTGCCGTAAGGGGGTTGGTGGTCAAGCAGATCACGGTGGTTTCAGGTGTGTTCTTTTTGTGTTGGAAGGACAGAGAGGTGCAATTGGGGTGAAAAGTTGTCTGAGATTGCGCTCATCTTGTTGTCTTGTTCTATCAAGTGTCAGCCTAAAAGTGCACTGTGTCCCACCACTTGGGATTGTCCTGGATCCTGAGAGGTCCACAAGAGAGGAACCACTCTACTTCAATTTTAGAGGCTGTCAACAAGGTAAAACACTTGAAGTCAAAATGGCCAGGCAAACAAGGTCCTGAACCTCACAATAAATGGATAATTGTCCCTGGCACTTAAAGTTTTAGGCCCTTTGGAGGACCTGAATGCTTTGGCATGATATTTTTTCTTGTGTAGGAACTTGAAGCCAGGAAGGTTTATGAATTATATTATCACTTTCCTGAAGCAATATACAAAATACTGTGGAGAAGAAGAGAGAGGGAGTACACGGCTGATAAATCGAGACCTCATGTCAAAGCCAAGCTCACCTGAGTTTCTGTTCAGTTCTGATGGAGGTTGAAGACAGTCCGACCCCACCCTGAAACTGCTTGTTCCAGCACACTAGTTTTAAAACAGTGCACTAAGAACCAGAAGCTCAAGGGAAGGGGGGGAAGTGGATAAAATAAAAAAAGAGAGACAACACCGTTCTTGCGTTTCCTCTGTAGAAGAGCTGCTAAAATCTGCGGCCCTCTCTGACTTCTGTAGAAACTGGTGCCTAATGAAACATAAACAAAGAACAGATAAGTGCAACCTATCCCTAAATGTGTTCCTGACTAAACCTTAATCTTATTAAAAATTCTCTTCTAAAAGTACCTCTTGGATCCTGGTCTCAAGCTTCCAGGTTTGGAATGTGTTACTGTTCTGGCATGTGCTTTCTATTACTGTAAAACTTCTGTAAAATCAAACGAATATCATTATCAGAATTACCAACATCTAACATTCACCTTAATATAACTAAAGCCTAAATTCTTAATAGCAAACTGACTTTTCACACATTTCCAGACTTTTTATAACACAAATACTGTACTTTTACATCAAAATACAGCAGGTAATTTGTGTAAGTCCTTGATTTACTGTTTGCCTTGCTGTCAATGGTTTCCTCTGTTTGATTCTTAAAAAAGTTCCATGTAAAACAATGTTTATTTCACAAAGTATTCTTGTAACAAAGGGTTTGAACCACAAAGTTCGTGGGAGATATCTTGTTCCAAATTGTCTTTACATGAATCCAGCAATAACCGATAAAGTTCTTTCAGGTAATAAAAGGTTTTGCACTTGTTGCTGAAAAGGGATGCTGATCAGTCTAACCTTGACCTCTTTCTCTTTTGCAAGGCGATTGCAGTGGACAGAAGAGGGGCGGAGGCAAGAAGTAGCCGGAAACCAGAAGAAGGAAGAGCCAGAAGCTGCGCCCGTTGAAGTCAATGAAGGTCTGGAGAGAGCAGGAGTGCCAGCGCCGAAGGATCTGTTCTCAGGTGAGTGGGAGGTAGATGAGCACAAGCACTGGGTGAGGCTCAGGGGCTGCCTTTTATAGACAGGGCTGGGTGTGGTTCGAAGAGCTGCGTGTGGTTCAAAGAACTGGGTGTGGTTCTCACAAGCAGGTGTGCAGAGCTTCAGTTATTATGCTAATGAGTTGAAGTAACACATGGCCCAGGGAGGAGTGTTCTAAATAAGCCTTGGTAAAAGCAAGGTCCAATGTTTTCTAAATAAGCCTTGGTTAAAGCAAGGTCCAATGTGCAAACAAGACAGCAATGTCCAAACTTGTGAATACATTGAGCAACATACACAGAATTCTTAAGGAGGGGCTGAGATAACAAGAAAGGCTTTTAATAATATGTTTAAAGAGAGCTATTACAGAGACCACTAGTGCAATGAGACATGCTCTTTGCTGTGCACAAACCCTAACAGACGCCCCCCTCAAAGGCCCTCCTACTGGACGGGGTTTCCCTGGATTTTTTAGATAAAACTGTCTAATCAACCGTGGGGATGTACATAGGACGCTGGTTGCCATGAATTCTCAGTTTCGTCATATCCTTTCCATTCTACTAAATAAAACAGACGTCCATGAATTCTTTTTGCGTCTTTTATGCTTTTCACTTCATATTCTAGATTTCCCTTAATTGGTATGGGTGGAGGTGGTGGTTCGGGTCGGGTATTTGGGTTGTACGGCTTAAGCAAGGACACATGGAATGTAGCATGTACTTGGTATTCTTTTGGTAAGTCCAATTTTACTGTTACCGGGTTTACTATGGCAGTTATACTAAAGGGTCCAATGAAACGTGGTTGCAGCTTTCGGGATCCCTCTATATTTAGGTTCTTTGTGGAGAGCCATACTTTGTCACCGATTTTATACATTGGGGCCTCAGATCTGTGTTTGTCTGCTTGTCTTTTCATGCTTTGTTTGTACTTTAATAAATGTTTCCTGGCCTTGTCTTGTATGTCACCTAATCTCATTAGTCTATCTGTTACTGTAGGCAACAGGGAATCTTCTCATAAAATGGGTATAGCTCTCGCATGATACCCCTGCATGAAATAGAATGGTGAGCAAAGTAGAGCTGCATTCTCAGTATTATTATAAGCAAACTCCGCTACAGGGAGAGCTTTCAACCATTCACTAGAATAATCAGTCAATAAACAACGTAGCGTTTGAAGTAAGGTTTGGTTCAGTCGTTCAGTTTGTCCATCTGTTTCTGGATGGAAAGCAGTGGATAATGCCACATCTATTTTCAGTTTTTTGCATAATTTTTTCCAAAATCTAGAGTTGAACTGGCTACCTCGGTCTGACACCACTTTACTTGGCAAACCATGTAAACGCACAATTTCTCTTATAAAAATATCGTCAAATTCTGCCGCAGTTGGCAATTTCCGTAATGGTACAAAATGTGCAATTTTAGACAAAAAAACCACTATCACTAATACTGTCGTGAAGGATTTTACTGGTGGTAAACCTACAATAAAGTCTACACTCACAGTGTGCCAAGGTTGTTTGGGTGATGATATTGGTATTAACAAACCGTCAGGGACCTTATGAGAAGATTTATGTCTTGCACAAACTGGACAGGTAGTGACAAATTGCTTAATGTTCTTCTCATATTGTCCCACCAAAAGTGTTTTCGCACATTTTCCAGGGTTTTTACCCAGCCAGGATGACCTGCCAACGGTGAGGCGTGATGCCAAATTATCACCTGTGTTTGTAATTTTGTGGTGGGCACTAACAGCATGTTGTCGTGATACAATAAACCTCGTTGTATTGAGTTATGGGAATCCTTTAACCAATCTTGAGGTGCCATTTGCATGTGTGCATTATATAGATCTGTGATGAAATCCTTCTGTTGTACTGGTGCCAAAAGTTTTTGGGGAGGAATAATGGGTTCTCCTATTTTGTCTTGTTTCATGTCTGAGCTATGTCCATATCTAGATAACACATCAGATTGAATTTGTTGTGCACCTGGTCTATAGGTTATAACGAAGTCAAATGTACTAAAAACAAATTAACCAACGCATCTGACGTGGAGTTAATGCTTTTAGTGATCCAAAGAACTGTAGGTTCTTATGGTCAGAAAAGATGGTAACAGGGTACTTGGCTCCCATTAAATGGTGCCTCCATTCAGAAAAGGCCACTTTGATAGCTAATAGTTCTCTTTCAGCCACAGTGTAATTTTGTTCAGCTGGTAATAACTTTTTGGAATAGAAGGCTATAGGATGTAATTGGCCATCTATTGCATCTCGTTGAGAGAGAACTCCTCCTAAAGCTACTTGTGAAGCCTCCGCTTCGACAAAAAATGGCAAGTCAGGATCAGGATGTTTCAGAATTGGGGCTGAAGTGAACTTTTGTTTCAGGAGTTGAAAGGCGTGAGCCACCTCATCAGACCAAAGAAATCGTTGCCCTTTCCGCAACAAGGTGGTTATTGGGGCCGCAATGTCTGCAAAATGAGAAATAAACCTCCTATAAAAATTGGCGAAACCTAGACATTTCTGAACATCCTTCACAGATGATGGTTCTGGCCAATCAGTAATAGCACTAATTTTCTTTTCATCCATAATTATTCCTTGAGGTGACAGGCAGTATCCTAAAAAGCCCACTTTGCTGACATTAAAAGTAAATTTTTCTAATTTAGCAACGAGATGATTTTCTTTCAACTTTGATAATACTGCACGAACATGTTGTGTATGTTCTTCCGGGTTCTTAGAGTAAATGAGGATGTCGTCTATGTATACTATGACACAAACGTCCAGGAATTCGTGTAGGACCTCATTTATAAAGAATTGAAAGGCCGCAGGGGCATTACACAACCCAAAGGGCATTACTGTGTACTCAAATAGACCAAACTTTGTCTTAAAAGCTGTCTTCCACTCATCCCCCTCTTAAATTCGGACCAGGTGGTAAGCTCCCCGCAGATCTAGTTTAGTGTATACAGTAGAATGTCTTAATTGATCAAACAACACAGGTATTAGAGGAAGAGGATATTTATTTTTTATTGTAGCCTTATTTAGTCCTCTATAGTCGATACACACACGCAGAGATTTATCCGGCTTCGGGATAAAAAAAGTGGAGATGACACCGGAGATGTGGAATGTCGGGTGAACCCAGACTGTAGTAGGTCGTCTAGGTAGGTTTTTAAATATTTGGTCTCTTCGTCAGTCAAAGCATATACTCTGTTATTAGGTAAAGGGGCCCCTGGGATGAGATCTATACAGCAGTCATATGACCGATGTGGGGGTAACACACTAGCCTTCACTGGATCAAAAATGTCTTTAAAGTCAGAATATCCAGGAGGGAAACTTGGTTCGTTTGTGTAACACTAGCACAGTGTATTACTAAGCTCTGTTCTGTACCTGGTTCTTGAGAGCAATTGGGTCTACAGAGTGAGGAATCCAAAGTAACTGTTCTGTTCACCCAATCAATTTTTGGGTTATGAGTTGTTAACCAGGGTACCCCGAGAATCAAGCCAAAATTAGGGGTATCTATTAGATCAAAGATAATCCTCTCTGTGTGCCCGTTTTGACAGACCATGACAAGGGGACTTGTTTGTTTTGTGATTAATCCAGAGGTCAATTCTGACCCATCCACTGCACATACTGCTCATGGACAAGGCTTTAGGCAAATAGGAGGACCTAATGTGTTAGCTAACTTATTATCCACAAAATTTCGTGTTGTCCAGTAGGACAGGGAGAGAATGTCTAACTTGATTAGTAACAATTATAAAGATCTGACTAGCTCAGAAGAGGTCGCTCCCCCACACTCCCAAGGCTTGGTGACTCCGTGACCTCAGCGCGCTTGAAAGCTGTCCTGCGGTATCGTAGCGCCTTCCAGCTGAGTCATTAGCGCGATCATTCCCCCGCATTACTGCCGCTGCCTGCATTGTGCGTTTACCATCTTTAGTGCATTGTGCATTGTGCGTTTACCATCTTTAGTTCTGCATAATTAAATCTGCGCATTGCTGTGATCGCATTGTGTAAGCAAAGTACTTTATGCCAGATTGTGCCTCTGTTTGTGCCCCAGGCTCGCCCAGTTTTGATTCCTCTCACTTGCAGCCATTTTGTTGTTTGTTGTGCTTCCTAGCCCGTAGCTCCACCCCGCGCCCGCCTCCCAGCTGACCCTGCCTCGCCCCTCCCCCCTCCACTACCTACATATGACAGATGCCTCTGCGCGCAGCGGTCGCGCCCTACGCGCGCCGAAGGTGCGCCAAAGGTAAGCCCGTCTACGCCCGTCCCGCCCAGCGCCAGACCCCCTGGCCCCCGTAAACCGCACCCCTACCGCATTACGTATGACGCCGCCACCCTCTTAGGACTCAACCCCGGACGCACACCATGATGCTACGGAGCTGCCCCAGGACGTACCCATGGTCCCTTCACCTGCCACTCCTGCAAGTTCGCCTGCATCAAAACCTACACCAAACCCACTTCCTCCAAACACAGCTCCGACCATACCCACCTGAAGTGCATCCTGCTGAACACCCGCTCGGTCCACAGACACGCCACTGAACTCTGGGACCTACTAGACACTGAGTCACCGGACATCGCCTTCCTTACAGAAACCTGGATGAACGCATCATCAGCACCCGACATAACCATTGCCATCCCGGACGCATACAAGATCATCCGAAAGGACCGCACCAACCAAACAGGAGGAGGAATAGCCATCGTCCATAAGAACACCATCAGAATCACAACCAGCCTCGACGATAACCTTGCAACCGCCGAACATCTTCACTTCCAGATCCACACCGACCCCAGGACCACACTTAGAGGCACCCTCATCTACAGACCACCAGGAACCCGTAAACAATTCAGCGAAGACTTCACTGACTTCATCAGCCCACATGCCCTCCCCTCCGAGAACTACATCCTACTGGGAGACTTCAACTTCCACCTGGAAAAGAAAAACGACAGCAACACCTCCACCCTTCTGGACAACCTGGCAAATCTCGGACTCAAACAACTTGTTGACAACCCCACTCATGTAGCCGGACATACGCTCGACTCTGTCTTCACCTCCTGCAAACTCATCTCCTTCGACCACACCACAGCTCTCCACTGGGCGGACCACAGATGTGTTCACTTCAGCTACAAAACCACCCCAATCCACAACCCCCCACAACCTATTCCTCGAAGAAACTGTAACAAAATCACCACCGACCGACTCCTCACATCGCTCAACCAAAACCCTCCCGCCCTCTCATCAGACCCAAACGAAGCTGCCACCAAACTCAAACAATGGATCACTCACAGCGTTGACGAATTAGCACCCTTGAAAAACCACCAGATCAAACAAGATAACAAAAAGGCCCCCTGGTTCAACGATGACCTTAAGAAATCCAAGAAACTATGCCGCACTCTCGAAAAAACATGGAGAAAAAACCCAACCACTGACAACCTGACCACCTTCAAGGCAGCCACCCGCAAACACCACCAATTGATCCGAGCCACCAAGAAATCAGCATTCAAGGACCGACTCGACAACAACGCCCATAACAGCAAGGAACTTTTCAACATCGTCAAAGAATTTACCAACCCCACCACAGCCTCAAACGACATCACTCCCTCCCAAGACCTCTGCAACTCGTTATCCTCTTTCTTCTACAACAAAATCGCCGACATACATAACAGCTTTGAGAACATCCCCATAGAACAGTCCACTCCACCCACCTCCAAACCTGAACCGCTCTCTAACAACCTTAGCGCCTGGAACCCAATCACTATTGAAGACACCATCCGCCTCATGAACTCCATCCATTCAGGTTCGCCAACCGACCCCTGTCCCCACCACATCTTTAACAAAGCAGACTCCATCATCGCACCCCATCTCCGTGATATCATCACCTGCTCCTTCAACTCCGCTACCTTCCCAGAAAGCTGGAAACACGCCGAACTCAGTGCCCTCCTGAAGAAACCCACAGCAGACCCCTCTGAACTTAAGAACTACCGCCCCATTTCCCTACTCCCATTCCCTGCCAAAGTCATTGAGAAAGCCGTCAATAGCCAGCTCACCGCCTTCCTTGAATCCAACAACTCCCTCGACTCTTCACAGTCCGGCTTTCGAGCCAAACACAGCACCGAAACCGCCCTCATTGCAGCGACAGACGACATCCGAACGCTACTGGACAACGGAGAAACAGTTGCCCTCATCCTACTCGACCTCTCCGCCGCCTTCGACACAGTCTGCCATAGCACCCTCATACAACGCCTCAGCAACATCGGAATACAAGGAAAAGCCTTGGACTGGATCATCTCGTTTCTCGCCGGAAGAACCCAGCGAGTTCGCCTTCCCCCTTTCAAATCAGAGGCCACCGAAGTCATCTGCGGAGTAGCACAAGGATCATCACTCAGTCCCACCCTCTTCAACGTCTACATGAGTCCCCTCGCATCCATCGCGCGACAACACAACCTCAACATCATCTCCTACGCTGACGACACCCAGCTGATCCTTTCCCTCACCAAAGACCCTAACATCGCCAAAACCAATCTTCATGAAGGTATGAAAAAAGTAGCAGAATGGATGAAAATCAGCCGCCTAAAACTCAACTCAGACAAAACGGAAGTTCTCATCCTAGGATCTTCCCCCTCTGCCTGGGACGATTCATGGTGGCCACCGGCCCTGGGCACAGCTCCCATACCCACAGACCACGCACGCAACCTAGGCTTCATCCTTGACTCCTCCCTCTCGATGACCAGACAAGTTAATGCCGTCTCATCTTCCTGCTTCAACGTACTTCGTATGCTTAAAAAAATCTTCCGTTGGATCCCCACCGAAACAAGAAAGACGGTCACCCACGCACTGGTCACTAGCCGACTGGACTATGGAAACACCCTCTATGCCGGAACCACAGCCAAATTACAGAAAAAACTCCAACGCATCCAAAATGCATCAGCCAGACTCATACTGGACATCCCTCGCCAAGCTCACATTACCAGCCACCTGAAAGACCTCCACTGGCTTCCCGTCAACAAGAGAATAACGTTCCGTCTCCTCACCCACGCACACAAGGCCCTCTACAAACTAGGACCCGAATGCCTCAAGACACGACTGTCCTTCTACACACCCACCCGCCAACTTAGATCTTCCAACCAAGCACTCACCACAGTTCCGCGCATCCACAAATCTACCATGGGAGGAAGATCTTTCTCCTACCTGGCGGCCAAGACCTGGAATTCTCTCCCCACTCACCTCCGCATCACACAGAACCACTTTTCTTTCAGAAAGGAACTTAAAACCTGGCTATTCGATAAATAACGCTCCCCCTCCCACAAGCGCCTTGAGACCCTCTGGGTGAGTAGTGCGCTACACAAATTCCTGAACTTGAACTTGAAATGTCTAGGTATGTGCGGTACCATGAAGGCTGCAGAATTAGAGGTTTGATTAAGATGTTTTCTTGAACAAGTAACCTCCCCCTTGTCGAGCTTAATAGTTTCCCGACTCAGTTGAGGAGATAGAGGAAACAGTACCCTTTCGTGATGTTTTGGTTTTACTGGAAATTCTCTGGCAAAATGTCCTGCCTTGCCACAATATAAACATAATTGAAGTTTTCTCCTTCTTTCTTTTTCCTCTGACGTGAGTGGACCTCTGAGTGTCCCTATTTGAATAGGCTCAGGTTCAGGGAGTTTATTATCTGTGTCTTTCTTCTCATGTCTAATAAAAGTTAACCGCGATTCCAGTTTGGATTTATCTCTCTTTCTTTCTCCTAGTCTGTGTTCCAATTTCACGACTAAATCTACAAAGTCAGAATAGTCTTCTGGCAAATCAGCGATATGAGCCAGCACGTCTTTTAACTCGTCTCCCAAACCTTTATAAAAAAGGGAGACACGCTTTTCCTCTGGCCAACGTGTCTCGGTGAGTTAACGATTAAAACTAGTGAGATAGGTCAATAAATCCTTGTTACCTTGTTTAAGATTTAAAAGCTCATTATCGCTTGCCTGCATAAAAGTGTGCTTTGCAAAAAGGCTGGTCATAGTACGTTTAAATTGATTCCAATTATGGAGGATGGGATCATCTCTATCCACGAAAGGAATTGACCAATTGGCTGCTGTACCGCCCAAATAAGACAAGACGAATGCCACTTTCGTAGCATCAGTAGGGAACTGTTGTGGTTTACAAACGAAGTGTAATTGACATTGATTGATAAAAACATTGAATTTGTTACTATCTCCATGAAAACGTTCAGGTGCTGCTAAAGGCACAGCATTAGGAACATTAACAGTAACCTCAACTGGGGGGGGGAAGGTTGCATGTTTTGCTCGCGCCCCTGTCTCTTAGGAGTTTTTAAACAAAGGCGAAAAAGCAGTGTTCCACTGAGATTCCCTAGGTTTATACCTGCTTAAATCCTGTTTTAAAAAGGTGTTTTCCAACTTTAATTTCTCTATTTCCTCTTGCATATGTTGCAAGATGCCAGACACTGATTCATTATGGGCCAAGTCCTCGTTTAGGGCCTGCGCCATATCCGTGGCGTCAATGCCCTCTGTTTCTTCCCCGGCATTCATCGAACAACAGAACTGAATATTTTAAAGGCTTGTGCTTCTGTCAAAGCCCAGCTCACCTGAGTTTCTGTTCAGTTCTGATGGAGGTTGAAGACAGTCCGACCCCACCCTGAAACTGCTTGTTCCAGCACACTAGTTTTAAAACAGTGCGCTAGGAACCAGAAGCTCAAGGGAAGGGGGAAGTGGATAAAATAAAAAAAAGAGAGACAACACCGTTCTTGCGTTTCCACTGTAGAAGAGCTGCTAAAATCTGCGGCCCTCTCTGACTTCTGTAGAAACTGGTGCCTAATGAAACATAAACAAAGAACAGATAAGTGCAACCTATCCCTAAATGTGTTTCTGACTAAACCTTAATCTTATTAAAAATTCTCTTCTAAAAGTACCTCTTGGATCCTGGTCTCAAGCTTCCAGGTTTGGAATGTGTTACTGTTCTGGGATGTGCTTTCTATTACTGTAAAACTTCTGTAAAATCAAACGAATATCATTATCAGAATTACCAACATCTAACATTCACCCTAATATAACTAAAGCCTAAATTCTTAATAGCAAACTCACTTTTCACACATTTCCAGACTTTTTATAAAACAAATGCTGTACTTTTCCATCAAAATACAGCAGGTAATTTGTACAAGTCCTTGATTTACTGTTTGCCTTGCTGTCAATGGTTTCCTCTGTTCGATTTTCAAAAAAGTTCCATGTAAAACAATGTTTATTTCACAAAGTTCCACAAAGTATTCTTGTAACAAAGGGTTTGAACCACAAAGTTCGTGGGAGATATCTTGTTACAAATTGTCTTTACATTAATCCAGAAATCGCAGATAAAGTTCTTTCAGGTAATAAAAGGTTTTGTACTTACTTGTTGCTGAAAAGGGATACTGATCAGTCTAACCTTGACCTTTTTCTCTTTTGCAGGTCGATTGCAGTGGACAGAAGAGGGGCTGAGGCAAGAAGTAGCCGGAAACCAGAAGAAGGAAGAGCCAGAAGCTGCGCTCGTTGAAGTCAATGAAGGTCTGGAGAGAGCAGGAGTGCCGGCGCCGAAGAATCTGTTCTCAGGTAAGTGGGAGGTAGACGAGCACAAGCACTGGGTGAGGCTCAGGGGCTGCCTTTTATAGATAAGGCTTGTGGTAAATAAATAAATAATACCTCTCTTTTTGACTAGACATATATCATAACAGATAGCTCAATAAATAAGAGTCAAGATTCGAGGTAGTAGGAGTTTTGCAGGTTTATTACAGAATAAGGACAGGAACAGGACAACCTGCATAGGAATAGGATGACAGGGCCCAGCAGCTGCTGGGGCTGGATCTGGGATGAGCGCGCTGACTTTTAATAACAATACATGAGCATATATACATAACGCAAACACATAGCATTACATTGCAGTAGGCGTAGCAGTGGGTGGAGCAGAAGGCGTGACGCGTAGCAGTCGCGAAAGATAAGGGTAAAAGTAGGTGTAACTGGGCGTATACATAGACATGTGATGCAAACGTAACAGAATATGTCATGAATGGGGCGGAAACCATGGAGGGGGCTACCTAAGGAGCCGGGACCTCTAACCTGATGGTGCGCGCAAACTGGCAATGACGTATCACTAGGAGAAGCTGGGGGCTATGAACTCTGTGCTAGGAGCAGAGACTGAAGTCTGGAGAGTCAGGGCGACATGTACCTAAACAGTATCTAGTATCTGATGTTTAGAGAACATGTTGATATAAACTAGAAGTCAGGAGGGGAAAGGCTGACTTGATTCTAAGACTGGACCATGCATTATTCTACATGTAGTGCGTGTTGAAGAATATTAAATGACCATTAAATGCAGTATTTCTCTAACGTGGAGACGTGAAGGCTAGACAATGACGGAAACTATTGATGCAGTTCAGTAGCTTAGGAATGCAGAGAAGGAGACCTGAACTGATAACTGGAACTATAACATACTTTTGGCAGACTCAGAGACTGAGCCAGGCTGGGCCGGGCACTGCAAGGCAGGAAGTAAGTGAAGGGTCGAGGATACAGGTGGGGGCTGTATCGCTCCTCAGCGAGGCTTCAGGAGACAGGAGCTGAATCTGGTGTCCAGGCCCTTTTGAGGCCTAGAAACGGGGACTTTATAATGGAATAACGTGCACACTGAGAAACGTGGCAACGTAGCTTTACATAGGCCTGATATTCGTAGTATTCACGAGGGCTGGAAACTGGCATACTAGAGGTGGACACAACTGTAATTGCGTCATTAATCGGACATGGGGAATGCATATTTAATCATGCACACATAACATATGATGGATGACACGTAGGGACACAGAACATGGCAAAATTTACTTTTCCACATTCCCTCCTTGTCACTACGTTTCCATCAGGAAACATCAATTTTCATGATACCGTCTATCATTTCATACAGTATCATTTGTTCGTCTCGAATTATCCTGGAACGGGATTTAGAACGGGGCTTGGGACTAGGAATACAAGAGGTAGCACAAATGCCGCAAATCGCAGGGCCACATTGTATACAGAGGCAGCAGCTGAATATGATCGCTACTGCAATACCTAGAAAGGACAAGACTTTCCATCCCCATGCGGAAATTATATTCCAGAACCAACCGGACCATGTCCAGGTGCCTGGGTCTTGGTGTATCAGATGGGCAATTTTATGGAGTCTGGTTATAGCTGAATAAACAGACGGCGCGTTATTTGGAATGAAAATGCAGCAACTAGATCCGATGACTCTACAGGCCCCGCCCCTATCGGCCAATATGACGTCAAGGACGAGACGATTCTGTAAAACGACAAATCTCATAGCAGATTGCTCTTCGGTTAAGTTACCTAGAGCAGAGGCAGTCTCATTTACTACAGCTTCGAGGGTTCTGGTTAACCTACGGATCAGTTTACTATTCTGGATAGGTCCTATAAAGAAAAAGAAACCTCTGTTGAAATCTGTATACTGTTCTAGAGCAGTTTCAGTATAATCGACAATTGGGGACCCCCTTCTATGTCTAATGTGTACTAGATGTGTATTTCTATGATAATCAGATGGGGCTAGAAAAAGTGGTGGCAGTAGGAAGGCAATGTAACAGGTTCCCTCCCAATCGAGGGGCAGACGAACATATGCGGTTTGACCACAAATAAAATAAGAATGACGTGAAGCTTTGAAAATAGATTTCCCACTGTCACTATACTTGACAATAGTAATACAATCACTATGTCCTACATGTACAGAACCATAATTTCGGACACATAATTCGCCTCTGACTGGTAGTACTGAAATAGCAGGTAAGTCTGGAGTGGAATCAGACTGAACATTCAGGACCATAAAATTCGAAGAATAATTTCCTAAATTATACACTTCATTTTCTAGATCTAAACCTGTTCTGTGGGGGAGACCTTGCTTGTCTGGAAAACATGTACTGTTAAGAAAAGACATATCTGTTGAGGATGACGTTAACGTGGACCATGCTCCACACGAACCATTATGTGAGAATGGATAAGGAAAAAGTGGCAGAACTCCCTTCGGTGTCTGGAAAGGGGGGAGTCGACCACACACCCAACAATTAGTGGTATTGCTGGTCTGGTGTGAGTAATGTAACATGCGGATAAATGAGTTATTTCGCATAGCGAGGCGGTAAGAGAGTTCATGAGGAGGCAGATCACTAAACGTGTGCTCTACTGTAGCATTAGCAGACTTATTTACATGAAGAACTGGGAAATACAGGAAAAATGCATAACTGGTGCAGGAAATCATAAGGCTGAAAAACAATATGAAACATAGAGATACGATACATCGGATTGAGTTTTGACTAACTGACTCATTATGGGGGTCTATTTTATACATGTCAGAAACAGTCTAACCGTTTCACCTAGGGGAGGACTTAGACAATCAAACTGACTGACTTATTTTACTAGACCGGAGTTTTAGCTTGTACTCCTGTTGCGGAGTTTTCTCTAACAGGGGAGGGGTTGTAGCAATGTCTTTTGCGGGACAGTCCTTGAGAACAATATTTTGGCAATCCTTCAAATCCTGGGAAATGTTCTTTAAGACGGGTTTCAGTCCATTAAAAAGTTTGACATGAGAAAGGTGTACCCAGCCTTTGCGTCCTTCCAACTTCACGGCTGTACGGGTGGTGAGGAGGACCTGTCGGGGCTCTTTCCAACGAGGCTCCAGCGGACTTGATCTGTCAAAGTTGCGGACCATCACCATGGATCCTGGAACGATTTCATGCGGTGCCACCTCGGTATTGTCTGGAAATGCGGCGGCAACCTGTGAACGACATGAGTTGAGGGCAGACATCAAGGAAGCTAGGTAATCTGTCAGCATATTACTTGAAACATCGGTAATACTTCGGGGTCTAGGAGTACCCCACATATTTGGGGGGCGGCCGAAAACGACCTCATACGGGGACAGACCTGATCTGGAATGTGCGACCATGCGCATATAAAATAAAGCGACTGGCAGAGCTACTAGCCAGTCCACACCTTTCTCTTTACACACTTTGGCAATTCGGATTTTCAGGGTCTGGTTATGTCTCTCTACGAGACCGGCTGCTTCAGGATGGCGTACACAATGGAACTTCCACTGGTACCCTAACAAAAGGGAAACATGCTTCATGAGTTCGGATGAGAATGGCTGGCCGTTGTCAGAATATACGACTCTAGGGAGTCCATAACGAGGGTAGAACTCACGAACCAACTGCTTGGCAGTGGTCGCGGCTGTGTAATCTGGGACTGGATATGCTTCTGTCCACCTGGACAAAGCGCATACAACTACAAGGACATACTTGAAACCTCGACATCGCTCCATCTGAATATAATCCATCTGGAGGACTTCAAAAGGGTGGTCAGGGGGCTGGAATCCACCTTGTTCCACCGGGACACTTTTACCTGGATTAAACTGGCAACATATCATACAGGTACGGACTTTCTGCTTGGCTGCAGCTCGTAAATGCTTGTTGAACCAAATGTTCTGGATACTGTCTAACATAGCTTTTTCTCCTAAATGTGCTGGACTATGTGCGGTATTAATAATGACTTGAACCATAGAGTCGGGGAGAAACCATGTGGCTCTACCCTTCGTTAACCATCCTTGATCTGTCTGGACCCCTCCTTGTTCGGACCATTTCTTGATTTCTTCGGGAGTAGCATGTAACTGGATATCTATGACATCTTGTGTAGGGTCCTTAACTGTCATACATGTAGTCGGATCTGGAGTATGTGTCATGTTAACTAGAATGTCTGGAGTCTGTGCTGTAAGCTTGGCTGTGCGATCTGCTAGATCGTTACCCTGGGAAATAATGTCAGTAACTTTCGTATGTGCTTTGCATTTCATGATAGCAATAGATGTCGGTAAATGTATGGCATCTAACAGAGCTTGAATAAGGAGACCATGCTGAATCTTGGTTCCATGAGAAGTCATGAAACCTCTCTCCTGCCAGAGCACTCCGAAGTCGTGTACAACTCCAAATGCGTAACGTGAATCTGTGTAAACATTAACTTTCAAGTTCTTGGCGTGTATGCAGGCTTGTGTCAGAGCAACTAGCTCTGCTGCTTGAGCGGACAGGGTATCAATACGGTGTGTTTCAATAACTTCAGTGTCAGTAGTCACTGCATACGCGGCGACTAGTTCTCCTGTACTTGTTCTCATACATGAACCATCCACATAAAGTGTCAGGTCGGGGTCTGGTAACGGAATATCTGTCAGATCTTGTCTTGGCTTTGTCGTGATGTTAACTACTTCCACACAGTCATGTGTGGCAGAATTCGAAGTAACTGATGGTAACAGTGTAGCAGGGTTCAGGATGTTGCAGCGTCTGATTTCTATGTGTGGCTGGAACAATGTCAATTCATAACCTGTTAAACGTGCAATCGTCAAGTGCTGAGTTTGTGTTCGGTTTAAAAGAACTTCCACAGAATGTGGAACTTGTACTGTCAAGGTATGTCCTAAGACTATGGAATCACTTTGTCTGATAGCTAGTGCTGTGGCTGCAACTGACTTGAGGCACGCAGGCAGAGCCTGGGCTACAGGATCTAATGTGCTCGAAAAATAAGCACAGGGCTTGTATTGTCCTGCTTGATCTTGTGTGAGAACAGATAATGCTGTACCTTCATGTTCAGTAACGAAAAGTGTAAAAGGCTTACTGTAGTTCGGTGTGGCTAGAACTGGAGCTTGGCATAAAGCTTTCTTTAACTCGTTGAAACTAAGTGTATGTTCAGATGTCCAAGGGAGAACAGTCGATGCGGCTGCCTCCTGTGTCGTTAACTGTATCAGTGGCTTGGCTAGAAATGCATACTGAGGAATCCATTGTCTACAATAAGAAGTAAGGCCGATAAAGGCACGTACCTCCTTCTGGGTCTTGGGCTGAGGAAGACTCGCTATTAACTGGATACGGTCTGGTGTCAACTGCCTACCCCTCTTGGACAGTAAGTGTCCTAAGTAGACCACTTGCTGGACACAGAATTGAAGCTTAGAAGGGGACACCTTGTGCCCCATCTCGGCTAGAAAATACAAAACTGTAAGGGATGCTTGCTCGCAAGCACGTTCAGAACGGGCTGTGATCAGTAGATCATCGACATACTGGAGCAGGGCAGTGTCAGTTGGCATGTGAATGTTGTCTAGTTGTCTCTTGAGTGCTTGACTGTAAATACTAGGACTTTCTGTGAAACCTTGAGGAGCTCGTGTGAACATATAGCTCCTTCCATTTAAACAAAATCCGAAAAGGAACTGGCTGTCTGGATGAATAGGAACACTGAAAAATGCGTTCTTGAGGTCTATGACAGTGAAGAACGTGGCTTCGGAATCAATGGCTGTTAATAGGGAAGAGATGTCTGGGACAACTGGGTACTGAGGAATAATACATTTATTAAGCTCTCGTAGGTCAATCACTAATCGATATACTGGGGGTGCATTTGGATCAGTACGTTTCATGACTGGAATGATCGGAGAATTACATACGTTGGAGTCAGTTTCTACAACCACTCCTTGAGCCATGAGCTCGTCAATAATTTTGGATAAGGCTGCTACAGCCTCAGGTGGCAATCTGTACTGTATGATTCGTGGTAACACTACACCTGGCTTAAGAGTCACACGATAGGGTGTGATTTGCATGTAACCTACATCAGTTGGACCTTGCGCCCATAAATGCTGCGGAACATTAGACAATCTTGGATCAAAATCTCGTAATACATAGTGACCCTTAAAGTCACGTAGGAACAATCGTATTCCCTCTGGGGAACAACATATAACTGCACCTAGCTCTTTCAGTGTTTTAATGCCTAATAGATTTTCTGGACATGACTTAGTAAGTAACAGATCAGTAGTGCGGGACAATGGACCTACTTCTAGAGAAA
The DNA here is from genome assembly GCF_964261635.1 of Lissotriton helveticus. Lineage (NCBI taxonomy): Eukaryota > Metazoa > Chordata > Amphibia > Caudata > Salamandridae > Lissotriton > Lissotriton helveticus. Next base: position 1,846,317,392 of record NC_136068.1, read on the forward strand.
CTGGCTTTGAAATCTCATTTACGATAGGTTTTCCTGAGAATCCAAGGGAAACATTTCTTGAGCCTGAGAGCGGAGCCCCTGGAACTTCGGCGTGACTAATTGTGGTCCTACTTGCCCCTGTATCAATCAAAAACTTTCTGTCTTTCCCTAATACTTGACTGTGAACATAGGGACCTTCTTGATCTACAGGTATCTCGATGAGAGGCAAGCCTACCTCTCTCTCTAGGCTGTTTCATGAATACTGCTGGTACTCTGGATACTCAGACTGTGCATACTGGTACATCTGCGATGTAACATGCTGTGTTGCAGCGATAGGCTGCGGAGCTGTAACTGTCTGTGGTGCATTCTGTGGCTGAGGAGTCTGTGAAACTTGCTCTTGTCTAGGCGGACGTGGTCTTTCTTTAGTCTTACCAGTAGCTATGTTGTGTTTCAGAACTGCACACTCGTTTATAAAATGACCTGGCTGTTTACAATAATTGCAATTCCCTTTAACGGGAGCTGCAAGATGACTGGCTTGATTCGGACCCCTCTTCTGACTGTCTTGAGGAACAGATTGTGCAACTAGTACTTTCATTTTCGTGTCTTTCATACGTTTTCTCTCGTGTTCTTGCTCTTCCCTGATTCTATTCTGGTGGTACTGAAGCATCTGCAACATCTGGGACGGGGTATTAGCTTGCCAGGTACTTTCGACTTTCAGAACTCGATTTTTAACTTGTGGACTTGAATTCTCGACTAATTTAGTAACAAAGAGATGAGGGTATGACTCACTACTTGTCTTGAGGCCACTATTGATGCTAAAGCATTTTTCAAACCTAGAATAAAAATCACTAATATCTTCGTCTTGCTTCTGTTTACAGGCTGAGATTGCATCCCAGTCTTCTTTTCTAGTTGTCAATAATCTGGGTAAAACTTGAATTAATAATTCTGGTAATTCTTTACATTTATCTCCAAGACCGGTACCTGGTACTCGTGCCTTGTCTTCAGCTTCTAAAACTGCCCAATCGATCTTTTTCTCTCCCACCTCCCATTCTTTTTCTTTGAGCTTTTCATACACCCCTGCGGGCAGCAGAACCTTTAACATTTTAATTATATCTGGGTACGTGTATTCTCCCATACGGAGCATGTCTTTTAATTCTCTATGGAACCCTGCTGGATCTTTGTCATGACAGGGAATTAATTTCTTCATCTCGAGGAGTTCCATCTTTGTAATTGGAGTGTAAACAAACACTCGCTGCATTTCGCCACCCGTTCCTTTAACTGGGTGGACTTCTCGTAACGGATTCTGTCTCTCCATGTAAAATGGTTTACTTTCTGGGGGTGAGACATGAACAAAATGCGGGTTCAGAAACGTTCTATATTTGTGACGCTGTTCTAGAATGACACTAATTAAGTCGGTACCTAGACCTTTCCATCTATACTGGAGTAACTCGTTCAGGATATCATGTAACGGGCCTGGATCAGAGTGTTGACCCTCATACAATGTAATGAGGTGCTGAATCATATACATACCCACCAGTCGCTGCTCGGCTGGGGGCAATTTCAGAAACATCTGTGCCACTATTTCGTCTGGAAAAGTGGTAGAATCAGTAATCCATCGGACTGCTGATCGGGCTAGTTCCTGTTCATGCATGGTACTTAACTCACTGTAACCGATTCGTGATTTTAGAATGTGATCGGTAGCTTGGAACACTTGTTCTAGGGAACCTTGTTCTGGTGCTGGAGAATGAAAAATAGACTTGTGTTCTAGGCGTAAATGGCGATCTGGAAATCTAGATTTTCCTACATACGCTATTCTGTCGGGATTCTCGTCCTCCACCTCTTCAGTATCAGAGTTACTTTCTTTCTCGCTTACTTGTGCTGCTTTACGTTGTTCGTGTATCTTTATTATTTCTCTACGGATTTTCTTGTACATACTCTCCATGGCACTAATGGTATTGTGCTTACCCTCGGCTATATTATCACTCCACTTTGTCAGGATTTTCATTTCGGCCTGATCTTTAGACGGGTAATCTTGTTCTCTTATTAGACAGTTAATTAAAAACTTTAATATCATACGCTGGATCTCAGCTTTCCTTTGGGACATGGCATCGCTAATACTTTCTGGATCATCCCCTGTACGGATGAAACGATATATTCTGTCTAGATCTTCTTTCATATTCGGTAAGGTGACTAGATACTCGGCCACCTTTCTTACGCGGAATGAATATAAAACCATATTATCCTCGCCTGGGACTGGATCATAGCCGCATTCGGCAAGGGATTTTCTTATTTCTGCTACAGTCTGATGTCTAGGCGTACGCTGTGACGCTTGTGCATGTAATTCGGCTGTCGTTAAACGCTTGTGTGGCGGCGGGGTTTGAGGAGTACCTCCCCCTGCGGCCCCTAAACTGGAGTCTAGGTCTACTGAGGCTCTTCGTCCTGGCAGAGTGGGAAATGGAAATGCAGGCTGGACTTGTATGGCGGGCTGGACCGGGGGTACCGTAACAGGTACTCCGGTGTCTGGAGGAGCGGGAAGTGCCTGATTTACAGGGACTGGCGGAGCGCGAACAGGATTTGCATATTCTGGGACTGTGTCGTCCAAATAGGACGAAATAAAAATATCAGCTGCGGTCTGTTTGTGACGTAGCTTGGTCGGAACTAATGGTGGCGGGAAATTACTGGATGCCTCTGGGGTCGCTTTTGGCAAGCCCTCGGCAAGGAGAGGATACATACCCCTAATAAGGGCATGCCTCTGTCTGTCTGACTGTTCGGCTTTGACTTGTTCACCTATCTCGATTAGTTCTTTTTCTTGTGCTCGTTCTAAGGATTCTCTACTTAATTCTGACTTTCTGATTTCTTTTTCAGTTCTTTTATGAGATTCTTTGCGCCATAACTCGATGGCATCTTTCTGTGACTGTCTGGCTTTCTTTTTCCATAATGCTTCTTCTACTCGCATGATGCACTCGGCATCCCATGTACCCGATACGGGCCATCTATACTTTTCTTCTAACTGTTTGGTATACTCTACCCATAAATCTAGATACAATATGGCGCTTATGCCATGCTTCTGATACATAAAATGACCTGGACTGTCCCTCGGCGGAACAGGAACTGCTTCTTCTAACAAACCCTTTCTAGTTTTTAGCTGACGTAATCTCGAAAAGAGAGACATTGTAAACTTGAATCGGAACATAATACAATACACGAGGAACAATAACAATTGGGAGAACAATTCAGGCATACCACGACATTGGAAATACATTGAACAACATCATAACATAACAGTTCGGACAGAATATTACCTGGAATACTGAGAACAGAAACACAAAAATTTCTCGAGAACGGAACAGACTAGAGTTTACTGGATGCACTGCTGAAACAGTACGGAACATACCGGTCCCATAAAGGGACGCATCAAGACCCGTATCCACCTAGGTGAACACTTCGTTTGTGAGTCTGTGTACCACCAACCCACGGACCAGAGTCAATTTAGATTGACCCTGTCTAGATACTACCCCAGTAATGGTACTCACCGGGCAGCAAGAACGGGAGGCCTCGGACTGGACTGGACTGCTACGACGACGACGGACTTCGGACTTCAGTTACGGGTGGACCTCCGGATACCTCGGACCTTGGACTCTTGGCTTGGGCTCTGGTCGGGACTCGCCGCGTTCCTCCACCGTCTCGTTTGGATGCTGGACCGCCTCCTCCGTCTCCTCCGTGGGCCTGAGGGATACTTGAAGCAGAAATATCTGCCGGTGCACGGTATGGTTCCGTCACGGCTGCAGAGGGTCAGGGGGTCGGCGTGGCTTCACCGACGCGTGGGGAAAGGGCAAGTCCCTGTTCGGGCGCCATTATGTGGTAAATAAATAAATAATACCTCTCTTTTTGACTAGACATATATCATAACAGATAGCTCAATAAATAAGAGTCAAGATTCGAGGTAGTAGGAGTTTTGCAGGTTTATTACAGAATAAGGACAGGAACAGGACAACCTGCATAGGAATAGGATGACAGGGCCCAGCAGCTGCTGGGGCTGGATCTGAGATGAGCGCGCTGACTTTTAATAACAATACATGAGCATATATACATAACGCAAACACATAGCATTACATTGCAGTAGGCGTAGCAGTGGGTGGAGCAGAAGGCGTGACGCGTAGCAGTCGCGAAAGATAAGGGTAAAAGTAGGTGTAACTGGGCGTATACATAGACATGTGATGCAAACGTAACAGAATATGTCATGAATGGGGCGGAAACCATGGAGGGGGCTACCTAAGGAGCCGGGACCTCTAACCTGATGGTGCGCGCAAACTGGCAATGACGTATCACTAGGAGAAGCTGGGGGCTATGAACTCTGTGCTAGGAGCAGAGACTGAAGTCTGGAGAGTCAGGGCGACATGTACCTAAACAGTATCTAGTATCTGATGTTTAGAGAACATGTTGATATAAACTAGAAGTCAGGAGGGGAAAGGCTGACTTGATTCTAAGACTGGACCATGCATTATTCTACATGTAGTGCGTGTTGAAGAATATTAAATGACCATTAAATGCAGTATTTCTCTAACGTGGAGACGTGAAGGCTAGACAATGACGGAAACTATTGATGCAGTTCAGTAGCTTAGGAATGCAGAGAAGGAGAACTGAACTGATAACTGGAACTATAACATACTTTTGGCAGACTCAGAGACTGAGCCAGGCTGGGCCGGGCACTGCAAGGCAGGAAGTAAGTGAAGGGTCGAGGATACAGGTGGGGGCTGTATCGCTCCTCAGCGAGGCTTCAGGAGACAGGAGCTGAATCTGGTGTCCAGGCCCTTTTGAGGCCTAGAAACGGGGACTTTATAATGGAATAACGTGCACACTGAGAAACGTGGCAACGTAGCTTTACATAGGCCTGATATTCGTAGTATTCACGAGGGCTGGAAACTGGCATACTAGAGGTGGACACAACTGTAATTGCGTCATTAATCGGACATGGGGAATGCATATGCATATTTAATCATGCACACATAACATATGATGGATGACACGTAGGGACACAGAACATGGCAAAATTTACTTTTCCACAGGCTGGGTGTGGTTCGAAGAGCTGGGTGTGGTTCGAAGAACTGGGTGTGGTTCTCACAAGCAGGTGTGCAGAGCTTCAGTTATTATGCTAATGAGTTGAAGGAGGAGTGTTCTAAATAAGCCTTGGTAAAAGCAAGGTCCAATGTTCTCTAAATAAGCCTTGGTAAAAGCAAGGTACAATGTGCAAACAAGACAGCAATGTCCAAACTTGTGAATACATTGAGCAACATTCACAGAATTCTTAAGGAGGGGCTGAGATAACAAGAAAGGCTTTCAATAGTATGTTTAAAGAGAGCTATTACAGAGACCACTAGTGCAATGAGAGTGGACATGCTCTTTGCTGTGCACAAACCTCAAACTCATTTAAAGCCTGATTTGTATGGCTTTAAGTTCGAGTTCAGCATGATCTGTAATCAACAACTAAAGGGGAATAAATAATGTTTACTATCACTATTTAGAATCTTACATGTAGGAATCTACTGCTGTGGTTGATAGGCCTAAAAAAAAGTGATGATGTAAAATCAAGTGGTGTGGGGCTTCACACAAATCTGTTTAGGCTTTAATGTGTTTTAAAATGATTCTGCACATGCTCTGGAATCACCTAAAAATGGAATGTACCAGGGAAAGGCACAAATCTGAAGTGTCTGGAATATAAGAGTAATAGGTAATAATAACTGATTAGCCCTGCCAGAATACCAAAATATGACCTAAAGATCATGGACAGATTTGACATTTACCCAACTTCAGTGTTCAATGTATACTTGTGGGACAGCTTAGGTACTTTTCCTCCCAAACATTTTAAAGCGCCATAAAAGATCTCCCTTCTTCTTCAGTAGACCGGTACAGTCTCACAACAACCTCTCTGACAACCCTGAGTGGACAGGGAGAGCGTCAAAGGCACTTAACTTCCTAAATGCCCAGTTCGAAGCGGCACACAAAATATTCACACTAGGTAGACAGACAGGTTATTCAACACATGTGCTTCAACCAGAATGGCCACTAAGATATCAATGGGTCTGAGTTCCTGATGTGGGTCCTTGATGCAACTGAAATTTGAAGATTAATGAAGAATATCTAAATGTAAAGTAGCAAAAATTACATGCTGCTGCCTTGAATGTGAGGCAGGACTCTTGAAATATCACAAAATGGTGTGGCTGCACGATTTTTTTTAGGAGATTTATGTAAAACTGCCATGCCAGATCAAGAGAGCCCTTTTGGCTTCATTGCACGTAGGCAATCCTTGTGACAAGTATTACCATTTCCTTAGAAACAAGGGCACCACGTGCTGCTGAGAGCTCACTGCACTGCAGACTATCTGTTCTTTAGGCTTTGACTTTTACAAGGCAGCAGCTTGATACTGGAATGTAATGTCGTAGGGAAAACCTAGTTCAGCCTGAACATGTATCTGAATAAAGAAAATGTTTAGGCAGCAAAACCGATGACCTCCTGGTCAGGGACTCTGCTCTCTGCAGCAACAGCTCTGCTGGTGTGCTGCTGCTACCTTCACGTCGCTGAGAAGGTAGGTGTTCGAGGCTCGCCTCCACCCGCAAGCTCCTGCCTGCGCCTCATCACTGGTGGTCTTCTGCTGGTCCGCTGTTGTCTGTCTTTATGTTTGAGTCCGTTTTCTGTCTTTCATCTGTCTTTGTGCCTTTGTATTTGCTATTTTCAGTCTTTCTGTTTATTTTTGCCCGTTTGTGTCCTCTGTGCCTGTTTCCTTTTGCGCTGTTGCTGCCCCCCGGCCCCTCCTCCTTGCCGATTCCCACTCCCGCTTCCCAGCTGTGCTTCCCTCCCCCTTCCCTATTTAATGCCGGCCACTGCTCAGGCATGTGAGCAAGACCTCAGACCTCCTGGTCAGTGACTCTGCTCTCTGCCCCAGCAGCTCCGCAGTTGTGGTAAACGTCATTTACAATGCTGTGTTAACAACGCACGACCATTACCACGCTGCCATTACAACGCAAGTCGCTACTATGACTTGCGCTGGATGGCGCTGTTGGTTAAGGAATATTGTCATTTTTTATTCCAACAAAATGATAATATTCCTCAATCCGTGCCCTCCAACGCAAGTCGTTGTAACGACTTATGTTGTGATATCCGCGTTGTCAAGTACAGCGATCTAAAAGATCGCATTGTACTGACATACATCCGCTGTTGTGCTGCTGCCTCCTACACCTCTCTGAGAAGGTAGGTGTTCTAGGCCCTCCTCCACCCACAGGCTCCTGCCTGCACCTCATCCCTGGTGGTCCAGTGGGAGAGCCTTGCTCTTCTGCTGGTCCGCTGTTGTCTGTCTTTCTGCTCGTTTTCTGTCTTACATCTGTCTTTTTGTTATTGTGCCTTTTTATTTGTTATTTTCTGTCCTTCTGTTTATTTTTGCCTGTTTGTGTCCTCTGTGCCCGTTTCCTTTCCTGCTGCTGCTACTCCTGCGGCCCTTTCCCTTGCCGGTTCCTACATCCCAGCTGCACTTTCCTCCTCCTTTCCTATTTAATGGCAGCCACGTGCAGCAGCGGGGGCGCCAAAGGCAAGTCTGTCTGCGCCAGTCCGCGACCCAGCTGCGACCAGCGCCAGGGACCCTGGCTCTCCGACCACCCACTACTACAACTCTGCTCACCACGCACTCAAACCTGGAAGGAACAACAACTGCCAGCTGTCTACTCCAAACACCACCACAGCCAGTTATCCTGCCGACACTGCAGACAATCCTTCACCATCCTCTCCACCGCCGCAGCCGCCGCACACTCATGCTGGATGCCAACACCCCCAAAGCCCTGAGGTGCATCATCCTCAATGTGGGCTCCCTGCACTGACATGCTGTAGAGATCTGGGACCTCCTCAACACCCTCTCACCAGATGTTGCCTTCTTCACAGAAACCTGGACCAACTCTACCTCTGCCCCTGACTTCATCTCCGCCATCCCGACGGATTTAACATCCAAAGGAAGGGCAGCCCCAACCACTTGTGAGGAGGACTCACCATCGCACATACGATCGCCCTCCGACTCCCCAACTCCAGCATGAGTGACTCCCCATCCACCACCGAACACCTCCACTTTCAGATCCAGACCAGCCCCAGAACGAACCTACGCAGTACCCTTGCCTACAGACCCCCGGACCTTGAACCTGGCTCACCACTACCATTGCCGAACTTATCGCGCTCCACACCGTCGCCTCCATGGAATACATACTCATTTTAGACCTCAACTTCCACCTCGACAACCTCAGCGACCCCAACTCCACCACCCTCCTGGACAGCCTCGCCAACCTCGGACTACAGCTCGTCACAACCCCCACCCACAAGGCAGGACACACCCTCGACCCCATCTTCGCAGGAGGTAACAACATCCACTTCAGTCATAACACGCAACACCCCTGGACAGACCACCACTGCGTACATTTCTCGTTTGAAAAAGCCACTGCCCCCATATCTACACCACGCCCTCTGTGAAGGAACCGGAGCAAAGTTACTGAGGAGCACCTCAACCCCACCCTCATCCATGATCCCCCAGCCACCTCGACCGAAATCAACTCCACAGCCAAAGAACTTCATAGATGGATCACCAACTGTGCAGATAAGCTCGCTCCCCTCTGCAACCCCGACAGACTGGGTCCCAGTAAGGCCACTTGGTTCACCGCCGACCTCCAAGCATCCAGACGTACCTGCAGACATCTCAAGAAGCTATGTAGAAACAGCAAAACCTCAGAAGACCGTACCACCTACAATAATGCCATAACAGAATACCACCAACTCATCAGATCCACCAAAAGGGCCTTCATCTGAAACAAAATCCACGCCAATGCCAGCAGCTCCAAGGAACTCTTCAGCATCATTCAGGAATTCACCAAGCCCCCCAGCGGAGCCACAGACATCACACCCTCCCAGGACCTCGGCAACAAACTTAGCTCCTACTTCCACCTGAAGATAAGATCCCTCTACGACAACTTCAACAAACAGACTCCATACAACGAACCGCTTCCTCCTCTCCAAAACGACAGCCAGACTAACATCTCCTCCTGGACCCTAGTCACCACCGAAGACACCGCATTAACCATGAAAAGCATTCACTCAGAAACCCCCATGGATCCCTGCCCTCTGTACATCTTCCACAGAGACAACGCCACCATAGCAGCTAAGCTACGACGCACTATCAATACCACCTTCGAAGCAGGCACATTCCCCACACATGACTGCAAATGTGCAGAAGTCAAGCCCCTCCTCAAGAAGCCCTCAGCAGATCCGACGGATCTCAAGAACTAGCCACCCATCTCTCTCCTCCCCTTCAGGGCCAAAGCCACTGAGAAGATGCCCAACTAATGAACTTCATCAAAGAGAACTCCATCCTCGACTCTTCCCAATCCCGATTCTGCAGCAACCACAGCCCTGAGACCGCCTCCTTGCCACCACAACCGTCTTCCGTACTCTCCTCAACCAAGGCCACACCACAGCCCTCATCCTACTAGACCTCTCTGCAGCCTTCAACACCGTCTCCCTCCACACTCTCACCACCAGACTCCACGACGCCGGCATACAGGAAGCCTCTTTCAACTGGCTCCACTCCTTCCTCACTGGCAGAACCCAAAGAATTAGACTCACACCCATCCTCTCCGAACCCACAGAAATCAACTGCAGAGTGCCCCAGGGATCGTTGCTCAGCCCCACGCTCTTCAACATCTACATGGCCCCCCTCGCCACCATCATCAGACAGCATGTAATCAGCATAGTATCCTACAACCAGCTCATCCTCTTCCTCCGCAAAGACCCCCACACCACCAGATTCAGCTTCCAGGAAGGAATGAAGGGCATCACTTCCTGGATGATCATCAGCTGACTGAAGCTCAACTCGAAGAAGACAGAAGCCCTCATCCTCAGACTCTCCCCATCTGCATGGGACAACACCTGGTGGCAGCCCCCTGACCCCACAGACCACACCCAGAACCTCAGCATCATACTTGACTCCTCCCTCATTAAGAACCGACAGATCAACGCTGTTACCTCCACCTGTTTTAACACCCTCCCCATCCTTCAAAAGACCTTGAAATGGATCCCCCACGAATCTAGAAAGACCACCACCCACACACTCATAACCAGCAGACTGGACTATGGAAACACCATCTATGCCGGAATCAACAAATCCCTGCTCCGCAAGCTCCAGACCATACAGAACACCGCAGCCAGACTTGTCCTTGGCATCCCTCGACATGAACACATCAACCAACACCTATGACACCTCCACTGGCTCCTCGTCAATAAGAGAGTAGCCTTCAAGATACTCACCCACACCTACAAATGCCTCCACAACACCGGACCCCAATATCTCAATGAAGGAATCTCCTTCCACGTATACAAGAGAAACCTCTTATCCGTCGACCTCACCCTCCCTGTAACCCCACACATTTACAGAGCAAGAACGGGTGGAAGAGCCTGCTTCTACATCGCTATTATAATTCAAACAATGGTTCTTGAGCAATGTAATCAAAAGGGAAGACCAAAATCCACCCAAAAAGTGAAATGAAAAAAATAATAAAAGAATTAAAAAAGGGAAAAAGGGGAGAAGAACCCCATGAGTTTCACAATGTCACAAAAAACATTACATAAATCAGTGCAAAAAATTATTTAATAAAGTCAAATGAAAACAAGGGCGCTCAAAACAATTACACTCACAGTTACTACAAAGAAACAAACACATCAGAAATCCAAAACACAATGGCAGAGAAAACAAATCACAATATGCACAATACACAATAGACAAATAGTGTGGTCTCTGATTTTTGCCAAGGACAGTGCGTCTACAGCGTTTCAACCCAAGATTTCTTTAGGGGTCATCATCGGGACAATAATAATTTCATGAGCGGAAGCGACCACTTGGCAAATTTCCTGGCGGTCTTTCTACACGCAAAAGAATTCTTCAGCTGTTGTATCAATTAAATTCCAACAGCAAACCTGGCAGAAATGTAAAGTTGCCCCAAATTGGCAAACATTCAACATAAGTACTTTCGAGAAGTGCCCAACTCGGTCACCAAAAGATTGCGTAGACCAGCCCCAAATGAGCAGAAAATTAAAAAAATTGTAGGTTCAACGATCGAGTCTTGCACCAAAAACGCCAACATCGTGGCAAAGACCTGGAACAAGCTCCCTATCAACCGCAGACACACTGCCACTCTTCATACGTTAAGGAAGAGCATGACCTGGAGCTGCACACCAGCGACTTGAGACCCTCACAGGTGAGTAGCGTGCTTCACAATTCCCTGATTGATTGAAATATATGTTAATTATAATATAAATGTTAAAAACAAACATTATTTGCATTATAAATATTTAACATGTCAAGTAAATAGTACACCGAGTTGCTTAACCTCCTTATGCCTATCTGGTTCATGCACTCAGTGGAGAATACAATATCAGGATCAAACACCAGAGCCAAGTGCTGCATCTGTTCTTTATGTTTATACAATTACATCCCTGATTCAGTTCTGTGTTCGCCGTGCAGACAAATTTTCACAACCCACCTGTGTTGCTCGAAGCCGGATATCACGCCAACTTTGGTGTCACACCCAGTACCATGCCGACATCAGTCACTGAAGATCAAAGTTTCACACAGCAGTAGCAGGTGTAAAGTACAACAGCACTCAGTCCAGCATCTGAGTCACTCAGTGGTCAGACGGGCCTACAGTTTGCTGGTTTCCAATCTGAACAACTGGAGAATGTCTGCCCCACCTCAACAAAAACACTGTTAAACGTGATATTAGTCTGAAAGCAGAGAGCAGTCAACACCATGCACCCTAACCCTTCAGTGGGCCCCAATCATGACAAAGTGTATGTCCATTTTGCTCTGCCCCAGATCCAGGACAAACAACCCCAAGGGACCTGCCACAATCAGATGTATTATGTTCCTTAGACTACCTAGGGCAAAGATGATGCTCCTGCAGTCTTCTCCCCCAAGAGGACAGAACACAGGAGATGGGGAGGCAGCTCCTGTGTCGAAGGTGCACAGGCCTTTAACATCTCTTTGGGGTTATTTTTATCACACCACATGTTTTCTGGCTGGAATTGGCTTAAGTAGTACAAAGGGATACCTTTGACATCAAGAAAAAAGTGACAGTTATCCTGCTCCATAAGTGGTGCCACTTCTGTTACTGGGACTTCCGGGCCCCTGAGGGCCCACCCAGGAAATGACACCACTTCCGATGGGTCGCATGAGAGTGTTCGGTCAAGGGTGTTGTGATATCACCCTGGTCACGTGCTAGTCCCATGCTCATGGTCCTACAACGTGGTTATGGTGCTGTCACAACAGTCATGGGCCCTTGCTCTTTGTCTAGGGCATTGTCACAGGCACAATTGCAGCACTCTCAGGGTGCACAGTTTAGTAATTTATAGCAAAACAAGCCAGGGCTTGTTCAGGCACCCGCAGGCGTGAGTCAGCTTGTGTATGAACACACTCCATGCATGTTTTTGTTAGAGATTCCCCATTTATCTTAGAGCTTTTAAAGTGGGTTGGTGGTGTTTGTTAAATAGAGCCAAATGTGATGCATTTGAATTATGCAGAGTAGCTGACTGTCCCTGGGGCTTGGGCAAAACAAAGTTGCTCATGGTGGGGGAGAGATCTGTATAGACAGCGTTAAAAAGGGGTGTTTGGAGAGGAGGGGTGAGAAATTACCTGTGTAGAGAGGGAATAAAATAAATAAATATAAATTAGATTAAAAAAAAAGGTGTCTGTCACATAGCCCGGGCGTAAAGAGAAGATGTCACTGCAGCCTGCACAACAGCTATTTACAAGCCTCAGAGCCCCTCCACGGCACCAGAATCATTGATGAGACAGATGGGAGCTCCTTATTGTGATGCGCGGGAAACACTCACAGATGGAACCCCCCACCGCCTCTGTATCCCTAAGCCCCCCTCCTATCTTAGGCGGTACAAATTTGACTTAAGTAGATATTTTGTCAGAAATGTCTAGACAAATTCATAAAAGAATCAAAACTGATATGCAAATGTAGATAGGCCCTAGTTTGGGGCGGGGTGTAGGATCCATTTCATGAAGAAAACACAAAGATTTTGACTTAACTAGGCCTTTTGTTTAAAAAGCCTAGGCAAAATTCATGAAGTTGGAATGGCTTTGAAGGGGTGGAAAACTATGTATAATTAGCAATCTCTGATAAGTATAAAATGCTGCCCCCTGCAAGATTAGATGCAAAATGCCAATTTTAAGTCAGTGGCTTACTGATTAATATGGAGAAAAGCTTTGAGCTATATTGTGGGGAGCACTAGGGCGACATCAGACCAGTCCTTCTGCAGGTAAAACAATGATAGCTTTTACAAGATTATTTTCCCTTCAGATGTATTGCTTTGCACAGTTTCTCCTTTTCATGGTTTGGAAATGTTTGTTCCGTGTAGAAAAAAAAAGTTACAATCAAGTTTGTGTCAGCTTTAAACTCTCAGGGCCAGATGTAGGTGGCTAAATACCGGTCGGTAACGCCAAAATTCATTAAATTCCTGCGTTATCGACCGGTATTTAGCCATGTGCGATGTAATAAAGAATCGGTAAAAATAAGGGAAACCAGTTACCGATTCCTTATTTAGCGAATGGCAGACGCCGAAACCCTTAAATACTGAATCGGTAAATAATAAATCGTTAAATAATCGCTTATGCGATGTACCAAAAATCGGTAATACCAAATATCCGAAAAATCGGTATTTAAGAGTCGCTAATTACCACTGACTCCAAGCAGGTGGTAAACAGGTGCACTGCATATAAACAGCCCCAAAATGCAACAGTGTGAACACATTGGCGGCCCTCTACGTAATAGCAAGGCAACTACGTTTGCGAGCAGCAGGACTGGTGATCTGGAGACAGGAGGAGCGTGTGTACAGACTGCGTTTTACACTGTTCCAAATGACTGAGGCAGAAATACATGCGAGGTATAGGCTACACCCCCAAACCATCCTAGACCAGATACGGGGCCTGCAACCACTCCTGGAGCATCAGACACCAAGGGCGCACGCCATACCAACACATGTTCAGGTGCTCTGTAGCCAGCACCTACTTGCATCAGGAAGTTACCAGGGGGTGATAGCTGTGGCAGGTGGTGTGTCACAGAATTGCCTGTCCCATTTCTTCAACTCCTTCTTGGATGCCATGATGCAGAGAATGCATCACTACATATGCTTCCCCAGCACACAGGGGGAACTGCAGAAGACAAAGCTGGATTTCTACCAAAGGCACAGTTCCCACATGTAATAGAGTGCATTGATGGGACGCACATACCAATCTGCCCACCTGCAGCTACAGAATACATATACCGGAACCGTACATCCACGCCTTCCATCATCATGCCGGTGATATGTGATGCGGACATCATCACTGACATTGTTGCCAAATTTCCAGGGAGTACCCATGACTCCTACATATTCATTAACAGTGGGATCTATACACGTCTGGCTGGTGGTGAATTTGGAGAAGGATACCTGCTAGGTAAATCAATGTGACACACCCTGATGTATACCTTGTATGCTTGTGTTGGTGACTCTTATTAATGGCACTTCCTTTCCCATTTAGGTGACAGCGCATATGCCGTGCGGGCATTTATCCTAACTCCATACCTCAACCCTTCCGCCCCAAGTGAGAGAAGATACAATTTGGCACATAAAAGCACCTGCAACATTGTGGAGCGCAACCTTGGACTTCTAAAAAGCAGGTTCCGTTGCCTCCACAAAAGTGGAGGTGCACGTCAGTACCGCCACATTATCTGCTAGAAAATAATAGCAAAATGTGCCATGCTGCATAACCTTGCCACAAAGATAGGAACAGCTGTGGAACTAACTGACTCTGAGGACGAGGGTGAGGACTGTCCACAGCCAGAGCACAGTGCAGCAGGTGTGGCAGCAGCACCAGATGGGAGACACAGACGAGCTGAGATAACACGCAACTATTTCTGAGTAAGTAAGGAGACATAGCCAGTTACTGTAAGTGAGTGACAGTGTTTAATTATCATAGCACACCACCACAACATGAAGGGCGTCACATGCCAGGCCTAATTTAAATGCAGTGTCCAAAACAAAAACGGGTTACATCACCCATTTGGCTGGCATTAATTCCTGTGCCCACACGCTGCACTGCTGCATTCCTTGGCCCCACTGTCCTCACTGCCAGTCTGTCCTGTGGCAGCGTTGTGCCATTCACTGTGCCTCCTGGACTCTGTGATAGGGGGCATGATGCTTCTGCGGCTAGTAGCCTCTTCACTATCCCCCCCATTACCTGTAGTGGCTACCTGTTTGGTCTGTGGCACTTCTAGTGCAATGGTCCCTGTGACTAGCCCCCTTGCCACATCACAGCTGCAGTGGGCCATCTCCTGAATGGCCACCGAGCGCCTGCAGAGCAGAGAGGTGGCAGTGGAGAGGCGGTTCACCGCCTTGGTGTAGTTGTCAAGTTTCTGCCTCTCCATGCGCCTTGCCAAACGGTCCTCATCTAATTTGCTGCACAGCAGCCTCACTGCCTCGGACATGTCCCTCATGCCTTCAGCCACAGTAATTTTCATGGAACAGATACCCTTCTCAATTCGCAGGATGTGCCCATTCATCTGTACCATCTGCCGCTGTACTGACCTTATGGCTTTGCCTTGCGGGCGCTGCACCTTGAGCATGTACCCCTCAAGACCGGCGAACACACTCTCATCCTCGCCCTGTGAAGGAGGACTGGCTGCCCTTTCCCTGTGGCGTCTGGCACGTGTGTGGGCGCGCTCTGTGGGGGACTGTGAGCCTGCACCGTTGGCATCCTCAGCCACCGTGGACTGTTGTCCTCCTATGCCAGGGATCTCCAAACCGGTCCTGGAGGGCCGGATCCATGCCAGATATTTTGGATATCCCCATTGAGATACATGTAGTAATTTTAAAAATCTGGCATGGATCCGGCCCTCCAGGACCGGGTTGGAGACCCCTGTCCTTTGCTGTCCTCCTTGGACACCTCCATCTGCTGGGGGCTGGCCACTGCATGCCTCCTGCCTCTCATTGGTGGTGATGTTGATGGTGGCGGTGGCGATGGTGGTGGTGATGGTGATGGTGGCAGTGGCAGTGGTGGGCAGGTGTGCCCTGCAGGAGACGGGACCTCCTCCTCTTGTGTCCTCTCTGTCCTGGGTGCCTTTCCTTTGCTCCCCTCTGCTGTCCAGCGTGATGTACATTTGCTCACTTAACTGGCAGCATTTGCGTAGTAATAAATTTCATGCCTGCCAATCACACTGACTGTCCTCTGCTTGCTAATTGCTGATGTGTTTCACATGCCTTTGGGTTCAGTGGACTAACTGTTCTGACATGTGTTACTTCTGACTACATCTCCCATAATGCATTGCAGGTTTTAAGTAAACCAAGTACTGGAGTGGGATTCACAATGCCTCATTGGGGATTAGGGGTAGGGAGTGGGGGGCACAGCATGCAGTGAATGCATCTTACCATGTTTGTTGGCAGCTCTGGCTGAGCTGTCTGCATCCCCAAACCCACTCACACTCTTCGACTGGAGGGTGGACTCGACCAGGAGATCCAGGGCAGTTGGTCCAGGTGCTTTGCTCCTACCTCCACCTGTAAGGTTGACTTGCTTCTTCCTCTCTGCCAGCCTCTCCTTAGCACGCTTCCTCAGGTCATACCAGCGTTGTTTTAGTTCCTCAATGGAGCGCCGGGTAACTCCAATGGCATTGATTTTTTTTTGTATGACAAGCCAAATCTGCCTTTTCGGGGATTCAGGCACGTGCCGAGACTGTTTGCCAAACGTTTATCGTGGTCCTTTGTGACAGCCTCATTAAGGACCTCCAGCTCCCTCTCACTGAATGTATGCTTCCTTTTTCTTTCAGTTTCCTCCTTTTCCCTCTCCTGGTTGTCCATTATGCTCACTTTTGTTTGCAAATATTCAGTAGAGTTGCTCCTGGCTTGTTTGGTCTGCTCCCGGCCTCACAAACTGCTCCAGGATCAGTGAAGCTGCATGGGTGTGGCCACTTCCTGGTTGGGAGGTAATGAGGATGCACAGGATTGGCTGATTCGACAATAACTGATTTTTTAAATTACCGAATCGCTAATTACCGAATCGGTACTAAGGATTCGATGATTACGATCCGGTTATGGGGAATCAGTATTTAATTTAACCGATTCTTTCCGAATCGCTAATTTTTAGCGATTATTACCGAATCGCTAATTTTTACAGTTTTTTTACGTACATCTGGAATACCGAGTTCTTAATAGCGAATCAATAAAATTCGCTATTAAGGGCTCAGTATTTCAGAATTACCTACATCTGGCCCTCAGTGGTAAAAATATGCAAAGCGTTGCACTGGCCCCATAACTGATTGCTGCAATGTGCAGAATAAATACTGTTTGTGTTTAGATTAATGCGCTGCTTGAAGAGTTTTTTAAGGGGGGGTTGATGTTACTGTGTTTTATCTGCAAACATGTGGTTCAAAAGGGGGTTATTTTGAATATGCTTAGATCTTCTACACCGGTGTTAAGTAATGGGTAAATTGTAAATGTTTACAAGCTAGCCCTTGGTAATATCTTGTAAATAATAAAATGCATGTTTAAAAGGTTGTCAGCTTGACTGATACTTCCTTTTAACTAATTTGTCTCAAGGCGCGGAGTGGCTTATTTTATCGTCATCAGGCAGTGGAAAGTTGTAGGAACGTAGGATCTACTTCTTATGGTTACCCCCACTTTTTGCTGAATGTAATACTGTTGTTGACTAGTCTGGCTGGGATCCTGATAAACAGGACCCCATCATGTCTGTTTTTTCCTTAAAACTGTTATTATATGTACTAGGTACACTCCAGATTAGATACTGGGGTACCCTTGTCAGTCCTTAGTATGTGGTACACATGTACCCTGGGCATAGATACCCCAGAGGCCTCCCATGGGCTGCAGCATGTATTATGCCACCCATGAGAGGCCATAAAAAATGGAACTACAGGTCTGCCATTGCAGCCTGTGTAAGCTGGTGCTTCCACCACTTACGAAAGATATAGGTTTACTATATAGGTCACTACACTTAAAACCTATCAGTCACCCCTCTGGCAGGCCTTAACAATCCTGAAGGCAGTGTGCTGTATTTTATGTAGAAGGTGTTCCTGCATGAGCAGACCACCCCTGTTGCCTTTGGAGACCATTCTCCCGGGTTGTTGGTGACGCAGCTAGGCATATAGGTAGAGGTGCATTATATGCTTACGTAAAATGTTCTCTTGAAAACAGCTGCAGCAAAACATGTTGTGTTTGGTATCAAACACCTTGGAATCATACCTCTACACCGGTAACCGGTGTGGGAGGTACAATTCCACCCTTCTGTGGTGAGCTTCGAGGGGTCCCTGGTCTTTCCGGTACCAGTTTTCTCGACCAGGACAGCACAAAATAGTTGCTGCCAACCAGAGACACATTTATGCCCTCCTGCTGCTGATCCAAGCTCGAGCAGGGGAAGGCAGAACAATATGCATCCCAGCACAGTAATGTGTGACTACCTCCCAGACAGGAATTAGGGCTGGATGGGTGCACTTCCAAATTGCCTGAAAGTCTGCATAGGGAGAACACTTGGTGTCTCTGTGCATAGTCCAGCTCAAACTAGTTCTGAGTGCCGTTGGCTTCCACTCTGGCGCGAAAGTGGACAAAGGACATGGGAGTAACCTCCCCACTTTCCAAATCCTCCCCTTGGAGGGTCCTCTGAATCTGTTCAACCCTCTCCCATGAGTACTTAAGGGCTTACCTGGGTGTAGGACCCTAAATTCGACGTGAACAAGATTCTGAACAAGAAACCACTGACCTTTGACCATCAGGAAACTCTGGACTTTGCTGGACTTCGACTGGGCCCGACTTTGTCTCCCTCTCTGTCCACAGCATTGTCTGTGACCATGCACCACACAGTTTACTTGAAGGACCTGTGGAGCATCAAGGACAACTGAAGTTATCTCCCTTGGGGTGAAGGAGTCACTCAACTGCATTCGCAGGCACCGTAATGCAACTGACCGGTCTGCTGATCCTGAGCTCCTGCGAACTCCGAAGGCTCCAGCAACAAAGGAGTTGGGTTCCTACAATCCTTGAGGTTGAGCTGCCTATCACCAATTCTGAGGGCAATATCCCTCGTGGGGACCGCATACCCCAACCCCTATGCAATGCGTACTTTTGCAAATGCCCATGCTTGTTGGCATTTTCCGACCAAGTGCATTGGGCTACAAATAGCCCTAACCTCTAAGCACATTCCCTACAAAGAACTTCAGCATCTTTGCACTGAGTGCCCCTCAAGCTGTTGTCTGATGAAATCGCTCTAGGTCCTCTCATGACTCCTGTGCCTCCGGCCTGTGAGTCCACTATAGTGTCAACTCTGCTTTTCTTGGACTCCCCTGGTTGCTCTAGGTCTGCCCTGACTCCCCTTCCTGTGGTGAGGCGCCTGGTTCTTGTTGTGCCAGACCGTAACCGTCCTTGACATTCTTCATGGGTTGCCGTTGCCAAGGCTTGTTGGTGCTCATGCTGGACACCGACCCGTCAGCACTCGACATCCTTTGTGGGACAGCTCGTATCTGGCTCCTGGTCATCCTATACATCTCCTGGTCCCCGTGGCTGCAGAGTCAAGGTCTCCATCATCACACCCGAAGTACCCGACATTGTTGGGCATGCGTCTGCCGAGCCCCTGGTCACTCCTGAGTGACCCAGACTCTGTCCCCTCTGCTTTCAGGTTCCTTCCGTCAAGAATCCTCCTGTAGGTTCCACCGGACACTTTTCTTCTTTCCAGCAGTGACATTTCTTTGAAGTCTCCCATTGATATCGACAACGGTTTCCGACACCACTTCAGTTCTATGCACCCGGCTTCCCTGGGATAGGTAACTCTGGTACTTTGGCATCCACAGGTGAGGTGGCTCTCCAACCCTCTATCATCCAAAGGGTTTCCACTTAATCCACTGGGAACGGTCCTAGAACACTAACACTTCAGCCGCAACTTTCCCGTTGAATCATACAGAGCATGCAGTTGTGTTACCCCACTACACCCGCCCTCCGTGGGGTCCCTACTTACTCACCTTGGGGGGTTCCTTGGGATCCCAGCAATTCTACGGATCCTAGACACTGTCTTGACTCAAGTCGTGGTTCTTATACCACTATTTTAGTATATAGTTTGTTATGCCACTGCTTTTCACCATTGTCATATTATGCCAGGAACTCCTCAGGCATTTTAATAGAGATAAGTTGAATGGCATGCTCTCAGAGTCAGAGATGGAATCAGGCGGTCTGTTCTGCAAGAAAAGAGTTTGTACCTGCACTGAGAGAACTATTTTTAGGCTTTACCTAGAAAGGACATGCACTGTCTCTGCGCGACTTATTGTTTCACACAGTAGGCTTACAATGCCCCCCCCCCAATAGCTTACCATTTGTTAGCCTGAGCGTCGTTCTCATTTCCTTTGTAAATCTGTGTCACATCATGCAGGCATTGTGTCTTCTTCTTGAGTTTGGCCCTCCCCTGGAGCACAGTCCAAGTATTTGTGTCCATCCACTGATTACGTTTATAGGGCTACTTTTTTATTTGTGCTCAGGCACTCTGTATGCGTATTTGTGTTTTCAGTCCGTCTCCAATATCACCATCCATGTAGCTTTTATTCCCGCCATCAGTTCCCCTTCCCGCAATGCCCACCTGTAGCTACTCAAACCAGAAAAGACATCACATGGCCCGGGTCATAGACATCCTCACAGGGAGTGGGGAGGAGAGGGGTGTGGAGACCTGGAGACTATTCAGAAGGGGCACCCGTGCCATTTTTTAAATGCAGAGAGGGCACTGTGTCTTGTGATTAGGTATCACCTGTGGAACCAGCGCACCGAAGTTCTCATCTTAGCTATCAAGCCATGAAACCGTGTGACAGGGCAGCCCCCAAGAGAGTAAAACATTTGCAGCACCTACTCCTCTGCGCAGGGCTACTACGGCAACTACGTGACCTACAGTGCCGAGGCGCCTGCCTTCTACTCTCTGGAAAGTGTGAGGGGTGTGTGCCCAGCTCCGGGCAAGGCCACGGGGTGTGCGGATGCCGGGCACGCTCGAGAGAGAGCCACAGTGCCCCAAATCGGAGCATAGCTGCCAAGGTTTCAGATTGCCATGTGTGACATTTGAACACCAGCATTGTGGTCCATACTGATAGAACCCCTGTTATTGCGTTTTTTCAACTTTTCTCAGATATCTACCCCCCTGGTAATCGACGTACTTATTCAGCCCATCTCGAGGCGAATATCGACAGAACTATCCGCAGTGTGCCCTTTAATCTATACTCAGGCTCCCCACGTGGTGCATGCTGGTTTTATACAGTCCTTTTTGAAGCGGATGTTGACAGATTTTCTTGTGTAGCACTTTTTCACCGACATTCAGGTACGACCTTTCGTGGTGTACGAAGCTATTATACAGCCCATTTTGAGGGGTCTTGGCGGCCAACTGAGAACTTTTTTGCCTCCACGGTGCTTTCATAACGATTTTGAGGGCCTCATATTTCACTGGCATTTCCATCTTTCAACCCCCGGAATCCACCTTTATCACTTGGACATATTAATGTTTCCAACAAGCTACCTATCTAGGTGGTACATTTTCATTGTTCAGTCTGGCTGGTGTTTCCTCCTCATCTTAATCACATTGATTACTATTAAGAGTACACTACCTGACTTTAACATATCTCCTTTCAGTTTCAGTGCAATAGATGGTAACCTGTTGAAGGCCCACATGCTGAAACGCACGTAGTTCCTATCTACCGTATTGCCTCCATCCAAACGCGTCTATGGTTAATTTGGTTGTTTTTAATATGTTCGAGATCTATATATGAATGTCAACAACAAATATCAATTTTTGAGATCAAATTTGTATATACATGTACAGTATGAGGTCAATACTGACATCTATGACCCATAATAATTCTATAATTATAAAAAATTACTAATAAATCAAATTAATATATTTTCTATCACGTATGTGTGACAAGTCTGATCTATGTGGGATACTAATTATCTACATTTCTATTTTTAGTAGTTAGTATGTTCCGCTGTTAAATATCTGACTGGCTTAGCTAAAGACCTTTATCTAAACTTGACATTTTTATAATTTCAGTGTAATTATGAGTGACATTTCAACAACTATGAGTGACACTTTCTTGCGAGCACAAGAAAATTTAAGAAGATCTTAACACACAAGAAATGGCACAAAGCTGCAAAGTACCAGAAAAGAAAGGGCACTCAGTCATGGCACGATATAGCCTCTCATTGTATAGTAGATGGTTATGTGCTGTGTGTATCCCTCCCTTCCGCAGAGGACAACGGGCCATTTCTAAGCCCCACCATCCTTTGAAGATGCACACCTGCAGGGCATAGAAACTGCACCACAATAAACATGGCGCAGAGCTGGCTAAGTAGAAACACCATACAAAATCCCTGATGAGGTACCAAAGTGCTTTTTTCGAGGAGTAGCAAGTTACTCCAGACCCAAACAGGATTAGTAGTGAATTAGTATAGGGATATATGAAATTAGTTTGAGCGGTGGAGATGTGATTTTTTTAGTTGCATTGAAAAGGTTAGTGGAGGAAACGGCCTACAAAGTATTTGAAGATTACAACAGCAGGTTTGGGATGAGTAGAGGCGGTGGGAAGAGTCAGGGGCAATGTGACAGTAGATAGACGAGGCACTTTTGTGAGAAACCTTCACATAACCAAATGGTGTTCATAGGGTTTATGCTGCACTTGAAGTAATGAGGAACCAATTATTGGTGATCAACCTTTAATTGGATGTTCAGCACTGTGTGCATCTGCTTTCTGCTTCTATATCTCATATGCTAAACAAGACGGTAAAATGTCACTTGCGTTAAACAGCTGGAATGAACACCTCCCATATTGTTGAAACTCGTGCTTCACTATACCTCCCATTAGCCTGCATCACTCACCTGCAGCATCCTAAAGTAACTCCTGACATTAGTAGAGCTTCTCCTAGCACTTGAACGACAGCTTATCACTTTGGAAGAAGATTTGGACAAAGGCAAGGAATGAGGAAGAGCAGGGCAAGGAGAAAGCACCAGGAGAGGGAGGGCGAAAAATCATAATAAAATAAAGGCAGATGGGTGGAGAGAGAGGTCGGGAGAGATGGTAGGACCATGGAAGGTAAGAAGTATAGAATGGGAAACCGGCAAGTGAGCAGGGGCACCAGATAGAACGGTACAAGCTCCATCTATACCTGCAATGTGCAGGTGCATGTGTGTGGCACCATCACTGCATACACCAACAATTTTGGCCACAACAACCTGTGCTTTCTCTGAGGCAATGGTCTACTGCTGCAAGAGAGTGAAGCAGCTATTTGCATAAAGAAGTCCAATGTGACTTGACTAGATGTGGCAGCACGTGAGCTGTGGCACCCTTAATTATTAAATCACATAATTGAATTATAACAGCCACATGTCAGAAAGGAAAAACGGAAGGGAAAACAGTGATAAAATGCCAACCCACACATTTAATTACAGAGAAAAGATAATTGTATTACTGGATGTCAGTAACCTTTCTTAGTAGTTCAACAGAGATCAACTAACCTACAAAAACGAGCAATATGATTAGAATATTAAAAAGACATAAAGGTTTTATCATCTTATGCGTAGTAAAAGCGCAGAACATTTCAGTGACTGTTTAGGTGTCTCCTTTTACTGACCCTTGTTTTCCTGTCACCCTGGACTTAAGTGAACTCTGTGCGAGGGAAGGTTTACCTCCTGGATGTATGCTTGCATCCTAGGCTATGAGTAAAGGAAGTTAGACAATTTCCAAGGCAGGAACTTGCTTCCACAACTGAGAACACCCAGACCAACCTGCGGAAGAGGCGATACTAATCTGCATAAAAGCCATATTAATGACCTGGTGAGAAACAAGTGCGGGCGTCAGGGTTTCAGGCCTACATAATGGAAATTAGCTTTTTAGCGGCAGAGTGATCAGCTAGCTGTTGCAGGGTCGGTGTCTGGACTGGAGTCTCATTTTCCGTTTTACATGAACCATGTAAATAAAAAGAAATGAGACTTCATTCCAGACACCGAGGAACTGCAGGCAGCTGATTGCGCTAAAAAGTTAATATGTGGATTGGATTAACACTCCGCTCGCTGCACTGTCTCACAGTGACACAGTCATTGTTACTTACTTGTGAGGCTTACAGGACAGCTGCCGTCCGCAGATTCTTCTGGTCGCGCTACAACAGTCACTTCTCCTCAGGCTACTCTCCTCCAGTACTGACCTGCGGGGCTGGAGAGGCCGTGCACATCGCTGCCTGCAGGCAGGGGGCATCAAATTCCAAACTTTCTTTCACAGGCCAGCGGCGGCAGAGACAAACTGCGCGCTATCTACTTCTGAAAAGCCTCGGAGGCCCCAGCCGTGCCGGGCGTGCGCATGCGCACTAACTATTTAATAAATGAAGAGGCCGTGGCGTGCGCACACCACTTAATTCATGAGTGAGTGGGCCACTAGAGCGGGGCCCCCCTGCACCGAGGAGGCTGCGAGGCCCCCCCACACTGCGGGGGCTGCGGGGGCCTGTGTTATGCCCCTGGTGGTGTGGAGTGGATTTGTGTAGTGGCATTATATGGCATGGTGTGCTGTGGAAATATATGTTAGCAATTTTGTGACTTGCAGTGTAGTGGCATTATGTGTAGTGGGATTGTGTGGAGTGGTAATGTGTACAGGTTAAATATGTGGTGTGCAGTTGAATTTTGTGGCACCATGTTGAATTGTGTGGTGTGGATTGGATGTATGTGGTGTTGTGTCATTGTGTTATTGAGTTGTATTATGTGGTTTGGTGTCAAAATATTTGGTGTGGGTTGGAAATGTGTGGAGCTAAATTGTGTGACAAGGAACCTTGTGTATAGTGTTATGGATTGATGGATGGATGGGGTGTGTACAAATTATGTGGGTTGGATTGGACTTGTTAGTTGTGGGATTATGTGGTGTGATACTGTGTGATGTGGATTTGTGTAGTGGAATTATTTGGTATTGCATGCAGTTGTATTATGTGGATCGTAATTATGTATGTTTGAGTGTATTGGAATTACGTGCCATGAGACTGTGTGTAATGAAGTGTAAGTATGTGGATTGGTATTTTGTGTTGTGGAGCATTATGTAGTGGAGTTTAGAGTAAAAAAACACACAAGATGATGGACGGAATGTTGCACAATGGCAAAACATTCACCCTCAGTCACAGATCTGGGTTTAATCCATCGTTATTTTGCTCACCAAGCCACCCCAGTTCAGACATGGCCATATGCAAATCAGTCTTGACTCTGTGCCTCATGGGAACAGTCCAGCCCGAACTGCCAGGCCATGTCTTCCCTGGACTGGAATCAAGCAGCCTAGGACCAGTTTCTGGCTATCAGCCAAGTTCAGCCAGGATAGCTTGATTCCAGTGGCTTAGTGAGCACGGGACCCACGTCTGGGCATACCCTTCCCACATAGGGTGAACAGCAAAACACACAAGATGATGGGCGGAATGTTGCACAATGGCAAAACATTCACCCCCAGTCACAGATCTGGGTTTAATCCATTGTTATTTTGCTCACCAAGCCACTCAAGTTCAGACATGGCCATATGCAAATCAGTCTTGACCCTGTGCCTCATGGGAACAGTCCAGCCGGAACTGCCAAGCCATGTCTTCCCTGGACCGGAATCAAGCATTCTAGGACCGGTTTCTGGCTATGAGCCGTCTTCAGCCAGGATAGCTTGACTCCAGTGGCTTAGTGAGCACGGGACCGACGTCTGGGCATACCCTTCCCAAGTTTAGAGACGACATTGTGTACAACTGAATGACTTAAAAAAAATGATCAAACAACGTCTTCTAGTTTTTTTTGTCCTTGCAATGCTGGCATCCTCCTCCAGCCTGTTGTAATGCTTGTTTGTTATAGTTTTTTTTGTTATGCTGGAACACAAACAATAGGAGGGTGGAGATTGAGAAATAATACCTGAATCACAACACGACCAGCGGACGGACACTAGGAGAGAATCAACAGATGACAGATTCTGAGGACACACTGAGGTGGTGCGGAGTAATGCTGAAGTGGTACTGAGGTGGTGGTATGCTGGAACAGATGTGATGTTCAGGGGATGCTGAATGAAACTCAGGTAGTGCTAGGTGATGCTGAGGTAGTTTTGTGCTGGTGTGGAGGTGATACTGAATGTTACTGAGGTGGTGCTGAGTGATGCTGAGATGGTGCTGAGTGACGCTGTGGCACTGAGTCATGCTGAGGTGGTAGTGCAGTGTTGCTGCTGAGGTGGTGCTGTGTCGAGGTGATGCTCTGCTGATGTTGATGTGGTGCTGCATGGGTGCTGTGTTGCTGCTGAGGTGGTGTTGGTGCACTGATGCAGAAATTGTGCTTTCTGTTTATGTTGTGCTGGTGCTGAGGTGGTGCTGCGTTGATGCTGAGTTGGTGGGGAACTGATGAGGAGGTCATGCTGAGGTGGTGCTGAATGATCCCAAGTAGGGATGAAGTGATGATGAGTGAGTCTGAGGTGGTGGTACTATGCTGGGTCTGAGGTGGTGCTGAGCTGGCTCTCAGGTGGTGCTGGGTGATAGTTTGGTGCTGTGCTGAGGTAATGCTGCACTGATTTTGAAGTAGTGCTGCTTTGGCGATGAGTTGCTGCTTAGTGTAAATGGAACTGCCAAGGACTGAGTTTGGCTTGTTGTGACAACAACCAGGAAACAACATTTTTTTAATTTAGGTCATTCCTTTTTGCGCATTTGTAAATAATAGGGTAAGACGAAACCTGGTGGTTATGTGTAGTAACCAGAGCACCTGACACTGAATGTTGTGGGGGGAAGGGAGGGGGAGGGTACCAGGGGTGCTGGAGTTATGGGAAGCAAAGGACAAAAAACTTTTTCCACATAATTGTTAAGACGGACTGCGTAGGCAGTAAATGTTGCTATGTAGTAATTAGAGATGAGGAATGCTTACGCACTTGGATGGAATATCAAGTGTTATACATGCCAATAAAACTTTATTGGAAAAAAAAGAGGAAACCTGGTCTGCACCAAACTTCAAATACTCTGTTCAAGAGGGAATGAAAGCATGTGTACTAAGGAGCCAACGGTGGAGGGCACATTTTTCCAG
Source organism: Lissotriton helveticus (assembly GCF_964261635.1). Lineage (NCBI taxonomy): Eukaryota > Metazoa > Chordata > Amphibia > Caudata > Salamandridae > Lissotriton > Lissotriton helveticus. Next base: position 1,846,344,510 of record NC_136068.1, read on the forward strand.
TTTTATTCACTCAATTAAAATTTTGAAAAAACCAGTGCATCCCCAAAAATATTTTTGCATCCAACTGTCAGGGAATATGGGGCGGCGTATAATAGTTGGTTTGGCTGCTGTTAAATAGAAAGAAAAAGCAACCAGGCACTGAAATACCAAGAGCGTATTGTAGACACAACACTGGCTGCCTTATTTCTAGCTTTGCTCCAGGGCATAGTTACAGATGCCCACCATCCATTCAACTTCAGCCAGCACCTAATGGGCTTCTCATTAGAACAGGACTTGGAAGGGCACAGTTCTGGACGAGGCTTCTCTGCATCATTTCGCAGACTACGCATTGCTTTAAAAGCGTACGTGATTGAAAGTGAGATTTGTTCATGAATAATGCCACACTTGTTTCGACCATTTTGAGTCTCATCGGCACAGTGCACCTTGTGAGAGATTCAGCCGGTCTCAAAAGGCGTTTTTGGGAAAGAGTAGGTGATCAGTCTCATGAGTGACTGGGGATAAGTGTATGCTCCATATTCTCTCATTGCCACTAATGAAAAGTATGTAAAATTGATGATCTGTTTTGGCGCTTTCTTTCATCTGTTGCCATTTTTGAGCAGCTCCACTTGCGTTTACTGTAACATTCCGCACTTTTGACACTGACATGATTTAGGTAGGCACATTCCGAGTAATCTTCTACTTTGAACCTGCAAGAACAAAAAAACACTTTTAGGTGTTTGCTGGAAATTTCTATTAAGTATTATTACCAAAAGTTTTAAGTCAGCAAAGTTTTCGTATAACACATAATGGGGAAAACTATTATATAAGTTAAAGCCTGGAAAGTGGATCCTAGCAGGATAGACACTGCCTTAGTGATTTAGGGGGCTTATGTTCTGTTCTGCTGGAAAATGTGACGAGTGGGCTTTCTAGAAACCAGATCTCAGACTAGTGATAGTCTAGCCTTTCATATGTAACATTGTGCAGTATTAGACAGCCATTCTACAACTACTGGCAAATGAATATGTTGGACCGATCTCCAATATGGTTTCCAGGAGGGGATTGGAACAGTAGAACAGGCTCTAAACCTAACCCTATTAATTGGTAAGTACGTGGGAGCAAAACGGGGCAATCTTTATCTGGTCTACGTCGACCTGAGTGCGGCGTTTGACTGCGTGATCCACGCCAAGTTGTGGTCCATTCTGGAAAAACTGGGGGTGGATCCTCCACTCATTAAGTTTTTGAGGGAGCTTTACTCCGACGCCACGGCTTGTGTAAGATATGGAATAGGCGGAGAACTTTCATCCTCATTTTCTATAACTAAAGGAGTTAGGCAGGGTTGTGTCCTGGCTCCCTTCCTGTTCAATCTATACACTAACGGGCTGGAAACAGCCATGCTGGAAGGGAGCCAGGACCTACCTACTATTAACCATCGGCCTATCCCTGCATTACTCTATGCTGATGACTCCGTCATACTAGCCAGAACATCCGTCCAGCTGCAAAGACAACTGGACAAATACTGTCAGTACATGCTTTCTCTGGGCCTAAAAGTAAATAAAAGTAAAACCTTCGTCATGTACACTGGACCAAAGGTAAAAAATCCTAAACATCTTTATATTGAGCAGACTAAGTTAGAACGTGCTAGGGAATACCCTTACTTAGGTATTTTAATAGATGACCAGCTAACATGGAAAAAAGCGGTGGCAAGTAGGAAGCTACTCTACCAGAGAGCAGCATCGGCGCTTGTCTCCTTTTCTAGGAAGCTGGGCAAACCTGCACCATCTGAGTTGCTTAAAATCCATCATGCCAAATGCCACAGCATAGCAACCTATGGTGCAGGTGTTTGGGGCTACGCACCCACAGAAGATCTTCAAAAAATCCAAAATAACTTCCTAAAATACCTATTGGCACTTCCACAGAGCGCCCCCACATACGGTTGCCACATCGAGCTTGGCATTGACTACCTATCAGACTATATTAAATGTCAGCCCATTCTCCTTTGGCACCGTATATGGAATAAACCACAGTGTCATCTAACACGTTCTTTGGTCTCTGACTGCCTAACTATGGTGTGCTGGAAGAAAATTCCATGGTTAGCGTACGTCTTTAAATTCCTGGAGGACCTGAATCTTACTCATAACTTTACCGAGCCCTCTTCACTGGCTGACATAAGCGGAAGTGCCCTGAAAAATCTAGGTCTTACCCACCTAAGGGAACTACGCCTTTCCTGTGAAGCTCACAAGCAAACAAATGTCCAAGTATTGTCAGTCCAAGTCACCTTTGGTATCCAGCCCTACCTTACTTTTTATCTAACTAACTATGAAAAGTATTTACTAACTAGGTTTCGTTTTAACCTATGTTTTCGGCTGGTGTCCTTTCCTGTTGAGTCAAACTGGTCCCACGACCTACCTAAATGTCCTTGCGACCAAGTCTCCCCCCAATCGACTATTCATTTTGTACTGTTCTGTCGATTTTATGTTCTAGCGCGCAAACGTTGGATTATTCCACTGCTGCGCCAAATGGGGTTGAGGACCGGTCGTCCGGCATTTTTAGCACTCCAGTTGTTAGAATCACAATATGTGGCCAAGAATGTAGCTCTCTTCTTAAAATCTTGCCTAATGACTCGTAGGTCAATGGGGATAACGCCTAATTGAACTTATGCCCATTTGTATTAATTTGTATATAGATTTTAACTAAAGTCTTTTTATATAATATCCATCTATGTAATAATGTGATTTTAAGGAATGTATTCAATGTGTATGATGTACTTTTTATGATTATCTAAACGTTAATCGAATAAAAGAATTGAACTGAACTGAATATGTTGGAGGAATTCATTCAATGGAGAAAGTGGAAACCAATGACTTGTGATTTCCTTAAGCCGTAACAACGGTTTACAGTGAATCGGCCAGGTAGTCACACATGAATACCAAAGGAACATTGAGCAGGAACACAGAAGCAGGTGTGAAGCCTAAAATATCAAAAATCTCTTGGTGGTTGACCTAGAATGATCTAAATCAGGGAGATCAAAGTAGGTCCCAAACGTCTGAAAATCTAGGATGTATCTAGCCCTCAAGTAACTAAACGACGTGAGAATTGTTTGGACAAGGAATGGAGGACTAATGGAATCCAGGTAGAGCTTAGTAAAAGGGGGATTCATTTTCTAATCTAACCATCACTGACAAGTGAGCATGAAGGACTGCATCACAATACACATTTGGTTAATTGCATCAGGTAAAGCTGAGTCGAGGATGCATGCTCCTTGCAGGTTTCGCAGGCAAGCATAGGTTGCCACTCAGTGTCACTGGTCAGGGTAATCACATTTGCTGAGGGCACAACCCATGCAAATGTAGCCCATAGGTCAGCACCAACTGGTAAAGTAGGAAGACCATTCAGAAATAGACAGGTCAATTGCTAGAATACATATGGGCATGTTTCAGTTCCAGGCATGGAAGACCTACCAGGGTGTGGAGAGCAGCTGCAGACAGCTGTGTAGGGGATACAGTGGAAACTTAATTTTCTCATCTGGCCTCCACCCAGAGATATTCATGCTTTACTTAAATTGGGGACAGTGTTTTGCTCCACTTGCCATGGTCTGCTTCTCTGCAGAGCAGCCTCAGAACCTTTTCTAGCTACCAGGTCAATTATGAAAATGCAATAGCCTAGACTCTTAAAAAAGGGTATCGTTTTATTCAGATTCACAAGTCACAGTATAAGAACATTTCTGAATCCAACACACAACAACCTTATTTTGTATTACTCAATAGACTCATTGCTAACTCCGATTGTACTCTAAAGAGGTTAATATATTGCTGGGCTGGCCGCTTTGTTCTCCTTAATTTTCTAATGCTTTTGACAAGCATTTAGAGGAGGAGAAAGAGGGTATATCATGGTGCTTGTCCCACTCAACAGTTTCGACCATTTGGTATGCTATTAAATTATAAAAATTCATTACAAATACTTACAAAGAAACGGAGGGGAGTTGAACAAACCCTCTTCATTGGTGTGTTTGAATGCCATCCACATTTTACTTCCAACCCAAAAGAAAACACTTCAGTCAGTTGATGTATTGCCACCAAGTGACATTTTTCTTGATCACATGCACATCCACCTGAAAGTGAGTGTGGGTCAGGGCTCGTGTCCATCTGTTTTTTCATATTCCTGATAATTACCTGAAGAAAAGCTGACGATAAACACAGCCAGGATGATATATGCCTTGTAGAAAAAGGTTCTGCAAATACCATAGAGCGGGGCAGGCTGCTGACAAGGCCATGATAACGGCAATAGGTCTTACATATTCATTGGGGAAAGTATTGCTGGATGCCATAGGTCTGGTAAGTTTATTATTAAAAAAAAGTTAAAACAAAGGATTTTATTGTGAAATGCATATGCTAAAGGCAATAAAGGTAGATTGTTTTTACACTTTTTTTTTTTTTCCTTCCAAAAACCTTTATTCGAGTAAGCATAGAAAAGTACAAGAATGGGCCTACAACCTCACGGGCTGGCCGCTAATAATAAGGCACAAGGCATGAATTAAAAATATACACCCGTGGTCAGGCACAAATCGAGCACAAAGCTTTACTCCCCACATACCACAGAGCATTTTGAATTTTATTTTATACAAAAAAAGAAAAACAAACACAAACATTAAAAAGGCGAATGTACGGTAAGTAAGGTCAGCCCAAAGAACGGAGGGGATGGTCCACGATCAGGAGTACATACCCAGAGCCCTAAGGCTCCAACCATGTCGGGGGGGGGGGAGGGGAGCAGAGGGGAGAACCGAAAATGTAAAAAAAAAAACAGTATGAAAGGGTTCCGGGAACGCTCGCCTAGGGAGACAGGACAACTTCAGCAGTGCCCACGAGGGGAGGGGTACAGATATCCCCACGATATTCATTCCACTGACCCCAAATCTTCGTCCACGCCCTGGGTCTGCCTCTGGCTACATACACAGTCTTCTCACTAAACATGGACCAGTCCATGTTGTCCTCCCACTTCGAGACCTCAGGGGGTCTGGAAGCGCCCCAGAGTTGCGCAACATCTCGCTTCGCAATCATGTAACCCAGGGTAGCCCATCTGGTCTGTGCCACAGAGTAGTCTGTGGGCTCCCACACATTCAACAGACATCGTCGAGGCTCCGGCCGCAGGGCCACACCAGTCACATCAGTCATCACCTCAAGCACAGCAGTCCAGTAAGCCGCCACAGCCGGGCACTCCCAAAGAACATGTAAAAAGGTCGCACTCGACCCACAACCACGCTTACATAACCCATCCAAGGAGAAGCCCATTGCCACCAGACGCGGACCCGTGACATACACTCGATGAAGGTTCTTAAGTTGAACCAAACGGAGACGGGCAGGAATGGCTACCTCCTTGGGAGAAGAGAGTGCCGCTTGCCAATCTTCATCGTCCAGTTCCAACCCATCACCGACCCAAGCCTCCCGAAGTCGGACCAATAGGTCCGCCCGATTATTGATCAGTTTTTTATAGATCAGAGAAATAGTGCTATCAGGAAGATGCCCATCAAGGACACGGTCTTCGAGGGGGGAAGATTCAGGCAGGGCCTCATCAGGAACCAAAACGGAGGCAAGGGCGTGCCGGACCTGCAGATAACGAAAAAATTCCCTACCACTCAAACCATATTCCGCCTGGAGGGCCTGGAACGACTTCACACCACCTTTCGAGCACACATCACCCACCTTACAAATCCCAATCATATCCCAACGGTCAAAACCCTTGGTAGACCAGAGACAGCCCAAACGTTCCGATGCATAAAGCGGCGTCGCCAGCGTTAGGCGGTCCTCCCATCCCAAACTCACAGTCGCGGCTCGCCACACAGTCACTGCAGTCCTGGACGGGCCCACAAGATGGCGCCCGGCCGAGCGAGAATAAAGCGCTCTATTAAAGTCCCCACCCGGAAGCTGGAGTCTATCTATCTCGAAAGCAGGATTCCGACCCGGTGAGAACATCACGTGATTAATAGCAGATAACTGGGAAGCCCAGTAATAACGCTTGATATCGGGGAGCGCCATGCCCCCATCGTACCAAGGAATGGTGAGTTTCGCGAGTGCAATACGTGGACGCCCGTCCCAAATCAATTGCCTTTGAAGACTCTCGATCTCTCGGAAATAAGTGTTGGGGATTGCGTCAAAGGAGTTCTGGAGCGCGTAAAGGAACCGCGGCAAGGACATCATTTTAAACAGGGCCGCCCTGCCCAGAGGAGACAAAGGAAGCTTACGCCAACGGGCCACGTCCAAACGCAATCTAAGCAACGGGGGGAGGAGATTACGCTCAAAGCGGAGCGACGAGTCCAACGTAATAAAAATCCCTAAATATTTGAAGCCAGACTGAACCACCTGGATAGGAAGTCTGCTCGGCAATGGGGGCAAAACACCCGAAAGAACATATACACAGGACTTGGCCCAGTTAATAACGAGGCCTGAGTTGGCACCAAAGGAAGCAAGAACGTCAAATAAAACAGACAGTGATTTACGCGGGGAGGTGAGATATAAAAGAATGTCGTCCGCGTAAAGCGAAACGCGGTCCTCAAAGTCCGGAGACCAGCGAATCCCCTTGAGTGAAGGTTCCCACCGAAGCCAAGCCGCCAATGGTTCCAGGGCGAGTGCAAACAGCAACGGAGACAAGGGGCATCCCTGACGGGTACCTCTACCAAGGGTGAAAGGAGCCGAAACCCTACCATTCACCACAACTTGTGCCAGAGGTTCCGCGTATAGTAACTTGATCCAACTAATAAACTCAGGCCCGAAACCAAATTTCTCAAGAGCCGCCCAAAGATAAGGCCACTCCACCGTGTCGAAAGCCATGGAGGCATCCAACGATGCCAAAATGGCTGGCTCCGTCAGAAGCCCCGCCCTCGCAATCGCGCCGTGAAGACGACGTAGGTTCAGGGCCGTGTTGCGATGCGGGATAAAACCGGATTGATCCGGATGGACCAGGTCACTAATGACCGTCAGGAGACGGGACGCCAGGAGTTTCGCCAATACCTTGGGCTCAACATTTAGCAGGGATATGGGCCTATAGGAGGAACAAAGATCTCGGGGTTTACCATCCTTGGGGATAACAACTATAGTAGCCAGTCGCTGATCATAAGGGAGAATACCCCGTTCCAGGGACTCCAGAAACATGGCGCGAAGATATGGAGCCACCCTGTCGGGACGCAACTTGTACAGTTCAATAGGCAACCCGTTCGGGCCCAATGCTTTGCCCGAACGGAGGGAACGGATGGCAGTAGCTATCTCATCAACAGTAAAAGGGGAGTCCAACGCCACACGATCTAAATCGGAAACACCGGGCAGAGCTATATCACGCAATAGAAGGCGAGAGTCAGCCACATCTCTTGCAGACACAGGGGTATACACCACACGGAAGTACTCAGCAAAACGGTCAACTATTCCAATCGGGTCCGTTACACTCTCACCACTCGCAGACTGAATCACGGGTACAACACGATTAGCTCTCTCCTTCTTATCCAGCCATGCCAGCAATTTACCCGCTTTGTCACCCACATCATACAAACGCCCCTGTTGCTCTCGAAACATCACCTTTGCAGCATCTGTGACCATGGACTTATAGGCGAATTGTTTCAGACCCAGGTTATGGAGTTTCTCAGACGTAACACCAGATTCCAACGCTTCCTCCAAAGCAGAAATCTCCCCCTCAAGATCCACCACCTCTCTATTCCTCGCCCTCTTAGCTTCAACAATAAGGGAGAGGGCCTGCCCACGAATCACCGTCTTAAAGGCCTCCCATAGGGACACAACCGAGGAAACCGATCCCTCATTATCCAGAAAATACGCGTCCAAAGACTGAAGCAAAAGGCTACGGGTCTCGGGGGAGGTAAGATACCACGGATTAATGGGAGCCACCCGGCCCACTGCCTCCACCCCAACCTCAAAACGAAGCCAGAGCGGAGAGTGGTCGGAAATACCCCTGGGCAGGTGCACAATCTCACGCACCGCAGGCGACTGAGCCGCAGGCATCAGGAAATAATCCAGCCTAGACAAACTCCCATGGGCCCCAGAATGAAAGGTGTACTGAAGCTGAGTAGGATGCAAAAGCCTCCAGCAATCCACCAAGCCAAAAGTATCCAAAAATCCACCCAACCACTGCTGAGCCACAGGAGTATCTCTAGGGGGGTGGCGATCGTGGAGACCAGAAAACACCGAATTGAAATCACCAGCCAGAAAGAGAGTACTATCAGGGAGGTCCAACAAGACACGGCCCAAATCTGAAAAGGTGGAAGTCTGCAAACCGGGGGGCACATAAACTGTGAATAAGGAGAGGGCACGGCCCTCATATCTACCCACAAGGACAGCATACCGCCCCCGGTCATCCTGAATCACATCATCAATAGCTAGGGGGAGGGAAGCCCGAACGAGGAAACCCACACCCCTAGAACCCGAGGTAAACCCCGAATGTGCTACGAGGCGATAGCCCCATCTATTCATTGCATGACAAACATTGCCTATCAAATGAGTCTCCTGTAGGAAAACAATGTCAGGAGATAAACGTCGTATACATTTCAGCACCACACTTCGTTTGATACGATCTCCCAGACCGTTAACGTTCCACGAAACAAATCTCAACCCTCTACCCCCCATCCCACCCGACAAAGCCAAAACCCCCCATCATTGAGCATGACACCGGAAACATTTTCAAATACAGGATAAAGTCGCCTTGAAAACAAAACACACAAACAACGAACTTCCCAACCACCCTCCCCCCAAAGAACAAGAAAACACCCTCCACCCTGCACCCCTGCAAAAAGCTAAAGAGCCACCCCAACCTGCAGTGTGCCTGTCACCCAAGAACCCCTATTCTACACAAAGACCCCGGAGGAGGAAAGGCTCCGTCCCACCCGCCCCCCGATCAAGACCAATGACGAGAAAAAGAACAGATAGCAAACACATAAGCAATAGAGGAACATAGGCATACACCCCTGGAAAAGTTATTCAAAACAAGGCACCAGGCATAGACAAAACGTTCAGCTCTCCACACCACCTTCAGCACCGCCCGGGTGGGCATCTGACTCAGTCTCAGGAGGTCGATTAGGCAGGGAGTCCAGCCAGTCATTCACAGCATCTGGCCGATCAAAGAAGAAAGTTCGGTCATTATATTCGATCCGCAGCCTGGTCGGAAAGAGCATCGCGTAACGCATCCCCATGTCCCTAAGACGCTTTTTGGCACCACGAAATCCCATCCGCTGCCTCTGTACCTGTTGGGAAAAGTCCGGATAAAAGTTCACCGTGGCATTCTCAAAGGCCACCGGGCCCTTCACCCTCGAAGCCTGCAGGATAGCGTCCCGATCTCTATAGTGAAAGAGCTTCGCGACAATAGGTCTCGGTGGGGCGCCTGGCTTACCCTGGCCCCCCGGAACACGATGTGCACGCTCCACTGCGAAAAATTTAGTAAGGCCAGATGGAGAAAGGTGGTTCTGGATCAGGTCTTCAACCAGGAGATCAACCGAGTGGGGTTCTGGGTTCTCCGGCACACCAACCACGCGAACATTGCAGCGACGTGCCCTGTTCTCGAAATCCTCCAAGCGCCGGGTCATGAAATCGTTCACCCTTCGGAGGTTGCCAATCTCCGTCTGTATCTCAGAAACGTCCGTCGTGAGACTGGATGATTTGATATCCAACGACTTCACCTTTTCGTTCGTTTTGGAGAGATCGGCTCGAATGAGATTCACCTCAATCGCCACAGAGTCCAGTTTGTGGGCCAAGGTTTCGTACTGTTGGCCTATGGATTCCCTCATGCCAGAAATGGCGCCCATGATGTCCTGCAAGGAGGGCTCCGTCGACGCATCCAAGACGTGGCAAGACGCAGTGGGACCGGGCAGGGCAGCTCCGGGGGATCCCTTAGAGTGGGTATAACGATCCATAACATTAGACTGGACCGGACCCCCGCGCAGAGGTGTCTTCGTCTTGCGCGTCTCCCGGTCCCCTCTGCCCGCCATTTTGGAGATGCGTCACAAGGAGATTCACCAGGGTCAACGGACCGGGCACCAGAAATGGAGGCCCCGGGACAAAAGGATCGCAAGAGGGGTACCGCCAGGGTAGAGGCAGCCAATTAGGAGAACAGTCCTGCCAAAGGCCCAACAACAGACGTGTGTCCTGGCACCAGCTCCGGCCCGACCCTCTCACCAATGTCCCAGTCCGAGGCAGAATCGAAACCGAAACTTAAGAAGGGGACCGACAAGGCCAATCCCCCTGCCGCTGTTGTTCAACTCCAAGACGGCCACCGAACCTCACCCAGTCCCGGGCGCACCTCGAGGGCGGAGCTCAAAAGTTCAAATCGCCATATCTCATGCACCCGGTGTCCAAATCAGTTTCTGAAAGGTCCAGGTAGATCAGCCCATCGTCCTCTATACAAATCCTCGCGAAAAATCAGGATTCATGCAGGATATTATGCCGGGAGCGGCGGGGGTCCGGAGAGCGCTGTGCTCACGCGGCCATCTCGGATGCCCGCCAAGCTCCTCCCCCCTGTTTTTACACTGTTGAAGGAAATTACTATCTTTGGCATGATTCTCTCCCCCTCCACAATTTTGCCCTAATGGGACTCTTTCCACTCTACCCTGCTAAACAGTTGTAAAGTGCATGTGCTTCCTCTTTCCACACGGTTTAATTTGCTTACCTTAGATTGACATATTTATTTTGCCTCCAAGCCCCAGATATATGGTGTAGAAAATACACCCAAGGCGTTGAAGTTAAAGGCCACCTGTGGGCTGCAGCACCTCTTGTGCGACCCATAATTGGCCTCTAAAACATGGCTTCAGGCCTTCCCTGTGCAGCTTGACTGCAGAAGCCTAAAAAGCTGCTGTCAGACCTGTCAAAATAACCTTTTTACCAAGTAGAAAACTTTGCTTGTAAATATTAATGAATTCTCCCAAAAAACCTTGTTGCTCTGTGCCATATAGCCACCAGGGGTTGAGGTCAGGTTAATTTAGTGACTTCTGAGGTATAACCAGATAAGATAGTGTTATTGTTACTTGAATTGGGTGCCTGGCTATCCCACATAATTAACTTTATTACAACTGAGTTAAAGACTGTCACCTTCATTTAAGTTTGTTTTTCGGCAGATAAGTGATGGAGAATATGAGGATTAAAATGCAGTTGTAAATTACACGTTTTCCTCATAGTCTCAGTCATTCTGCACTTGAGGTGAATGTGCAGTCTTTTTGCTCCGGAAAATGTTTTTATTTTTGGAGTAAAAAGTTAAGTTAATGCCGCACACTAACCTCTTACTGCTTATTTATAGAAGATCCAAACTTTTCCATGAAGCAAAGTAACCGCCTGATTCGAGTTGGAGTAAACAATGAGCTATGCATGGAGACTGCACTTATATTTTTATTTGGTTGTTATAGTGCCGTCCATTCCCTAAAGTTCTCACTGCAATGAAGTACACACAGGGAGGGTGCAGTCTACTTACCACCTTACTTGGAATGGCGGTGATAGAACCAGGCTCCCTATACTGAGCAGGGCCCACGGCCTGTCATTAATGCTGCCCAGGATACAACAGTCATCAGTCCCTACAGGCAGTCAAATTGTTTTTATTGCTGGTCTTGGACAGGGCAGGTCAATATCTTTTTAACCCCTCCCATGCTGGTGACAGAATCGCTCCGTCACCAGCCTCGGTCGCGCTGTGCTGGCAACGGAGCGGTTCCCTCACGGCCCGCTCGGCGTGCCTGCGCGGCGCTAATTTCGCACCTGCACTGGACGTTCCATTGAACGGGCAGGGCCATGATGGAACCGCTCTGTCACAAGCACAGCGCACCCGAGGCTCGTGACGGAGCGGTTCCGTCACGAGCATGGGAGCACCGTGCGGCTCCCCCTCCCCCCTAGCACTGCGGCAGAATTGCCGCCGCAGCGAAGGGGTTAAAAGGGTCGTCATTGGTAGCGTTTTGGCAGTACAACAGATAGGCAGCCCTCACCACACAAACAAGCGGCGCGATATGAAGTGAAAAAGCAGAGCTATGCTTTCTCCTCCTGTGTGCCAAGTAGGAAAAAAAAGCATAAACACAGAGGAACCACCACACAATACAATACCAATCTAGGATGTATCTAGCCCTCAATAATAATAGTAATAATAATGGGAATTGCAGAGATTATCTGCCAACACAATGCACTGAACTGATGAACGCATTTGGAAACTTAAAAAAAACCAAAAAAACAACATTCTTCATTAGGAATGGGTTTTCCTTTAAATATAATGCAAAACCAGTGTACGTATGTGCAGAATAGGTAATACGCATGAGTGTACAATAGGAGACAAAAGTGCACAGGTGCTGTCAAGAATAAATGAGGGTGTGTATACAGTTTTTTTTTAAATATTTCAAATCCCTCAGTTTTTTATCATATGCAAGGGTTTTGGTGGAGTTCCCCTGACTTGCCCTGATGGAGGAAAATATGTAGCCACTTTAAGCATGGACTTCATTGCAACCCCTGGCCTGCTCCTTGCAAGCAGTATCAATGCCTTTGCGACCCCTGCTGCAAGTTGCAAAGGCAGCAAAGCATAGAATTGCTTAGGGATAATGGAAAAGTAGCTGTTCCACTAGGCTAGATGGGCACAGGCAACAGTAGAAACTGCAACTGTTTCAACTTGTCCCACCATCAAAGGTGTTGCCTAGCAACACACCCTTCGAAGCCTATCAGGCTCATCCAGGCTGGAGCATGCATCATCCGAAGGCTCTTGCTTTCCTGTCTTTCTCTGGGCTGGACAGCACTGAACAGTTGTGAAGACCTGTGTCAGAACAATTATGTATCTACTTGCTGAAATTTTTATGAAACGAGAGTAGTTCTGCAGTTGTATTTCAAATATTAGTTGGTATTGTATTTAAACCATGCTCTTATATGGGCGATGAACCGAAATAAAGATATGGCTGACTGTAATTCGAACTATGGCCATGGTTGTGTCATGAACAAGAAGGTACAGCATAGATTTCGCTCTTCTCCACCGCACAGTCAAGCATCATTTTTGGACTCAGCTGCAAAAAGTGAATGTTTTTTAATAGCATGTTCGGGATGCAGAAGCACTGTAAATAATGGCTGTTTCTCCTGCTCGGTCATGCTGGATAATTGTGGTGGTTAATGCACATGCTACAGTTTTCTATGTGTGAGTTTGGCACTTGATGCAATCATTATAACATAGTTTCAAAGATTAATTGGCGTACTGCAGAAAATTGTGGGTAATGTTAGAGCACAATTGTATTTTGCATAAAATATTGGTGGGTTAATACGTTAGTTGCACAGATCCTTTTGAATCCTGCAGTTCCCAAAGACCTGGCAACATCTCAGTGAGTTTTGTACCCAATGCAGAAAGCTACATGTAACCTTTAAGTGCTAGTTTAGGTCGTTTTTCAATCATTCCTTATTCTAAGAGTAATAAAATAGGTTTAGCTGAGTGATAAGAAAAACATACCCGAGGCCAGTGGTCGCAATTATAATCAGATCAAAGAGCCTTACCAGACGTATGAAGCGCTTTATAAACAAGCATTTACAATGCAATGGTCTCGGCATTATTAAAGGTAGAGCTATTGGCATTGCTCATGACTTTTTTCATTTTCTTTTTTTTAAAACATAAATAAATGGTATTGTCATTTACAAAGGCATTAGGTGAGCATTAGAGAGTAGTAGAGAGTATTCGCAGACACAGAAGCGCACACACACACACACACATAGACAGAGCTGCACACACACACACACAGAGACAGAGTTGCGCACACACACATACATCCACACAGACAGAGCCACGCACACACACACACAGACAGAGCCACGCACACAGAGCCACGCACACACACACAGACAGAGCCATGCACACACACACAGACAGAGCCAAGCACACACACACAGAGAGCCACACACACAGAGCCACACACACACACTCTGACAGAGCCACACACACACACACACTCTGACAGAGCCACACACACACACACAGACAGAGCCACACACACACAGACAGAGCCACGCACACACAGACAGAGCCAAGCGCACACACAGACAGAGCCAGGCGCACACACAGACAGAGCCACGCACACACACACACACACACACACACAGAGCCACGCGCGCACACACACACACACACACACACACAGAGCCACCCACACAGTCATTCACATAGAGCCACCCACACACACAGCCACCTACACAGACACAGAGCCACCCACACATAGAGCCATCTACAAAAAAAGCTACACAAACAGACAGACAGAGCCACACACACACAGACACACACACACACAGATACACACAGACACACACTGACAGATGACACTGGACTCGCGTTCCTTACAGAAAGCAGATTGAGAGTACCAAAAGGGATGCATTAAGTTCTCAACGTCTTTTACTGATGATAAATTTGCACAAAGTTCTTCATAATCCCATAACTAGATCCTATAACACTATCCTACATATCTCCATCCACTGACATCTCACACCACAAGTCCATCATACGCCTCTACAACCCATATCTCCCTATTTAGGACTACAACCCATATCTCCAGCCTATAACATTGTGCCCTAGATCTTCATCCAAAATCACTACACCATACAACTCCATCCTATAACATGACACACTGTATCTCCACCCTGTAACACCAAACCCTAAATCTCCATTCCATGACGCTGCACCCTATGTCTCCCTCATATAACATCAAAACTCATAACTACACCCAATATCTCCATTAATAGCACTGCACCTCAAACCTCCACCCTATAACACCCCAAAATAGCCACCCTATAGAACTTTACGACCTAAAAAGGATGTCAAAGGACATTACTGTTCTAATTTAGGTATTGTTAGAAACGGGATCCTGGCTGGCCAAGACTCACGCCAAAGTCAGTCAGGGATCACCATCTCTAAGGTCAGGGCAAGGGAGTTACACGCCAAGATAACCCCTGCTCACCCTCTAGGTAACGTGGCGCGAGCAGCAAGGCTAAACTTGGAGGCGGTATGAGTTAAGTATTTGCGCACACACCCCAGCAACAACACCCAAGGCCCACCACAAAGGAAACTCCACACAAGGTTATATAAAAATAGCCTTTGTATTATAGTAAAAAACACATTAGAAAACACACAAACTTTACAATGTGCCAGAGGCACGGGCAGAATTTACAAGGGATTATGTACAGGACAGGGCCACATGGACCACTGTCAGGGGTAGGCACTTGTTAGAAATAATACTTGTAGGTATACACTTAGCACATAAACATATAATGATTAGCACCAAAATAGTACATGTAGCACACAACCAGTAATCACTGGTAAAGAGTAAATACCTACTACGCAACCCTAAACACTGTAGGAAAATCACGCAGGGAACTAGGACCTTATCATCAGGACCTAAGGAAGGAAAACCATCACCTAAGCAGGTCACTTTTAGCAAAGGTAAGCGGACATAAACAATCACCTAAGCAGGTCACATTTAGCAAAGGAGATGAAACATAAAATACCTAAGCAGGTCACTTTTAGCAAAGGTAAGCGGACATAAACAATCCTCTAAGCAGGTCACATTTAGCAAAGGGGATAAACATAAAATACCTCAGCAGGTCACTTTTAGCAAAGGTAAGCGGACATAAACAATCCTCTAAGCAGGTCACTTTTAGCAAAGGGGATGAACATAAAATGGGACATCAACAACTGCACATGAGGCATTAAACACATTCAGAGGTGCAGGTTAGAACATTTGCGAAAGAATCACATACATCAGTAACTTACAATGCGCAGGGTGCACATAGCACAACACTAGAACTGTCCCTCAGGCCAACTGGCCTCGCAAGGGGCTGAAATGCCCTAGGTCTCAATGTCAGGGAAGCTGCGCAGGCAGCACAGCACACAAACCTAAACGTAGCAACTGTCCACTAAGTGCTGGACAGTTGTGAATAATGCTGGGCCCACGTTGGAGCCACGTGGGCTCAAGAACACTGGTGGGGAGACACAGCGTGGGAGCCTCTGGGCTACAACCAACGAACTGGGTCCCCCAAGAGCCTCTCTCAGGGCTCGCGAAACAAATCTGCTGGCATTAAAGAGCTTCAGCGCTCTAAATCAACCAAATGCCCCCTCGGGGCTCGTAAATTGCTGTGGGCGTGGGAGCCTCTCGGGCTCTAAATAAACAAATTGCCCCCAGGAGCCTCTGGGCTCCTAAGTCAATACTGTGGCCACGTTGGAGTCCCTCACGGGGGACTCGGGAATCATACAATGCCCCACGCTCGTCAGAGCGGCCCGCTGCCAACCGGGGCCGCTCTAAATCAACAGACCCTGTCCCCACACTCACCGGGTCCTCACTGGTGCTGCGGGGGGCAGGAACACCGCTGGCTCTCCTCGCGCTGCTGGGCTCTCCTTCACTCGGGGAGCCTCGAGGACGGGGCCGGCTGCTCCTCTCCCGCTCCCGCCTGGACCCGTCTCCGCTGCACGCCGCCTGACTTCCGCTGGGGCCGCCAATGGCAGCGCGGCCCTGGGGGTCAGGAGGCGGGACTTCCGGGTCGCGATAGGCAGCGGCCCGGCAACGGTTTCCAACGCTCCGGGGCTGCGACGGTGATCACGGGGCAATGCCGGGTGGGCTCCGGCTTTAAATAATAAAATAACAGCGGGGCAATGCCGGGTAGGCACCGGCCTTCGAGTAAAAGGCAATGCGAGGTGGGCACTCGCTCTATCAAAAAAATGGCAAATCCAAACAGGCAGATGCCAGGTGGGCACCGGCTGCACGACGAGGGCTCCCAGCGCTCGGGGACAAGGCACAGCGCTCTCAAGCGCCAAGAGAAGCGCGCTCAGCGCTAAAAGGGAAATAAAGCGCGCCTAGCGCTACAAGTCAAAATAAGAGCGCTTCCAGGCACAGCAAAGCTCCAGCAAGGTCTGGAGGCAGGCACAGGGGCAAGGCAGGGCCAGAGCCAGCACACTGGGTCTCTAGGCAGGGAGACAGTCCAAGTGGCGGTCCTCCTGGCCCCAGCAGCAGCAGCAGCCCCCTCTGGCAAGGATCCACAAGCAGAACCAAGGACAAATTGTATGGGGACACAGCCCCTTCTTATACTGTAAAATCCCTTTGTCTGTAGGTGCAGGGTGGGGGAAAACCAGTCGCAGCTGGTTTTGAAGTACTCGGTTTACCTCAACCACCCTCTCTATTAACTGGCAGGGCTAGGGACATCAGTCGCACTACAGGGGGTGGAGCCAGCATTGTGTGGGGAAAGTCCAGGGCCATCAGGGACCAGGTGCACTCCTCCCAAGCCATCAACATGCTAATCTCACACTCACTACCGGGCAGACCCATCCATCCTTCCTGGAGCCAGGCTCACCAGCCAGCTCCAGCCAATCACACGGCAGGCATATTTTACATTAATATGCCAAGTCCTAGAAGTGGCATTTCTACACATGACACACACATGCCACATACACCATTGCGAAGCATTCATTCTCCCGAGCTCGCACATACCAAATTCGAGCATGCACTCCCCACGCATCAGGAACTACTAGGGACACAGACATTCCCCATGCATTCCTATGGGAGAGCAAGCCAGCCTAACTACATGCACGCACTTTACTCTGGGACACAGGGAATTAGTGCGCACAGACCAGAAAATCATCCACACAGATCACAGATCTAAAGCAAAAAGATTAGGGGTGAACCTGCCTTAAGGGCCAAGTCCAACACAACCCCCTTCCAGCCAAAACGCAGGGCAGACCAATCACCACCGTGATGGGCTTCCCTGCTTGGGGCGATAAAACACGGATGCGGGCCCGCAACTGCAGGGACACCCTCCTGTTTTACGCCACAGTGAACCCCTGGGGTTCTTTCTAAAACTATGGTAGGGACTAACTGGACTACCCCACTGGTACTCTCCAGCTGCCCTCGGCCAGGACCAGGCCCTAGGCCACCCAGGTGCCACTGGTTCCTGCCTACTCACAAAGTAGGGGGTAGTAACCCCTGGCAAATAACAGCCATTCTCCACTCTTCCTGTCTGCAAGACAGGGCTAGACTGCCACTGGTTCTCCAGCCTAGGGTCTACAACCTTAGGTGGACCAGGAGTCACAGGGAAGGCTCTCCTCCCCTTACCTCTTCTCCTAGGGTTCCTCCTCCTCCTGCGAGGGGTACCCTATAAACACCATTCTCCCAACCTAGGGTTTAACCCCTCAGGTGGTACCGGGGTCAGAGGTGGGCTCCTTCATCCTCTGCACCCCCTTCCAGAGTCCTGCTCCCTCCCAACCGGGGCGGTACCTCTGGAGAAAGAACTGGTCAGGACACTGATTACAGTATTCCCACCCTTCAGGTCAGGCAAACCCTGAACCTGGACCTCCAACCTCCGGTCTAGAACCTTTGGTGGAATCACTGCCTGGCACTCCAGGACTTCTGGGGACTCACATCCTATCCCCTCATCACTCTTTTCACTGGACTTCTGTACTCTCCCTACTGGAGCAGTACTGCCAGACTCCTCAACCATAGAAGCTCCGCTTACAGATGCTCCAGACCCTCCACACACTAGGAGATCTCTTGCACCTTCTCATCGGTCGGCTTCCGCTGCAAGCTCACATGCAATAAACGATCCAAACTTCAACAGGTGCTGGCGCAACCCGGGTGAACAATAACTGAGCAGGTGCTCTGTGACAACCATGCTAAACAATCCACCAGACTTGTCGTTCACGTGAGCCTTTTCCCAATCAAACAGTGCTTCACAACACTCATCCTCAAAGTCTTCCCAAGACTGATGAGGCAGTTTCCTAAGTCTTCTGAACTTCAACCCAAACTCTTCTGCGGGGGAAACAGGCAACATACTCGGGGAACTGGGAGTGGGACTGTCTACACTGACATTTAAAAAGCTGCCACCACTGGACTCCACCCTCCCTGGGGAATCCAGACAATTACAACGGCACTCAGGGGGTAACCTACTCTTTGGGCTACCTTCTCCCTGAACAAGGCCCTCTCAGCCTCTAGCTTGGCATGCTCCAACCTGAGCTGTTCCATCGCTAGCTGATACTCCCTCTCTTCCTTCCTGTCCAACCACTCCTCTGGGGACAGGAAAAGGGATGGGGCGCTGGTACTGACACTGGACCCAGCAAGGGACTCCCTATCTATGGGGTCCTCACTATCTGCTGACATCCATCCACTGTCATCACCATCCAACTCACATTCTTCATCAGAATCTTCAGGGCTCCCCACAGACTCACCACCCTCATGGCGTGCGGCCCGGGCCCTATCTCTCTCACTGTGCTCAAGATCCCACTGATCCTTTTGCCACAGGATCAGGCTGTCCCTAAGCTGGGAATGAGTAACCAACTCACTCACCTCTATGCCTCCCTTTTCACAGAATCTGACCAGCTCTAATCTACTGTACCTAAAAAGACCACAGAGATCAAAAGCTGGCTCAATTTTGGCGGACGTTCTCAAGAAAAGTTTGACACAGGGAACCTGGGGGTCTGAGCTAAACAGGAGAATACAATTAACAAAATTCAGCAAGATTCCTATCTCAGAGAACTTGCACTCCACTGTCCAGTGTAACACACCACTCATTCACACACAACCCTCCCCTCCGACCGGTAAGGCAGTTTCTACCACCCATGATTTTCTCAACCTGACCACAAGCGACACAGGTACCAAACTCTGGGAGCAGGGCGGGGAACAAGGTACTGGACAAAATACAAAATTACACCTTTCAGGAGAAGCAACACTGATCTTCACCTAAAAAACAATAATCCCCAAAATGTGGTTATGTAAAAATGTAGAGCTTTGAAGTGTGGTCTGTTGCCACTGTGGTACAGCGCAAACACAAATCCTTATCCTCACCGCTTGCCGCCAATGTTAGAAACGGGGTCCTGGCTGGCCAAGACTCACGCCAAAGTCAGTCAGGGATCACCATCTCTAAGGTCAGGGCAAGGGAGTTACACGCCAAGATAACCCCTGCTCACCCTCTAGGTAACGTGGCGCGAGCAGCAAGGCTAAACTTGGAGGCGGTATGAGTTAAGTATTTGCGCACGCACCCCAGCAACAACACCCAAGGCCCACCACAAAGGAAACTCCAAACAAGGTTATATAAAAAATAGCCTTTGTATTATAGTAAAAAACACATTAGATAACACACAAACTTTACAATGTGCCAGAGGCACGGGCAGACTTTACAAGGGATTATGTACAGGACAGGGCCACATGGACCACTGTTAGGGGTAGGCACTTGTTAGAAATAATACTTGTAGATATACACTTAGCACATAAACATATAATGATTAGCACCAAAATAGTACATGTAGCACACAACCAGTAATCACTGGTAAAGAGTAAATACCTACTACGCAACCCTAAACACTGTAGGAAAATCACGCAGGGAACTAGGACCTTATCATCAGGACCTAAGGAAGGAAAACCATCACCTAAGCAGGTCACATTTAGTAAAGGACATAAAACATAAAATACCTAAGCAGGTCACTTTTAGCAAAGGTAAGCGGACATAAACAATCCTCTAAGCAGGTCACTTTTAGCAAAGGGGATAAACATAAAATACCTAAGCAGGTCACTTTTAGCAAAGGTAAGCGGACATAAACAATCCTCTAAGCAGGTCACTTTTAGCAAGGGGGATAAACATAAAATGAGACATCAACAATTGCACATGAGGCATTAAACACATTCAGAGGTGCAGGTTAGAACATTTGCGCAAGAATCACATACATCAGTAACTTACAATGCGCAGGGTGCACATAGCACAACACTAGAACTGTCCCTCAGGCCAACTGGCCTCGCAAGGGGCTGAAATGCCCTGAGTCTCAATGTCAGGGAAGCTGCGCAGGCAGCACAGCACACAAACCTAAACGTAGCAACTGTCCACTAAGTGCTGGACAGTTGTGAATAATGCTGGGCACACGTTGGAGCCACGTGGGCTCAAGAACACTGGTGGGGAGACACAGCGTGGGAGCCTCGGGGCTACAACCAACGAACTGGGCCCCCCCAAGAGCCTCTCTCAGGGCTCGCCAAACAAATCTGCTGGCATTAAAGAGCTTCAGCGCTCTAAATCAACCAAATGCCCCCTCGAGCCTCGGGGCTCGTAAATTGCTGTGGGCGTGGGAGCCTCTCGGGCTCTAAATAAACAAATTGCCCCCAGGAGCCTTGGGGCTCCTAAATCAATACTGTGGCCACGTTGGAGTCCCTCACGGGGGACTCGGGAATCATACAATGCCCCACGCTCGCCGGAGCGGCCCGCTGCCAACCGGGGCCGCTCTAAATCAACAGACCCTGTCCCCGCACTCACCGGGTCCTCACTGGTGCTGCGGGGGGCAGGAACACCGCTGGCTCTCCTCGCGCTGCTGGGCTCTCCTTCACTCGGGGAGCCTCGAGGACAGGGCCGGCTGCTCCTCTCGCGCTCCCGCCTGGACCCGTCTCCGCTGCACGCCGCCTGACTTCCGCTGGGGCCGCCAATGGCAGCGCGGCCCTGGGGGTCAGGAGGCGGGACTTCCGGGTCGCGATAGGCAGCGGCCCGGCAACGGTTTCCAACGCTCCGGGGCTGCGGCGGTGATCACGGGGCAATGCCGGGTGGGCTCCGGTTTTAAATAATAAAATAACAGCGGGGCAATGCCGGGTAGGCACCGGCCTTCGAGTAAAAGGCAATGCGAGGTGGGCACTCGCTCTATCAAAAAAATGGCAAATCCAAACAGGCAGATGCCGGGTGGGCACCGGCTGCACAACGAGCGCTCCCCAGCGCTCGGGGACAAGGCACAGCGCTCTCAAGCGCCAAGAGAAGCTCGCTCAGCGCTAAAAGGAAAATAAAGCGCGCCTAGCGCTACAAGTCAAAATAAGAGCACTTCCAGGCACAGCAAAGCTCCAGCAAGGTCTGGAGGCAGGCAGAGGGGCAAGGCAGGTCTAGAGCCAGCACACTGGGTCTCCAGGCAGGGAGACAGTCCAAGTGGCGGTCCTCCTGGCCCCAGCAGCAGCAGCAGCCCCCTCTGGCAAGGATCCACAAGCAGAACCAAGGACAAATTGTATGGGGACACAGCCCCTTCTTATACTGTAAAATCCCTTTGTCTGTAGGTGCAGGGTGGGGGAAAACCAGTCGCAGCTGGTTTTGAAGTACTCTGTTTACCTCAACCACCCTCTCTATTCACTGGCAGGACTAGGGACATCAGTTGCACTACAGGGGGTGGAGCCAGCATTGTGTGGGGAAAGTCCAGGCCCATCAGGGACCAGGTGCACTCCTCCCAAGCCATCAACATGCTAATCTCACACTCACCACCGGGCAGACCCATCCAGCCTTCCTGGAGCCAGGCTCACCAGCCAGCTCCAGCCAATCACACGGCAGGCATATTTTACATTAATATGCCAAGTCCTAGAAGTGGCATTTCTACACACGACACACACATGCCACATACACCATTGCGAAGCATTCATTCTCCCGAGCTCGCACATACCAAATTGAAGCATGCACCTCCCACGCATCAGGAACTACTAGGGACACAGACATTCCCCATGCATTCCTATGGGAGAGCAGGCCAGCCTAACTACATGCACGCACTTTACTCTGGGACACAGGGAAAAAGTGCGCACAGACCAGAAAACCATCCACACAGATCACAGATCTAAAGCAAAAAGATTAGGGGTGAACCTGCCTTAAGGGCCAAGTCCAACAGGTATGTAGTTTAAATGGCACTGATTAACTGTATATGTAAAACTTATATTGCGGTTTGAGGCATGCTTAGATAATTATGCAAGGGTACACAATAAGACTTGTCTCCATTTGTGTGGAGTTTCACCTCTTTGAAAACCAGGACATGTGGTGTATTTAAAAAAAATTGCCGGTACAGACACCGAAACAGCGTGACTGTTGTGTCACATTCAGGACCGTCTATTTAGTGCTAACGCGCTGATCTTTTTGCACTCTTCCATGGCACATATCCAAGACTTGAACTCTATATGGGCGGGGGTAACCACGGCGTGTGTCATCTGTGCACTAAAACCACGGAAAAGAGCAAGGGTCTGGCCGGGCACAGTTCGGACAGGGGTCAGAGCTCCCCGCAATCCAGGAAACGGAGACAGGGCTTAAATGATACTAAAGACTATAATACATTTCCTACCGTGGCTGAGAGGGGCATTGGGACCGGGCTCGCTGGTGCCGCTATCCCCTGGTGGACAAACGGTAAGCGGGGCTGAGCTGTCGGTATTCTGTACATCCATTTCCTGAGTCCCCTCTGTGTTCGTGACGGAAATGACGCCTGCTCACCACCGCGTACTGGCTTGCTGCAACTACGTATCGCCACGTGACCCGGAGAGCTAGGCGGATTGACGTCAGGGCGCGAGAAAACTTTAACGGCCGGCCTGGGCACGTGAAGGTGGTTGCATTATTATGTGGGTGCGGGTAAAAGGTGAGGATCCCCTTTGGAATGACGGGTGTGCTGACTCATTACTACTGTTACGGTGACACGAGAGAATCCAACAGCCTGGACTCAACCGTGGATTCAAAAACAGCGAGTGCGAGACTTCTCGCCCTCTGTGAGTGTTGTTCAGAACCATTGGTTCGGTACGCTTCACAAAGTGTCCTGCAAAATGCCTCTGCGCCTCGCAGACGTCCAAGATAAAAACAGCACACGTCCTTCCGGGCAGAGAATGCCGCTTTGGTAAACTCAAACCTAGGTCTCAGGAATAGGAACAGAAATGATCCATGAGAAGATTACGATACGAGTGAACACGTTACAAAAGCAGACGTTACGTTACATGAGGCAAAAGTGACAATTGTGAGCAAACAAAATACAAGAGGTAGCAAAAGGTACATAACAGGAGGAATAGACTGGGACCTCGGCGAGAGGGATGGTGTGGGGGGCGGGACTTAAAAAAAGAGACAAAAAACGCCCACGGATCGCATCAAGCCGGGGAAAAGAGTAATTGACACACATCTCTTCCAATGGCTAGGCTCCATTTACGAAGCTAGCCAATGGAAGAGAGAGGCGGGTTAAAGCCCCACACTGTTGAAGTCATGAAATCTTCGGCTCCGCCCCCCCACTGCTTCGCAGTGGGACGGTAGCCTCGACCTAAAAAGGCACACGGAAATCCAGCAAAGGGCTTTCTGCCTTAAAGGGGTACGGGCAGTGCTATATTCCCTCCAGTGTAATAAAGTACAATTCCTGCAGCTGGCTGTTGTGTTGCTCTGATTGCATCACTCTTGCTGCAATAATGGACAAAAAACATTTGACGTTTTCTTGGTTTTGCTTGCCCAGGCTAGAACCACAAAGCCTGGAGACTAATGGCTCAGATTTTTACATTTCACAATGTTAAGAGTAATGAAGATGTGACATCGGTCAATAAATGATCCAAACGTTTGGTTAAGAAGACCTTACGATGTTTATTAAAATAGGTGTTGACCTGACGACCTCAGCCACTGCCTTTCACCCGGGTCAACTTCACACAGTCATCCCCGGCGCTCGCCTTGGAACGCTGGTTGCGGTGACATTCTATGTGATGTCACCGCGAGCAGCTCCATTACATGCGGAGCCGCCGGGGGGGTGTGGTAAATTAAATAATTACCTTGACATAATTTCTATACATTAATAAGGATAACTCATATAATGAGAGGCAGAGTCCGTGGTGACCGATTCAGAAGGGCTTTATTACATTTACTGCAGTAAACGGAGAATCGGGTTCCATCACCACTAAGGTTCAGGAAGGGTCGTCATCCCGTTATCTAACGTTTATTTCATAGAGTACAATATTTATAGTTAAAACATACATTGACTTGCATAGAAAAGGTGGAGCAAGTGGAAGAGAGAGAGATAAGAACACATAGGCGTGTAAAAGGGCGTACATGTGGGCGTTTCCTTGATGAGTCACAGGTGTGTCATAGGTGGGTGTATACATGGAGGGGGTCTTAATGGGCAACTGGAACCTTTACCCTACGTGTGTGCGTAACCTAGTCATGACGTGTAATGTACGTGTAACTGGGGGATACAGGAGGGGGCTGACTTTCGTGCTAGTAGAGAAGTCTTGGATGTCAGGACGACCTGTACGTCTGGTAATATCTGATATCTGGAGTTCGGAGAAGTATTATCCGACTTAAAGGTTACTTGAGCAGAGGCTATACATCACTGAATGCTAGTGTGTGTCTATATTTCTTCGTGCATAGCATGAGGGCTGAGGGCTTTCTATGGATGCGAACTCTGTAAATCACTTGAATGGAGACAGGAAGGCTAGGCCCTATCTTCTGCAGGCGGAATATGTTTATCCTTTTCATTAGGCAGGAATGCGTTTCTGTGGAGCAGAGCAGATAACGGTAGGCATAATACTGTCTTGGCAGGCCAGGCTGGGCACCTCTCGGCTGAGCAGGAAGTATGCAAGAGTTCAAGGATACATAACTAGACTGCAGCTTTCAGAGTGTTTCAAGAGGCTTGAGGCCTGAATTCGGGTCCTGGCCCTACGGAGCCACAAAACGGGTGCATCTCGATATTTAAACGTGCACCATGTAAAGACGTTGGCAACATAGGCCTAAAAGCAGAATAATCGTTTCTTTCATGGAGGGCCTGGTAACTGACATGTTAACGTTGGACGCAAATGCAGATGCGTCATCATTTCGGCCATAGAGGGAAAAATGCATGTATGATATGCACATACATTGAACGTTGGGGTACACGATAGGGGACATACTTGGCCATATAAATTTTATTTTCCTCATTCCCTCCTTGTCCCCTACGTTCCCTTCAAGTCACATCTATTTGCATAAGACCTTGTATATGGTCATACTGCATCATTAACTCTTCTTTTCTCTTCTGGATACATGGATGGGGAATACAGGCAGTGGCACACAAGTCGCAAATCACCGGGCCACATTGTAAGCAGAGACAACAACTGAACAGTGTAAACAGTATTATTCCTAGGAACGTTAATACAGTCCAGCCCCATCCTGATATCATACTCCAGAGCCAGCCGGACCAAGTCCATGTGCCTGGGTTCTGATGTATCTCGTGAGCTATCTTGTGGAGTCTTGTTATTGCTGCATACACGGATGGCGCGTTATTAGGAATAAACACGCAACAACTGGAGCCGATCACTCTACAAGCTCCGCCCCTATCTGCCAGGATGACGTCAAGAACAAGGCGGTTCTGAAGAAAAACAAGTCTCATAGCAGACTGCTCCTCTGTTAAGTTCGCTAGAGCAGATGCAGTCTCATTTACTACTGTTTCAAGGGTTCTTGTTAACCTGCGTATAAGTTTACTGTTTTGGATGGGACCTATGAAGAAAAAGAATCCTCTATTGAAATCTGTATATTGTTCCCAAGCTGTCTCAGTTTGATCAACTACTGGGGAATCAGTCTCCCTTTTGTGTCTAACGTGTACTAGTCGGGAATCTTGATGATAGTGGGATGGGGCTAGAAAAACTGGTGGCAATAGGAATGCTATATAACACGTCCCACCCCAGTCCAAAGGCAGACGTATATAGGCTGTCTGTCCGCAAATGAAATAGGAATGGCGTGAAGCTGTGAAAGTAGACTTTCCTTGATCATTGAACTCGACTACAGTATTACAATCACTGTGACCTAAATGTACTGATCCTTGCTTTCTGACGCATAATTCACCTTTTACTGGTAAGACTGTTATGAACGGATGACCTGTGCTTTTCTCGGACTGGACATTTAAAATCATAAAGTTAAGGGAAACATTTCCTTGTTTGTATACTTCGTTTTCTAGATCGGTTCCTTTTCTCTGGGGGAAACCATCTGTGTCTGGAAAGCATACCTTATGCATGACTGTATTCAAATCTCCCCAGACCCAATCGCTCTGGGAATCTGTGACCTTTTTGTCTTGTGATGACATTAAAGCAAACCATGCTCCGCACGAACCATTGTGCGAAAACGGGAAAGGAAAAAGAGGCAGAACTCCCTTCATTTTCTGATAGAGTGGGAGTCGGCCACATACCCAGCAATTCGTCACATTGCTGGCACGATGAGAATGATGCAACATTTGAATAAAAGTGTTGTTACGCAGTGCTAAACGATATGACAGTTCGTGGGGTGGCAGGTCACTGAAGGTGTGCTCTGCAGTGTCATTAAAAGAAGAATGCATATGTGAAGCAATAGGAGGAAAGAAAACATGTAGTGTCAAACTGATACATATAATCGTTATACTTAGAAGAAACATAATAATCAGAGTTACTATACATCGACTGCGTAGGGCTTTGCAGTATGTCTCTCTCTTCCCTCTCTGTCTACTGCTATTCTGATCTACGGTCTCATACATGTCAGGAACCTGTCTAACCGATTCACCACAGGGTGGACTTAAACAATTAAACTGTCTGACTTGA
This sequence comes from Lissotriton helveticus, assembly GCF_964261635.1. Classification (NCBI taxonomy): domain Eukaryota; kingdom Metazoa; phylum Chordata; class Amphibia; order Caudata; family Salamandridae; genus Lissotriton; species Lissotriton helveticus. The sequence goes on from NC_136068.1 coordinate 1,846,371,760, forward strand.
GGCCTGAATTCGGGTCCTGGCCCTACGGAGCCACAAAACGGGTGCATCTCGATATTTAAACGTGCACCATGTAAAGACGTTGGCAACATAGGCCTAAAAGCAGAATTATCGTTTCTTTCATGGAGGGCCTGGTAACTGACATGTTAACGTTGGACGCAAATGCAGATGCGTCATCATTTCGGCCATAGAGGGAAAAATGCATGTATGATATGCACATACATTGAACGTTGGGGTACACGATAGGGGACATACTTGGCCATTTAAATTTTATTTTCCTCAGGGGAACAAGGGTGGAAAATACCACACATCCTCCACCCCTGCGGAATGAAACATGAGAATAAACAGAAGAACAAAAGCATGCAGAAAATCACATCATAACATATTGATCAAAATGTCTTGGGGGTCCGGTCACTCTCCTGCTAGACCTACCAACTGGATGGGAGACCGGCAACGGCTTCCTAGTGTTAGCACGATTGCTCCCTCCCACATCACTTTTCCCCTCTCCTTCACTAACAGCGTCATGCCCGGGTGGGTGAAACCTCACTACTCTTCCCAGGTTCCAGATTTTCCCCTCTTGAGTCTTCACAGCATTCTTGAACAGTTTTGTGATCTTGGTTGGACTACTGTAACCTGACCAACTTGCTCTGCCAGTGGGTGTCCTGATCTTGATGTTATCTCCTACTTTGAACTCGGCATCTCGTGTTGATTTGAGCCGGTCATACCTTTCTTTCCTTTCTACCATGGCTCCCTCTTGTTTCTCCCGGCTTTTCGCTTCCTTTGAATGATCCGACCATCCTTTGTGCCACCCCATCCATCCTGGGGATAACTTGGTGTTGGGTACTCTTGCCCGGAGCAACTCGAAGGGGGTGACTCCCGTGGTTTGGTGCGGGGTGAACCTGTATGCTTCCACCCGTCTCCAAATTTCTTCCTTCCAGCTTATTCCACTTGCTTTCGCCAATTGGATGCTTTCCTTGAGGGTTTTATTGAAACGCTCGATCCTGCCGTTGGTCTCGGGGTGATACAGAGCACACCGTTTGTGAGTGATACCTCTCCCCTCCAGGAAGTCTTCCATCTCTTTGGAACACAATTGCACCCCATTGTCTGTGAGTAGGCTGCTGGGTAGCCCTTCTCTGACAAATAACTCTTGCATGAATTCGATGACAACCTTTGTCGTGACTTCGCTCACTAGTTTCACCTCCGGCCACCTAGAATACATGTCCATGAGCACCAGAATGTACGGCGTGCGCACTTCTCCTGTCAATGGACCCACAATGTCCAGTGCTAATTGCTCCAAGGGTCCTGACGGTGGAGGCCTGCATACCATTGGCGGCGTCATTTGCTTCAAGATTTTGTCACTGTTGCTGCACAGAATGCAGTCCCTAATTTTCCTTTCAATTGCAAGGTCCATGCTTGGCCACCAATAGTTCTCTCTCAGTCTTTGCTTCGTCTTGGTGATGCCCATGTGGCCTTCATGGGCCATCTCAACCAGGCTTCCTCTCACTGACACAGGTGGTACTAGTCTTGTTCCCCTGAACAGGCATTCATCGACAATGGTCAGCTCGTCTTTGACAACCCAGTACGGCCGCAGAGTCTCCTCCTTTTTGTCTTCGTGCCTCCACCTGCCCTTTATTCTTTTGCACACCTCCTCCAAGATTCCATCTTCCTTCAAAGCGTTTTTCCATGTTTCTTCTCCTAATGCCTTCTGGATAGCGCAGACATTTTCCATCTGGTGTTCATCCGCTTCGTCATCCGCCCTGTCATGCGTCTCCTTCGCTTCCTCCTCATTTACGAGTCTTGACAAACAGTCTGCTGCAAAATTACGTGCTCCCGGAACATACTCGACGCCGAAGGTGTATTCTTGAAGACTGACCACCCACCGCCTGATCCTGCTGGAGATGGCATCCAGGCCCTTCTTGCTGAAGACTTCCACTAGCGGCTTGTGGTCAGTGCGCAGCGTAAACTGTGTGCCCCACAGGAAGTCTCTGAATTTGCCCAAAGCCCAGGAGACTGCCAGAGCCTCTTTTTCGATCACCGAGTAGTTGTTTTCAGACTTCTGGAGTGATCTAGAGGCGAACGCAATCGTTTCCTCACCGTCTTTGCCCATTTGAGTGAGGACTGCTCCCAGCCCTTTAGCGCTCGCATCGGTGGTGACCACTGTCGCCCGGTTGGGTATGTAAGACTTCAAGCTGGGGGCTTCTGCCAGTGCCCTCCTCACATCTTCAAACTCCCTCTGACACTCCTTACTCCAGTTGAACTCTGTCTCTTTCTTCAATAGCAGCCTGATGGCGTATGTCCTTCCTGCGAGGTTCCGTATGAACTTCCCGTAGAACTCTAGCATTCCCATAAACGACTTGATTTCATCTTTGCTTGTGGGAGGCCTTAAACTTACAATGGTCTTCTGGAGCTCGGCTTTAGGGCATATTCCTTCGGCTGTCACCTTGTGTCCCAAAAAATCCAATTCTGCGCAGCCAAAGACACACTTCTCTTTTTTAAGCGTTAGACCTTGCGACCTGAACCTTTCCAACACACGTCTCAGCGTCTTATCATGCTCCTCATGGTCCTTTGCGAATATCAGCACATCGTCCTGATAACACACGACGCCTGGGATGCCTTTCAAGATGTTCCCCATGAGCCTCCGAAACACGGCAGTCGCCGAGACTAACCCAAAAGGCATCCTTTTGAATTTGTACGCGCCCATGGGTGTCACAAACGCGGTGAGTTCTTGCGACCCTTCATGCAGTTTGATCTGGAAGTACGCTGAGGTGAGGTCGAGTGTGGAAAACACTTTTGCCCCCTCTAACATGCTCATCATCTGGGTGATGTTCGGAAGGGGGAATCGATCGACCACGACCTCTCTGTTAAGTGCTCTCAGGTCAATGCAGAGCCGAACCGACCCATCCTTTTTCTTTGCGGCCACAATGGGTGCCAACCATTCCGTCGCTTCCACTGGTTCGATGACTCCTGCTTTGCATAAATTCTCCAGTTCAGATTTCACCTCTTCTTGGATGGCGATTGGAAGCTTCCTGACCTTGGCTACGACTGGCTTAGCGTTTTCCTTCAACTTTATTTTGTGGCAGTAGTTCTTTAAACACCCTAACTCTTCTCTAAATACTTCTTCGAACTCAGACACTACGTCTTCCTTATGTTGCATTATCTCCTGTATCAAAATCTGGGGATTGCTATTAGGATTGAGATAAACCCCCAACTCCTTCTGCGCTTGCCACCCCAAAATGTTATCCCCGACTGTGGACACATACACCTTGGACACTGTTGACCTGTCTCTGTATTCTATTTTGTCCCAGAAGTACCCTTTCATAGAGATGGGGCGCCCAGCATATGCTCCAGGTCTCACATCCATTCTTCTCAGAATTATCTTCCCCTTGGACACACAGGCGAATTCTCTAGCATTAATGATGGTTATTCTAGAGCAGGAATCGAACAACGCCTCTAACTCAGTGCCCCCCACGTTTATGGTGTCTTTGGGGCTGTTAACTTGACCCTCATCAACCTGCACTACAATTTCTTCACACATGGTGTCATTATGGCATTTGACTTGACTTTCGTTGACTTGTACCACAATTTCATCGCAGACTATGTTCGTCCTGTCTCTACTCTGTCTGTTGAATCCTTGCCCACTCTTACAATATTGCTTAAAGTGACCTTTCTTTCCACACTTGTTACATGTGAACCTCAGGGCGGGACACTCTTTGTTGGTGGCTAGATGCCCTTGCTTGCCACATCTGTAGCAGGTGCCCTTGAATGATCCACTCACTCTGTTCTCCTTCTGCTCTCTACTCGTTGCTTTCTTCCCTTTGATCACGGACACAGCCTCACATTCGGTCACCACCTCACTCACACCGGGCTTTTCATCTTTCCCTTTTTCCCCAGTGTCTTGCTTTATTTCCTTGACACACTGCAACATGTGCTCAACTTGTTTTGCTATGATCAAAACCTCCCTCAAGGGCGGATCATCCTTAAGCCATAGCTCCTCACGTACACGTTCCATTCTGCAAGCTAGTACAAATTGATCCCTGATCCTTTCTTCACTTGCACCACCAAATTTACAAGTCGCAGCTAGTTTCCTCAACTCCGATACAAATTCTTCGATAGATTCCCCCTCCTTCTGTGCCCTCTTCCCAAAATGGTACCTCTCCATTATGGTGCTCGTCTTGGGAAGGTAATGTAAATCTAATTTCTTCAGACTTACTTCTAGCTCATTGAGGCCCCTCGCTTCCTGGTCCCTAAGTCTGGAAGGTGATCAAGAACTTCTTCCCCCTCTGCCCCAAAATAGTATGCTAGTAATGCTACCTTCCTCTCAAGTCCAAGGTTTGGCCCGCATACAGTGGCATAATTCAAGAATACTTTCTTCCACTTTTTCCATTGGATACTAGGGTCCCCTGGGTTAGTCAGGAAAAAGGGTGGAGGAGTTACACTCTGCATGGTGTAGTGTACAGAGTGCCAAAATAACTGAGAACCCCAAACGCCAGGTTTGTTGCTAGGCTACAGAAGTGGGTGGGAGACAGTGCAAAGTGCAGTGTCAAAGAGCGTTATTTAAACTAGAATGCAAAACACAGGTTAACTATATAGCCACTTGTATATAAAATTGGGGACGCTCTAGTGCAGTAATGTGATGTTACCGCGCGCTCTAGTGCAGTAAAGTACAGGGGATCAACTACCTCACATATCTTTTGTTTCCCTTAATAATGCTCTTAGGTACAGTGGCGGGCATGTCAGTCCAAGGGGATTCAAACCTCAACCTGGATGGAGCCTTCCCTTACACTTGTTCAGGGGAATCAGAACACACAGTGAAAGGCCACATTTACGTTCGTCTGGTTCTGCCAAGGCTTCTTACACTGCTAATACTCCGCAGTTCAAAAATGCCACAGGTCTGTGAGGCAAGTTCTACACAAGTTCCGGGTTGCACACGGTTCACCAAGAACGGGTCCCATAGAAATGGTGTCAATGTCACATGCAAAGTGGGGGAGTTCCAAAAATTATTTACTAACGATGGTGTGAACCAACAAAGGGGTGGTGCGCAGCTTATGCCTCCCGTCACTTCATCAACTGAATCCAACCACAACGATGATGAATTAAAAAGAGTTCTGGCGCGCTGACAGCTTCTTACAGGAGGTGATGCGATCGCTTTCAGTGGGCGCGAGGTCGGCCTGTCAGAGGTCACCCTTTGCTGCCAAAGCCCTCCTCACATTAGATCTCTGCAGACATAGCAGGGCATACAGTGTACCTCTTAACTTTCTTCCTGGCGCTGCACAGCAAACGAGCAAAACCTGGGGCAAGGTAGTTCACTCCCTACACTTCTGCTCGCCTCATCACTCTCTTGAGAAGGTAAGAGACTGCTCGCCTTGCTTTGTCAGTTGCCAGTCAAATGCCGGTATTCACTCGGTGCGGCTGCCGCTTCACTTCACCGCTCAGCAGATACCGGCAACATCAATCACCTCGCACGCCTCACTGACTCCAGCCGGCTGTCAGATTCCTGTTATTCATTCCATGTAGTTGCCGCTTCTTCTCACTGCTGCAGATACCGGCAACACCATTCACCTCACACGCCTCACTGACTCCAGCCGCTTAATTTTTCTTACATTTGCGTCTATCGTGGGTGTTTACGCAGCGCACCAGGGGCAGCTATCAGGCGTACCTTCTTCTGGTTGTGCTTCTATCGCGAAGCTTCCTCCTCTGATCAGCAGCTGCTTCCTCACAAAGTCTACTGTACTTTTGACTGCCACGGGATCGACACTTCTTCCCTCGATTCTGCCTTGCTTCTTAAAGATATGTGTATTCCACAACACCGTCCGCTTCCTTGCCGCTTTTCTTCTTTTGCTGTCACTTTCTCTTTTTTTCTAGCGTGTTGAGGTCGCAGGTCTAAACTTTCCCTCGTCGCCAGTGTGACATCGGTCAATAAATGATCCAGACGTTTGGTTAAGAAGACCTTACGATGTTTATTAAAATAGGTGTTGACCTGACGACCTCAGCCACTGCCTTTCACCCGGGTCAACTTCACACAGTCGTCCCCGGCGCGCGCCTTGGAACGCTGGTCGCGGTGACATTCTATGTGATGTCACCGCGAGCAGCTCCATTACATGCGGAGCCGCCGGGGGGGAACAAGGGTGGAAGATACCACAGAAGAGCATTGTTAGAATAGGACAGTTCTAACTTTGTCTACTACCTTGACAGACGGAAACACTGACCTGAGTTTGCCAAGATTCGAACCATTGCAGCATACTCAAATGCCCATCAGTGCAGCCGCACTTAAGCCAAATGACCACATTCTTGGCCACAATACAAATCTACACTTTTAGTTTTAGATTTAGGGCTTTATTTAGATATAGGCATACAAACTACTCAGTCACAACGGAGACGGATATCCTGTCCGCCAAAGTATAATTCCTGTTATATCCTATTGTAATAATATTTCAGCAGACAGGATATCTGTCCACCGATATCTCAATCAGGCCCTTGATTTTTATCGGAGAAAAGATTCAATATGTATCAACAATGCCAAAACTGCATACGAAACGTCCCACTCTTCTCCACCACAGGATGTAGTTGGTTAACTATGACATTTCAGTATGAATAAACTGCACTCCATACTTTTAACTTTAGAAAATTCCTAGACTTGGTAAGTGCATGTTTAAACATACTGCATGCATAACAGTGGGAAGGAAAGATAAGCACAAGGGAGAGAGGAAGGTATATTAGGGACTCAGGGAAACCTGCAAGGAACACAAAAGTGAAGGGACCAAGACATAACAATTAACAAATTTCCACTACAGAGAACCATACTGTTGTGGTTCTGAAAATCTGGACCCTGTTGTTTACCCGGTATCGAGGTCCAATACCCGTGTCACAAAATCTCAACGTACCATGACGATTTTGGTGTCTATGGACCGATAATGATTAGGACATCATTCCTATGTATTTGCGTCACAATCGAGGGTTGCCAACACCCCAAAATCGTAGTTTCCGTCCCAACCCTTTAGACTCCATTTTGTGAACGGCATCCATCTTACATCTTGCCCTCATGATAAGTCAATTAAAGGTCGAGCTTGATCCAAAAGGACACGTCCACCTTCCCTGACTTCCCCCTGACCCGTCCCAACTGACTCCATTGCCTTAAGCCAAACCTGTCTGGGCAGCTCCTCGCCCAGTGGCCGAATACGATAGCATCTATACATAACATTCCACAAACCATTCACTACATACAGACCATGCTTTCTGCAAACATGCACCTGTCCACGTTCCTTGTTTATGGCCAGTTTTATGACTGGGTTGTACCTTTCTTTATTGGTGTTTCATCGATATCTGATGGGAGTTCCAGATCTAACTGGGTAATCTATCAGCGAACTGGACATCTAAAATATGGGCTTGCTTACATGACTTCGCTCTTTGTATTATTGTAGAAATATGTGTATTGCCATACCATAAACTCAAGAATTCTTGCTTGAAGCCATATATCTTGTATATAAGGAGAAGGCTGGTTCTGTAAAAAGGAACAGTCTCCCGAGAACCTACTCTCAGTGTGGTGTTCTTCTGGGACACGTGTTACTTGGTAGCTACCAATAAAACTTGATCTCTGACCGTAACTAGAAGACTCCGTGTTTCTGTGGTCCGGAACAAGGGAGAACTCAGAGGTCTTCGGGTGTTACCCCCTGACACCACCGGGTTCCTAAAAACCCGGCACCTCAGTTGGCGCCCAACGTGGGGCGATATCAAGCGGCGACGGTCCAAGCCAGATGTTCGTGAGGAGCTTCGTGTGAAAATTCCGGAGGACGGCCAGCCACTTCAGCGACCCCTGTATGTCGACGTGGTTCCGAAGGTCTTTGCTGCGAGGTTCCCCGCGTCCCGACGGCTACGAAGGACTGCTGCCCTGACTATCGCCTTGTTTTGGACCCAGTGATCCTTGGTAGAGCGAAACGATAGACGAGTCTTCTAGCGACGTCACAGATCGTCAAATACTTCAGTTAAGTATAAGTGGAGCGTCTCCCAGTCCTTAGTTTGTCCTTAGTTTTTGGTATCCTTGAGATACACTTTGATTTGGTACTTGCAAGCCCCAAAGCCGAAGGACTCGTGTATTCACGAGACATATCGTAACAGATAATCCTTTGAAGTTTGAAGCTAGACTAGTGAGCGAAGATGCCTGGTTTTAGCAAACTTGGAAACTTGTTTTGTCTCGGTTGTAGTAAGGACTCCCGATTAGATGATTCTTGTCCGGTTCCTCCAATTGGAACTCCAACGTATGAGCTCTATGTAAAGCGCGGCGTAGGTCCTATAACATATAACGAAGTATGGATAAAATACACCCGCAAGGATGGTGTTTTAAAGTGGCCCCAATACGGTAGTTTCGACTCAGAAATATTAGATAACTTAGAGGTCAAATTGTTCAAGAAGAAAGCCCGGCCGGCGATGTTTGACTCTTTCCGCTTATGGCGCAAAGAAGCCAAACAGAAAGAAATAAAATTAGCATAAAAGAGGTATGTCGATGGTGCAAGCTGCCGTTGCATACAGAGATAACGAGGAAGAGCAGGAAAGTGAACAGATGCTTAGGAGCAAGAAACTAGCGATAGATAAATGTTACCCAAAGCTGCCAAATAAGGGACAAGGTCAAAAGGAAGGATCCGAGAAAGATCCATTAATGTCCCACCTATTAAATTCGCCACCACCCTATGCACAAAATGCCACAGCACCTCCGCAACCTTTAGTTGCGCCTCTGGTAGCTGTTATACAGGCTCCTTTACCGCACTCACCGGCTACTCCTCAGCTGGCTCCTGTTTCTCTGGCGCAGCCTCCTCAAGGCTCACCGATCACATCTACTTCTCCTACTGTTCCTTCTAAAATTTCGCCTAGCGCACCTTCTAGTCTCTCTGATACTCGTTCTACGACCATTTCTGTTTCTGCTTTGCGTGACTCTGTTCTACCACCAGTTATTCCTCCACTTTCACCTTCCGTCTGGCATAAAATGGCCAGCATTGTTACTAACTTTCCTTCACCACTTTTTCGGTCGCCTAAAACGACCCCTAACACGGAACGTAGACAATTACGAAGCCAAATGCCCGATTATCAGGAAAGGGAATCATTGAATAAGTTAGCACGGAATTGGGCTATGGATACAGCGAGATATGATGTAGAGTCTGTCATGAACGTTTTCCGTCAATGGGATGAACCAACACAAAGACACGTCTTTGAGCAGATGTGTGTTTTCCTGTGTGAGAATTTGGAAGATAATGGTCAGAAGAGCAACCTGCAAGAGTTGTGTAGATTACGATTTAAATTCGGGGAGGGTATGATAGTTGGTCCAGACGTTGAAAGAGCAGTAGAGATATTATTATCACATCGAAGTACTGGTGGTAATTCTGCGTCATCTGAATGTGGTACATCTAGTAGGAAAAGAGCGAGACAGTACCCCATGAGAGAGGTTCCTCCGGTTTGGAGGGAAGGTGATGCAAACGCAGTACCACCGGTTCTGCCTCATTTCCAGCGTGTATGGGTACATGTCCCCTGGAAAAGATCCGAAGTTCTAGCACTCAAGCAGGCACTACCCGACCCCCGTAAAAACCCGACTGGGTATTATAAGGAGTTGTCCCAAACTGCAAGCTCATGTATAATGAAATTAGCGGATATAGACATGTTGTTTGGGAACGTTGTTCCACATCCTTTATGGAGTAAAATACGTCATACGGATGATGACCAAGAATTAGGTGACTCGTGGGCGAACATTGCGACTACAGATGCTAGACAAGTCGGTGGTTTCAAGCCTGAGCCGTTAATAGCTGAACTTCCTGGTAGAATTATTGCGTACATGAAGACAATTATGCCTGAAGTACGCGTAAACTGGGACAAGCTATCCGCGTGTAAACAAAAGAAAGATGAGAATGTGTCTGACTTTTTCACGAGATTTGAGGAGACTTTCACCGACCATAGTGGTCAAGATATGGCTACCGAGGGTGGCCAAAGATTGTTTGTGGACAAGTTCGTACATAATTTACTCCCTGAATTATGTAATAAACTAAAAGACTCTGAAAGCGCTTGGGCTGTCTCTACGTCAGCGCAGATTTTAGCTACGGCCCAGTACTATGAAAATAGGCGTAAAGACGAGCTAGACAAGGCAGATAAAAAGACGAAAGATTTGAAAACTAAGGTTCTCCTCCAGCAGGCCTATCCGCCTCGCATGGCTAGTCAGCCCGACTATCAACCACGACAACAGTATTCGAGGAACGCGCAAGGTAACGAGTTTTCCCATCAGCGTCCTACATATGGCCCGAATCAATGTGCGTATTGCAAGGAAGAGGGTCATTTTACAGGTAATTGCCCGGCTCTTGCGCGACGTTTAAATGGTGCTCAAGGTGTAAGGGGAAGAGGTGTTCAGCATGCCCCTAGCGGTAGAGGCCGTGGAAATTTCACTCAGAATATAGCTTCCTTTCCGCCTCAGAAATCCATGAATAGCTTTGATCAACAGAATAATTCATCGTCCAAGTCAGCTCAGTACTATGCTGACGACTATTACGCCGAACACGACAATGAGGGTAATGATTGCTAGGACAGCCATGGACAAAGAGAGGGAGTTGTTTCAGTTCCAGTAGATCAGAATGGACCTTATGTCGAGGTGATTACCTCAGGAGTGTCAGAGCCATTTCTGCTGGATACTGGTGCTACAAACAGTTCTATTATGCACTCAAAACTTCCTGGCGCACCTTTGTCTGGCGAAATGAATGTCTCAGTAGGCTTCTCTGGCGCCCCTGTTAGAAACCCGATCTCTAGTCCTGTTTCCCTTTCTGTTGGCCCCTGTGAATTAGAAGCACCCCTCATTTTGACAACAGGTTGTGGTGAAAATTTGTTAGGTTTAGATTTACTAAAACGGTTATATGCGACTTTGTACTGTTCTCCCTCGGGAGCACAACTTACTTTGGGGAAAAAAGTAATTTCTCCAATGTATGTGTCAAAAGAAGGTATTCCTACCGAATTGTCATCACTTCCTGATATACTGTGGGCTAATGGTTCCAACGATGTAGGTCGTTTGGAGATAGCACCGTATGTCATAACTTTGAAAGCCAACGTCAGATTGCCACGTATTCCCCAATACAAAATATCTCACGAATGCGAGAGGGCGTTGTTAACGATTGTCTATGATTTGATCGATAAAGATGTTATCGAAGAAACAGCAGGTAACGTTTGTAACAGTCCAGTTTTACCGGTCTTAAAACGTACTGATCCTTCACAGCCCCCTGTGTATAGGTTTGTGATCGACCTTAGAGAAGTGAACAAGGTAGTCATACCACAGTTTCCAGTCGTCCCCGACATTACTGCTTTATTGACAATGGTTCCAGTTTCAGCAGCCTGGTTCTCGGTGATTGACCTGAAGAACGCTTTCTTCAGCATCCCGATCGCTGAAGAGAGTAGAGACCTTTTCGGCTTCAATTTAGGAGGACGAAGCTTCCGCTTCAAGTGCGCTCCTCAAGGCTATTGCGAAAGCCCATCAATATTCAGTCAGGCTCTGAAAACACAACTAGACACAATTGTGCTGCCAGATGGGTCAACTTTGGTCCAGTTCGTAGACGATCTACTGATCGCTGCAGACACTGAAGAGATTTGCAAGGAAGCTACGTTGTCGCTATTGCGTCACTTATGTGACATGAAGCACAAAGTCTCCCTTTCCAAATTGCAATTTTGCCGACAAGAAGTGACCTACCTAGGTCACATCTTGTCGAAGGAGGGAAGGAGACTGACACCAGAAAGAATACAAGCAATTACAGAACTAAGTGCCCCAAGGACACAGAGAGAGGTTCGAGCCTTCTTGGGCATTACATCGTACTGTAGACAATGGATACCGAATTTCTCACTACTAGCCAAACCCTTGCTGACACTACTCCGCAAAGACACGCCTAATCCTATGCCTTGGTCTGAAGATTGTCAGACAAGTTTCCACGAGTTGCGCGATGCATTGTGTTCGGCTCCTGTGTTGGGAAACCCCAACTACAGTAAGCCTTTTACATTGTATGCCCACGAAAAAGAAGGTTGTGCATTATCAGTCTTAACCTCTTTAACGCCCCGCATTTTCCCGTTGTGTGCTGGAAAATGCAAAAACCCATTGTTCATGACGAGCTGGGCTCGTCATGAGCGTGCGAGGAGGCTACCTCATGACGAGCCCAGCTCGTCATGAGCGTCGAAGGGGTTAACGCAATACTTTGGGGACAAACAGCGCCCATGCGCGTATTTTTCGGCAACTTTGGATCCTGTGGCTAAGGCACTGCCAAGTTGTCTGAGAGCAACCGCCGCAGCAGCTGTCTGCATTCGACAGTCTGCTGGATTAGTCATGAACAACACTCTGATCGTTATGGTTCCGCATGCAGTAGACATTTTGCTAAATAGGACAAAGACACAATACCTTACTAGCGCTCGACTATCCAGTTACGAACTAACCCTGCTAGCAAGTCACATCCACATAAAGAGGTGTGATACACTCAACCCCGCTACGTTATTACCCATCCCGACAGAGACAGACAAGATTGACAAACATGACTGCTGTTTCAGGACAGAGGAAGAGACAAAAGGGAGAGTAGACTTACAGGACACTCCCCTTCCCGAATGCAACGATACTTTATGGGTTGATGGTTCATGTTTCAAGTTGCCGAATGGTGATACGACTACAGCATATGCCGTAACGACATTACATACCATTGTAGAGACTGCACGTATTTCCCACGGTTCTGCACAAGCCGCAGAACTTGTATCGCTTACCAGAGCGTGTGTGCTGGCGAAAGGAAAGCGAGTGAATGTGTACACTGACAGCCAATATGCCTTTGGCATGGCTCACAGTTTTGGGAGATTGTGGCGTGAACGTGGGTTCCTTACGTCCCATGGTACAAAGATACAACATGGCCAGCTAGTCAATGAGCTCCTTGAGTCACTCACCTTGCCCCTACAAGTCGCCATTATAAAATGCAGTGCACACAAAAAGATTCAGGATGATGTTGGCCGCGGGAATGCATTCGCAGATGAGGTTGCGAAAGAGACTGCAAGGAACACAATGACTCGAATGTATGTTATGGGTCCCACTAGATGGATTGCTGATGTGGGAATGTGTGAGGACACCATTGAAAGCGTAAAATCGATAGAAGCCGAGGCCACTGAGAACGAGGTGAACGAATGGAGAGAAAGCACAGGTAGATTGGATGCGAATGGTTGTTGGGTCGAACTATCGGAACACCAGCGATGGCTATTACCTAATGCATACGTACTTGCAGTAGTAACAATGGCTCACGGTATTGCGCACATCAGTTCGAAAGGAATATGTAAACTATTGGCCCCAGTATGGCAGAATAGCAATATCCCAAAATATGCAGTAAACGTGGTCAGGAACTGTATGGTGTGTTTGAAGTACAATCCCGGTAGGGGAACCCCAACTCCAGCTGGTCATTTTGCGCCTCCAACGTACCCGTTCGAGGTTTTACAGCTCGACTTCATCCACATGGAGAGGTGCAACAATCTGAAGTATGTTCTCGTTGTTGTTTGCGCCTTTTCAAGGTGGGTGGAAGCGTACCCCCTTAAGGACAATACCGCTTTATCAACTGCCAAAGCACTTGTCAAAGAGTTCTTCCCGAGGTTCGGTATACCTAGAATTGTCTGGAGTGATAACGGAAGTGAATTCGTAGGATGCGTGATGAAGAGAGTGTGTGAGTGTTTAGGCATCCACCAGAAATTCCACTCTGCCAATCACCCCCAATCAGCAGGATTAGTAGAGTGCTACAATGGTACTCTAAAACTCAAACTAGCCAAGATCCAAGCCAGTACAGGTCTTAAATGGCCTGACGCCTTGCCTCTAGCACTCTTGTCAACCAGGACGACTGTCCACTCCAGATTAGGACTTAGCCCCCATGAGATCGTGTTTGGCCGCCCAGCCAACGTCTGGGGCGTGCCAAGACCCAAGAAACTAAGCGAGATAGAGCACCCCGTACTGCTTGACTATTTGTGCGAATTGACAACTAAATTGCGTGTTTTACACCAAAGGTTCACAGTTCCTCTCCACCAGCCTCTGACGATCCAGGTCACCTCATCGAACCCGGCTCGTCGGTTTTGTTGCGAAATTTCCAGCGCACCAACAACGGACAGCCGAGGTGGACCGGACCGCACCTAGTGCTGCTTTCAACGAGATCTGCTGTTCGGGTGGAAGGCAAGAAGAACTGGGTACATGGGACCCACTGCAAACGGGTCCCTCTACCCCTTCCATACGACCGGTGGGTCAACAAAGGACTTGCCGACTCTGAGACAGAATCCGCACCTCGCTTCATCCCTTTCAGCGATGCACGTTTGAAAGAAACTAGTACCGAAAAGGAGAGTGATCATATTTTGCAAGGACTTGTGTCACCATCTATGCAATTGGACACTACCGAACCTGAGACGTTGTTTGAAGACCACACCGTACCTGGGAAACGACGGTACAACCTACGGTCTAGACAAAAAGACTAATAAAAGCTTGATCTAATGTGATTTCCCTTTTTCCCTAAGAACTATTTTTGGATTTTTCAGCTCTCTCGTCCCATGGGAACTAGCTCATTTTTGATTTTTCGAACCGCCATCCGGTTCTGCTGCTAGGGTCGGGGTTGAAGTCTGGGGAGTGCAACTGGGAAGTTCTAGGTCCACGGTTCTGATTGGTCCACGGGAGTTACCCCGGACCGAGCAGAGCGCGCTCCCTGGGAGAATCAATCAACCACCGCGGGCAGCAACTAGAGGATGGAGTTTCCGAGGGTAGAGAGACCTGTCAGACTCACGAACTTCGAAAAACAGTTATGTACGATACTGTCCAAAAGAAGATTCCTGATACTATGTGTTTTAATGTTATGTAGCATACTTGTGTTTTTTACTGGTTATACTCTATTCGTATTTAAAGTTACCTTTTCGAATGACACCCAGCCGCCACCTCCTCCCACTATTTCTCCACACTACTTTCACCCTCTACCTGAACACGAGTCTGCCCGAAGACTCGAATTTGTAAACAACTCTTTCATTCAGCTTCTACACCAACACCAGTCCATAATGAACACATCAAACTGTTGGATATGCGGACTTATGCCACACACAACCGATAAGGGGATCCCATACTTCATCTTGCCATTCAGCTACTATGGTTCTCTGTGGGCTTTCCAGACCATGTTCCTATTCGCCCTAGAACCATACCCGACCCGTTCCACTGCGAGCGATTCCAGTAACAAGGCACTAATTGCAGGGATAAGAAATATGAGTAGGGATATCGACACATATCTGACAATCCCCAAAGATGAACTCAGTCCCTACACCCGTTGGAACGTGACTAAACATGGGGTTTACCTGGTCAAGAGCCAGGCAGCAAAGAAATCCCGCCCAGTTTGGATAGTGCACCACCGAGGTCACTTATGCTTACAGGGTATTGGTAGGGACCCCACAGCACAGTTAGGAAAGAGCATTTGCACGGAAACATATGTATTTGCTTCCCGAACTTCCCCTATACTCTTGGCAGCCAAAGGCACGTATTTCGTTTGCCACGACCAAGCCTACACGTGGTTGCCCCCTGATTTCTCAGGTACATGTTTTATCTCATTTCTGCTGCCTCCCACCTACACGGCCAGAGCAGATTACCATCGGACAAGGACAGCTAGGGGTGTCGTGAGTAAAGACGACACCGCGGGTCAGGAATTCGCTGACTTTGCAAAGGGTTTTCTGCCATTTTGGGGGCCTATGGTGAACAGCAGGAATATTCGCCAGTTAGCAAGGATAGTTGAAGGCACTAATTGCAGGGATAAGAAATATGAGTAGGGATATCGACACATATCTGACAATCCCCAAAGATGAACTCAGTCCCTACACCCGTTGGAACGTGACTAAACATGGGGTTTACCTGGTCAAGAGCCAGGCAGCAAAGAAATCCCGCCCAGTTTGGATAGTGCACCACCGAGGTCACTTATGCTTACAGGGTATTGGTAGGGACCCCACAGCACAGTTAGGAAAGAGCATTTGCACGGAAACATATGTATTTGCTTCCCGAACTTCCCCTATACTCTTGGCAGCCAAAGGCACGTATTTCGTTTGCCACGACCAAGCCTACACGTGGTTGCCCCCTGATTTCTCAGGTACATGTTTTATCTCATTTCTGCTGCCTCCCACCTACACGGCCAGAGCAGATTACCATCGGACAAGGACAGCTAGGGGTGTCGTGAGTAAAGACGACACCGCGGGTCAGGAATTCGCTGACTTTGCAAAGGGTTTTCTGCCATTTTGGGGGCCTATGGTGAACAGCAGGAATATTCGCCAGTTAGCAAGGATAGTTGAATCCGCCGTGACTACGACGGCCGGAGCTCTTGGCAATTTGACAACCGAGCTTCAGTCTGATCGACTTATGACCCTTCAGAACCGAATTGCCTTAGACATCATACTCGCCGATCGCGGTGGTGTGTGTAGAGTCATCCAATCCAGTTGTTGCATATTCATCCCTGATAACGCACCGACAGTATACCAGGCCATCTCCAAACTAGACGAAATATCTAGTTCCCTTCACGTTGAGAAAGGGGATTGGTCCCTGCTGGGGTGGTTCTGGGAGCTGATCACTGCCTGGGGATGGAAAACTTTGATCTTCATTGGGATGATCTTGGCACTTCTGTTCATGTTTTGCCTGTGTATACAGTGTGCTCCTGCACTATGTGGCCTCTGTGCTGCCTCGTGTGTACGGAAGCCTGTGTCACCGGACGAGCTGAGTAACAGAATGATGCTACAGCAACATCTCCACGAATTTCGTCATACAAATTGAGACTCAGATTAGCATGAGTTATTGCCTTATATGAGGGCAAAAGGAGGGTCTGTGGTTCTGAAAATCTGGACCCTGTTGTTTACCCGGTATCGAGGTCCAATACCCGTGTCACAAAATCTCAACGTACCATGACGATTTTGGTGTCTATGGACCGATAATGATTAGGACATCATTCCTATGTATTTGCGTCACAATCGAGGGTTGCCAACACCCCAAAATCGTAGTTTCCGTCCCAACCCTTTAGACTCCATTTTGTGAACGGCATCCATCTTACATCTTGTCCTCATGATAAGTCAATTAAAGGTCGAGCTTGATCCAAAAGGACACGTCCACCTTCCCTGACTTCCCCCTGACCCGTCCCAACTGACTCCATTGCCTTAAGCCAAACCTGTCTGGGCAGCTCCTCGCCCAGTGGCCGAATACGATAGCATCTATACATAACATTCCACAAACCATTCACTACATACAGACCATGCTTTCTGCAAACATGCACCTGTCCACGTTCCTTGTTTATGGCCAGTTTTATGACTGGGTTGTACCTTTCTTTATTGGTGTTTCATCAATATCTGATGGGAGTTCCAGATCTAACTGGGTAATCTATCAGCGAACTGGACATCTAAAATATGGGCTTGCTTACATGACTTCGCTCTTTGTATTATTGTAGAAATATGTGTATTGCCATACCATAAACTCAAGAATTCTTGCTTGAAGCCATATATCTTGTATATAAGGAGAAGGCTGGTTCTGTAAAAACGAACAGTCTCCCGAGAACCTACTCTCAGTGTGGTGTACTTCTGGGACACGTGTTACTTGGTAGCTACCAATAAAACTTGATCTCTGACCGTAACTAGAAGACTCCGTGTTTCTGTGGTCCGGAACAAGGGAGAAATCAGAGGTCTTCGGGTGTTACCCCCTGACACCACCGGGTTCCTAAAAACCCGGCACCTCACTGTAATTGCAAGTGTACACCCCTGCACGTTTTCTGCACAATACTATTGACGTCTCTCTACTTTCAGTCTGAATGCTTTCTAAGAAGGAATTTAACGTCTCCATCTGACTAAATATGTAGGTTTTAGTTGCTGAAACACCCTTACATGTCAGGGTAGGAGAGCGGAGATCTAATCACAAGAATTAAGAGTACTTTTCACAACTAGAACAACATCAGTATCTAAAGTGCCAGTAATGTAATCAGCTGCTCCCATCTTACGTCTTGCCATTGGCTGGACATAGGCTTGTTTGTTTGTTTTCCACCATAATAAAGCACACTGCTAGCAGTCCTTCTATGACTCTGTAACAGGGCGTCACAAAGACCAAGTGGATTCTATTGCGCCTCTGTAGGAACATTTCCTCATCAAATCCCTCCACTGCTGCTGAAGGTAGTTTGACCCTCTGGATTGCATTGGCCCTGGGTACATGAATGCCCACTAACGTTGATCAAAGGACGTTTGGTTTGCACCAGAGGTCTTTTGGAGGTGTACAGTGTTGTAATGTACATGTCTTGTACATCCTCCCTGTGTTCTCCCCCTGCTGTCCTGCTTGGCCCTTGATGATGTAATTGGAATGTTGGGTGGTTGTTGAGTAAGCAGATGTCAGTTGGCTTGAAGGGCTGAGCAGTGGAACTGCTCCTGGTGGGGTCTCCTGATTGTCTCTTGATTATCTCCAATAAACTTATGATCCTAATATACCTACAGACCATGGATCTTCTTTGATTGTAACACTGGCGACGTTGTAAAAGAACCTGCGTGCTACTTCAATGGATTTGGACTTTTGACTTGCAAGTAACTAAAGGATTTAGACTGCATTTGAATTTAAAGAAACCTGGCACCGCAAAGACCCCACCAGTGACCATGTCATCGGTCACCCTACTCAAGTAAGTGCCAATTTCATTGTTTTTGGCTATGCTGATTTGCTGTAACCTTTTACAAACTGTTTGGAGAGAGAGTACTGCATTTAAGGCCGAGAGTTTGCTCGCTACTGCTCAAGAAAAAAGGGAATGACATGGAGAACTGTGTTTAATCCTGAGGATGACGTGAAAAAACATGTGGTTTTCATTTCTGGCCTTCTTCACTACTTATGGATCTGTAAGCTGTTGTGTTTTAATTATTAAACTCAACGTGATTGCTGATATCATTTATAAATTGACGCAGTTGAGGTTATTTGACTGTCAGACTGTGTTTAGTTTTATAAATAAACTGTGCTGAACGAGGAGAAAAACGAAATCTGCAGGCTGTTTAAAAATAAACTCAGCTTGAGCAATGTAAGGGAAAGAGTTCGTGCTAGAGTAATCTTCGTGAAGCAAAGGAAGCACAAAGTGATTCATAAATTACTTATTGTGTGGACAGGTTTATGGAAAATGCACAATAAGATTTAAAAGTGAAGCGCTAATGTTTTGAAAGCGGCAGAAAGTGAAGAGTTAATTGTTCATCTGCCTGAGGCTTGAAAGTATACACAGCGCGAGCAGTGAAGCGCGAGGAAGAGAGAAACTTTTATAATTGAATCTTTTTGGACTGTTTGAGCTGTCACATCGTGTCTCGGAAGGGTTACAGGCAGCGGATTTATTTAAAGGCTGAGTGGAGCCATGTGGTGAATTGATTGCTGTCAACAGATTTATTCTAGCTGCGCCATTGGTAATGCGCCACTTTAACTGTCATTACCATTTTGAATACTGGAGATTAAATGCGTCAGGCTTACCTTCACAGCACAGCTCCTTGTGACGTCTGACTCCTCTCGCGCTGCTCCTTCTCCTCATTTTCGGCCATTGTTTTGGTGTGTCACTCAGCGCGCTCTGTTTTTCCTTCATGACTTGCCGGCTGAGTGTCATACGTCACCAGGTATTGATGTCATTGTGAGCACGCTTTCCTCCGTCTTTGTTTTCATGAGTATCGAGACAACGTAGGAAGCGATTGGATTTCTTTAGTCAAGCAGACTATGTATGTTTTTTTTGTTGGCTCTTTTGATTTAATATCGGTATTGATGAACTGCATCTCATTTTATGTATTTGGCTACAATCTGCAGCACACTGCCAGCAATGTTTTTGTCATCAGTTTTAGCCTGCTGCTGCACTTTTTATGGATTTGGATTTGGCTACCTGCAGCATACTTCAGGAGAGATTCTTCATTTTGAACTTTTAAAAAGGTACTATTTACTTCTCTCTCAACAGTCTTGTGGAATGGCTCGGGAGCATAAATCGAGCTCCGGTGTTTGAGACTATTTATGGGCCAGGGTGATCAACATTACTGAAATAGAATGTTTTCTTAATTTCGGATATGCTCTAGTTTAATTTTGTTTGGGAAGTTTCACAAATATTTGCTTTGTTGTGTATTGTTACAGACAATTCTTAATTTTATCTCTTTCTTGCATGTTGTGGTTGTAGGTTTTTCTTTGTCCTTCTGTTTTTTGTTTATGTATGGTTTGTGGTGTATGCAGAAGTGGTAGTACACGGTTTTCTAGTCTAGTTTTTGTATGCTGTATGTGGTTGTGTGGGTAGCGTTGGACTGTGCGTGACGGGTACGCACAAGAGAAGTTGATTCTTTTTGTAGCTTCTCTTATTTGCTTCTGGTTTTACCCTTTGGATTTTGTTTTTACCTCTTGTGAGGTGTGGTATTTAAGGTTTTGTTTGAGTGTCTGGGAGTTTTTGTGCTCTCATTTGGTTGTGAGTAACTTACTTAGTTACTCCATAGGCCATGTGCCGTTATCTTGGTTGTTGGTGACATAAGTCTGTCTCCCCATTAGTTTTTCTAGGTTTTTGGGAAGTGTTTTCCCTAATAGGGTGGTTAGTTGCCCTATTTTACTGGTTTTTGTGTCTTTGGGAAATGTTTTTTCCCAATAGGGAGGTGATTTGCCCTTTATCTTATTTTTCTGTGTTTTTGGGATGTATGTTTTCCCAATTGGGTGGTGATTTACCCTTTATAGTATATTTCTAGGTTTTGGGGAGGTGTTTCCCCTAATTTTTTTTTTTGTATTTTCCTTTGGGAAGGAGGTGGGTTGAGGATGGTTTGCCTCCGTTGTTGTGTCTGTAAAGTCTGAAAATTCTAGTCCTTGTCTTTATTTAAATGTGTTTGGTGTGTTAGAAGATTTTGTACTTAGATGTCGAATCTTTGTGTTATTTGGCTCTTTGTTTCTTAATTTTCTTAACACTCTCTTTGTGCTTATACATCTTTGCACTTTAACTTTCTTGTGATTTGTTTTGCATGTTTGCTTATTTTACATTTGTTGATTTTGATAAAAGGGGGATGTGTTGTAATGTACATGTCTTGTACATCCTCCCTGTGTTCTCCCCCTGGTGTCCTGCTTGGCCCTTGATGATGTAATTGGAATGTTGGGTGGTTGTTGAGTAAGCAGATGTCAGTTGGCTTGAAGGGATGAGCAGTGGAACTGCTCCTGGTGGGGTCTCCTGATTGTCTCTTGATTATCTCTAATAAACTTATGATCCTAATATACCTACAGACCATGGATCTTCTTTGATTGTAACATACAGCTACACACCGTAACCACAAAACCCTCTCACCAGGGGATCCTCCACTCAGTGTGATCAGGTGCCACCTTGAAAAGACACAGCCCATGGACATTTTTTGCTCCCTATACTTTCATCCATCAAGGTTTGCCGGGTTTCAGAGACTGGCATGGTCCACCACCACCCTACATCTCACCATCACCTCTGCCTGTGGATTTTCTGAGTAGCGGCTTGCTGGCGTGTGTGAAAGCAATAGGCTTCAGAAAACAATACAAGTGTAACATTTTCCCTTACCTTGTGTTACATGTTAAACAATTTATGTATCTTTAGCCAATAGGTCATTGCACTTTGGACAAAGTGGTGTTGATTAAAAACCAGGACTGGCTAAAGTGTGTAACATTAAATGAGGTCATTTGGAGGCTATGACAGTATGTTCTTCACTATTTGTCAGGCCTCTGTTTCAATGGGGGATGAAAGGTGTTATTAATTTTTTCAGATGTTTGAATCTAACTCTTCTCGGACAGATCGCACGGCAGATCACCCTCCTACTCCTCTTTTGTAGTCCTGCATTACTCATGTGAAATATATAGAAGTGAATTTTCTGCAGCTGTAAATTCACATAGGAGTACTTGGTATTTGTATGTAAATGGAATCCCTTGGATGAAGAATAAAGTAACACAAATAATATGTATAAAAATAATTGTTTGGGCAGTTCTACTCACTTTTACTTATGTGCAAGATGTACATTTTGAAGAGCAAACGTGGCAGATGGCAAAGTTGGAGACGTAAAATATAAAGAAAATGTTTTAAACTTAGACATGTGCATGTTGTCTGGTCTTAGACGCATCGCATTTATCTGCTATGCCACAGTGCCCGTATTCGCATAAAATAATAGCAGCTAGAAGCAAGTCAATGTGAATTGTGCGCTAACAAGTTATATTCAAGTCACGTGGCCTCATACAATGAGGGCCATCTTCCTTCAGCTTGTCCAATTTCTTTTTGTCTAACAGCATTGTCCTTACTACATGTAGCAAACATGTCCCTGGCTCCAACATCACCTTTTTGGCATAGGGTAGGACGGGGAAAAGGACACGTGGCTACTGTGACGTTTGAGCATGCTTTTTCCCCCTGCCTATTTTGTACCTATAAAAATTGTTACTATGACACCTCCCCATTAAATTCTTAGCCATAATGCGACTGATTATTTATTTAGAAAGTACAGAATATAAAAGTAATATTGCTGATGCTTCCTCTGCTCTGCGTCCTAATGACGGATTGCCTGCACTGCTTACAGTTGATTTCGTCCCCATCTATGTGCTCGAGTGAGCCTTCCAGTCAGATTATGCCTAATCATGTAGAATTAAGGATGGCAGTGAAAGCTGTAATTGGTCGTTCTGGATTGTAGTCGGCCAGCATATCATGATCTTTTGGCAAATGATGGTTGCCAAGGGTATGTGATGAATGCTTTCTTGACATGGTAGCATTAACTAACAAGCATTTGCAATGCAATAGGTCTCACATTTGCGAGAGTTTGAGCTATTGGCATTGTAAATGACAATGCCTTATATTTATGTGTTTTGAAAACTTGCAAGCAGTGCGTAAACAAGCATTTTGTACTTCTAGTCCTTGCTTACAAGAAGCAAGGCTGCCCTCTTTTACTGCCATACTATAAGTACAAAGTGCGCGTTTACGCTTCCCTTACAGGTTTTCAAAACACATAAAAAAGGCATTGTGATTTACAATGCCAGTAGCCAAACTTTCGCAAATGCGTAATGCAGATGATGGATTATGTGGCAAATGTAGAAAATAATACAACAGCACAAAATTGCATAATTACAATGGCCCTGCCTCTAGTGCTGGGGCTTGATTTACATCCTTGGATTGCAGTGAGATCGCTGTATCTGCTTTTGTATTCTACAAGTTTCCCATTATACTTCATTATACTTCATGAATCCTTACAACCCTCCCACTCCAGGGTCGGTCTAGCCTATAGGGAAATCAGGACTGACAGGTATCCTCCTACCTAACCACCAAATTCCACCTTTGCCCACAATTGGAGGACAGATCAGTACTTTGTAGAAGCAGATGGTTAGCAGGGGCTGCCCAGCAGCAGTAGAGTACACATATGGACTTGTGGTGGGGGGGCAATCAGGTGCCAATCTGGTGGGTAAGAATGTGCCTGTTCCTAACATAAGACATTCTGAAAGCCTGAGTAATGTTGTGCATGCTAGCTCAAAAAACGGTCCCAAATTTACACTAGTCTCCTGGAATGTGGAAGGGCTAAGTGGTAAACTGTCCTTTCACCATTGGAACAACTTTATAGAGGGTTTTGATATTTGCATCTTACAGGGAACCTAGAGCATAGCTCCTATACACAAGGTAGGGTATGTCAGCTATTATCGCCCAGCAGTTACAAGGAGACTAGGTCACCAGTGGGGGAACTGTCAATATGGGTCAAAATAGCTCTGGGTTGCAAGATTACACTTCTCCGTTCAGAAAGTCAGGACATCTTGGGGATATGTCTTCAGGGCTATTTAGGTAAATCCATTTAAATGTATGATATATATGCCAAAGGAACAAGGGGAGGAAGACTATCAGTCACGATTCAACAACTCATGGAGTTGTTGGATGAGAAAACAACACAAACTCTGCTGTTAATAGCAGACGATGTTCACATTTGAACCCCTAGACAGAAATGATGTGGTTGAGACAAATTACCTCCCTCCAGTATAGAAATGATCCCAGGTAGTTTTTCAAGTAAAAGCTTTAAGCATGGAGTTCGGGCTAAGGGAAGTAAATGGCAGGACAAAATAAGAAAGAATTGGTGCAAACACCTATAACAGGGCAAATAGCCCGAGCAGTATTGACTGCATCGTGCTAGACTTGAGGCTTTGGCGGAGTCTCATTGATACAGCCGTAGGCAAAACTAATGATAATGATCACAATCCACTCTGATTAGGCATGACATAATTTGGGGATGTTTTAAGTACACAGACTATTGTCCAACAGCTAATGAAGGGAATCAATCCATCCAATGATAATCACCGCTTAAAGTGCCGAAAGATAACTACACGTGAAGATAAGCTTTTTGGTATGAATGGGGATTTGTTGTCAGGTACGACAGAACTACATTACCTGCTCAAGAAACCAGGAGTGCTAGCTGAAGGAAATAATGTCCACACCCATCTTTTTGAGCAACTAAGCTCTTCTTCACTGTAGTTGGGCACCACATAAAACACAGGAACAAAAAATTGTATTCAGAAACATGGTTCAATAAAGAGTGTAGAACCACTCAAACCCAAGTAGCCAAGGCAATAAAATCCAAAGATGGTGGACAAATTAGAATTACAAGGAAGGGCTACAAGTAGCCCTTAAAAACAAAACAAAAAGAGAGTGGGGAGAATCTTGTTGGCAGTCAAAGAAGCTTGCGCTTCCAGAGACTCTAAAAAGTTCTGGTATGTAATTGTATGGAGTGATGAAACTGGGACCCCAACACCTCCAACCTACATTCTGGCCTCAGTCTAGTATGACCATTTGAAAAAGCTCTACTTAGATGCTAATATACTGCATTCTGTGGAGGGTGCCCCTAGTATGCTCCAGACCCCTGGCAGTGAACTTTTTTTCTTTGAGAGATATTGAGGCCTCAATTGGCCGAATACCGAATAGTCCAGGCAAAAGTCCCTGGGCCTGACAGTATACTGGGGGACCTCTTTCTATATAACAACCTCAGCTGGTCTCGTTACATCTTATTACTCTTGAACGCTATAGTAAGAAGTGCTCCGGTTACAGGATTCGGGTGGGGCGTAACGGTACCCTCATACAAAAAAGGGGACAGAATTACTATTTAACTATAGGCCCATTAGCCTAATAGATGTGAAAGTATTTTGTTGAGCTCTCCTACAAAAGATTCAGGCATGAGCTGATGAAAATGCAATTCTAACGGGAAACACAATTTACATCGCATGCGATACACCGCATGTCATTATAACGCAAGTCGTTACAACGACTTGCTGTAGGGGACTGAAGGTGTTGGATTTTCAATCCAACACTTTCCCAACTGTTCCGCACACTGGAGTTGGAATAGTAAATTATACTATTCCAAACTGCAGCGCCCCCCCTACAGCAAGTCATTGTAACGACTTGTGTTGTAATGGCATGCGATGTAACAACATGCTGTTGTACCAATTTGCATTGTAATGGCATGGGTAGAAAATGCATGCGTGTTAACGAGTACTATTCCATTCTAACACCATACCAAGCAGGCTTCAGAGAAAAAACAGGGAAAATAGATCAGGTGTTCCTTTTCCTCCTCCTATATTGGAAAGTCGTGGCCATTGGCCAGGCCAGCCTGTACATATCTTTTATCGATCTAAAGACAGCTTTCAATCTGGTTTTCAGACAGAAGCTGTGGCCAGTTCTCAAAGACATGGGAATTCCAATTGAACTACTCAACCAAGTAATATGGCTTCATGAAGACAACTTTACCCGAGTGAGGTGGGGCTCGCAGGGACAACTTACAGATCGTAATACTGTCAGTAGGGGAGTACAGCAAGGATATGTATAGATCCACATGCTTTTCTCCATATACATGAACGACATAGTGCGATTTCTCTTCCAAGAGCCTGCCAACGCTCCGACTTTATGTGGAGATAAAATTGTGACCCTAATATTTGCAGACGACACCTTGCCTGTGTCAAAAACCCCGGGTGGGATTACATTTACTTTTAAATCGATTCAAACACTTCTTCGATATGTGGAATCTAGAGATAAACATGTCAAAAACTAATTTCATGACCCTAAACCCTCACAAATCCTAAAGGGGTAGGCCAATCGTGGGTGGGGTATCAATGGAAAGAGTAACCACGTTTGACTACCTAGGTGTAAAACTATCAGGGAAAATGTGCTGGAGATCCCATATAACTAAGATGGCCCTGAAACAGAAGCAGATTACATGGGCCTAGGGGAAAGAACATCGCTCCACTTCTAGCAAACTGGTTGCCGCCGCCGCACTGCAAGTTTGTGACTTAAAAGCAGATAGCTCTGCTTTGTACGTTTCAGATTTATAGGGTCGACATAATAGAGGAGCTCATAATGTCAGAGCATGAATTTCTAAGAAGTCTGGTGATGTTACCCCAAAGCACCAAACCTCATACCTTAATGTTAGATATGGGAAGACTGTACTCATATAGCTAAGCTTCGCCCATTGTTATTCTGGGTCAGAATCAGGTCGACCCCGGAACTGCATCAATATGTCAATGCCATGAAGAAAGTAACCCGTCTAGGTAATTGTAACAAGAAGGAGACTTTTATAGGACATAGGGCTACAGGGAGCTTGGGAAAACTTTAATCTATCCCTGCTCCAAAAAGCATAATGAAGAGACATTATTGGGACTGGGTTACACGTGTAGCATGCAGTAGAGCTTCTTGGGGGAAGCTAAAAATATAATTTAGGCTTCACAAACAGTTTAGCTTCTTGGAGCCCTATCTTGACCTAATACAAACACCACAGGACAAATAGCTGTATATTCAGTTCAGGCTTCACACTCTCCCTTTGAACGACTTCCTAGGCAGATGGCACAGCAATGAACCAACTATACAAAATTGCCCCAGCTGCAAGGCACCCATGGTATCCGTGGCTCATGTAATGTTTGCCTGTCCGGCCTATGCACGTCCCAGATCGAAATGGTTATAACCAACAAATAAACAAATGGGCACTTGTAAATATCGGGAGGCCATGCCCATTTTTTAAATCAGATACAAGACCCCTGTTTGCCTGCTCAGTAGCCAAGTTTCTTGGTCATAGGTGGGGCATTAGGAAAAGGGCCCAACAAGGAAGATCATAATGGCGGCTGGCATTTCTTTCTTGTATAAAAATTTCATTTCGCCTTATTGTGCCTCTGCTATAAACCTCTACCTACTCTACTACAAGTAACAGAACTAGGACACAAATGAGAATCCTCCATTGAGTAGTAGGCAGCACTGTTTTAACTTGATTATTTTAACTTAGCAGAGAGGTTGGTTTTTTATACAAAAACCACAATAGCCAAGGAGGTTTTAAAACAAACAAATGGCAACACAACTGTATTCTTTTTGTACATATCCACTATTTATTTTGGTATGCATTTTAATTCCACAGATGTCCTGATCTAATTTTACTTTTATTATTATTATATAGTTAAAGCCAAAATCGAAAAATGTTAGTACCTAATAAAGACAATGAATTATAAATTATGGATTTTGTTTATAAGCTGCGAATGTGAAAACTTTTATGGTGTGTATGCCGAAATAAAGTATTTGGATAATATAGGGTAATCAGGCAGTGCCCGATGGGCTGCTTTCACAGATCAATGCGTGAGCCAGTTTTTTTAGAAGTTTGTGGGCAGATTTAATGGCTAGGTAGGCTATTTTCTTTTGTTTACTCCGACATTGAAACAAAGATTGCCTGCAGCGAACACAAATGCACGCAGTCTCTTATACCTTGCAAAATACTCGGGCGGCACGCCTTTCCCAATTTCAAAACTGGCCTGATTTGCAAATGTGGGCCACTTTCTTAGCTCTCTGGTTCGCAGACAATTTGTATTTTAGTGGCTGGCGGAGATGTTTTAGGGCATGGGCAAAGTGGGCTCTGACCTAGAGCCCCAACCTATAAGGGCTGAAGGATCAGCTGGCACGTGTATGCTGGGAAGAGGCAGCACAAGTCAGGCTGCCTGCTAGAGCTCGCCTGAACATGCACTACAGATGCCTACAGAGGGACAATCACACAGTCCCTAAGCGATATCAGGAGGCTCGGCTCAAAAGAGGAGGTTCAGAAAAACGCAATGAAACAGGGGCTAGCCTCCATCATATGTAAGAAAGTGCTTTAAGTTTTGGCCAGGCTGTTGCTATGATTATGTTTGGTAATCCCCATTACTCTTAGTCCTACTCATCCTCGACCCAGTCATCACTCATGAGGTATTCCACAGACAGGAAACAAAACAGGAAACGCTTTTAGGCTCCACCCCCCCTCCTGCCAGGTGCTATATCAGACCCAACCACCAGAAACACATCCTGACACACCAAGCAACAAAGGCCTGGACAGGGAGGGAGGGTGGGAAGTATGACTGGGTCGAGGACGAGTAGGACTAAGAGTAATGGGATTACCAAATGTAATCATAGCATTACCTCTACGTCCCTCGTCCTCGACCCAGTCATCACTCATGAGGCATACCAAAGCAACGCCCAAACAGGCCTTTGGCAACCCAAACACAGCAAAACACAGACCAGACACAAAGGAGTGCAGCAAGTGAAAAAGTTTAATAAACAAAACAGAAATTAGAGTGGAGGGGGAACCCCCACAGCCTGCAACACCCCACTACCAAAATTGGTCCGGTCAGACAGGGCACAATTCAACCTGTAGTGCCTCACAAACGTGGACTTGGAGGCCCAGGTCCCAGCCCGACAAATCTCATCATGAGACACACCATGGAAAGCAGCCCAGGAGGCAGACACGCCCGAGTGGAACGCGCCTGAATCCTCGCCGGACAAGGCAAACCAGCACCAAGATAGGCTAGAGTGATGACAGCCTTAATCCAGTGACCAAAGGTGAGCCTGGAAGCAGCCTTACCCTTACCAGCCAAACCAAAGGTCACAAAGAGAGAGTCAGAAGAGCGAAACTCCCCAGAACGAGCCACATAAATGGACAAGGCACGCCTCAGGTCCAAAGAATGAAGCAACAACTCAGAAGAAGGAGAAGGACACAAAGAAGGAAGAACCAGCTCTAGAGAGGAATGGAAACGGGAGCGGATCCTTCTGGGGTGCTAGGACTTTCTGCCAGCCTTCTAGGTTTCAGCAGTCCTCCTTTTGTGGTCAGCATGGCACTGGCAGGTCTTTTCCCCGAAAGTTTCAGAAGAAGTCTGGGTCTGGTCCGCAGCGTTCCTGACTATGCCACACTGGGGCCCGTTCTCGCTGGTGGTCCTCCTCTGGTTGGTGGGAGACTTCGCGAGTTCCTTCCTGCTTGACGCCTGACGACCTCGGACAGATGGGTACTGGATGTCTTGTCGCTGGGCTACCGGATCGAGTTCTTGTCCCCCCCACCCCCTTCCGGGGTGGTGGTGACCGCTTCTCCTTGGAATTCCTCCCGCCATCTGGCCTTATTGGACGGAGTTCGTTCTTTGATCCGCAAGCTTGCGGTTGTCCCTTTTCCGATGGAGGAGCGGGGGTTGGGCGTCTACTCCATCATCTTTGTGGTGCCAAAGATCACGGGGTTTCCGGGTGGAATGAATTATAAATTATGGATTTTGTTTATAAGCTGCGAATGTGAAAACTTTTATGGTGTGTATGCCGAAATAACGTATTTGGATAATATAGGGTAATCAGGCAGTGCCCGATGGGCTGCTTTCACAGCAGCCTTCTTGCCCACCTTAATGTCAGAAATAGTCTCCAGAATCAGGCGTTTTATACCATCATCACTTTTCCTGGCACGCTTCACAGGAGGAGGAGAGGAGTCCCCACTGGAACCAGGGGAAGAAGGAGGCACTGAGAGGAATGCTTCCTCTTATGATGATGCTTCCCCATAGTACCACCACACACACTGAATCAAAGCGGAAAAGCAAAGAAGCAGGTAACCACAGGGAAAACACCCCCCCAGTGGGCATATAAATAGGGCATGTCAACGAGACCAATCAGAAAGAACCTCGGGGGACGTGTAACAACATAAACAACCAATGAAAAATCCCCAAAAGGGCAAGCCCCGCCAACGACCAATCAGAAAGAGGCCGAAAAACAGGACCACCCATGTGGAGGCGGGGCCAAGCGAAAATCACATCGTAATAAGCAGCGCAGGTCGCGGCCATCAGACGATGCCCAAAATACATCAAAGACCGGAGCGCCTGCAGCCCACCCAGGCGTCCGACCGAACACTAGCAGCTGCAATGCGCAACACCGCAGGTGCGAAGCAACACCCGGAGCGGCCACAGGCAGAAGCCGACACCCACGCCCCTACCGAACAGCAAGGCAAGGGCGCGAGAGACACTCCGTCAAGAAGCAGGGACACAAGGCGAAGCCCGGGCCCCCACCGCACAACAAGGCAAGGGCGCGAGAGACACTCAGTCACACGGAGCACCGACGGAGCAAACAAACGAAGCCTGGCCCCCACCACCACGAGACTCCAGAGGCAAAGAGAACATGGGGAGAAGCGCGCCCATGAAACGGCCCAGTGCATACACCCAGGCGCCTACCTCCAATCCGTTGTCCAAACGCCAGTGTAGGCAGCAAACCACCTCCAAACCACGCGGAGCTCCCAGCAGGCCTGCAACACACGAGAGGGACCAGGCAGACCCATGGAGCCAAGCAGCACAGGTCACCGGAATCCAGGGGAAGAAAAGGGAAGCCCAGCAGCCCCTACTCCAGGAATCCCACGATGGTCCATGGGAGCCCCCAAAGCCCAGCAGAGGAGGATCCACAGGACGTAGCGTAGCAGGTAAGTGCCCGGCACTCACCCCAGCGACTCCCATCAAGTAATTCACCAACAGGAAACAAAACAGGATGTGATTCTGGTGGTTGGGTCTGATATAGCACCTGGCAGGAGGGGGGTGGAGCCTAAAAGCGTTTCATGTTTTGTTTCCTGTCTGTGGAATACCTGATGAGTGATGACTGGGTGGAGGACGAGGGACGTAGAGGTAATGACAGGGTCTCGAGGTACACATTATGCACTAATCGAGGCTGCTATGGTGTGTATTGGACCTGACCCGCCCTCTCTGGTGGCCCCTTGTTTGAAAAAAAGTTGCAAAAAAGGGGAAGCGATGTGTGACTGGTGGGGTTGTAGGGGGTGGTAAATCAACTAGGTTGCCTGGTAAAAATCTAGGGGGCAGGGGCAAAACGTCTTCAGTTCAGCAGGTTAAAATAAGCAAGCAAAGGGGGACAAAAGCAATACCCTGCAGCATAGTCCTGCGATGAAGTCCTCTGAATTGGCTCCACCTGGCAGTGATCCTAATACTGCTGACAAAATAAGGTCCCTAGGTGCTGCTTTTCTGAGGGGGCTCCTGTTCCTACTAGCCACAGGTTTGAAGCCCTGGCATTAAATAGAGGGCCGGAGCTGGCTGAGGACGTGCTGCTGAGGGATCAACAGAGTAGAAATGGTGGAGAAACGCTCAAGGAAAAGGCAGACGATTCATTCACATGCATCCTGTTGGGGTTAAAAAATTTAAATAAAAGAAACAGTTTCAGAGGCTAATCAAGAGAACATCCAATCCTCATGCTTGGAGTTAGCGCAGAAGCTTGATGCGGTTGCCCTCCACGCTAAAGCACTGAAAGAGGAGGTGGGATCAATAAAGCGAGATGTGGAGAAGAACACCTCTGGGATTTCCATGTTGTCCAGACAAAATAAAGCTCTAAGAGAGAACATCGAGAGACTAGGAAATCATTCAAGGAGGAATAATGTAAGATTTATGAATGTTCCGGAGGCAGAGGAGGGCATGGATATGAAGTCCTTTATAATCAAGCTCCTGTGAGACACAGCCCTAAAGGATGGGCCGGAGATCGACCTAGAACAAGAGATTTAGAGAGCTCACAGGCATCCTTTCAGGCGAAACCTCCAATGGACCAATCCAAGGAAGATCTTGGTAGACTTCCTTACGTACGCAGTTAAGGAGGCAATCTTGAATGTGGCCTTACGGGAAGGTCCCTACATTGTTAATGGCTTTTTTCTTACAATATATCTTTCATAGAGGCGCTGATCATTCAGAAGGAAATCAGTGGGTTTCTTTCACGCAGTAAGAATGGGAAGGCGGCAGGCCCAGATGCCATCCCCTTAGAAGTATATAAGCTCTTAAGAGAAGAAATTGTTTCAGTCTAGGATATTCTGTTTAATTCGATACATCATGGGAGGGGGGAGGTACGAAGCCCTGACTCATGGAAGGAAGCCATGATCGTTTTGATCATAAAACCAGCAAAGGATCCTAGGAAGGCAGATTCATACCGACCAATATCTCTCCTGAATGCAGACTATAAAGTATATACAAGTATTTTGGCAGGGAAATTGGCTAAACATGCTCCTCAACCTATATACCCAGATCAGAAGGTCTTTGTCCCAAAGAGGCATATTTATGAGCTTACTGAGCAGCTGAGGCTGTATAGACCTTACCATGACCTGGTTGCTGCCTTTGGATGTTGACATGCTAGATGCAGCCAAGGCATTTGACAGGGTCTGTTGGGCCTATCTGTGGGAGATGTGGGAAACATCGGTTACATCGCGGTGTTTACACAGCAATACCTTTACAATGCAGGTATTACAACACAAGTCATTACAATGATGCGCGCTGGATGGCGCTCTAACCTAAGGAATAGTATGATTTACTATTCCAACACCTTCCCTACTATACATAGACTGGAGTTGGAATAGTAAATCATACTATTCCTAAGTCCAGCACCCTCCAGCGCCAGTCGCAACAAATTGCGATGTAATGCCTGCATTGTAAACACTGCGATGTAATGTCGTATATTCGGGAGATGTTAGCGGTATTGGGTTTCAGTCCCCGTTTTGTCTCAATGTTATAGGGGCTTTAGGAGAAGACATATTGAGCCGTTAGCCCAGCTCCTGCGGAGCAATGGTCAGGTTATTCCCTTAGGGCATCCCAGCTCAACAATAGAATTGTGTTATACGCAGACGGCTTAATAACTTACACCTCAAACCTTGTACGCACTATTACTGGGGTGGAATTCCTGGCAATGGAGTTTGGGGCCCTTTCAGGATCCTTAGTGAATAATTTGAAGTCGGAGGTGATGTGTTTGAATATACCAGGTTGGAAGGGGAAATGCAAGCCAAGATTAGGTATCTTGTTATCACGATTTTAAACCCTCTGGAGGCTATCCCAAAGTATAACCTAGAGAGGGTAGCAAAGGAGGTAGATAGCTTGCTTTTTCAATGGAGGAACCTTCCGCTGACAGTATATGGGTGAGTCAGTCTAGTTAAGATGGTGATATTACCCAAGATGAGTTACATTTTTAGCTGCATACCTTTTTTTTTCAGTTTCTGTAATGGATAGGATTCAGGCGAATATAGTAGGCTTCATATGGGCATCTAGGGGGGCCAGGCTTGAATGGAAACACTACAGCGTATGCTAGAGAAGAGTTTTCTGGCCCTCCCAGATCTGAAGCTTTACTGTATGGCTTTCCAGTTAAAAAATTGTAGGATGCTCCTGGGTAAACCAGTAGCCTTAACATGGGGAGCTATGCTGGGTGAGATAGTAAGGGAGTGTGGCTCTGAAGGATTTGCTGCTTTGCTCCTTTGGCTCCGGGTAAAGAGGAGAATGGACATGGGATATTACTCAGATTTTTCACCAATCTGGGATTCTCCAGGTACTCCAGAGTGTCTTAAGGACGGGTTGCAGAGAGCAGGGATCTGAGTTTGGAGGGAGCTATAAACAAAAAATGGCATCCTTCCTTGGGAAGTCTTAGTAGCTAAGACCCAAACCTCCTTTTCCAGATTTAAATATCTTCAACTGTTTTCTGGTTTGTGGCCAATTTGAAGGGGATAGGTAGGATGTGGGAAGTAGAGTCAGAATTTCAGGATGGATCTCTGAAGACTAAGATGTTGCTATGTGGTATTGGAAGCTGCATGACACCAAGGATAGGAAATTGAAGGCCCCACACTCTGTCTGGGAAGACGGTATACATGGGATTGAGCCACAAAAAGTTTGGGAAAGCTCTCTTCAATTACTCCATTTAGTGGTAAAACCGGGCAATCTGAAACATAACCACTTCTTTACTATAAATAGATTGTTATGGACTCATTAAAAGATAGCAACTTTTGTACAGGAACCAACCCCAGATGCTGTAGGTGTGGCCTTTTAGGAGCTGATGACCAACATGTCTTTAAATTCCAGAGATAAAAACTTACTGGCGTGATGTTGAGGATGTGGTCAGAGATATTTTTGGGACAAATATAATCCTAAACACAACTTTGGTTTTAGTGGGTGTGGACATTTCTCCTAGAAAATTACAGTCTTGGTCACCGCAGGCCTTGCTGTTTTATTTGATACTCTTAGCTAGGAGGGAGATTTGTAAATGATGGAAAGACCCCTTACCTCCAAGAGCGGTGGATTGGCTTTAAGCAGTGAGATAGAATTGTTGAATGGACATGGTCTGTAGACCAGGGGGGTTTAGGAAAAGAAAATCGCAGCTGATTTCCAAAAGTGGGGTGATATGAGGGAGGAAGAGGCAATCTAATGAGTGGTCCTATCATTACACCTGGCCACAGTCTGAAACCAGATATCTGGTCTAGACTGGAGTGGCAATGGCCAGCGAAAGCATGCAGTAGGCCAAGGGCTAGAAAGTGTTAATGGAAGGGTCCTGACTTTGCAGTAATGGTGATAATGGGACAAAAAAAAAACAGAGGAGGAGGCACGGTGAGGGAGGCTGCACTAATACAACTGTGGCATTAAGAGGAGGTGGGAGGGATAAATGCTATGTTTAAATCTAAGCAGTTATGCCTCTGAAGCTGAACACGGGCAAACAGTAACAGACCAGGATACCAAGAAAAAAATAGTCCCCCAAAGAACACAAAGAACCATGGTGAAATTCCTGCTGCGTGGGAGGAACAAAAGGGATAATGGAGGGACAAAGAGGCAGTGCTGACCACTAGCTAGCAAGGATTGTTAAAGGATACTGAAAGAAACAAATCTAAAGCAGAGGGATGGCTTTAAGCCCACAAGAGAAATGACAAGTTCTTGAATGCTCGACCTAAAGAGGACTTGCACCTCCAATACATATATATTAATTTTGCACTTTTCCTTTTCCTTTTCCCTTTGGTAATGTTGCATTCTGTTATGCCATCAGGGTCAAATGTGACATAGCATCACTTCCTGTAATGACACCAGGGATGTGGTTATTACTTCCTGTGAAGTCATCACAGGTCAACGGGCATGGTATGTCACTTCCGCCACCCCAAGCATTTCAGTGAGTCGATATCTAGGCTTTCAAGAGGGGTTGAATATTGTTTTGCCAACAGTAAATTTGTACTGATTTGTCAATTCAATTGCAGTATATAAATGTGTTACAACCCTAAGCACCTGAGCATCAGGTGATATGCCCAGAACAACAATATTTTAGCTATTTTTTCAAAGCCAGGATTATAGTCCGCCAACTGGGACGGAAGATAAACCACATTTACGTGGACTCAACCTTGTGACCATCTTTACATTGGCAAGCCCGATACTCATTGGACCAGGGCATTAGGTGTGTTGGATGCTTTGCTGCACAAGGGTCCATTCACTTTTGATGAAAGCAAGAGCTATAGGCTTCTAATATAGGACTAATGTGTTTTTCTTGAAGATGGAGCATAGTAACCAGTTGCA
This sequence comes from Lissotriton helveticus, assembly GCF_964261635.1. Taxonomy (NCBI): domain Eukaryota; kingdom Metazoa; phylum Chordata; class Amphibia; order Caudata; family Salamandridae; genus Lissotriton; species Lissotriton helveticus. The sequence continues at coordinate 1,846,407,329 of NC_136068.1, forward strand.
TAACACAAAATGATGTGCCCCCCTGCAGAATGTATAGAGAGGGCTGTTTATCTCTTAGTCACAGATATTCATTGGCCTCGGCCTAATGGGTGCTCTGAAAGGTTTGGGGGACACCTTGCACTGCAGTGGCTTGTGTTACGCCCCTGATAGTAACCTATGGCTCCTATACCACTAAAAAGGTTTCTTATTTGAGTTTCTTTAAAGGCCAACAAAGATAACAGTTTTGTGCTACACACTTCTTTGGAATTAGCTTCACAATAGGATTAGAGACTGAAAATGCCTACAAACATGGAGTTACCAGTTGTTGAATTCGGTGCTGTCCACCCACATCCACGGCTGAGTATATTTGTCCCTCCTCAAGCCAATCCAGTGATCATGATCCCCTTTATAACGCAGCATAAAATTCTGTAAATAAGATGGAAAAAAGACATCCTGAAAAGTGCTCATTAGCTTTGAGTAAAATGGTCCCACGGAAACAGGGCACAGATCGGCAAAGAGCCTCGAAAGGAATTACAGTGGTGACCCAGTATGGGAAAATCAGGCATAGTATAAATGTAACAAAATTTCAGTTTGATTCACTCATTTGGGCAATTAGAAGCAAGTTCAAGTTTAAAAGCTTTATTCGGTATGTATAAAACAACCATAAAAGTGTGCATACATTGAAACTGATTGCATTACACATAAAAAACAAGACAAATAACATCTGATGTGCAACATGGGATCAAAGTTAAATACATCTAAAAACATGCATACATTAAAATTGATTGCATTACACATAAAAAGTATCAAGTAGTAAACAGGGCAGATAACGCTTGGTCTGCAACATGGGCTCAGAGTTGATCCCATTTAAAACGGGTAAAATATTAATTTTTAAAAATACAGCACAGTTTCTTAAAATCATCATAGGGTCTTCACAATAATACTTTTGCGTGCATAGAAAGCATTTATAATCAAAAGTGCCATATTAAGGCAACACTGGCGTCGGTAAGTTCAAACAAGTATTTTACTGCTTCGAAATGCGAACCATTGCCATATGCAAGCAAGAGTGGTTTTAAATAGTAATTCCTGAAACCCGAGTAAAAACCACAAAACAACATAAAGTGCACAGTGCTGTGTTTGCTCTGTCCATCACATGGGCAAGGGATTGTGGCCGAAGGACAAGTTTTCGTGTTAGGGATACCACTAAATCGTGGGCCATTCCCAATTTGAATCTAACTAATACAAAATGATGCATGAGATTGGGAATGTATGTTAAATAATCTTGACAGCCCACATTAGAAGTACGTGTTAAATAAACCTTTACAGTTGTTTTCCTGCATTCGCAATCAAGCCGAACTTCCCTCCTATGATTCAGAAAAGTTTCTCTGATAAAAAGCTGACTAAGTAATGATGCTTGGGGGTGGGGGTGAAATTAGTCCGTACTGACTTCTTAAATAATTTACTGTACAGTGAACGGATATAACTTAACCAGGGAATCTTCATGGCATTATCCAAAGTAAAACAGTCTAACATGATTGATTTTGCAAAACTGGTTTCCTCTTTGGACCATATGGAGTGCCAGAGTAGTAAAGGGCGAGATGCAACTATATCTGTGAGATACTGTACCCCAAATTCTCTATGTATGATTTATGAAGAAGCCAAAGTGGGTAGGCTGAGAAGGCCTTTGAGGAAACTGTTTTTCTCCATCTGCAGCACAGAACTATTGTGATAACCCCAAACACTAGCCCCATATATTGAAATAGATAAAAGCCTTGCCCTACAAATTTCTGTCATCTCCTTGACTGGCCTAGAGCCTAGCTTTGCTGAAAATCTAAAATTACCATGGATGCTTCTGGCCATTTTGCTCCTGACATTAGTAATTTCACGAGTCTATGACCCATTACCGGAAAAAGTAATGCCTAGGTAGCAGAAAATATCAACCAGGTCACAGTCAATGTATATATAAAACATGTTCTGCTTTGTTTGACCCGTGACCCACTGGCTGTGGTATAGGTTTTACTTTTATTGATAATCACTTTCCTAGCAGCAATAAAATCACCAAAGCACCCTTTAAAAGTTGCAGCCTTAAAGGAGTTCTTGCCAACATGACAGCGTTGCCTACATACAAGAGTACAGGTGTGGGGGGCCCGGTCACTGGTGGGGCATCAGCATGAACTGCTTGAAAGGTCTTGTCTACCCCATTGATAAACAAAGCAAATAACTGAGGGGCTAGTAAACAGCTTTGCCTAATGCCTCGCTTAACTGCAAAGGCATCGGTGCATTCCCCCTTGGACCATAGCGGACTTTACTCATCAAATCCTCATATAATCTGGCCAGATAATAGATGATTGGCCTGGGTCCCCCATAGCGAGCAGAGTGGACCAAAGGATGGTATGATCTACTAAGTCAAAGGCACTGCTCAGGTCAGCAAAACATAGATATAATCTGCCGCCGTTGGCACAGGTGTACTTGCCTATAAGTAGGTCAAGGTTCACACATTCCTCTATGGTCCCCAACCTTTCCTGGAACCAAACTGGACGGGCGAAAGTATTGAGTAATCCCAGGCCCGTTCTTCTAGCCTTTTCAACAGGACTTTACTCATCACTTTCACTGATGAATCTAGAAGTGAATTTGGCCGGTCATTTTTGAGGTCCGATTTGTTGCCCTTCTTAAAATTTTTAATTATAATGGATGTGCCCCATGTCGGTGGAGTCATTGTCTCCGCAGCCATGTTAAAAACTCTTGTTAAGGTTGGCGCCTATAACTCAGTGTTATTCTTAAAAACATATACTGGACACAATCCAGTCCCAGGGCTTTATCGCCTTTTCATTCTTTCAGGGACCATGACACTTCTTGTAACGTGAGGTCTACGGGTACAGGTGAATATAGCCACTGTTCCTCATTTTCAGTGGATCCTGTTCATACCATCAGTGCATGAGAGGGCTAAAAATACTAATAAAATTGGCAAACCATGCGTCGCAAGTTGCATGTGACAGCAACTCTGGAAAAGAGTCATCCTCTAAGAAAGGAGAATTACCAGTATCCCAAAAATGTTTGCTATCTCACATGTCCGCTGCTTGGGAAGTTTCAACCATACTGCATTTTGTAGTTTTTTTTTTCTAGCTAATAATACCTCTTTATGTTTAAATCTAGGGGATTTGATTAATAGATTGTCTCTAGGTCGTTTACAGAGAGCCAGTTTCAATTCCCTGGTAGCAGTGGTACATGCATTGTCGAACTAGCCTTTACGTTTGGGAGGACCTATTTTAATGGGACAAGTCAGGAGGGCATCAATTCTAGTAATAATACCAGTATTATTATAAAGTATCTGATATGGGGTAACCACATCTTCCAAACAACACATGATAAAGTTGTAGCCCTTAGTACAAATATTGTGAAGACGTTGGTTCTGATCCACTCCGTTCCACTTGAAACGGGTCCCATTGTGTCTAAATGGGATAATGCCTGTAGCGCAACTAGGAGTGGTAACAATGGGCCTGCTCCAAAAGAAAACTGAGAGAATTATACAGTTGTGGTCACTCAAACCCAGACAAGCAACTCATGGTGAGGTTTACCATTTACATGCATTAGCAGAAATTAAAATGGGGTCGATAACAGAAGTGGCATTTTTCCCTATAAAAGTTGGAATGTGATTCCCATTACTGTCCCGGGTATTTTATAATAATTGTAGATCAAACTTGATGATCATAGAATTTAATGTATTACCATATTCATTTTAATAAAATGCGAGTAACCAAGCCTGGTTTCGTCGGGCATGTGTGAGTATTAAAATCTCCGACCCATAATAATATGAAACTATTGGGTCTCCAGGCCCCCTTCGAGAGCTAGAACCATCTTACACCTGGTATTATTAAAAACATTATTATAAAAGTTGACCAGAACAAATCCCATCCTCCAATAAATGTTACCCATAAAATTAATGTTTGGGGGCCAGTAGATATTTTCCTTTTTAAGCTTACCAGGAGTTTATTTGCTATTAAGACCATGAGTCCCCCTTTGGCTCTCCCTGCTGCAGAAAGCTCAGCCTCCAACCAATGTGTCGTAAAGCCCTCAAAATAAACAGGCTCAATACACCAAGTTTCTTGGATACATAGTATATCCAGGTCACTGATAAACTCCAGCCATCCTAGGACGCCCTGTTTCTGAACTAACCCCCCCTACATTCCAGGTCGCTATTCTGTACCCATTGTCCGTCCCTTGGCCACTACCACTGGGTAGTGAGGAACTGGGTGTGAAAGCTACTGTGTGTATAAGATCCGCTACATCCTCACACGGAGATGGAGGGACAGATAAAATAACAGTAGTGTCACAATAGCCCTTAGGGGCCATATGTATTTTGTCTTCCCGCCCTTCGTGGGATGGAGGCACATTATTTTATATGTTTTGATCGATTGACATATTTCCCCACCTCATGTCAGTCGATATCCTGAAGGTCAGTCAATACCAGGTATCTATTGGAGGCCACCAGTGATTTGGATTGGGAGTATACTCAGGCAGGATGGTTAACTAATGGACCTAGTCTGGTTATATTAGATATTGAGGACTGGAAATGTCTGTAGAAGAAACCCAAAGGCTGGAGTGACATGTTCTATTCAGATTGGGCATGACGTACTTCCCCCATATGGACACCCTTGGCACAACTGGGTTCCCTAAAGTTGATTACAATGCAATCCCCAGCATAGTTTTTCCTCAGGGGGCAAATTCAGCATACTCTTCTTACGAACAGAATTTGTTGGGCATCCCTTACTGGGAGTTGGTAGTTCCTATTGAGCCAATGAATCACTCTTTTCTTTAGTGAGTCATAGGATTCTATTTGGCTCGGTTGTACGGGGGGGAGCGTTGACTATGACTGCTGCGTAGGGGACACATTCTCGGGGAAAATTAATAGTGATCTTATCATCTGCAGCATTGGCTTCTATTGCATTGGCAATTCTATCCTCTGCTAATAGAGGCACTCATTGGATTTCACCATGCAATGGATGTGTTGTATTCGCCTTAATTAACCGTGGTTGGAGCTGTATTTGTGATGTAGATACTAGTGGTCCCATGTGATCCCTATGGGTAGCTTCAAGTCTAGTGCCTGCAATCCATGACTTAGTTAGATTAGCACTTGATATCATTATGCTATCCCTTGGAAAATTAGTTGTTATAGTTGTGGTTGGTGCTAATGCCTTATCAGACCCCTCCTTAGGTTGTCCCAGAGGCGTGGTAGAATAGCATGTCTTAATCTGTTTAACTTCAGTAAACAAAGCTTCTAACTTCACAAGAATTGGAGATAACAGGACTTCCACTTTAGTGGTAATCTCAGCCAATAGTGAGGGGTGTTGTAAATCCCCGAAATCGCATAATATAGTCCCAACGTCTGTGCTGGGAGGGGCCGAGATCTTGGGGGTGTTTTTGAAGTTCCTTTTCCTTTTAGGAGAAGGGGGATTAACTAGGAGATTGTGTTGCCTCGCTAATTGCTGGGGCGGCTGGGCTATCAGTGGCACTATCAGTGGCTCTAGTCATAGTATTCCCTTGTTGGGCTATTAGTTACTGGGGGTATGGCTGTAGCATTGCTAGGTGACACATTAATCCCACTCCCAGGCCCTCCACCTATAGAGAGACGTCGTTCAACCATATCTATCTCTTGAGTGATCACATTAACTGCCCACACTAAAAACGAACCAATGGTTGACAGGCCACTATCGGGTGCTGGCGGGACATTGGCTACCTTGAGTTTACCCATGGCCGCCTGAGTAACCAAACACCTGAACCAGTCTGTACAAAGTGTATGCGGACAGCGATAACCAAATATAATAGCATAACTAAAACAGTCCTTATAAAATGTCCCGAAGTTAATGACACAGAAGTAGATATACCCCACAAATCCTGGTAGGGGAAAGACAACTTAATCAATACTCTGCTATGAACTTGGGACAATCCTGCATACAGAACATTGGGAACAGACGAAGTGACAGCACCTTACAGAAAATATGGAGTCCAAAGTATCAGAGGGGTGGCCCAGGACAGGCAATGACGGGCCCGAGCTTTGCCAGGGCGCATCCCACACAGCGAACCTGGTGGGCATTAATATTTGCCTATGGTCGCAGGAAGCAGCGTCAGGACTGCAAAGGCTCTTGGGAGCTGTAATTCTGTGCCCCAACGCCGTGAAAGGAAGGTCCCGCGCAGCGGGGCCTTGCGGCCATAAATATGCACCTCCGGGTGCAGGAAGCAGCATCAGAACAGCAAAGGCTCTTGGGGGCTGTAGTTCCATGCACCAACTCTGTGAAAGGAAGGCAATTAGACTCAAACACAATGTATTAAGTTACCTATATAACGCAAGTGCCTGTAGACAATTCATATTCATACTGCAGTCCTTTAGTTACCCGCAAGATGCTTGGAAACACATTCGCTATGCACTTGATGCAACAGGCCTGTGGAGAAGCGATGGCGCATTCCAAGACTCAGCAATGCAGAACCACAAATAAGGCAGCCCCAGTGCTAGACAGAAGCAGCAGGTGACAGCTGGAGAAAAGGTCATAAATGTGATCTTATTAGGAGATCTTGTTGTGTCAATTAAAACCCCCTCGTAAACACTTCACAATGGGGGCTTGGGGGTGGTATTCAAAGACTGTCCACCCCCGAGCCCTTGGTATCGCCCAGGACTGAGCTCGTGCAGGCGAGGCGCCTGCCTTAGAACGCAGCTTTCAAACGCCGCGTTCTAATTAGTGCCAGTTGAGGGTCCCGTCAGGTAGGCAGGAAGCGTGATCCTTTTATACCACTCCTGACTGATTTATTGGCCTTTTAGTGAGATTTAGGTGGGGTTTTTTACGATGGCTAAAGCTGCCAACAAAGTCAGGGAGGCGCTGAGGGTATTGTGCCAGGAGGGGAGGGAAGATTTTTGGGCTCCTGGGGTTTTGAATCAAGCCTGGACTGGTTTAACCCTTAAAAATAGGGCTTCCTCGCAAGTGGTGTCTGCTGCACTAATTGCCTGTATGTTAACAGATAGTTCCCCTGAGGTGGTGCCTGTAGGAATTAAAAAGTCATTAAACAAAATAGCTAGAGAGGCTCCCCTGCTTACTTCTGTGCAGCAGCCAGCTCCTCCAGTTGTGGTGAAATATAGAGGGAGGGCTCGAAAACGCTCAGTAAGGGGCAGAGAGATGAGAAAAACAGCCTTTATTAAAGGGATATTCAGCTTTTCAGAAGGTGGTGTCATGGCTAATAGTGAGGCTTTGGCGCCATCTGGTGGTGATGTTCATTTATGTACTTCTGCTGATGTTTTGAAGGAATTTTCTGGTGAACTGCCTGTGAGGCGTGATATTCCTATAATTAATACAAAATGCTATTATCTAAGGTTGAGGCTCCCGTTTCTTGTGACAGGCCACTTTCCCCGGTTATTTCTTCTGATTCCAGTAATTTGTCAGCGAATGGTACTATTTTACAACAATTTCCCCCTTCAACGGTTTGGAAAAATAGGGCTCCTGAGGAGACTTCTGGTTTGTCTTCTTTGAATTTCCCAGTCAATGAGAGGAATAGGACTGTTGTTTCAACCTCTGAGGTCAGTGGAGCAGATGTTAGCCCCTTTAGGTCAGCGAGTGAGCCTTCTAGAGCAGGCGGTTTACGCCGGAACCACCGCCAAGCTCCAGAAGAGACTCCAGCGGATCCAGAACGCCTCGGCCAGACTCATCCTCGACATCCCCCGACGCAGCCACATCTCCGGACACCTGAGAGATCTGCATTGGCTCCCGGTCAACAAGAGAATCACCTTCCGTCTCCTCACCCACGCACACAAAGCCCTACACGACCAAGGCCCGAGCTACCTCAACAACCGGATCAACTTCTACACTCCCAAGCGCCTCCTCAGATCAACCAGCCACGCCCTCGCCGCCGTCCCCCGCATCCGAAGAGCGACAACAGGAGGAAGGTCCTTCTCCTACCTGGCCGCCAAGACCTGGAACTCACTCCCGACCGACCTACGCCTGACCCAAGACCACCTCTCCTTCAGGAAGAAGCTTAAGACCTGGCTGTTCGAGCAGTAACGGCACCCCCCCCCCAACCCAGCGCCTTGAGACCCTACGGGTGAGTAGTGCGCTCTACAAATGACCTGATTGATTGATTGATTGATTGGTTGCGTTTGGGTGGAAGGGAATGAAGAAAGGCAGTCTTGTGATGCCTGAACCTCATACATCTGCAGGTAGTGGCGGCTTGCAGGTCAAACCAGCGTCAAAACTAAGGAAGGGCCTCAGGTGCAGTGAGTTTCCAGCGTCTTGATCACCTTTTCACACGGTGCCTGGTAATTTTCAAGGACCCTACATGTCTGCAAGTAGTAGCGACTTGCAGGCTAACTCTTCGTCAATACTGCAGAAGGGCAACAGGTGCAGTGCACCGCCTCTGAGCAAGTTTCAAGCGTCTTGCTTGCCTTTGTCAATCCAAAGAAAAGCTGTTGAAGAAATGTTCCCAAATCCCTTACCTGATTGTAGGCTCTCCCAGTTCAAGAAAGCAGTGAACTGGAGGGTTTTTGATGGTGGTGTTGCAGATGGAGCTCAGCCTCCAAGTAGTGGGGTTATACGGAGCTCTTATGGCAACGATAATGACGACTTATCAGAACTAGAGGAGGGTGAGATTGCTAATCAAGAGAACCTTTCTAATGACTGTTTTCTTTCTACATGGGGGGGGGGGCTTGTTAATCAGATTTTTCGAGCTAATATTTTACAGTCACAAGAAATAGAAAGAAGCTGGAGGCAGCTAGAGCGTTTCTCCAAAGCCTCGGATGGAATAAGTGCCAGAAAAAGTGCATGGCTGGACAAGCCCCTTCAAACAGGTGGGCAAATTAGTGGCAGTTGTGCTCAATCTAATCTTAGAAAACGTGAAGCAATTCCTGAGCAAGTCACAGATGCTAAGGTCTGTTGTAATTGTGAATCGACAAGGTTGCAAGAGCAGCTATCCCCTAAGACAGATGCGGTCACAGATAGGGCATCTGAATCAGTTTCTAAGGAAACCAAAGGATTCCAAAGAAAAAACCACAAGTTTGAAGAGGTTGCCTTACATGGGTTTGTCCATGCCCTTAGGTTCACATCTAAATAAACATACTAAAGACAAGATTTGGAACAGGGAATTTGTAGTTGTTTTTAAATTACTGCATAGGGAGCTCCAATCTAAAGAAGGCTTAAGGGAAGAGGCATGGGAGCTAGCGAGGAGACCCATGGCTCCCACTAACATTGATTCCTGGACCTCAGCCTTTCTCATTTTTGCAAGCGTCTACTGTGAAAAGTTTCCAGACCGTTTGGTCTCAATTTTAAAATGTTTGAACACGGTTAGAAAGGCTCAGACATAATTTGGGGTTTTTGCATGGTTACACTATGACGAGGAGTTCAGAGCTTGTTTCGTGCTAATTCCCGAGAAACCTTGGGGTGAGGTTGACAGCGAATTGTGGGATCAGTGGATGTATCCCCAGAGACCTCGTCCTGCATTGCATACCGCCAGCGGGTTAGTGGTCACTCCCCGACCCTTTCTTAGTAAACCCACCCCGGGGCTGGGGTGGGATCATGGGCAGAAAACATAGCTTATGCCACAGGAGCCTGCTGGCATTTTAACAGGGGTTTCTGTCAAAAGTGTCCATGCAAATACAGGCATGAATGTTCAAAATGTGGTGGAAAACATGCTGTGTTACAATGTTTCAGCGAACAAACATCCATCTTTTATTCAGGTCAGGGCAGAGGCTCCCCTGTTCAGCCTCCTTTCAAAGGCAGTTACACCAATTGATATTCCTAACTTAAGCAAGTGGTTTAGGTTTTACCCTCTCAGAGAGAAAGCTTTAAAACTAGAGTGGGGGTTTAAAGAGGGCTTCAAACTCGGTTATCAAGGTCCCAGGTAATGCAGGTTTGCACAAAATTTGAAATCTGCCAAGCAATTCCCACAGGTAATAGCTAACAAGTTATACTCCGAAATTGCTGAAGGGAGGATAGCTGGCCCCTTCTTTTCTTGGCCTCTTCCCAATCCTATTGTTTCCCCTTTAGGAGTTGTTCCTAAGAAGACGCAGGGAGAATTCAGTATGATTCAACATTTATCTTGGCCTCAAGGACTGTCGGTAAATGATTTCATAGCAACAGAGGACACTGTAGTGCAATTCACCTCAGTGGACGAGGCTCTGGAGTTAGTTGAAAAGGCTGGCTCAGGAGTGGAGTTGGCAAAATGTGATATAAACCAGTATTATTATTATTATTATTAATGATATTTGTAGATGGCCAACAATGGCCCTTGGGCGTCTCGGCGCTGAATTATCTGCGATATTTACTCCAGGGAGGTAAAGGTCTGAGTTTTACTGACTAAACAGCCAGGTACATCCCCAAGACTTTGAGTTACTGGGCATACATTTCCAAGGACATTTCTTTATTGACAAGGTGTTACCTATGAGTTGTGCAGTCTCCTGTCAACTGTTTGAAGATTTCAGTTTTTTTTTTTAAATGGCTTTTCTCATTCAGGTCAGGATACATGCAAGTGTCTCATTATTTGGACGATTTTCTTTTTGTTGGCCAAAGAGGTTCACAACTATGCAGTGAGGCCCTCCAATTTTTCAAAGCAGTGATACAGGAGTTAGGCGTACCATTGGCAAAAAAATAAAACCAGAGGGTCCAGAGACATGTGAGGTTCTTTAATTTTGACTGCATCTTACATTTATTGCCTTTACACAGGCTGCTCTATTCATGAAGTATTTCTGCCCTTTGGACTGCAACGTGTAGAAAACCCCCCCTCTGTTCTTGCTTTGAAAGCAATCTTAGACACTAGCTGGCCTAACTGCATAAAGACATGTTTTGCCATTACTGATTCACTTATAAGTGCTGTAATTGATTGACTTATGGGTTGGGCAGAAACACGACGTAAGGGGAACATTCTGGTTACATGATGTTTTTCTATTGGCTAATATTTTGCAGATCTTGTATGTCCATATTAGGTATTTTGTATGCTTGCAGAAGCTAGGACTGCCCCTTTCTTTGATGCTGAGTTTGTAATTCTAAACATATAAAAGGCCTCTGTGTTTTGTACTTTTTAGACCACCTCATTCGGTTGCTGCGGCTTCTGTGTGACGTGGCCTCACTTATTAAATTTAATAAAGATGTATTTTGATATTTCAGCTTCTGTGCCAAGTTCTTTTGTATTAGTGAGACCCCTGAGAATGAAGATTTCAGTTCTTCACATGTCTAATAGTCCTAGGCATAGAGATTGATACGCAAAAAATGGATGCCAGGTTACAGAAGGTAAAAGTGCAATAAATTGTACATTCGCTGAATTATGCTAAAGGAAACAGAAACGGACTATATTTGAGATGCAACGGCTGTTGGGAAATTTGACCTTTGCCTGCAGAGTAGGAAAAGCTTGGAGATCTTTTTGCAGAAGGTTGGGTTTTGCCATGGGTGGCGTGTCATTACCACATCACAGGGTCAGAGTATCTCTTCACATGAGAGCAGACTTTGAGGTCTGGTTGATGTTCTTGCAAAGTTTTAATGGTGTTCCTATTAGGTCCATTGATGAGCATTTTTTGTGGTTCATACAGATATTTTCTGATGCTTCAGCTTTGGTCATTTTTGGGATGGGAAATGGTGCGCTGAGCCTTGGCCTAAGCACTGGATTATTGAGAAGCGCAGTATAGCATTCTTTGAGTTTTTTCCCTTGATAGTAGCATTGTCAGTCGGGGGCAAGTTCCTAGCTAATAAATCCGTGCTTTTTCACGTTGATAACAGAACTGTAGTTGATCTAGTCAAGGGTCAGAAAGCAAGGGAAAACACCGGCTTCAGTTGTTAAAGAGTTTCATGCTAAGTTGCTTAATGTTGAATATAACCTTTGGAGTTAAGCATATTGCTGGTATGGACAATAATATAGCAGATGCGTTATCTCGTTCCCAGTGGCTGAGATTCCGTGGTTTGGCACCTTCAGCAGATCCAGAAAAGACTCAAATTCCTCAGGAGCTATGGCTGCTAGCGGATTGAAGATACGGATGTTGGTGGAGCACTCTCCTGCTATCAGCACACGTTTAGCTTACAGAAGGGCTTGGGAGGAATTCCGGCAGTCAGGTGCGGCTTGTCGTAGCAATGATCACCTTGGCTTGTTACTACGCAATGATGATATACTGCGTTTTGTCCTGAGCAACATTGATAGAGACATAGCAGCTACCACCATTGCAGGAAAGCTTTCAGGGATAACTTTTTAGAGGAAATGCTTTTGGGGTTATGACTCGTCGATGAGCGAGTTAGGCAGAATAATATTACTAGTTTGGTCTAAGGTGAGAAAACGTGGGACAATAATGCGCAAGCATATATCTTTTGAGTTATTGGAAGGGATTATAACAACTTTGCCTACACTTTGCTATTCCAAGTTCGAAGTTGCACTTTTTACACTTTGTATGTTATGATTATTTTGTGGTGTCTTTAGGGTATCTGAACTTTTAGGAAGGCCGTTTATTCATAGTCTGAAATATTTAATTGTATCAACAACAGCAGATTCAATAAGAATCCATTTAGTCATCTAAAACAGATCAGAGAGGTAAAGGGGCTACTGTGGTGATGCAGAAACTTACAAGAATTTCTTCATTACCCTAATAGCAACTGTATTTTTCAGCAACAGGACGGCTCCGAGCTCACCGCTTCACAGCTTTTAGTGGTATTGAGAAAATCCCTGCTTGCATTAGGATTGAATCCGCTAGATTATGGCACACGTTCATTTCGAATAAGAGCTGCTTCAGAGGCCGCCAGGAGGGGTTTTTCCTTACAGCAGCTGTGTCGACTTGGTCGCTGGCCATCGAATTGTTGTTTTAAATATGTTGGAAGTTTTAATGAATGTTGAAAATCCATTTTGTTCTTGCTAACATGTATCTCTTTTTAGGTTCCCACATACCTTCATCACCATCCATGGCGAATGTATGGATTATAGGACATTCTTTCATCAGATGGGCGGCCAAGCAAGCAGACAGAAGCCAATATGGTGTAACTTTAGGTTTTAGTTTTGAGGAAACTGAATTTTTTTGGTATGGTAAGAGCGGGATGAAGTGGGGTCAGCTGTTACCCAGTTTGAATGAGTTGGCTGCCTATAAGCCGTTACCTAAGGTTTTAATAATTCATTTGGGGGAAAATGATTTAGTTCAAATGTCTGGCCTGGGGCTCCTTCTTGAAGTAAAAGCTGACTTAGCCAAAATTGTACTTTCTTGGCCCAATACATAAATTGTAGTTGCTGCACTTGTACCTAGGCGAGTGTGGAGAGGTGCAGAAAAATGTTCTGCCATCGACAGGGCCCATCGGAAATTTAACAGAGAACTTCGCCAGTTCTACCTCATCAACGACATATCCTAGTTAACGCATGATGACATCGGAAAAGATGACTTTAAATTTTTCAGATTGGATGGTTTACATTTAACCTTTATTGCAAATGAATTGTTCATTGCAAATATAAAAGATAAGTTATCTTATATTTTGGGACTACGTCCGTGGTGTTGAAGGTTTGCACAAGTTGCTTTTCTTCTTGTTTGGGGTCATATATGATAATAAAGATTTCTTATTCTCTTGCAGTGATGATTCTATGGTTTTGGGGTTTTTGGTTCAGCTAAATATGTGCTTATGTTTCAATCCAAACACGTAATAAAAAAAAATTAAAAAAAAGGGGGCATGGGGGGACAGGAAAAACGCCTTTACAGGGTTTTCCCTGGTGGCAGATTGGGACGGGATTGAGGCAGGTAGGAAGGGTTGGGGCAGGCAGAACAGCTTAGGTCAGAAAGGAAACAGAGATAAGGGGTTGGGTTAGAGGTTCCAGTTGGGGGAGAATTGGGTATCTATGTGGGAGAAAAATACATTGGGGAAATATCCTGGGGGATCGAAATGGGGGAAATTTCATTGGGGGATCGATATGGGGGAAATTTAATTGGGGGATCATGGAGGGGTGGCGGGGGCGGGGTATTTTTATTGAAAGTGATTGATTGCATTATGATACTGTTTTATCGTTGCTGAATAAAAGCGACCTTTTAACCCCCATTGGTCTGAGATGTGATTCATTGCCCGATGGGGGCTTGGGGGTGGCATTCAAAGAATGTCCATCCCTGGGCAGCTTCGGGTGCTTGGTATCGCCCAGGACCGAGCTCGTGCAGGTGAGACGCCTGCCTTAGAATGCGGCTTTCAAACGCCCCATTCTAATTAGTGCCAGTTGGGCGTCCCAGTCAGGTAGGCAGGAAGCGCTCTTCTTTTATACCCCACCCACCCTCCCATATTGATATATTTTGTAGCTACAAATGTTTTCTTATTTTGGTTTTTCCATGGTTTTCTTGGTTTTGGTAACATTTGTTATTGTGTGAGGCAGATTGGGATGGGATTGAGGCAGGTGGGAAGGGTTAGAACGGGAAGAATAGCTTAAGTCAGAAGGGAAACAGAGATAAGGGGTTGGGGTAAAGGTTCCAGGTAGGGAAGAATTGGGGATCTATGTGGGGGAAAAAAACATCATGGGGGGAATCCCTTGGGGATCTATATGGGGGAAATTTCATTGGAAGATCATGGAGGGGGAACGGGGGTGGGGTATTTTCATTGAAATGGATTGATTGCATTATGATACTGTTTTATCGTTGCTGAATAAAAGTGACCTTTTATCCCCCATCGGTCTGCGATGTGATTCATTGTCCGATGTAATCTGGAGCCGATTTCTTTTGGACGAACACAAAGCAAGTTAGGTTAATTACTTACAGTATAGATCTTGAAGAAGAAAACATCAGACATATGTAAGGTGAACAGGAACTTCCAGTTAGCAAGAAAGATAGTTTTGAACAAATTAAAGGAGGTGGCCAGATGTATTACCCAAAGAGTAACCTGGTAAACTTAAAAAAAAACCACATAAAAGTCAAAGCGTACAGAGGTAAGCCTTTGCCTCGTCATATCCAATTCTTATTAATATCATGGCTTGAACAAAGTTCTCTCGATTAGATCTGTACAGGAACTGTTCAATGCTTTGTATAATTCTTAGATGGTGATTGGTGCACTTTGCCACATCATTAATATGGGTACCCAGGGTAACTTTGGAATCAAGGCTGACACCCTAGGGTTGTGCTGATAAGACTGTTGTAGGAGACATAACCATTTTATCACATGTGGTAACGTGTATTCTAGTTTCAGAGAAATGATGAGGAATTCAGTCTGAGATCTGAGCTTTATCGCCAAATTTCTCATTTCCGACAGTTTTTCGGACTAGCAGTTGTTTATTTTTAGAGACTGCTTGGGCTGACTACTTTCATGTATATCTAGATGTCATTCACTAGTAATGAAAAGGAACACCATGACATTCCAGGAGCTCCACTACTAGCTCAACCTAAAGGTTGAACAGGATGGGGGTAATATGAAGCCTGGAGGCATGGCAGGTGAGCAGTAGGTTCTGAAGAGGCTTGGTTGGAGGAATAACAAGGAAGATGTGATCAAGGTGTGAGTGGTAGAGTTCGAACACAAGATATATCAAGTAATACTGGGTGGCCCAACCGACGGTGCCTAACCAAACCCCAGCATCCCAACTTACCTCTCGAAGTGGTGGTCGCACACTGAAGACCTTCCTTCCCGAGCCTGCAGTGCCTTTATAAACCGGAGGTTCCCCATAGCAAACAATAGGGTGCCAAACGTCGAAACAGCACCCTGCACCCTGCCGCCCTTTGGTGCTACTTTGTTTCCCCATTTGCCCTGAGATAAAGTCCAGGAGCTTTCCTCACACAACCAAGTGGTCTGCTCGTCTGCAACCACCTACCGGAGGCCCCCTATTCCCCTTTGGATAACATTGGGCCTCACGCTGCACCCGGCCGCACTAGTGCAGCTGAGGGTGTAACAAGAGTGCATCCCTGACCCTGGGGGACCCCTGAGTCTACCCCCAGAACCTCAACTCCCACTACCAAATACTTACTTTAAAACTGATAACACTATTTTCTTCCATAGGATAACATTGACTGTTTTTCCTGGAAAAGTTCTTTAAGTGTGGAGTTTGAAAACCTAAGAAATCCCCTTAAAAATTGTACAAATTAACCAAAACGCTTTTACTTACCTGTTTGTACGAAATGTCCCAGTGCAGTATCCAGGTATACTGCACTGTGTAAGAAAAGTAATCGCAAAAGTAACTTACCTGTAATTTTACTAAAAAGCCTATACAAAGTATATGTACAGTATTCCACAGTATTGTATTACCAGTAATTCAAACTGTAACCATTCCAAAGTACATTTGCAACTACATTTCCGAACTGTATATTTACTGCAAAGCATTTATCACTTACCTGTGCCAGGCTTGCTCGGTTCTAGGAAACAAAGTAACTAAAAGAATATTTTTATACACAAACCAAGTGGCCTAAAGTTCAGTCTTTGAGTGTGTGATATCATTTGGTGATTGAGTGTGTACAACAAATGCTTAACACTACCCTCTGATAGATCTTTACCGCTTGACCACACTACCACAATTAGAGAGTAAGATGCTTTCTACTTTTACCTCTGCCTACCTTTGGGGTTCCACTGGACTCTGTGCACACTATACCTCACTTTGGTATGGTATATACAGAGCCAGCTTCCTACAATGGTTAATGCAGCTATCTGCATTGATGTTAGTCCTTAGCCCATTACCTTTAATGGTTGTTGAGCTGGTCCTGTTCACAATATTCTAAAAGCCCCCTGTATCCATTTCTTTAGGTTAGATTAGAAGTTTGTAAAGCACCTGGTTACTCCAAACGGAGTGTTCCAGCGCTAGGATTTCTTTCAAGCATCAATCGGAGGACTACAACCAATTAAGTGGTCAGGGATTGCCTGAAAAACCTGGTTTTGAAATTCCTACGGAACAGCACTTCTGACGGCTGCATCCTAAGATCTAGTGGTAGAAGAGTCCACATTTTAGCTGTAAGAAAGCAAAAAGATCTGCTTTCCTGACAAGCTTTATGCACATACAGGTGTACAGGTTCTTATCAGACTTTCCCATGCTTCCTACTAGAGTTCTGTTTTTGTTTTAGGACCATTTTATGATTTGCCCTTGCCTTAGCTATGGCAGTATTGTCCCTTGGGCTACAGATAAGTGCTAGGCACAACCGTGGGTTGGCTACTCCATATTCCATATCGAACCAGCCTAGCTGACGAGATTTGGCATTTTTAGCAGGCCTGTCAAGGAAGACTTAATGTTAGAAATGGGATCCCTGGCTGGCCAGGGCTTGCGCCAAAGTCAGTCAGAGACCACCACTCCTAAGTCAGGGCAAGGGAGTTACACGCCAAGATAACCCCTGCTCACCCTCTAGGTAACGTGGCGCGAGCAGCAAGGCTAAACTTGGAGGCGATGTGAGTTAAGTATTTGCGCACGCACCCCAGCAACAACACCCAAGGCCTACCACAAAGGAAACTCCACACAAGGTTATATATAAAAATAGCCTTTGTATTACACCAAAACACATTAGATAAAAACACACACTTTACAATGTGCCAACAGGCACGGGCTGAATTTACAGGGGATATGTGCAAGACAGGGCCACCTGGACCACTGTCAGGAATCAGCACTTTTAGAACTTAGAATACAATACTTGTAGGCCTAGAACTTAGAACATAGAGCCTAACGGACAGTACCCCCCGTCCTGGTGGCGGGATAATGCGAGTGATCTCCTTAGTAAACTTGAGCGGGCGGCCGGCTAGCTACAAGTCTTTCCAGGGGCGTGCTGCTGCTGGGGCTCGGGGGAAGGCTTGCCTCCCTGGGCCCTGCCCAGCCCCTGGACTCCTAAAAGACTTTGCTGGGATGTATGACGTTACAACGCATGCTATTACAACGCATGCTGTTACAACGCAGTTTTTACAACGCAGTCCATTACAACGCATAATGCTTTTGGGTGCTGGATAGTGAATAGTTTAATTTACTATTCCAACTCCAGTCCACATTGCCGGTGCCTGCCCCTCCCCGCCAGTGAATCCCTTGTTGTACCCATCGGCCCGTGGGGCCCCCAGTGTTGTCGAGTCCCCCGAGAGGGACTCCGCCTACCCCCTACCGTGGTCCAGAGCCCCGAGAGGCTCCCAGGCGGCCTAGTTGTTTCCTGAGCCCAGCAAGGCTCCAACGACCCCGCATTTGTTTGTAGAGCCACGGGGGCTCAGAGGGGGCATTTTGTTGGGCAGAGAGCCCAGAGAGGCTTGTGGGCCCATTTCTTTACTCAGAGCCCAGCGAGGCTCCAAAAAGGGACAAGCATATTTGTTCATGAGCCTAGAGAGGCTCCTACGTTGCCCCCATCATCTACAGCTGCCCAGCACGTTGTGGGCAGCTGCCACGTTTAGGTGTTGGCGCAGTGGCGCAACCTGGACCCTGGACTTTGATGTAAGTTCTGTGCTAATGTGATTTATGCGAAGTTTCTTTGCTGCACCTCTGAATGTGTTGTAGATGCATCATGTGCCTTGTTCCTTACACCGCTGAATGTAGGTTCTGCATCATGTGTTTTCCTGTCCTGCACCTCTGAATGTGTTGTTGATGCATCATGTGCCTTGTTCCTTACACCGCTGAACGTGTGTTGATGCGTCATGTGTTCCTTACACCGCTGAATGTAGGTTTCTGCATCATGTGTTTTCCTCCCCTACACCGCTGAATGTATAGTGATGCATCATGTGTAATGTGCCTATGCCCCTACTTGTATTGTGATACTTAGGTGGTTGTTCTTGCTAGTACAGGTGGTGCTAGTGAGGTCCTGGTTCCCTGCGTGACCTGTTCCTAAGGTGGTTAGGATTGCGTAGGTGGTACTTACCTGATTACCAGTAGTTTCTGATTTTGTGCTACAGTGATTTTCTGTTATGTTCTAAGTGATATTCCAAGGGCTTGAAACTGAGCTCGCCCCCTGACCAGTCCCAGGACCAGTGGACTCTATTGTGCCTTCTCTGACAAATTGCTGGGACTTGTCTGATCTCTCTTGGGCCACTGGGGCCTCGCTGAAGTGTGCCTCGCTCACTCCCCTCGGCAGCTCGTGCACGGCAGCCCGTCCAAGCCTCGAGCAGCGCCGCTCTCCCCTGAGCCGCGCCGCTTCGCTGGGTCACCCGCATCCTGCCTTTCCCTCCTCTTCTGAGCCGCACACATTGGTCGCCCCAGAGAAACGCTTGTAGCTAGCCGGCCGTCCGCTCAAGTTTACTAAGGAGATCACTCGCATTATCCCGCAACCAGGCCGGAAGGTACTGTCCATTAGGCTCTAAGTTCTAGGCCTACAAGTATTGTATTCTAAGTTCTAAAAGTGCTGATTCCTGACAGTGGTCCATGTGCCCCTGTCTTGTACATATCCCTTGTAAATTCTGCCCGTGCCTGTTGGCACATTGTAAAGTGTGTGTTTTATCTAATGTGTTTTGGTGTAATACAAAGGCTATTTTTATATATAACCTTGTGTGGAGTTTCCTTTGTGGTGGGCCTTGGGTGTTGTTGCTGGGGTGCGTGCGCAAATACTTAACTCACATCGCCTCCAAGTTTAGCCTTGCTGCTCGCGCCACGTTACCTAGAGGGTGAGCAGGGGTTATCTTGGCGTGTAACTCCCTTGCCCTGACTTAGGAGTGGTGGTCTCTGACTGACTTTGGAGCAAGCCCTGGCCAGCCAGGGATCCCATTTCTAACACTTAATAAATAAATAAAAAATCAAATATACCATATGAAGGGTAATTATCTATTAACCAGTGATCCAGGATCAGGCCAAGGTTAGTCCTTACAGTGACCATCAAAAAGGAGGTAATATTTGCAGCCTACCACTTAGCCTGAGTCCCTGATCTTTAAGGGTTAGATTGGTTATGCTCTTACGTATAAATCAATCAATCAATCAGGGATTTGTGAAGTGTGCTACTCACCCATGAGGGTCTCAAGGCACTGGGGGGTGGGGGGCGTGCAGCTCCTAGTCAGCCAAAGAGCCTGGTCTTGAGGCTCCTCCTGAAGGTATGCAGAATGTGGGAGCGTCTTACGTTGATTAGGAGCTCGTTCGAGGCCTTTGCCGCGATGTGGGAGAAGGCTCTTCCACCCACGGTGAATGCGCGGGGTCTTGGCGAGGGTGAGGTCGGTAGAGTGGAGATCTCTCTTGGGTACTTGGAAGGAGACTCTTTCGTTGAGGTATTGGGGTCCGGTGTTGTCGAAGGATTTGTAGGGGTGAGTGAGTAGCTTGAAGGTTACTCTCTTCTCAAATGTACCACATGAAGGGTAATTATCTATTAACCAGTGATCCAGGATCAGGCCAAGGTTAGTCCTTACAGTGACCATCACAAAGGAGGTAATATTTGCAGCCTTCTACTTAGCCTGAGTCCCTGATCTTTAAGGGTTAGATTGGTTACGCTCTTACATATAAATCAATCAATGCGGGATTTGTGAAGCGTGCTACTTACCCGTGAGGGTCTCAAGGCACAGGGGGGGGTGCATCTCAGAGTTAGCCGAAGAGTATGGTCTTGAGGCTCTTCCTGAAGGTATGTAGAGTGGGGGAGCGTCTTACGTTGATCAGGAGCTCGTTCGAGGCCTTTGCCGCGATGTAGGAGAAGGCTGTTCCACCCACTCTGGCTCTGTTGATGCACTGGGTTTCAGGGAGGGTGAGATCTCTCTTGGGTAGGTGGAAGGAGACTCTTTCGTTGAGGTATTGGGGTCCGGTGTTGTGGAAGGATTCTTAGGGGTGAGTGAGCAGCTTGAACGTTGCTCTCTTCTCAACAGGGACCCAGTGGAGGTTTCACAGGTGCTGGGTGATGTGTTCATGCTGTGGGATGCCAAGGACGAGACTACAGTCCTCTGCCTCATCCCACTGGAGATTTTTGACTTCCATTTCAAAAAGTAAGTCCGAATATAGAAACTTTTACCACAGCTTCAACTTAAGGCTATCAGACAATGATGCTCCCTCCTTGGACAACTCCTGCAGCCTAACCAAACTGAACCTTACCTTCTCAGACACTTTTTCCACAAGAATGTTTCTAAGACAAAGGTAAACGATAACCGAAACAATGCACTCCTTGTATCCAAATCATGCTCCATTGCATTCAGATATATTTTGTGACTTTGACCCTGGTCTCGGGCAAGTAGTTGTACACAGTTGGTGCTTTGATCTTTTAGTCATTAGTTTTCACTAAAACATTTAAAAATTCATAACTCCGTTTCTACTGATTGAATGAATGTCATTTTGGTATCAAATAATATTTTCAAATTAACTCAATTTTTCTAAATTGGTTTGGGATTTTTCTTGTGTGATGTTTTCACTTTATTACTGTTTGTGTGCTGCATAAACACTTTACACAATGCCTCTAAGTTAAGCCTGAGTGCTTTTTGTGCCAAGTTACCCAGGGTTAAGCACAAGTTAATTTAGTGACGTTCTTTGGTTCACTTTGCAAGGGATTGTGGCTGTTGCTTGACCACATCCCAGTCAACCAATAACCCAATATCTCATAATACTTTATAATGCTCAACTTCAGTTGGGGAGTACTAGAAAAATTATTCAAATGCTCATTTTGATAGTAACTTAAAATCCAACATAATTTTACAGTTGGATTTTATATCAGCATTTTGAAAATGGCACTTTTAGAAAGTTGGTATTTTCCTGCCCAAGCCAAATGTGCCTTTATGGGAGTGTTCAGTGACACCTGACTGTTAATGGCTCTCCTGGGATGAGACGTGTATTTCTAACAGACAGTGCACAAAGGGCTTTTCCCCCGACAGGATTGCGATCTGGGCTGTGCCCAGGAACTTAGACTTCAAAAGGTGCCTATTCTGTCACAAGTCAAACGCATGTAGTTCACACCTAGGCCTGCACCATTGTCCTGCTATGCAGCCATGCACCAATCCTAGTAGGTGAGGGGCTGCCAGAACTGGTTGACTGACAAGGGAGTGTTTATCCATTAGCATATCCACACCTCCTGGGTGGGCACGGGAAACTCTGCACAATGGAAGAAAGGGTCAGATATGTTGGATTTAGGTAGAGAGGGGTACTGTCAGACAGCTTACAGTTAAACACACAGGAAGTGCTGCAAAGGTAGGTAGGGTCACCCACAGGAATGTTTACACAATTGGTTAGGATTGGTGAATATAATTCCAGCTGTAGTATATTTATCTATCCTACAGAAAATAAATACAATTCATTAGAGAAGACAGAGTGTATATGCAAATTTATAGATTGAAGCCTTAGCCCCTCAAGTTTGTGACTGACACTTCAAGCACCTGTATCGGCAAGAGAAAGATCTCTAGTAACTACATGTGGAACTGCAGATTTAGGAAAGAGTTTTTTTCTGCTTTGTATTGATAATCTACACATTGGCTTGTCTCCTTTTAAGCTGTCCATGCAGACACAGACAGACCCTGGGCAATGAAGTGCAGCGAAAGTCCTGGATCAGCAAAAGCCACCCCTATACACACCTCCAATGTCTTATACAAACACACTTTGTTAGAAATGGGATTTCTGGTTGGCTAGGGTACACACCCAAGCCAGGCAGAACCCAACACTCTAGTCAGAGTAAGGGAGTTACAGACTCAAGATAATCCCCACTCACCCCTTTGGTAGCTGGGCAGAGCAGTCAGGTTTATCTAAGAGGCAATGTGTAAAGCGTTTGCCCAACAAACACACACACACAACAGTAACACACTAGGCACACCACAAAAAGAGACTAGTTTATGGGCAATAGGAGTAATTTTCCAAAACAACAATGCCCCCGTTGGCAGAGAGGCCTTACTTGGTCCCCCTGCATACCTAACTTATCTGAAGGGCAGCAGCCCCTTGAACGCGCGGTGTAGCTGCCCTGTATATTGTCAGGCTCAACCCCACTCCACTAGCACCGGGAGCTGAGCTGGCCATCGCTGATTTATTTTCTTTCAATGCCAAGATGTGGCCAACGGCCCGACGGAGAACTGCGGCAGTGCATCGAGCCCTTGATGGGTCTCCGTGTTGCGTGGCTCCGCTTCTCCCCAGTGGGTGGAGCCTGAGGCGGCCAGTGGGAGCCGGCGAGGATTCGGTGTACTCTGGTA
Organism: Lissotriton helveticus; assembly: GCF_964261635.1. NCBI lineage: Eukaryota > Metazoa > Chordata > Amphibia > Caudata > Salamandridae > Lissotriton > Lissotriton helveticus. The sequence goes on from NC_136068.1 coordinate 1,846,430,266, forward strand.
GTTGGACCCTGCTGCTCTCTGTCGTCAGTGTTACTGCAGTGATTGGCAGCCCGGGTCACTTAGCTGAGCCCCGGCTGCCAACATGAACCGCAGAATCCAGAAAGACAGGCCCCACAGGAGGGGAGAGTGCTTCCTATGCCTCAGCTCTCCCCTCTGGTAGTTCAAAGACCACCAGGAAAGTATAGTGCTTAAAACTTGCTATGGTAAAGGGCCTTTTAAACAGCACTCTTCACATGCTGTATTAATCAACAAAGCTATTCTCACACTCCTTTCACCACAAGGCCAGTGCAGCGTGGCGCGCTTCAGTGCAAACAAAAGCACCCCTTCACAGCAGGGGAAGCTCTCCCCACCGGCTGTGCTGGAAGGTGCTGGGCTGCAAACCGAAGTGCTCCTCTCGTGCTTTCCTTCTTACAAACAGGAAGGTACCAGGACTGTCACGTCCTCTTTCTGACCTTGGCAAGAGCAACCACTGCAGGCCGTCCTACCCCACACATGTTAGGGGCAGTGCTCCTCACACAGCTTCTCCAGCTCTCCTCCCAGGCAGGTTATTCTTTTTAGATATATAGATCTTTCTCCTGAATTCTTTTGCTTCCCTGAGACGTCCAACAGGAGTCCAGCACTCCCAAGTCCTTGGAAGTTGTTCTTCACAAGCAGGGCAAAAAGAGTCAGCCATTTTCCTCCACCACAGACAAAAGCAGCAATTGCAGGCCAACCCACCCCTTACTCAGAAAAGGCAGTGCTCCTTACACAGTCCTTCCGCCCTTCTCCTTGGCCGGACCCTCTTGTTCCTTGTAGTAATCTAAAGTCCTGGGGTATTATGCGTAATACTTACACCCAATTTGCCATTTTTCTCTTTGCTATAAGGGTCTCTGAACTCAGTCCAAACCAGTCCTGTCCTCCCTGGTGCAGCCTGACCACAGGGGGTGGAGACAGCATTGTGAAAAAGGAGATGCATCCTATTCAGGTGCAAGTGAAACTCCTCCCACCACTCTAAATGCAGACCAGGTCTATTAAGCCATGCGATGAGTCACTGAGGCAAGGCAGGGCACACCCTAACCTCCCTCATGACTGTCTAGAGTGAATGCACATCACAGCTTCTGTCTTTCAAACATCAGATGCTGAATACACACACAGCCAGAGGCGCACAGAATGGTAAAGTATGTAAATTCCCACTTTCTACAAGTGAAATTTTCAGAACACAAAATTTAAAAACCACATTTACCAACAGGTGTGTTAATAAATTCTGAGTTCAGAGAGCCTAAACTCCATTTTTCTATCTTGTCCCTACTGCTAGTTACACATATAGTGTAATGGTGTAGCAAAATTTTTAAAGCATTCTTGGTTGATTCGATGTAAGAGATTATCAAAAGCGGTTTAATTCATCTTTAGTTAATTTATTCTGGCATTACATGTCTTTTATCTTTCTTAAATGTACATTCAATATTGCTTTTTAACAAATGTTTTTTCTAGTTTTGTAAATGCTGTATTCTGTGTACGCTTTCAAGATATCTTGCATATCGAATAAAAGCTTCAACCACATATAAAAAGGTCACAGTGCAACCTCAATGATAAGCCTATGGGTCAGATAGCCTTTCAATAGAGAAATTCAAAATATATAGTACTAGCAGCCCGTCCCGACGTTGTCCGGGTATGATTTGCTGCCAGCCAGTAGTATATTGTTTTGTATATTTTCGTTTTGATAGCATTTCTTATCTGTGACAGGCCTGTGAAACGCTCCGATTCACAGTGCACTGCTGACGCACTTAAGAGTGCACGTTCAGTAGTGTGTGAACTCGAGCTTCCCTACTTTATTTTTCCTTGCAATATTATATAGTGCGTGCTCGACAACATGGCATGAGCACAATTTATATTACAGAATAACACATTCATTTGTGGTAGGCACGGGGAGACAAAGCGATTTGCCTGGAATCACAGGATGTTGAGCTGATGCCTAGATTTGAACGTAGCTCCCCAGCTCTAAAGTTCGCAATTCTAGAACTTGTGGCGGGAGGTGTGTCTAAAAGTGTATGTCGGTGCTCGCCATCAATGAGAGAGACCTGTGCATTTTTCAAATGGGTGGTCAAAAAATATGAGTATGTTGCTGGAGATGTGGGGCGCCGTGCCACCAATGTACTTACCGGGGGAGGGTAAACACCCATTATTCCGCAACTTTCTTTCCGCATACCATCACTACGCATACTTTCATTACGAAAGTACCATGACTCCGCAATGCCATTATAACGCACAGCATATACATTTCATATTACATTTTATATGCTTTTACCACGCATACATTTACAACGAAATTAGTTGTAAATGCATGAATGGTAAAAGCATGTTTTTTTTTAATGTTTGGATACGGTAAGTATGGGTATAGGGGTATATGTTTTGGGGTACTGAGGTATATGTTTTGGGGGGTTTGGGTATTTTAAGGGTTCAGATATAGTTTTGGGTTATGGGGTACAGGGGTAGTTTTAGGGTTTAGGGATAGGTATGGGTTTTGGGTTACAGGGATATTTTTAGGGTTCAGGGCTAGGTTTGGGTTTTGGGGTATAGGGGTATTTTTAGGGTTCAGGGCTAGGTTTGAGTTTTGGGGTACAGGGGTATTTTTAGGGTTCAGAGCGACATTTGGGTTTTGGGGTACAGGGGTATTTTAGGGTTCAGGGGTAGGTTTGGGTTTTGGGGTACAGGGTTATTTTTAGGGTTCAGGGCTAGGTTTGGGTTTTGGGGTACACGATTATTTTAGGGTTCAGGGCTAAGTTTGGGTTTTGGGGTACAGGGGTATTTTTAGGGTTTAGGGATAGGTTTGGGTTTTGGGGTATAGGGTATATTTATAGGGTTAAGATGGGTTAGTGTTTATGGGGGTTGGGGTATTTTAAGGAGTAAGGGTGGGATATGATTATGGGGGCAGGGGTATTTAAAGAGAGCAGGGTGGGATTAGTTTTTAGGGTGTAAAGGGTAATAAAATAAAATAATAAATAAAAAAATTATAAATAATGCAATGTAAAATAATAAATGTTTTAATTAAATTTAAAAAATGTATATATACATATATTTATAATTGGTATTGCATTTTGCTATATCATGCCGCTATGCAATCTGTAAGAAAACATTATGTCAAAGTCTTATCATGGATTCGGGCTGCTTTATATCACTTGCCTTTTACTGATTCGAAAACAGTGGCTATTATTCAAAACTTTACCAATCTAGGTACTACTACCATGTTTTGTTTTAAAAACCTTTATTGTGAAAATGTCAGTATACACATACGGGCCTATAACCACGTGGGCCGGCCACGGAGCAAACTGGAATCGTATATGATGAGGGGACATTTACACTGTAGAAGAACGTAACGGGCGGGCCATTAGGTTGCAGGAACTAAGGTGTCTAACAGTTGCGGAATCGGTGGACGTAAATTTTATAATTAAAGTACGACAGGGCCAGTTACAATAAAATTATCTAGATATACATTTGCGGGCAAAGTACCATGGGTGACGTTAATTCAAACTTTCAATAGTACAGTAATCAATAACACATCAGAACTTAATATCAATAGGGATGTCCAAATGTTCAATCAGTACTCGTCCCCGCCCGCCATGTGCTTCAAAACTGCATACGTATCTCGTGATATCAAGGCTGGGCAACCAGTACACAACAAGGAGTTGCGAGTCCCATTTATACCGGCGCCATTTTGGGCGACGCCGGGCAGGTCCAGGATATAGTCAAAATGTCTCCACCAACCAGCGGTCGGACCAGAACCCCTTTCGGCAGTCAAAAAAGGTTCCGTTAAATGACAACAGAAGAGATAGGCAACAAGAACCATCAGTCAAAAGAGGGGAGGGCAAGTTCTTCCCTACCGGGTCACGTTGGGGCTCCACCGGAACTGATCGAATTGGTAGTCTACAGTGTTTCTGAATGTTTCAGACTGAAGCTGGCGTCAGCATGAGAGCACCACCATCTCGTGGCTCCGTCGTGGCCATTCTGCAAACAATCATGGCAGCCGCTCCCCACCGGAAGCCTGCGGGAGTCGGAAGCCCTGGTGACTTTTGTAGAATCTTCAAGGCTGAGGGGACGCTTTCGGGAATGGGGCCCATGCCCTAGCAGACAAGCATCCGAGTTCCAAGGTGTCCCAAGGCCATTTTAGTGGACCAGGCCCAAATCCGAAGAGCCGGCCGCCATTTTGAGAGTCCTGTGGCAGCCGCCTATCGCTGCACCGCAAGAGTGGGCGCAATTCAGCTGGATGGTGGGCGAGACGCTGTAGCCGCAAGAGCGGGCGCAACTCAACTGGATGGCGGGTGAGGCACTGTGCCGCAAGAGCGGGCGCAACTCAGCTGGATGGCGGATAAGGCACTGTGCCGCAAGAGCGGGCGCAACTCAGTTGGATGCCAAGGGGCGCCCCCACTGCAGCTGAGAAGCCTCCACCTGGGGAGGCGGGGGAAGCCCGTTCGTGCCGCCTCCCCCCCGGGGCGCCCCACACCGTCTTTCGGCGCAGCATTGTAGGATGGCCAGACAAGTGCGGCAACTTGCTGGACACCACCTCGGTGCCGTCCGGATCTCGGCGCGTTGTGCTGCCTTCGGCCTATTCGCACAACGGTCCGCTACTGACGCCGCCTCACAGGCCGACGGATTTTGTAGGCTTTTTATAGCCGAAAGCCGACTAAAAGACAGCCCAAAGCAGCCCATTGTTGCTACTCCGGGGAGGGAGGGGCAGGGACAGTGTCAAGCGGACAGTGAATGCTTTGAGATGGATGTTGCAGCAGGCTGCCTTGTAAATAGTTGTTTAAAATGTTTTTTTTTAACGTGTTTACTTTGTTGGAGCATTGTATATATTTATAAGTTATTAAAGTGGTATAATCCTACTACTTTGTTGGAGTGCTATATATTTGTAATGTGGCAACAAGCACAAAGATGTTACTGTATAACCAGAAAAAGACATAGTCCAATTGTGCGTGATCTAGTCCAATCTGGTGACGCCGATAGTGGGTATCAGCAGACTTTCATTTGTATAGGGTTTGTCGGTTATTGGGCGGGGTGGGTGGTAGGGCAGGCATGCTTAGGCAGCGAGGGCGGCGGAGCCGAACTACCTCGTGGCCATCCCGACCGCGAGCTTGGCTCCTCCCCCTGGTTTCATACTTTTGTGGAGGGCTATTTCCTGGTGTTTCTTGTTTTAGCAGGGTCAGAAAGGATCCTATCAGTGGCCTACTGATTTTGTTCTATTCCTTTCGTTTTGCAATAATTTGCTAGGAAGGTACCGTGGCTAATCCGTATTTTATATATATGTCCTCTTTATTAGGGGTGCCCTCCGGTGGGGCCGGACGAGCTACCTCTAATAAATGGTCCGGGTAGAACCAATTACCAATCAGTGGGGAGAAGATAGGCATTACAGATTACAAAACGGGGGACAAGGGTCCGCACTACCTATCTTACAGTGAGAATCACCATTGCTCCCCCCCCGACTGACACCCTCCTTTGCCTAAGCTTGGATCATCATTTGCTAAAGTGTTCGAAGACCCCACCGTGAGTATAACAACAACCGGGGCCTTACTGCACACCCTGAGAAAAACTACGCAGCAAGACAATCTCTACCTTCTCCCTTTTCCATGTTCCAACGCTTTGAAATGAACAATATATTTACTCGCAGTGACAAAATGGCTGTCAACACTTCCTGATTTCCTTCGAATCGAACGTTAACAGACGTAACGCAGCAAAAAAAAAAATCCGATCACGCGCAGCCGCTGAAAGACATGTATCAACATATATGAGCCTCCTCAGCCACCCTCAGAAAACCTAAGGGGTCAGGATACGTCTCCCGTGCCCCCTTATACCCATTTCCCACATTGTTTTACATCCATCTTGTGATTTAATTAAAACGAAACACAAAATGGCGAACTCCCGTTACGTTACCGGTGAGCGACCCGGTTCACGTACCGGGAAGCGCTTCTAACGCGAAAAATCAAATTATTTTTTTTTGCCCCACGGGACCCTTTAATAACACCAACATCATTCCTAGGGGGTCAAGAGGGGTCTACCTTGCCCCCTTTCATTAAATTCCCCCTTCGTTTTTCTCCTCATCTTGTCTCTCGATCCTACCGAGAGACTAGATGGCGGCCGCTCCGGACTGTTTAGAATGTTGACAGACACCGGAGAGCCAATCAGTTTCGCTTCGCGAAGTTCCGTTACGCGTCAAGTACGCGAACCGGAGCGCTACCCGGAGCGCTGTCACAGATGTATATATTTTTTTGAACGTTAATTTATCAAAATCCACTGGAGCACATATATTGAGACCTAGCAAAGGCACATCGGGCTAACAGTCCCTACAATTTTGCCAAGTTTCGTGCAAATCCATTCAGCCGTTCGAGCTAAAAGTGAGGCCAACCGCCCTATGGAAATTAACATGGGAAAAACGCGTTTTGGGACCCCCCTTTTTTCTAGGCCCCCCTTGACGAACCCCCCCCAAATTTTCAGGGGCTGCTCAGAAACAAAATGTGCCATTTTCCTGAAAATTTCAGCCAATTCCGTCCACAAACGCCAAAGTTATTAGACATAGGATTTTTTCTCTATGGGATTTTTGAAAATTCTAACTATATATACCTACTGGCGACCGCCAGTAGGTAATATACATGCATATATATATATATATATATATATATATATACACGCACACAATATATATATATATATATACACACACACACACATATATATATTCACTGAAAAAACCATAGGTTATAGACCATATATAGTTAGGGATTAGCATTTACAAAACCTTATTTTACTCACACAAAACCATTGAAATTCCATATATAGTTAGTTGTACTAACTATATATCGCGCACCCGCAATCCACTGCTGATCATGTCACATATTACATCATTCATGACATGGTCAGTGACATCACTGATGACATCACTGATGACATCTCAAATGACATCACTGATGACATCACTGATGACATCTCAAATGACATCACTGATGACATCACTGATGACAACATCCAGTGACTGTATTTTTCTGTAAAGTTAAAATATGTCTTGAGTGGATGTATAAGTGTCTGGATGAAGGATTTAGTAGGTGCATGACTGACTGTATGAGTGAGTGATTAAATGTGTCTCACTGAGTGCATGGGTTAGTGACTAAACTGTCTTAATTTGTGCATCATTATGTCTGTTGTTCTGTAAACTGCTGCATGTGTTGATCAGTAGCTATATGAGTAACTATATGGGTTATTGATTGGTTGCCCAAGTATTTGTATGGGCGACTGAGTGTGTGTGTGGGTGGCTGGGAGGTGTATGACTCTGTGCATAGATATGTAAGCAGTTGATTCACTAGATGTATGGGTTCAAAAGTGCATGTGGAAACAGCTGTATGAGCGGTTGACTGTGTGCATGAGTGTATTGGTGAGTGAATGGATATCTCAGTGTTACATGTCAAAGTAAGTACATATGTAAAACACTGTACATGTGAGAGTTGACATATATAAATAACTGTGCATAAGAGCCAGTGAATGTGTGAGTGGCTGTATGGATCATTGTGAACTTGTATCAGGGATTGTATAAGAGAGTAAATATGTTTTAGTATATATTTGAATAAGTAAGGTGTGTATAACTGTATAGTTGAGAAAATGGCGGTATGATTGATTTTTGCATGACTGACTAGGTGTGTGAGTAACTCCATGGATGAGTGACAGTCTGTGAGTGTCTGTTTACACTGAGTGTATCTAAGGTTATATTAGAGTCTGAAGAGGTTAATTGTATTATCACATGAATGATGTCATCAGTGATGTGATCAGTAATGTCAAATGAGATGTCATCAGTGATGTCATCAGTGATGTCATTTGAGATGTCATCAGTGATGTCATCAGTGATGTCACTGACCATGTCATGAATGATGTAATATGTGACATGATCAGCAGTGGATTGCGGGTGCGCGATATATAGTTAGTACAACTAACTATATATGGAATTTCAATGGTTTTGTGTGAGTAAAATAAGGTTTTGTAAATGCTAATCCCTAACTATATATGGTCTATAACCTATGGTTTTTTCAGTGAATTTTCAAGGTTTTGTAAATGCTAATTCCTAACTATATATGGTCTATAACCTATGGTTTTTTCAGTGAATTTCATTGGTTTTTTAACAGCTAATATCAAAACCTTTACAATGTATTCTTCTTTAAATAGAAAAATATTTTTTACATGTTTTTAATACAATTTTTTTTTTTTATTATTTTTATTGTTTCGCTCCCGGTACGCGAACCGGTTAGCTTCCCGTTAGCTCAATTCGGAGGCGCGACCCGGTCCGCGAACCGGTAAACGTTCCTTTTGCGCACCTCTCGCGTTAGAAAACAACATCGTGACGCGTCGCGTCAGCATGACGTTTCGCGTTCTCGCGTAATACGTCATATTACGTGCTACGTTAGCGTACCCGGAAGCGCAGCGGTACGCGAACCGGAAGCGATCCGCGGCGCGGCGCCGACCGCGTAACGTAAACACAGCAGGTCATGTGACTCGGTAATAACACTTTTCATTGGTTCATTTCACTTTTGGTTTCCTAATGATGTAATACTAGGTCATGTGATCTAAAATGAACACTTTTCATTGGTTTAGAACTTTTGCTTTTCCCAAATGATGAAAACCCCTCCTTCTTTCCTCACTCTGACTTTCATCTTGGTGAGAGAAAGACCCTTTATTTACACTTTGACATGGCTTCATTAGTAGCTTCAGCTGGTGCTAACCCACCACCTCCACCAAATCCAAGAAAGAGAGGACCACCTGCTGAAGTAATTTTGCAAGAAGAGGAAGAACAGGAAGAGGAGGAAGAGCCAAGGTTTTTGCCAGAGGAGCCCAGGAGGTACAATCGAAAAGAGAATTACATTTGGCAATTCTATAGAATTCCTGAGGGGCAAAAAAAAGTGAATGCACGCTACGTGTTTTGCCGTATATGCGGTGATAGATTGTCAAGGGGAACTGAAAAAAAATACAGTTACGGCAATCACACTATGCATCGGCATATGAGTAGGTGGCACCCAAATAATTATAGTGCTGCCCAGCTACGTGATGAGCAACAAAATCCCCTCCCAAAGGCAAGAAGATCGGTTGTTCCAGAGGTGTCGGGACCAGAGGCGAGGGAGATGATCCCAAACATTCAAATGTTGTTTGGGCACGTGAAGCAAGTGTGCGTGCACTGCGGTGATTTCATCTGCTACAGGGAAAGTAGCATCATTTTGATTATGAGAGCTATTCAGAATCATGTTAATGTTTGTCCGAGACGCCCCAAAGAATAAATTCTTTTTTTTTTGTTGCTCCTGTTGAGCCCTTTCCAATGGATCGTTTTTGTTTCCCCCCCCCCCAAAAAAACCAAAAAAAATATAAAAACGTTCAGAAAATACAAAAAAAGTAAAAAAATGTTTAAAAAATACTAAAAAAAATATAAAACAACAAAAACATAAAAAAAAAAGTTCTTTTCAGAACTACCTCCCCATTATAAAAAAATTGGTAGAATATTTGGAACTCTGCCAACCTCTATTTCTCTTAGTTCGCTCCCGGAGCGCTACCCGGTACGCGTACCGGAAGCTTACCAAAAAAAATATTTTTTAAAAAAAAGAACAGTAAGTATAAGGTAAGCAAACAGACAGTTATGTGAAAAGAAAGACAGCTGTAGGGAGTAAACAAGAGATACTGTTACCTACAATCCACTGCTGATGATGTCACATATTACATCATGCATGACATGGTCAGTAACATCAACAGCAGTGGATTGCGGGTAACAGTAACCTTAGTTTACTCCCTATAGCTGTCTTTCTTTTAACATAACTGTCTGTTTCCTTCCCTTATAGTTACTGTTCTTTTTTTTTTTTTAAATGTTTTGATCAGTCATAAACAGTGACATTAATAGAAACAGAGAGAGTGAACAAGAGTGAAGAACTATGGTCCTCCTCAGCCACCCTCAGAAAACCAAGGGGGTCAAGATACATCTACCGTGCCCCCTTCTACCCATTCTGAACATTATTTGCCCTCCATCTTGTATCTTGATTCGACCGAAACACAAAATGGTGGACTCCCGTAACGCTGCAGGTTTGCGAACCGGGCCACTTCCCGGGAAGCGGTCCAAAAAAAAAGGTGGGAAAGTAATTCACAGACACTAAGAGTAATAGAGACGGAGTGAGTGAACAAGACTGAGGAACTATGAGAACAGAGGGACTGAGAAAAAGAGTGGAAGGAGTTGAGTAAGTAGGTAATAGAGAAAGGAATGAGAAAAGTAGCAAAGGCAGGAAACTGAGGGTTAAAGAAGTGAAGCAGTGGATCTAATAGTAGGTGAATGTGATAGAAATGTAACGAAAAGAGTACAACTATTTACCTTATAATTGCCGTTAAATTAATCACTTTTTATTTTTATACTTTCAATCTGTGAAAGAGAGAACCAACATTTGAAAAATATTAAAACATGTATTTAAAAATTACAAAAGACAAGGGAAAAGATTGAAGGACAAATAGTTTTTCAACAACTTTGACACTGACAGAAGCTTCTGCTTCTCCAGGTCCCCTACACAGTCCTAAAGATATACATTTTAAACTAACAGTATCTTGATGCAGATGAAGTGAGGCCTATCTTAAAACATGGTGCATCTTTTGCATTGCTCTTGTTTCAGAAAAGTGTCGCTTCAGGATGCCAATAACATGTCTCCTATCCAGAGATTTGTTTGAGGTGAGGCCTACTCAGAGTTCAAGATGAGATTTACACTTGTTGAAGTGTACAGAGGAGATAATATCTGTGAAAGTCTACCAATGAAGTGAGTCATGTCCACTGCACTCTTCAACAAAGTAGAAACCTCCTATGTTTCCCTGGACAGACCTAAACTTGATCTGCACAATGTGATTCATAATGATAGGAAACACAGGTGATGTAATTGAAATATGTGCAATTTATTTTGCTCATTTCACAATCACATCACTTGTGTTTCCTTTGCTTAGGTATCTCATTGTGCAGATGTAGTTCAGCATATGAAAGAATACGTAGAAGTGCAGCACTGCATGCAACAACTTTGACACTTACAGAAGCCTCACCTTCTCCATGCCTCCTACACAGTTCTACATATACATCATAAATGCAAACAGTACAGAATTAATTATACATGTTAAATGGTTTATTTTTGCTGTTCTCAGAATGTATCAAAATTCACTAAAAACAGTGACTTGAAGGTATTCATCATGTAACAGCGGGGAAAAAAAAAACACAATCAAAATGATTGTGTTTAAAAAACCCATACAACATCAGAAATCAAAATTCAGAACTCCTTAAAGTTAACTTACTTTCCATGACGTCCAAGGATGTCCTATGAACAGCTTACACTCTTTTGTGCTGTTATTACTTTCAGCCCGACACTTTCTGAAAGAAAACCTCCATCGTTTTTAAAAACACGTTACATGCAATAAATGACTTCTTGCTCTCTACCACTATTTTCCACAAGGCCAAATCTAGTCAGAGCCATTTATAACTCTTGGATTTCTTGTAAGCCAATCCCATCATTTGGCATTTCCGCAACTTTCAGAATTAAAATGTTGAAGATCATTTTCACAATCCTGGAATAGTAATATCTTCCCCTTCTTGCTCAGTCATGTTCTACATTTCCTATGACACTGATACTGCTTAATATGAAGCAGACTTACACTACCTCTATGACTACTACAATTATTTAATTCTCTACATCACTTTTAATCACAAAGCAATGTAAAACAGTAGACAGCATTGCAGACTTACATTCCCTCTACTCCATGTTTTGATTGGCTGCTTCAATTAGCTTATAAAAAGAAACAGTTTTTCTGAACTCATTCAAAGTGCACATATATCTCCATGATGTCCAGTCCTATGATTAGAAGTTATGTCTCTGAACTACACTTATCCTCAAGGCCAAATTGTGTAGGAGCCATTAGAACTTCTTGAAATTCCACAGAGCACATCCCGAGATTATTTCCCTAAAACTTTGGTTTTAAAAACACCAGGTAAGAGTTTTTAAGGTCATACGGCAATTTTTTTTTGAAAATTAAAACAGAATCATTGCAGAATGACCAGCCATTTCTAGACTTTAAATAAGCTGTGTAATGTCCTGATGTTATTGAAGGGCCGTCATGATATATAATTGCTGTAGTTACAAAAGTCCTTCCTGATATTGACAACTGCGAAGCTACAATTTTTTTTATTAAAGTTGTCAATTTTGTTCCATCAGGCCTACATCGTTGGAACATTAAAATGACGTACTGGCCATATGTTCGTATAAATAATGTTGACATCATTTCAGATTTACATTGGCTACACTCCATGTTGTGATTAGCAGCTTTTACTAGCTTATTAAAGGAGACTGATTTACTGTCTGGCAAAGTTAAATATATAAATCTTTCTGAGTCTACACTAGTAGTACTTGATACCATACAGTTCTCGCAGTCATGCTGCCATTGATAAGAAAGCCCAAACAGCTGATCTACATCTACACCTTCAGCATGTAATACATCAAGCATATACATTAAAAACTCCTGACAATCTTGCTGAATATTTTGAGAGAATTGTGTTTGGCCTGAACATCTGTCTAACAGATTTCGAATTTCAGACACACTTTCTATGTTTCTTCTATCAGTGGTACATTTCTCTAACACAGAATTTAACAAACTGCAAAATCTTTGATCAGAATTGACCACAATCTCTTCTTTTACATTTTTTAGAGAAAACAAAACATTAATTACTACATTAGCATAGCAGTTGACACCAGAACTGTTTTCAAACTGAAAACCAACAACATCTTCAACAGAATCCTTTTTGTTTCTGCTTGTAATTTTAGGTTCATTGACTTTTTGTCTTTTTGCTACAACCTCCCCAGTATTGTTCTCATTTCTTCGTTTCCGGCCTACCACACGTTTCTCAAACAAAGGAAACTGAGGCAAATGTGGCGCATACTCTCTTCTTAACCTATTGTATTCCTTAACACAATCTAGATCTGCACAAATGTTTGTGACATCACACTCAATCAAGTACAATCCCGATAAAGTTCTAACTCGTGACAATGCCACATATGCCATACCCTCCTTGAACACAGAACTGCCAATATTCACCAATGCACTGTCTACACTTAAACCTTGCGATTTATGGATTGTCACCGCATATGCCAAGCAAACAGGAAACTGCTTACGGCGAACATATAAGTCTTTTACAAGCAAAAATCTAGCAGCACAACGAGCAATTAGCTGTACTTCCTCAATGCCATCAAATTTAATTTTTAAAAATTCAATTCCATCTCTATTTCTGTATTTCACAAAATCAACAACATTACCCATTGATCCATTTACCAGACCTCTTTCAACATGTAAATTCCTTCTTAAAATTATACGGCAGTTCAAGCACACATTCAGAGTCTTTTCAAAACCTGCAGTTTTAGATATACTCTTCTCTAATGAATCCAATTTTGTTTTCAGATTCTCAGACAAAATAATTGTTGATCCCATATGCTCTACTCTATCAATAGCTTCCAGTTTCACAATCTCTTGCTTTTCTAAATGCAACATTTTGTTGTTAAATTTGGCACATTCTGCAAGAGTTGGCATCAAACATATTCCAGATTTCTTTTCAGTAATTTTCTGAAAAATATTCTCAGGCACAACATCTTGTTCTGGATATAAATTTGACAGTAATCGTGCATGTAAAACTTCTTTCCCATGCTCGGTCACTTTTCCAATTCTAACATCTTGTAGAATAGTCTTGTAAACTTCATCCTTCGCCTGACGCATATTTTCATGCAGTTCAGCATAATTGAAGTTTAACCATATATTGACGTTGCCAATGCTGCCTAGGCACTTCCTGGTATCTTCATGCGTGAGCATTTTGAACACAGGTTGCCCTTTCACTGGTGTCAGCTGCAGAAGATCTCCGAAAACAATGATGTGTTTGCCACCAAATAACACATCATACTCTGTTTTGAGAACTTCTTGCATCCTCAAATGCACAAAGGCAAGCATGACATTGGAAACCATGCTTACTTCGTCAATGATAAGAAGTTTCATTTTCCTCAAGATTCTTGAAACTTCAAAACAAGCATCTCCAGATAGCTTGTGATATTCTAATTTGTTGTCATGCTCCACTGGCAGCATCAGTAAACGATGTAAAGTAATCCCTTTAATATTATGTGCTGCCAGTCCAGTTGGAGCAGTGACAACACAAGACAGCGATGACTCTGTCCTTTCCTGCAAATAGCATGAAATTGCTTTAATGAGGAAACTTTTTCCAGTTCCCGCTTCTCCACTCACGTACAGTCGGACAGGTTTCAACGACGTACATGAGCACTCTTTCTTATCATGACTTAATCCATGATCAATTTGCATGGTAACTTCGTCATATATTTTCCTCTGCTCAACGTTGAGTTGCCTTTCCAACTCTTCTAAGTTAACCGCATCCTCTTGAGCATGTGCCATGGCTCTTTCCACTTCATTCATAGCAGTGGCAGCTTCATTTTCGATAACAGGTCCTCCTAGTGGATCCTGACTCAATGAAGCAGAACTCTGACTGTCCTGAGAACTGTCTCTGGCAATCTCGGCTGCAATCGTTGCTTCCTGCTCAATTTCCGCATTCAACATTTCTACATATTTGGGAAAAGCAGGACATTCTATGGTCTCCTTGGCGGCATTGAAAGAGTCTTCGTAACAGAGAAAATCTCCAAGCAGTTCCTCTTCTGCACGCCAAGGCTTGAAAAGTTGCAAAAGTGCTAAATAGAAAAACTCCTTTTTTTCAGGAGATTCGCCACTCAATTTTCGATGGTTTACCAAGTGGCATTTTCTTTGCTTGACCAGACATCCCTCACTTCCTATTACAGCATACACTCCTTTCTCAGTATCTTCTTTGATGTTCCTCTTGAATATGTAATTTTGCAGAACCTCATACAGACAAACATTCTCGAGGTGACTGCTCCGATTTGGATAATATGTATCCAACATGTTTGTCTTCAAAATGTCGGTACTGTTTGGCTCCTTTTCCGCCAAATACTCAATTTCCCGCACAGGTTTGAGAACTCGATTACGCGTTGCAGCAAGACCAAGACTCGCCCAAACGATACTCCTGGACTTGGCATAGAGACTTGCTGAAGACAACCGGTCAGAACATTCGTACGCTCCGATTTCTCGATGCGACAACATCTTCAGACTGAAACTGTACAACTTCTTGCTGAGGCTCTTTTCATGGGAAATGTCCTCCCACATATCCTTCAATTCTGTTTTCTCTTTTTTGGTGATGTAAGACGTCACATACCGAGCCACAGCCATACAGTTATCAGCCACAAACTGTATATCCATGTTAGCATTCCACATGGACAAAATCACCGGGTTGTAGTCGTTGATGTACTTGGACTCTTCGTTCCTCTTCAAATTGTAAGTGTTTTTAGGTGATTTCTTCATGACATTGTGTCGCAACGAAGACATCAAACTGTTTACTCTTCCTTTAGAAATCACCGGTCGTGGAAAGCCGAAACGACATTTAGTGTAGAACTTGTCTTTGTTTCGGAATTTACGACGGCAGTACTTTCCACATCGATGGCTTTGGAAACGCAGAACTTTTTCTCTTAGGCTTTTCTTCTCCTTTGCGTTTGGAACAGCACACGTAGAATACTGTTGTATGAAACTCATCACTGAGTCTTCTGGATCCGTTCCAAATTTAGGTGCATCCTTGATCCACAGCAACATATGTATATGAGGAGCACCTCTTGCTTGGTACTCCTTTCTCCAGAAGAAATCCAACACCTCTCCAAGAGGTGGATTCTTCTTATTCATGATGAAAGACATCATAGCTTCAAATCTATGATTAAAGTACCTACATACATTGACTGGATCCAAAGAGCACAGTTCTCCAGGTGTCTTGAATTCGATGTTATCTACGTTAGCATTTGCCTCTCGTAGAAATTCAAGTAAGTCTTCCCAGCCATACTCGGCACAGCTCAGAGTGAGGAACCATGTGGGAGTACCTAAATTCCTCAGCATACATTTTAAATCACCATGACGACGGTACCAGTACTCATTAGTACCACGCTGACACGCCATGAGATTAATCAGGTGAGAATCCAAAATACTATCTTGGACATTGACTTTATCCATAAAGTCACTTGCCGAGATGTTTTGCATGTGTATACCACTTTTCAAGATGTGGTTCACTGCATATGACAGTCCAGACAGATCGCTTTCAAACAGGAGATGAAACAAATAAGGAATGCATTGTCGAAACCTAGCATCTCCTGCATACAATCGCAAAGTCCGGTATTCAGAAGCAGGAATTTGATGAGGTCGCTCATCATATCTTCCTCCCTGACCTGTTGGAAAAAGCTGTGGGAAACACCGAGCTTCCAAACTTTCCTCCCAAACACTAATGGGACTCCCTTTGGCTTGTTTCATTTGAAACAACTCAATAGCATTCCCCATGACTTCCTTGGAATGCAAAGGATGAACACTATAATGTTCATATATTTCTTCACTAGTAGAGGGTTCTACTTTCTCAATTTGACCAGCACACAAATCGCTATCCTCTTCCTTACTTACTTCCTCTTCTGCAACATATACATTCTTATAGTATTTATTATTTTTTTTCAAATACAATGTTGCCTTTTTAACTTTCCTAACATCTACTAAATCTTGCCATATTTTCTTATTCTTTGTCGGAACCCCATTAACTAAGATAACCAGAGGTTCCTCTTCCACTTTCTCTACTCCAATTGTGTTAATGTTTTTCTTGAAATCTAGAGGCAAATAAACAACTCTTTCCTTTAATCCTCTCTGTAAATCTGATGGAGGCAATTTCCCTGTCTTTGGCTCCATTCTTACAATAGCCTGAAAGGGATGGATACTTTGAATCAAAATAGATTCATAAGTATTTAAGTCCTTCAATTCAGAAGGAATCTCAACCAATTCCAGATTATTATGAACTGCTCTAGCAGGCATCTGGTTTTGTTTTAATTTGTTACAACAATAAGTACACACACGTTGATCCAATCCCAAATCAAAACAATTTTCTACCATCAAGTATGTTGCAAAATCCTTCCATTCACTATTATTTTCCCTTTCACTTTTTGCATATAAATCCACTAACTTAGTCTGATTCTTATAATAAGTGCGTCGACAACACACACAAGTGAAATTAGGCCTCTCACTTGATTTCACGTCAAACGTCGCAATTTCCCTCTGGAAATTATCTGTACTGGAAACCTGTACACTATCTTCCACATGACCCTCTACTTCTTGCTCAATTTCAACATTCTCCTCTTTACTTCCAAAGTAACAAAACTCAATTTCTTCACATATATTCTTCACATCTATTTCAGAACCATGCAAAAGAGCAGCGCATAATTGTTTCAGCATAATTGCTGGACTCTTAGCATAATACAACATTCTAACTAATTTCCTCACTTTGTTATGATGCACTGCTAGCATCCTGAAATGATGAAAAACACTCTGGCATACTCTCCTGGAAAGACAAGCCAGTGAATGACCATGCAAACCTGTCACTTCTCTTACTCTGCAAGGATCTAATTCTTGCAACAACATCATTTTCTGCTTCAAACTTTTTTTGTTAAATGACCGTACAAAATCACAAAGCAAATTGATGGAATCCTGTCGCACACTGCAAATACTACTACACTTCCAGGTGTACACAGGACCCTTAGCACGTCTTCCTAAAACCTCATTACCTAACACCTCTTCTGCCTCTGTTGTCACAAGTTTTTCTTTTTCAACTGGACAACCATCTTTCACTTCATAAGCACGACCACTGGTGTCAACTGCATGCACCAAATCATTATCCTGGAAATAACTCTCCTCATTAAAAAAAGCCTCACAGCTTGAACTATGCATCCATTCTCCAGAAAAAACTTCACAAAAATTACTACGATTAACTATTCTCTTCCATCTACTATTTCTTTTGAAATCAAAAATTGTCTTGTTTAGCTTCCTAATTCTATTGATTATCAAAATAAATAACTTACGTTTAATTTCAAATGCCTGATCAATAACTTTCTCAACTTTTTTTTTTCTCTTATAAAAAACTAGTTTCTGTTGACCTTTCTTAATATTTTTTAACAAATTGCCAATTATCCTGTTGCGGAACATTCGTTTACGAATCTCCCTAAACTGTTGTTTCCTTCTACTATCATGCACAGATTTATCTCTTGCTCTAGCAGTAACATTTTTCATTGTCCTTTTCTTTCCATTTGATTTCCTTCTCGTTTTATGGACTGAAACATTTTCTGTAGTAATATTTTTTTTATTACAAATATTTCTTATGAAATATTTAGAGCTCTTACCCGGTGCTTTCTTCGTGGCTTGAGAAATCTTTTTGTTAGAGGACTGCTGCGTTTTTTTTTTCACCTGCTGTCTTTGACGTTTTGCAGCCTTTATCTGTCTTTCTATTGTAGGCATGCTGAAATCTTGAAATGATCTGCAGTTGAATCTGTGGAAAAATATAATAAAAAATGTTATTAAACATTATTACCAAACAGTAAATCAGTAACAGTGATCAAAAACTTAACACACTACTTGACATTTTAATTTGAAGATTTTTTAGTCATTGGCAATTTTACAATACATAAATACCAGAAAAGAAATGACATTTATATTTATGTTACCTATGCTATTTTATATGTGAATCTGATCTAATTTTATGAGCATATTTTAATAATTTATTGAAGACACTACACATAACCTGTTTTTGAAGGTGTCTTTATTTTTAAATTAAACGGTTTACCTTTTTACTTTTTATTAATTATACATTTTAAAAATAAATGTTTATATTTCCAAAGGCTCAAGCAGGTCAGCTTCCCATCCTATATCATATAATTCGGACAAATCTGCATCCTCATCACGCTCTTCTTCATCCTTAGGATTTAAATCATCCAAAGGATCAACATCCACTGATGTTTCAATTACAAGTTCAATGATGAGGTCAAAATCAACTGATTGCAGATTGTCGCTCATGTTGAGGTTGTCTTTATCTTTAAAGAAAGATAACAACAATGAGATGTTGCAGAGTAAGAGACAAATCTCAGAGATTATAATAGTAAAATTGTTTAACAAGATTAACATTTTGCAGCTATTATTTAGCCATGTCCAGCAATGCTGAGCAGGTGAAGCCTATGTCTAATTTTTCACTGAACAGGACTCATCTCTTCTTAACCTTGGATAAGCCTCACCGACTTTGTGTCCCCTGCACATACTTAAATGTAAAGGGGCAGATTTATATTAAATGGCACATCCCCAAGCATGCACCAGTTAACGTGCACCACTGCTCTGCCACCCATGGTGTGCCGCATTTACAATCAGATAGGAGAAGGCTGCGTCAAAACCCTCCGCCTGCTTGAAGCTGGCATAGGTCTTGACGCAGCATTGTGGAGATGGGGCACCCCTGAGCCTTGCTGGAGCTGCATCGCACTTGCGATACAACTCCAGCAATGCGCCACCTTTACGGCACAGATGCGTCACGCATCTGTGCCGTTTTTGCCCCATGCTGCGCCACATTGTAAATGCAGCACACCATGGGTGGCGGAACAGCGGCGCAGGATGACTGTCACATCCCTGGTGATGCGCCAGTCATCATAAATCTATCCCTAAGCTTCTTATCTTGTTACAGATGAACTGCCATATGTATCATCAAAATATTTTACATTTTCTAAATAGCGAATTTTAAGGAATAAATAGCGATTCTTTACCATTCCTAATTTGCGATGAGCAAATTGCTAATTGCAAGTTACCCATTCATTTCCATGGGCTAGGAGGCTCATAGGAATGAAGGTTTAATTTGCGATTAGCAATTTGCTCATCACAAAATAAGAATTTTTCCAAGGGTGCAGGGGTATCTCAAGAACACCCTGCTGCACCCCTGAAAAAGAAATTTGGGGGCATATGGCACACATACATGCCCTAAGGGCATGTGTTGGCGTCATATGGCACCTTTTCTTTTTTTGAAAAAAAGCTTTTTCAAAAGAATTCACAAATTACCACCAATTTACCACAATAGTTTCCAAATCCTTAATGTCATTTTTTACATAGTTTTTGTTTGATACATTGCATTTAAGTAGTCACAAAATTTGCAAATCCTTCAGTGCAATTGCAAAATAAGGAATAGCAAATTTTGCTACTCCTTATTTTGCATCAAACTTGTTTGATACATACCATTTGTCTAATTAACATTCGCAAAGGCCGAAATTCGTAGATTTTTGATCTTTGCAAATGCTAATTAGCTTGATACATATGGCCCCAAGTGAGGCCTGTCTTGCGACATGGTGCATCTTTTGCATCACTGCTGCTTGGGTTTTATGTGGTACGTTTTTTTTACACCATGACATATCTGCCTAAATGCATCTATTTGTAATGTTGTCGCCTCATAGCAAATCTTTTGCACCACCGCTGCATCATAAAAGTGACGCACAGTGGCACAAAAGAGGCATACACCTATCATAAATCTGTCCCTAGCATTTTAAATGATTAATCCAGGATGACAATAAAGTGTGTCCTATCCAGAGGTTTGTTTAAGGTGAGGCCTACTCAGGATTGCAGATTAAAGTTACGCTTGATGAAGAATACAGAGGAGATAATACATGTAAAGGCCTACCAATGAAGTAAGTAATGTGCACTTTATTGCGCCAGTCATCATAAATGTATCCCTAAGCTTCTTATCTTGTTACAGATGAACCACCATATGTACCATCAAACTATTTTGCATTTCCTAAATAGCAAAATTTAAGGAATAAATAGCAATTCTTTACTATTCCTAATTTGCAATGAGCAAATTGCTAATTGCAAATTACCCATTCATTTCCATGGGCTAGGAGGCTCATAGGAATGAAGGTTGCAATTTGTGATTAGCAATTAGCTCATCACAAAATAGGATTTTTTTCAAGCGTGCAGGGGTATCTCAAGAACACCCTGCTGCACCCCTGAAAAAGAAATTTGGGAGCATATGGCACACCTACATGCCCTAAGGGCATGTATGGGCGTCATATGGGACCTTTTGTTTTTTAGAAAAAAATGCTTTTTGAAAAGAATTCGCAAATTACCACAAACTAGAAGTTGGTGGTAGTTTCCAAATCCTTAATATCATTTTTTACATATTTTTTGTTTGATACATTGCATTTAAGGAATCGCAAATTTTGAATTATTGACATTTTAAGTCATTTCCACATGTGCAGTGTTTTCAAAATATGATTTGAAAATCGTTTTTGGGGAAAAGTAATGGTTTGCAAATTTATGACAAGGACATAATGGTGTATGCTTCTCAATAAGGCATTTCAGTGTCTCTGATGTCATTTTTCCCATATTACATTATAAGACCTTTCCCCATGGAGCACATTCCTTGTAAATATGCTCCCACCTGTGCATTGCGAATTTAGATTTTGACTGTTTGAGTCACATAGCCATGTTAAAAGTGACCCAAAAAAATTGCAAACGTTTTAAAATAACACATTCATGTGTCTTAAGGACATTTTAAGTCATTTCCCCATGGACAATGTTTTCTAAGTGGCGCAAAAGAGGCATACACCTATCATAAATCTGTCCCTAGCATTTTAAATGATTAATACAGGATAACAATAAGATGTAGCCTATCCAGAGGTTTGTTTAAAGTGAGGCCTACTCAGGATTGCAGATTAAAGTTACGCTTGATGAAGAATACAGAGGAGATAATACATGTAAAGCTCTACCAATGAAGTAACTGATGTCTACTTCATTGAGCCAGTCAGCATAAATGAATCCATAAGCTTCTTATCTTGTTAGACATCAACCGCCATATGTATCATATAACTATTTTGCATTTCCAAAAAAGCGAATTTTAAGGAATAAATAGCGATTCTTTACCATTCCAAATTTGCGATGAGAAAATTGCTAATTGCTATTTCACCCATTCATTTCCATGGGCTAGGAGGCTCATATAAATGAAGGTGCAATTTGCGATTAACAATTTGCTCATCACAAATTAAGAATTTATTCCAAAGGTGCAGGGGTGTCTCAAGAACACCCTGCTGCACCCCTAAAAAAGAAATTTGGGGGCATATGGCGCACATAAATTTAAACAACATTCCTTTACCTCAACAACGATTTTCAAATCATAACTTCAAAACACTACACATGGGAAAATTACTTAAATTGTCCTTAAGACACATAAATGCCTTTTTTGATTGGCTTTCCTGCATGGTAGGGTCACTTTTAACATGGCTATGTAACACAAACATTCAAAATCTAAATTTTCCATGCACATGTGGGAGCATATTTACAAGCAATTTGCGCCACAGAGAAATGTCTTACACTAAAATAAGAAAAATAACATCAGGGACAGTCAATTGCCTTATAAAGAACCATACACCATTATGTCCTTGTCATGAATTTAAAAACAAATCCTTTTCCCCAAAAACGATTTTCAAATCATAATTTCAAAACACTGCACATGAGAAAATGACTTAAAATGTCATTAAAACACATAAAAGCGTTTTTTGATTGGCTTTCCAGCATGGTTGGGTCACTTTTAACATGGCTATGTAACACAAACATTCAAAATCAAAATTTTCCATGCACATGTGGAAGCATATTTACAAGCAATTTGCGCCACAGAGAAATGTCTTACACTAAAATGAGAAAAATAACATCAGGGACAGTCAATTGCCTTATAAAGAACCATACACCATTATGTCCTTGTCATGAATTTAAAAACAATTCCTTTTCCCCAAAAACGATTTTCAAATCATAATTTCAAAACACTGCACATGAGAAAATGACTTAAAATGTCATTAAAACACATGAAAGCGTTTTTTGATTGCCTTTCGAGCATGGTTGGGTCACTTTTAACATGGCTATGTAACACAAACATTCAAAATCAAAATTTTCCATGCACATGTGGAAGCATATTTACAAGCAATTTGCGCCACAGAGAAAGGTCTTACACTAAAATGAGAAAAATAACATCAGGGACAGTCAATTGCCTTATAAAGAAGCATACACCATTATGTCCTTGTCATGAATTTAAAAACAATTCCTTTTCCCCAAAAACGATTTTCAAATCATAATTTCTAAACACTGCACATGGGAAAATAACTTAAAATGTCATTAAAACACATGAAAGCATTTTTTGATTGCCTTTCCACCATGGTTGGGTCACTTTTAACATGGCTATGTAACACAAACATTCAAAATCAAAATTTTCCATACACATGTGAGAGCATATTTACAAGCAATTTGCGCCACATAAATCATAATTTTCTCCTTAAAGCACACTATTCTCTATCTAAATTAAAGAAATATTTTCTCACCTTAGCAAATACTTTGAGTTTGAAAACAGTCTCAGAAACACACCAATTTGTCTTCAGCAGAGCAAAAGGTATGCACTCCAGAGTCTGCAGCTATCAAAAGCACAGAAATGCTGTAATTCTTCAATCATATTTCTCATGTCACCCAATCAAAACTCTTCCCTCACTTTTTTTCAAATGAAAACCCTTCCCCCTCTGCCCTTTCTGCCTATTTTCCATAGCAACCACCTCTTGGAAGACCTCTGGTGTTTGCAAGTTCACACAACAATGTTGCAATTGAACTCTGAACTCTCAGTGCACCTGCATATCCAGTGTATTCTTTCATTTAATGATTTTTTATTGACCACTCAAAATACATCTTTCAAAGAACACATCTGTGCACCCTAACTTTCTGTTTTCATCAATCAAAATCCACCAATCACTGTTACTGCTTCATGAACACAGAAACTCCACAGTTTTTTTTTCATTTTACACTCTCATTTTTTCAACTGCCATTTCATTGCCACACTTCATCTGACTGCAGGAGAACCTTCTCTCACCATGTTTTCTGTCTGGATTGTTGGTCATAGTTATATTCACTGGGCTCAAAGGTACGTTGAAAGCAGGAATTTACCTAACCTCAATTTACAAGATGTGGAAATTAAGTGGTTTGGCCACAGAGGATTAAAATGTCACCAATTGATACCATTGGTGAAAACCTTTATGCATTTGCCAAAACCTGACCTGTTAATTGTGCACTGTGGAGGTAATGACTTGGGCACTTTGACTGGTGTAGGTCTGGAAATGCTTTTAAAGGACACCTTTGAGCAATTAATGGCACTTTTTCCTCAGACTGCCTTGGTATATTCAAATATATGCCAAAGACAGAAATGGAGGTGGTCAAACCAATTTTGTCCACAAATTGAGAAGTCGAGGAAGCATGTAAACAAATCTGTTTCAGCTTACATGAGAGACCATGGAATGGGCTCCCTGTACAACAATAACTTGCGTTACTACATGCAAGATATCTACAGAGGAGATGGAGTTCACTTCTCAGATGAGGGCAACAGAATTTTCACTCTGAATTTAAAAATGTGCATTGGTACCTACTTATAAGTACCTAAATGTACCATAAACCCAAAAGCTCTTCTCAGAGCTACCCTACATCTAATCACTCACAATTATTATTTTACTCTAACTTTTTTCACTAATTTTCAACAAAGTACGCTCCCTGGGGCGCTACCCGGTACGCGTACCGGGAGCTAACCTCGCGAAATTTTATAAAAAAAGTTTTTTTTTCGCACATATAAGCCTCCTCAGCCACCCTCAGAAAACCTAGGGGGTCAAGATAACTCTACCGTGCCCCCTTCTACCCATTCTGAACATTATTTGCCCTCCATCTTGTATCTTAATTCGACCAAAACACAAAATGGTGGACTCCCGGAACGCTTAAGGTCCGCGAACCGAGGCGCTCAACGGTTCGCGTACCGGGTCGCTCCCTGGGAAGATAAAGGAAATAAAAAATAATCAACAAAACCAACAATCAATTAACATACAGCATTTGAAAAGTCTATCATTCATTTTTCATTGTAGTACGCTCCCCAGAACGCTTCCCGGTTCGCGGACCGGGCGCTCCCCACGCAAAAAAACAAAAAAAAAAAAATTTTTTTTTTTTGCCCCGTGGGGCCCTTTTAAAGCCTCCACATTAAACCTAGGGGGTCAGCGAGGATCTACTATGCCCCCTTATGGTTATTTCCCCCTTTGTTTTGGCCTCCTCTTGTCTCTCGATCCTACCGAGAGACAAGATGGCGGCCGCTCCGGACTGTTTAGAATGTTGACAGACACCGGAGAGCCAATCAGCTTCGCTACGCGAAGTTCCGATACGCGTAAGGTCCGCGAACCGGGGCGCTGCCTGGTCCGCGCTTACAGATATATATCTTTTTTTAAACGTTAATTTCTCAAAATCCACTGGAGCACATATATTGAGACCTACAAAAGGCACATCGGGCTACCAGTCCCTACAATTTTGCCAAGTTTCGTGTAAATCCATTCAGCCGTTCGGGCTAAAAGTGAGGCTAACCGCCCTATGGAAAACTCAATGTTAAAAACACGTTTTGGGACCCCCCTTTTTTCTCGGCCCCCCCTGGACGAACCCCCCCCAAATTTTCAGGGGCTGCTCAGAAACAAAATGTTCCATTTTCCAGAAAATTTCAGCCAATTCCGTCCACAAACGCCAAAGTTATTAGACATAGAATTTTCAAAAAACCCATAGGGAAAAAATCCTAACTATATATACCTACTGGCGACCGCCAGTAGGTAATATATACATATATATATAAATACACATATATACAAGCATATATATGATGTTTTAATAATGTACTTTTACAATGTATATGACTTTACCACACATGCATTTGCGTTATAATGGCATGCGTGATAAAGTCATATGCGTTGTAAAAGTTTTAGAAATGATGTCTTTTCGGAGTAATAGTCCTGCGTTATAAAAATTGCGAAGTGATGGTATGCAGGATGTTGGTTTGCGGAATATCATCACATATTCCCGGGGCAGGGATAGTCCCTTTCTTGCTATTTCCGTGGAGGCGGGCCTTGTGTCCGGATGAGCATGGCGCGAGGCCTGTGCGCAACAGAAGTGGAAAATCTCCAGTGTGCGCTTCAAGCGTCACTGGAAGTTAAGGCGAGATTAAATTTCCTGCACAATGGCCCCCGTTTGCGCTCCTTCCGGCCCTTGGAAATAACGTCATGCCTGACCCTCATACAGTAAAGCAGGTGCACATCACTGGGAGCACGGGGCAAGCACACCCGGAGCTGGAATGTACAGAACCTGGGAAGAAAAAACAATGAAATATTGGGCACAACGCTTGCTTTTTTTTCCCGTAAACACGTGCCCCGCACACGCCCACGCCCCCAGCACACGCCCACAGCACACGATATGAGACATGGCCTGAAGGGCGGAACGTACCACACGCCCCAGCATTTGTCACGCCCCCAGCACACGCCCACAGCACAACGCAGACACGCCCACACGGGACTACTTTGCTGGCACGGTTCTTTTACCTTTTAATTGTATATGGTGGGCGTCTGCATAGCCTATGTCCTTCTGCTGCAACTGCCCTTTCCAAAGCTGTATTGGGTGTTGTGATTGGTGCTGTGATTCCTGAGATTACCCGCCTCAAAGGTTTGGGCTCTCTCTTTATTATATTAGTATATAGATAGATTTCACTCTCATGACATGTCACACACACAAGTACATGTCCTACCTTTCACATATACTGCACCCTGCCCATGAGGGTACTTTGCGCCTACCTTAGATGTAAGGAAAGGAAGGTTTGGGCCTAGCAAATGGGTGCACTTGCCAGGACAACATAGGCAGTTTACGACTGCACGTGGAGACACTACAGTGGTAGGTCTAAGACACATCTACAGGTCCACTCATGTGGGTGGCACAACCAGTGCTGCAAGCCCACTAGTAGCATTTGATTTAGAGGCCCTGGCGGTCACTGTGTACTTTACTAGGGACTCACCAATAAATCAAATAATAACAATTAAGGAAAGGAAGACAAGTAATTGACTGTATACTGTGGGAACCTATTTACTCAGATACAAGTGTGGGATAAGTTATGCTGTACCACACAAGACTTAATAGAATGAATGAATTTTCCTATTGCAAGCTGCAGTTTTGGGTGTGGTTGTGTGGTGAAGTCCTTATTTTGGGATAGGGTAATACTAGCAGGTTTGCTCTGCGTGCAAATTACTATTTAACCCTGGGCACTACTACAGGACAGAGCAGGTTAGAATAAGCTCTCTCTGCCCATGTTAAGTGCGGGGTTGTTTTGTTCTTGCAGAGCGGGGTCTCACACATCCTGAGCCAGGTCCAGGAAGAGGTGAGGTCATTTCCCCGGGCATACTGGGTGAGTACTTAACATTCAGAAAGACTGTAATGAATTTGGTACCTAACAGACCGTGTTGGCTTATTTGGGTCCACTTTTTTGTTTGTCCTCAACAGATGTTATCAATACACCAGGTGCCAAGGAGGAATTCAGATAGTTGAAGGAGAATTATATCCTTTACTGTTGATGATTCACTTGTGTGTGTTTTTTTGCATTAATTTTTCACACATTTATTCACAATTAGGCAGTAGCATTTACGTAGAACAGAGGCCCTGATGAAAGCCTATGGTCCTTTTCCATGATAGGCTGAAACATGTTGGCCCTCTCGCAGCTATTTGTTTGAACTGCGATTACTGTCTTGCACTGTTCTTGTTTTTAAACTGGAAGGGGCTTAATCCTAATAAATAATCCTTTGATAAGTTCCCTATCCTTTTTTAATCACCACTTTTATTATTTTTTGCACTGCACTTTCCCATCAGATCAACATCATGTGGTACAGTAAAGTGATTGTGAGTCGTTACCCCAAGCCGACCATGGGGGTATGTTGGATGTCTCAATGATCAAGAGACACAATACCCTGGCAGGATTACCAGATGAGAATATTGATCTATACAAGTCATTGATGGGAATCCTTAATGAGGTTGATTGACAATCACAGGTGGCCCATATTTTGGTGATTTGGTCTGTTAGTCTAATTTGATATTCATTTCCTTCTGTATTTAATGAGACATTAGGATAGCTTGTAAGAGATCCCAACAGGATTTCCAGTTTAGACCCCTAAGTTTGTTTGTTGTATATGTTGCTCCTTTGGGGGATAGAACTTAGGCTAGGTCTTTAAATATCCCTCTTGCCCTCCACCATCATTTTGTTATTTGTCTATAGGCTGTGCAGCCAGCAGCCTCCTTTCCTCCGTGGTCCCGAAGGAGGTTGAGATGCTGTCTACTGCTACCTCTATTATCACCTTTTTTATTTTATTTATTTATTTAATGCGATTTTATATAGCGCAAACTTTATCCGAAGGTGTCAGCGCGCTTTACATAAGAAGCAGTTGCAAAACATAAGGTCTAAGGATTACGTGCGTTACATAAAAGATACAAACAGAAAAAATTGCAAATGTACAAGATGTAGCATTCTACCAAGTTCTATATATAAGCGACAGAAAAACAAACAACAACAAAACGTGTTCCTGTACACTTAGGAAGCATAGTGCATTCAATCCCGTCGATTTCGCATTTACTAAGCACATGATTCACAAAAACTCCACTGAACAATGTAGTGGCCAACGACCAAATGATAAACGTGAATTACTGCCCAGTGTAAGGGGGAAACCTGGCAAAATATGATAAAGTCCAGTGAGGGGTACAGCTCCTGCACGGCGCTAAAAAAGTTAGACATTTGCTTTTTAGGGACGGGCGAGCAAAGTCCAGAACATAAAAATAAATGATGCGTTCGGCTTCAGAGGGGAAGCCATCGGTGAGGCGTTTAGTGCGAATTAGGGTAACGTTTATTTAAAGAATTGCAGGGGCAGACGCTGGAAAAGGCAACCATTTGGAAGTTACGGTGTAACAGAACGCTCTGACGCAGCTAGGCAAATAGTATAATCTACAACTGTAGCAGGATGTGCAGCAGATCTGAAAGACGAGATAAGTCAACTAAAATTCGTGAATCAAGATAGAATGACATAAGCCTCGCCCAAGTGCCACAAGCAGTCCACCAGGGATGACCAGCAACAGAGCAGAATCCACCCAGCGAGCAGACATGCATGCAGCAGGGCCAAGTAAAGATCGGGACATACGTTATAGAGACTGGACTTGTAAAAGGGCAATGTTGTGACATGTGATCGGAGACAACAGCAACACTGTCTCAATGTAGGTGCAAGGTAGAAGAATTCTTAGTGCTTGACAGGTTCCCGGGATCTATAGGGGGTCTCTCACCACAGGTGCTCAGCGCCTGGCACCACCCACTGCACTGATGGACAGACACTGCCCCTCCTTCCCTGCCCTCAAAAGCATACCAGGCCTGCCACTCCCTCCTCACCAGAACCCCTCCTGCCCCTGGGGTGCTCTCCGTCCTCTAACCTTGACCGTCCCAAGAACCCTTCCTGCACAGAAGTACCCCTTTATCTCATGTCTACCCACATTCACAACACCCCTGCCACCTGTGGCGCGACTCACCTCGCGGGTACAGGCACCGTGGCGACTCGAGGTCTAGGTCGGAGCTGAGCAGAGAGATAAAGTCCGAGGGCATCGCAGCACGGCCCGGCGGGAGGGATATCGCCTCGGGCCCTGGTGCAGCGGCGAGAGGCGCCGGGTTGTCCTCCACCGCGGCCCACCGGTCACCAGCGCGTGACCCTCAGAGCTCGACCCTCCACGGAACCAGAGAACAAGGGGGAGAGAGACAGAGAAGAATGCTTTTTCTATTGGGGGACGTCCAGGGATCAACACTGCACAGGGGACAGGGTCCGGAGGGGGCGTGTGCGGGCTCGGAATGAAGAGCCACTGTTCGTCTCTCTTCGGAGAGGAGACGCCTGTGCGCACGGGGGCCTGAGCTGGCAGAACAAAACAAGCACAATCCACTTTCAAAAGCAGCCCAAAACCGGCACAGATTACCGCTAGAAGCCCGCTGCAAGAACAGTCTCCATACTTCGAGAAAAAAGTTTGAGGGGTCGAATGATTCTTATTCTTAACGTAAAGAGAAGCAGCGTAGGATGTCGCTCGTCCAGTCTGATTCACTGTAGTGTCTTGCTTGTTTCGGTTACTCTTCATCGGAAGCCCAAGGCAATAATAGGGTTGCAATTAGTTTCCATAAGAGACAAGAAACAAACAACAAGCAAACTCACCGCCGCAGCCCGGCTTCAACAGGAAGCCAGGCAACCTTTGTTGGGACGGAGGCGGGGCCGGACAAATACAGGAAGCAGACGGGAGCCTACCGAACCGCGCTCCTGTGCCCGCCGGACGTTTTGCGTCTCAGCTAGCGGGGCTCCCGTGCTCGTGGAGAGCCCCGCGGCCCCCGCCTGTTGCCCAGAATGACCCGCTGGCTGCCGAGGGACACGGAAGAAGAATCTGGTGAGTGGGGTGTGAGGGGGATGTGTGCGCACGTGTGTCTGTGTGTGCGCGTGTTTGTGTATGTGTGCGACGGCGGGGGTGGGAGGGGTTCTCTGTATGTATGTGTGCGTGCGTGCGTGCATGGGCGCTCGTGTGTGTGTGTCTCTGAGTATGCGCATGCGTGTGTCGTGTTGGAGCTTTCCAGGAAAGGAGACAGGAGCTGGCCACAGTGAGCGCATTCACGTGCGCGTGGTCCGCTCAATTCCGAGTGCGCGGCCAGCTCCTGTCCCTTCTCCTGGAAAGAAGAATCCCTGACAATAGGTCTCTGGCGAGACCGCACTTCGTGTGGTTCAACGCCTACGAGACCTAAAAACGCAGGGATGTGCAGAATTTACAGGAATACCAGTGCACCCCTGTGCTCTCCCCTGCCCCTGTGGTAAAACAGCAGCCATGCGTAAATGCAGGCACCCTTGCACCATGTTACAAAGAAATGTGCGTTGCAGGATTGATTGTGGTTGTGCAGCAAGGGACACCTTTCCTGCACAAAAACAATTATTAATGGCATTTTGCTCCTTCTAAGGATGCTGCAGAAAGCAGCACATATATAGAGAGCATAAAACGAGGAGAAGTAAAAGTATTTCTACTCGCTGTGCCACTTTAATGCCTCCCAGGGAAAGGCAAAAACCACAGGTGATGGACAGAATGCAGAACAATGTCATACATTCACCCCAGCACAGAGATCTGGGCCTAAATCCATCGTTTTTTTGCACTCCACACCACCCCAGTTCAGACATGGCCATATGCAAATCAGTCTGACCCTGTGCCTCATGTGAACAGTCCAGCCCGAACTGCCAAGCCATGCCTTCCCTGGACCGGAAACAAGCTTCCGAGGACCGGTTTCTGGCATTCCAGCCGTCTTCAGCCTGGCTTGCTTGAATCCAGTGGTGTGGAGTGCATGGGACTCACGTCTGAGCGTACCCATCCCACTCGGGGTGACAAATGCAAAAACCACAGGTGATGGACAGAATGCAGAACAATGTCATACATTCACCCCAGTACAGAGATCTGGGCCTAAATCCATCGTTTTTTTGCACTCCACACCACCCCAGTTCAGACATGGGCATATGCAAATCAGTCTGACCCTGTGCCTCATGGGAACAGTCCAGCCCGAACTGCCAAGCAATTTTCTCCCCAGGAAAGGCATCCTTTTTTGGTGCGGTCTCAGATTTACCAATCATTGTAAATCTGAGGCACTGTCAAAAAGCCATGGGTGTTGCATGGGTACCCCCCTGACACGTTTCTTTAATGCAGAGTACTGCGTGAAAGAGGGCCATATTTGCAAGTCCATGTAAAGCCACACAAGTGTCTTTGCATGGCCTTGTAAATCCGGACCAGCAAACAGCGCCTCCGGAGCGATAAAAAAGTGATGGTCTGGTGGCCCTAGGGGCTTGTAAATATGCCCAGAGGCATTTTAAGTAACAACTGAATTATGAACCTATAAAAAGTCAGAGTCACTCATTTTTTAGGTTGGGACCAGCAAAGCCGTTATCCCAAAAATCAGGTTTATAACAACATACCACAGAAATTCAGGGGAAATACACTGGCATTTCAACAAACATTGGGAGTTGTTGAACGATGATAGCATCATTAGAAGGGACATACACCCAAAGCAAGTGTAAATCACTTTGGGGTTTACTGGTGTATAGTGACATGACACACAGTGGTGAAATAAACTGGTTGGATAAAAAACCACGTGTAAGTGTGGTAAATGTAAAGCCTGCAAACTTTCCACCCTTGTGAGACTATACACCACACAATTTGGTCAGGAAATATGGCAGAGACTTTCTTGTACACCAGATTTTTGCATATGTGTTGTCAAGTGCCCCTGTAGTCTTAGATATGGGACACTACCATCTTCCCACAGAAGAGTAATAATTAAGGCTGATCAATGGTACCCAGTGGCTAGGCATTTTTATTTACAGCATGAACAAAATGAAAATGTACTCTCCATTTGTAGAATTGATAGGATTTCAGCACGGAAAAGAGGAAGCGACAAAGTCGGCTTACTACTAAAGACTGTGATGGTACATCATTAAACAGGGTACCAAGGAGCCTCATGGTCTTAAAGATAAGAAATTTACATCACATCTGGAGGACTGAGCATATTGTATCCTCTTCCTAATGAGTCTGCTTTCTACTGGCTATTTGGCACAAACACGGGGGGTAGTAGGATTATAAAAATATTTGTCCTTATTTCCCATCAAAGGTTTTCATTTTAGCTCCTCGTGTCAACTTCCTCATCCATACATATGAATTTATGATTTTAGTTCCTTCACACTTTCCCAGTAATTTGTGATTAGCAGTCTGGGTAATTAGGTTCATATCAGCAGGTAAGATTGAGTGTCTGTTTGGCACTCTTTTTATAAGGTGCAACTTAGAAGCTGCCCAGTGAGGCTGGCATGAACCAATTGCTAACATATGGGGCAATCACTAACACAATTCACTGTTTAGAGATTAAGAACTGCGCAACAATATCTTATGTGTTTTTTATTATTAATAACTCCGGACCAGCCTACCTGAACAGCACACTCAGCTTCCACACCCCGACCCGCCAGCTCCACTCCGCCAGCCTCGCCCTCGCCGCCGTCCCCAGCATCCAACGAACAACCTCAGGCGGCAGATCCTTCTCCTACCTCGCCGCCAAGGCCTGGAACAGCCTTCCTACCCACCTACGGCAGACCGAAGACCTACTCGCCTTCAGAAGACTCCTCAAGACCTGGCTCTTCGAACAGTAGCGAAGCTTCCCACCCCCCCTCAGCGCCTTGAGACCCTCACGGGTAAATAGCGCGCTCTACAAATAGATTGATTGATTGATTTCCCTTGGACCATCTTGTTACCACGGGATTCTGACGAGTGCTAAGATTGGCTGCCAGCAACATTAGAAAAAAATTTCTGGCAGTCATTGCAGGACTCAGAAACACAGTCCCCTCTACTGAAGTAAAAAAATAAAATATAATATAAGGGGGCAGAAGGGGACCTCAGGGTTCCCCAAAAAAAAAATAGTGGCCGGGATGCATTTAATAGCCTTATGCCCAGGTGTACCCACCCACATGACTGTGTTCATAAGGACTGATTGCCAGTTCATACATTTATAGACTTTTCCTAATGTAACTTTTTCTTTTCTTTCAGCTGGTGAGAAGAGAATAAATTCAGGGCGAGAATGCTGAACTAATTTTCCACAGCACTTAATCCACATACTTCCTCAATCATGAGAGAAAGCTTTGTACCATAGAATTTACTCCATATTTTCTCACCCCCCCAAAAAACATGACTTGGGTTTTCCTCAGAGCTAGCGTTAACAGTAAAATTAAACGTGCTTCGTAGGGTGGTATTTATCTAAAACAAGGTCTACATCACTATTGTTGAAGAAACAAAATGCTAATTGGACGAATTGCTGATGAAGACCATTTTCTAAATGTTTATATTTGCGCTCTCCTCGCACTTAATAGGAAACAAGGTTTGTGTTTGAAACAAAATTGATTTTCAAATTGAGCGCACTTTCTCATTGTTTACTGTTCATTTCAGTTCAAAAGCCTTTGCCTCGCGTTTCTAAAACCAGTCAGTTGGTCTATTTTTAGATAATTGTTTCTTCAGTTAAACACGCTTTCCACAGCGCTTCCAGTTCATTTTGATTGAAAAGCTTTTCCTCAACACAAACGTCAGTTGCTCTATTTTTAGATAATTGTTTCTTCAGTTAAACGCAGCGATTTCTTACTGCACCAAACCATGAAGCAAAGGGCCCCTTCACTCTGAAGTTATGTCCAAGGTTAATTACATCATAGCTCTGACTGTGGGAAACCAAGATTCTCCCGCCTGGAGTGCAAAGTATCTGTGGCAGTAAAACTCAAGGGAGAAACTCTTCTCCTTGTCTCGTGAGGGGGTTTAGAATAGCAAGCACTGGAAACTGGCTAGGTCTTCCTCATAAACCGGAGACGCCCAGCATAGTCATTGCAAGGATCATGGTACTCGTAGTCCTTTTTTGCGTTCAATTAATTTATTGATTTTGATCATAAAAAGACAAGACCATACAAAAAAAGAGCATCGGAAAAAGGTTCAAGTAAGTTATAGTTTGTAAATTAGTAAACTATCTAACAGTTGTATAACATCTTAATACTTAGTAAACAATCTTAACAACCCATGAATATAGTAATATAATATAGCAAAAGAAAGGGAAAAGAAAAGAAAAGATAAAGAAAAGAATGGAAATGAAGAAAAGAAGAAGAAATGGAAAATAGAAAGTAGACAATTCATTTAAAAGAGAGAAGTAGTACAAGTTATTCGAAACATTATTTAACTTGAGTAGAACTACGTAGCTATAAATAGATATATATTTACTAATTAATCAACCGATTAGGATTAGTCATGCCAGTTAAGCTATATAATGATCAATTGGTTTCCAAAATAAAAGATAATTAGATGTGTTATGGATAACACCTGTAAGAGATAAATCAGCTCCACTTCTGGGAAAAATTATCCATGCCCACCAAGTATGTACTGACAGTAAGGAAGCATTTTTCCAATTAGCAGTAGTGGATGTTAACGCAGCTGATAATAAAAATTCTAAAAGCCTGCCCTCAAGATCTGTCAATTGTGTTGTAATAAATACTGATTTACAAATTATTATAGTATAAGACAATTTATCTATATTATTCAATATTTTCGTTACAATATTCCAAACATCACTCCAAACCTTCCCAGTGTTAGAATAGTCAAAGAGCATATGTCTGAACATTCCTTCTTGTTGAGAGCAATTCCAACATATCCATGAATTAAATAACTTTGCTTTACGTAACCTAAAAGGAGTCTTTTGATAGAACCACAACAGAGTTCACAAGCAGTTGAACAAATAAATGTATTCATTAGATATAATGACACCGGTAACCCTCCTGGGATGCTATTTAACTAGATTTTCCGCCAAGTATCCAAGGATTATGCAATATCCAACAAAAAGTTAGGAAATTATTATCCCCTGCACTTCCATTCAATTTTTTATAAAAAAAAAGAGATACAGCATGAGATAAGGAGGACAGGGTTTGGATTTATACAGCCAAATCAGAGGTCGTATTCTGGAGGAAATTATTAGGAAAAGAGTCTAGTAGTGAATTACACAATAGTTCCTATTTATAACTATCTGCAGATTTTAGCTTGAACAATTGTTGCAGTTCCTGAAAAGATAAAAAGTATTGTAACAGTATATATCTTTCAAGTAAAAAATACCAGCTTTAATCCAGGAATTCCAAAATGTTGAAGATCTATTAAACTTAAGTCTAGGATTGTACCATAATTATGAGTGTAAATGCCATAGGACATTGAAAAATGTAATCAAGATCATGTAGTGTTAATTTTGTAGATTTCACAATTGTTGATTTCTGAAGCAATCTCGTTAAATTAGACATGGTGACTAATACAGGCAACGGAAACGGGGCAACTAAGTTTTGTTCAATACTAAGCCAACTAGGAGTATTGTTAGGTGTCACAGCATGAAACCATAACACACTTTGCTTTAAAATACATGCTTTGTGATACTTTACAAAATCGGGTAAACCTAAATCAACATTGTCCTGGATTATCTTCAATCTTCTTATAGCTTATCCGTGGAGGTTTATTATTCCAAATAAATCTGGTAATGTTGCTATATAATTTTTTATAGAATTTAAGAGGAAGCTGTGTAAGCATTATGGATAGAAAGTAGAAGATTTTTGGAGCAATAATCATTCTAATAGAATAATTTAATAGAATCTATCTTCCCACACCAGGTTATAGAAAGTGCAGACCATTTTTGATTTTTTTTTCTGACATAGTCCAAAATACATTCCCAGTTTAATTAAATTCATTGTTTTTTATTATGTGAAAATCACATACCCAGGTATTTGATGTCATCTTTGACCCAAATTATATATTTGTTGGGAACCATAACTGGTAGATGATGAATATTTAAGGGGGAAAAAACATTTTTTTTTTGTATTTAGTGAGTATCCTGAAAATTGAGAATAAATACTATTTAAATGTAATAATGAGGGAATTGATGAAGCTGGATTACCAATATAAGGAAGTACGTCATCAGCATATGCAGAGGTTTTAATAGGAACCTTAGTAATAGTAAGGCCCTCAATTTCCATAGAATTTCACATCGCGAATAACAAAGGTTCTTTTTCATAGTAAAAAAAGTATAGGCGATAATGGGCACCCTTGCCTAGTACCTCTGTAATGTAAGAATGTATTAGACCTTTGACCATTAATAAATAGAGGAGAACACCGATCCGAATATAAAGCTGAAATCGTGTAAATAAATGAGGAACCCAGATTAAATGCAGGCAATGTACGAAAGAGATAGTGCCAATGCATTTTATAAAAAGTCTTTTCTGCATCCAAAGCTAGAAGGCCAGCCGGTTGAGTTAATGATGCACCACTTTCAATTGCATGGAATATTCATCTTACACTGTTTAGTGACTGTCTACTTTTCATGAAACCTGATTGATCAACATGCACAATGGAATGCAGTACTGAAGCTAATCTTGTTGCCAGGACCTTTGCGTACAGTTTACAACCCTGGTTAATAAAGGGAATAGAACAGAAATTGAAACTATAGAGGGGTCTTTATCTGGTTTTGGAACGATTATAATCAAAGTTTCCATAAAAGACCCTGATGTTGTTCTTGTAAGACCAAAATGAATAAATAATTTGAATAAATGTGGTGAAAGGAGAGTAGCAAATTTTTTATAAAATTCTGTTGGAATACCATCAGGGCCAGGAGATTTACGCAATTTAAGTGATTTAATAGCTGAGAGTACTTCATCAATAGAAATTGGCATATCTAATTTATCTCTAGCCGATTGAGAAATTTGAGGTAAACCACACTTCTCTAAAAAATTATCAATAAGAGATAAATCATTTAAAGGAGGTTTATTATATAACTCTGAATAATAATTCATATGTTTATTCACTATTGCTGAATGAGATATAGCTGTTTGCCCATCATATTTGTGTATAGGACTAATTTGAGTTTTATCTTTCTCAATACGAAGATAGTTTGCTGAAAATCTTCCGGGTCCATTAGCATTAAAACAGAATTTAGCTTTAGAATTAGAGAGTTGTATGCCTGCTCTAGTGCTTAATATAGAGTGCAATTCATAGCAAAGTTTTTGCAGGTGTATTTTGTATTTAACCCCTTGAGTGCTCGTGACGAGACCAGCTCGTCATTAATCACGGTGGAGCTGTGCTCATGACGAGCTGGTCTCGTCATAACGGCGCCACTCTGCCCACACGCAATTGATTTCCTGTGTGCGTGGGTGAATTAATCAGTGGGTGGGGTCGTGACAAGACCAGCTTGTCATGAGCGCAGCTCTACTGTGACTCATGACAAGCTGGTCTTGTCACGAGCACCGCAGCGCCGCGATCACCCCCTGCACCGTGGGGGAATTACCCCCGCAGCGAAGGAGTTAATGTCACTGGATGTAATAAACAAATGTTCATATTTGGCAATTTGTCTAATTCTTGAATTTGTGTGTTAAATGTCTTATTATTATGCGCCATAATTGAAATTGTAACCCATCTAATGTGCCCATTAAATGCATCGAATCTGTTTACAATTGATGTAGAACTGTCTGGATTAAACATAATATATTCATGAATTGATGATAACATTTTGGCTGTGTTGTCATTTTTAAGGACATTATTTGTGTTCATGCGCCATCTTCCTTGAAACTTTTGAGACTATTGGATGTAATGCATGACACAAGGGAATGATCCGAAATATCAGTATTTTGGATAGTGGGTTCAGAAATAGAGGTAACGAAATGACATGATATAAATATAAAAATCTAACCTAGAATATGAATTATGAATTTTGATTAGAAAAAAAAGTACATTGTCTGTCTGTTGGGTGATATAAACGCCACAAATCCACAAATTTAAAGATTTAAGAGCAAAAAAAGCTTTTGGAGGGCAATATTTAATTTGAGAACATCTATCTAATAAATGATCACTTTTAAGATTGAAATCACCTCCAATAATAAGTGGAACATTACCCAGTTTTAAGAATTCTGACATAAAAAGTGATAAAAACTCAGGGTCATGCTTTGTGGGGCCATATGTTAATCAAATGTGGGACCGTGTCATCTATTTTAATTTTAGTTGTAATAAAACTACCATTAGAATTGGAATTCCTATGTAATATTTGAAGATTCAGTTTCTTTGCAAATAAAATAGCAACTCAATTTTTCTTATTGAGAGCAGGTGAAGAGATAAGATTACCCACCCTTTTTTTTTGTTCATGTACAGTAGTTTAGTGTCTTCAACATGAGTTTACTGTGATAAACAAATATCAGCCTTATGCATAGCCAGGTAATCAATCAGTTTAGTACGTTTAACAGGATGCCGTAAACATTTAAGTTTAAAAAACACAAGTTTAATACCATAAATATTAGACATCATTGATAGAAATCAATTTAGGCTAACTACAAATGCATAATAATCTAATATCTCAAGCAACATTTTCATTAGTATCCATGGAGAGGTGCGAGTGTTGGTACCCCCGGAAGGTCTTCCGGGGGTAGAAAGTACTTCAAGAAGCCATCTTTCCCTATTCGCATGGTAGACTGCTATTTCGGTGGACACAGGCAGCTGGCTGAGAGGAGAGCAGCAAATCCTTCAAGAACACTCGGGTCTCGAGACTACACACCAGGACAGTCCCTCATCCAGTGCTGCCACGTACTCTATCTCACTGACTCCTGGGAGGGCCAGGAACACCTGCTGGCACTCTCTAACGTTGAGTGCGGCTCAGAAAGCGCACACGGCTCTGGTGCGGGCGGGGCTCACAGCATCTGCTTCCTCGGCATCTGAAGTTGCTGGGCAACTTGTCCTCAGGCAACGGTAGGGCTCAGCAGAGCAAGACTTCCAGAAGCTCGGTCCGGTTCTGGTTTGAAGGGTTACTCCTTCCTGACTCAGGAGCTCAGCGAGGGACTCCTATCTCCCAGCGTGCTGAACATGCGCTAGGTGGGTCAAGAATACAGATTTCAGCACACTTTCACCCTGGCCTCCAGCAGGGCAAAATGCTGTGCTATTCCCACGTGTGTGTGTGTGTGTG
Source organism: Lissotriton helveticus (assembly GCF_964261635.1). Classification (NCBI taxonomy): domain Eukaryota; kingdom Metazoa; phylum Chordata; class Amphibia; order Caudata; family Salamandridae; genus Lissotriton; species Lissotriton helveticus. Next base: position 1,846,469,645 of record NC_136068.1, read on the forward strand.
TGTGTGTGTGTGTGTGTGAGCGTGTGTGTGTGTGCGTGCGTGAGCGTGTTTATGTCTGTGCATATATATAGAGTGCAGAAGTCCTAATAACAAATAGGTGGGGGGGACTAAGCACGGTTGACCACATGCAAGTGACTTCACAAGATATTCAGAACTGAATACAAATTGTTTGAAAAAGTTCATAATTAGAAAAGTCACATCGTTGTTTAGTATATACATATTACTGGTATAAAGTGTGTGTATATATATATATATATATATATATATATATATATATATATATATATATATATATATACACACTGAAAAAACCATAGGTTTCAGGGGCGTTCTAGTTAGTTGAACATTTCACTTGTACAAAACCATAGAAATTCCCCCGTTATAGTTAGTTCAGCTAACTATAACTCGCCCGCCCGCAATGCACTGCTGATGGTGTCACATATTACATCACTCATGACATGGTCAGTGGCATCACTCATGACATCACTGATGACATCCTTGTGATAGAGTGGCAGACCTCCTCTCACCCTAATATAAACTTTGATACACACACTTAAAAATACAAACTAACATTTTCAAAACAATTAACATACCAATACCAGATATAACACACCTATTTAGTAATTCCAAGATCTACACACACATCCACTCATTCACTAACAGTCCCTATACACTCACTCATACATGTACTCATGCATCATATGTACTCATACACCTATACATCCTGTTACACACCGCCACTCATCCATAGAGTTAGTCACACACAGTCACTCATGCAAACAAAGTATCAAACAGCCATTTACTTGCATATATAGTTATACACACACTTCCACACTTACTTCTACATAAACTTACACTTAATTAGGGGTCCATTAGGATGTCGGGTAGTGGCGAAGCGGAAAAACAGCTTTTTCCGCCCGCAAGCAGCGGTACTCACGTCCGCCACATATAGCAAAACATAGGTCATTTCCCGTCCGCCGCGGAGCGACGCGCACCGCCATCAAAGTGCGCCCGCCACCGCGGCGGCGGGAGCCAACTGAGACTCTCCGCCATGCCGAATGACGTCCGCCCCGCTCGACAAATTAGGATGGCCCAAACAAGCAGACGCACCGCAGCGCAAACACCGTCCAGCCTGAGCAGGCGGAAAGTCGACAGCGGAGCGCGAAAGCCGAGACCCGGTCATGAACGCCATGGACCCAGCCCACCATATGCATCGGGTGAGGTACCTGCTACAACACTATCGCCAGATGGGCCGCCGCGGACGACGCCGCAGGTACGCAAATACACAAATGCAACACGCAACACACATGCCAACACAGGGCCCAATCACCACACAGACATCCTGCTGGGAGTCACAACACATCCACAGGGGCACCCACACATCAGCCACCTGACAACAAGGCACCCTTCTGCATCCGGAACACACATCGTCCGCCAACCAGCAGCAACGTCCCGGTCCCAGTCACGTCACCGGCGCGGTAAACACATGCGCACTATGCAGAAGGTAGGGCCACTCCAAGGCTTGGGCAGGGCACAAAAACCACAGGGACACACCACCCCCAACCACACATCAACACACCACAACAAGTAACAGGCCAGGTGCCCATTCCGTGCACCACCCAGGCACACCAACAAGCACTGCAACAACAAGCACAATGCACACTCTCTACACCACATAACACACAACACACAACCAGGGACACAGTCATCGCAGGAGTGGCTGACAAGGAACACACAACACCAGTGCCACACACACTCAAGTCTCACAATCCCTCTCATCACATACACACACAAACACACACCCTGGGTGTAGCCACAAACACAACACACACACAGGGATGCCTCAACAGATGCCTGCACAAGAACAACACACACACACTACACAAACACATACTGAACTCAAACACAAACAGACATACCCTGTCAATTAAACTGGGGAAAAGCAACGGGAGCACAGACACAACAGGAGTACACAACATCACTCAGAAACAAAACACACACACCATAACACAAATCACACAAGAAGTGCATCTGGACAGACACACACAGCCACATCAAACACACCACAGATGCACATGAATTCCCAATCAACAAACACCACAAGACATCAGGGGATGCACATCAGGCAATGCCAAGGCCACATACACACAGCACTGCATGCACAACAAGCAGTGTGTGCATAACAAGCACAACTGCCACACACACATATGATTGACACAACCGCATCACACACACCACAAATCAGCACTGCACAAATACAACAGCACACCTAGAAACTGAAGCAATACCACAGCCAACATCCACACATCCAACACAACAATTACACATGGACCATTCTGGGATACAAGAGCCCAGTCACTTCCACCAGAGCACTGGCCAGCCCACACAGCTGAAGTGCACATGACCACTACAGAATGACCAATAGCAAAAGGACACCACACATAAACTATTGGGGCAATGTCCACAGTGGAATGACACTCATGGCCCAAGAACTGCACCACAAATGAAATCATGTGTTGACACTCACACATGGAAACCAAGGGGACAGCTGACATCAAAGTGAAGTAGCCTGCATGTCAGTAGCAGACATGTAAGGGGTGTACCACACACAACTAGAGGGAGGGAACACCCACAATGACCAGGCACAAGTGGCACACATAGTGGATGTGCTAAAACCACACACACAATGCCATACAGGAGTGGAAAAACCACCAAGTGCCTGCAATGCATGACAAACACAATGCCAGTGGGAAGCAGCAGGCACACACAGTTTACACAAAACACCCAAGACACATTGAGGATCAATCAAACAACACTGATGTGAAACTCACACACTTTGCACACTTCAAACTTACAAACACAACACGGAGGAGTCACACATAACACCATGGACACACCAACACACAGCACAGTGCACTACAAACAGCTCACACAAGTGCATACAATCCTCTACACAGGGCAAGACAAAACAAACAACAGGAATACAACTCCTGGGTGACACATGCGTGTCCCCCACAATACAGGGGCACACATGCATCCACTACCAACTGACACCCTTCACACTGCACACCTCTGCTACACCCAAGACCACGCATCTCATTTAGGCCATGGTACCAGGACCAAGGGCCAACACAAGATGACCATACACATACAAGGCTGGGCACACAGAAAGGACACCACACATATACATCATGACATATCCCAGCCAGCTACTAAACATTTGCATAGCATCACACCCTGTGCTGGCAGTGTCCCCCAACCAGACACGTGAACAGTCTAGGCAACAGTAGCAAATCACTAACAAGATGGCTGCATGGCAGGTAAAATAGCCATCACACATTACAACAGTAGCAGGGTCAGAATGGACTGAAGACCCTGTCACCCCTGACCAAAAATATGGTGTCTGCAAAGAGCCTTGCAATGCTGAAGTTATACATGGAGCATGGTGCACAGGCAAGCAAATGCGAACAGAAAAATAACTTTAATCAGTAAGGACACTGACAAAACACACAACAGAAGTAACTGTATTCATTCACATATTGCACAGATGTAGCGGTACAACAATAGTACACAACAGCAAGGCTCAAAATGATGTTCAAAGGCTAGATACCATGCACAGGTGAAACACAAACAGGAAGGCCAGTGTCCATGGCAGGTGAGAGGCCAACACAGCAGAGCAACAGGGCCAGTGTCCATGGCAGGGGAGAGTACAGCACAGCAGAGCGACAGGGCCAGTGTCCATGGCAGGTGAGAGGCCAACACAGCAGAGCAACAGGGCCAGTGTCCATGGCAGGTAAGAGTACAGCACAGCAGAGCGACAGGGCCAGTGTCCATGGCAGGGGAGAGTACAGCACAGCAGAGCAACAGGGCCAGTGTCCATGGCAGGGGGAGAGGCCAACACAGCAGAGCAACAGGGCCAGCGTCCATGGCAAGAGAGAGTACAGCACAGCAGAGCGACAGGGCCAGTGTCCATGGCAGGTGAGAGGCCAACACAGCAAAGCAACAGAGCCAGTGTCCATGGCAGGTGAGAGGCCAACACAGCAGAGCGACATGGCCAGCGATGCACCCATGTTCCAAACAATGTACAGGACTAGCACAGGCGTATGAGGGTGATGTCAACTCACTCCTGGCTGTGATGCGGACTTGTACCTGGCTGTGTGTCGGTGACAGCAGGCCCACTTGACTGTGGTGACAGAGCCCCAGGTGATGTGGGGCGAACAGTGGCTTGGCAAGCTGGAGGGCTGTGTGGACCAGGTGGCATAGTGGCAAATGGAGGTGGAGCCATGCAGACCTCTGACACAGTGTGGGTGGGTGAGGTTGGCGGGGTGCCCTTCCACTTTTTGGGAATATGTCTTGTGGTTGATGGGAAGTGGTGATGACACAACAGGCACATACCCCAACTCTCCCACATCAGGTGCGGACACTGGAGATGTGCTGGAACCCACGGAGCGCTTGCTCTGGCTACGTCTCTGGACCACCTTGCCCTCTTTGCCAGGTGTACCCCCTACCATGCCCTGCTTCGCCTTCTTGCCAGGGGTGCTGTCTACAGTGCCCTTCTTTGCCTTCTTGCCAGGGGTGGTGTCTACACTGCCCTCCTTCACCTTCTTGCCAGGGGTGGTGACTATACTGCCCTCCTTCGCCTTCTTGCCACGGGTGCTGTCTACAGTGCCCTTCTTTGCCTTCTTGCCAGGGGTGCTGCCTACAGTGCCCTCCTTTGCCTTCTTGCCAGGGGTGGTCTCTGCACTGCCCACCTCCACCTGCATCAATGGATGTGGAATTGGGGTAGATGTTTGTGGTGGATGTGTCCCTGTGCTCTTCCTAGGTGTACCCCTGATATGCAAGACCTCCTCAGTGGGCACAGACACTGCATGGGTAGGTTTGTGTGATGTACTACGAACAGGAGAGTCTTTAGCTGGTGATGCCTCTGCAGCATGTGAGCCTGATGTCTGCCTCATTGCTTTTCTGGCAATTGCCCTTCCCGGACTGGCTCTTGTCTGTGCATTCTGTGGTGGCCAATGCCTTCAGTTGGGATGGTGTCTGTGGGCGGGAGTGTTTGGGTTGTGTCAGTTGTGTGCTCGTGGTGCTATACCTTTTTGTTGACGCAGGCGAACCGTGCACACTGTCATCTGATGTGGCCACTGACTGGGGGGGGTGGACAAAGGCTCCTGAGCTGCAATGGGAGCATGTGCCTGTTGAAGGGCTGACGTGACTGTGGATGACAACACCTGGACTGTACGGTGTAGCCCACCGACGTCTGAGTGTATGCCCTCCATGTATGCAACCACCTGGCCTAATTTCTTTTCATGGTCACTGAAGGCATTGAGCAGGGTGGTCTGGCCCACACAAATCTGGCACAGGAGCTCAACACACACTGCACTGAGGGCAGCAGGGGGACAGGTGCAGGGGCAGCAGTGCCAGGTGTGAATGTAACTCGTCCCATCTTAGTGACACGGATACGGGCAGCACCAGAGCAAGTGGATGGGAGGCAGGGCACTGGCCACTGGGTGGTAGATGATGATGCAGACTCCCCATCCCCTGTGCCTACCAACATGGATGCATCCCCGCTGGCATCTGATGATGTGGTACTCTGTGTCTCTGCCACAGATTCCTCCTGCATACTTCCGCCCCCCTCAGATGCACTGGTGGGCTCTGTGTCACTGGCCTCCGGTGCAGCTGTAGTGCTACTCCCACTACAATCTGTTTCTGGCTCATGCTCCTCCGTGGTCTCTTGCAAATCTGCATGAGAGAGAGAGATACAGGGTTGTGTAAGTGTCATCTGGTCACACAAATTCCAAGCAATACAGTATAGGAAATGGGCAAATCTACATGGTAACCGCCACACCCTGCAATCACTGTGCAGCAACACACTACATAGACCACAACAGTGCCTGTAACGCACAAATAATGACATGAATTAGTCATGTTGATGCAACACAGCACTACTCCCTGCCCGTAGATGGAGCCCCCCCCCCCAACTCTCCCTGCCCTAGGGACATGATGTGGATACAACACTTATCACCAATGTCAGACCTTCAGAGAACGATAGGGGACAACACACACATCTATTAGGTCATTACAGTCCACAATGCCAAGTAGGCCATAGCAAGCACCACGTGGTAACCTGGGGCACATTGTTGTCAGATGTGTGGGCATCAACGATCATGGTGCATGCAAAGTACTCCATACATGAAGTCACACTCTGAAAGTTGACACTGCAGTTCACCCCATTATGGATTACACACACTATCACAATGAAGAATGACCATGTGGAGCCTATCCCATCTGGCAATGCGAAAGTACATCAGTGATAAACAGCTCAGTAAGGCCAGGGTGGGCCAATGCCTGATAAAACCACACAGCACAGCAGCCACTCACATTACACAGAAACATCGCAGCATCGCACGCACAGCACATGGGTCTTCAGTGCCACAGGCCCTGTACATATCCATCCACTCCCAGCAAATGTCACCCTCCCCAGATACTCGCCACCCCTGCCTTGCTGCCGATGCTGTCTCAGACGTGCATCCAGGTCTGGATGAGTCACTGCCAAGATGCGGCCCATTAGTGGAGTCATGCTCCGCCGTGCCAAACGCCCAGTGCGTGGTAGCATCCCCAAGGTCATCTCTGCCACTTGCTTTGTCGTCCTACCTCTTGTGACGGTGGGTGCGTCGTCTGTTGGAAACCCCAAGGGTTTGCACCTTTTGTGCAATGGCCCTCCACAAGGCCTTACGCTGGTGTACCTTGAGCTGCAGGTATGAGAGAAAAGAAGGGTAAATGTCTAATTACAAAGAAAGTATAGGAGGCCCCCTGATGTGAGGATTCAGGGACCAGGGGAATAAGCTAAAAAAGGTGGAGGTGTCCCAAAGAACGAAATCCCCCGTGGGGATGAAAAATGGAAAATACTAACACCCACTGCACTATTTTACTGCACAACCACCAAGTGTGTATCTAACATTTCAACATTTCTGTAAGACCTAAACAAAATGACAGTAAATTTGAACATTCTAAGCTTCTTAAAGTAGTACAAGAGATACATTTTGCATAAAATTGCACATGATTTTATTACATTGGATGGTTAAAAAAGATTTTTTACAATTATCAAGTAATATCCAGAGAAATTACAAAAAATCGGTAGACAGTATACAATATATTGCACAAAGAAATTAAAATGGTTCAAAGGAACAATAGTCTATGGAGACTATACAATAAACAAACAATTAAAAATATTCTTGAAAGCAAAAGTCGACGTGGCGTTTTGGTTAAAAACCTTCTTCAGGACAGTTTCTATAAGAAAACACAAAATTACTTAAGCAATACTAATAACAGGTATAAACAATCTGACTGTCGTGCACTCGCATATCGAGAAAATTCTATGCAAAAAGAAGCTTTATGCTTACAAAGTACCTCCCTAATAATTGTTATTGTCTAGGTTTTATCAAAAGAGCACTATGTCATGCATAAATAGTAGAATGACTGTACCAGGGGGCATGGTGGGAGTGGTAGTGCAGGCCTCCCTCCAACAGACAGGCCTCCTAAGCAAGATGTGTAGCTACCTGGTGGGTGAGGGTGAACAGTGTAATGGTGTTTGGGTATTGCAAGGAAGTACTTCTCAGTGTGTTGTTTGGCATTTGTTTGAACTTACCAGCCTCCGCTCCCCCGGCTACTCCTGTGAGACTCTCAGTATGGCAAGCACCTTCTCCTCCCATGGTGTGAATGTTTTCGGTGGGATGGGAGGGCCACTGCCAGTCACGTTCGCCAGCGTCCAGTTCTTGCTCCTCCTCTCCTTGACAACCCTCTTGAGATCATGCCACTGATTCATGATCTCCTTCTTGGATCTTGGGGTGGTCCCTACTGCATTCACCCTTTGGACTATCCTTTCCCACATTTGTCCTGGTGGCTAGTGGTGTCTGTTGGACCAAGCTACCAAACAGTTGTGGCTCTACGCTCACAATCTCATTGACCATGAGTGTCAACTCACTCTCGGTGAATTTGGGCATTTTTTGTGATGTCATGGTGTGTGGTGGTTGAGGTGGTTGTGGGTGCAGGGGTGTGGGTGCAGGGGTGTGGTTTTGGTGTGTGAGGTGTGTTGTGTGCTGTGGGATTGTTTGTGCTGGTGTAATGGTGGTGGTGGTGGTGGTAGTGGTGGATGGGTGTGTGTACTGTGCTCTTTTGCCTCTCCTGTCACATGTGGTGTATGGCCTTCTCTTCTGGAGTGTAGCAGAGGATTGTGATTAGTGAAGGGGTGTCTTTATACTCAGCTGTGTGGGTGTGTCCAAGTGGAATTTGGGTGTCAGGTGTTTTGTGGGAGTTGTCCTGTGCTGTTTTATTTTTATTTGCATTTATTTGTTTTATTTGTATGTGTGTTATGTATTTGGGGGGCATGGCAACTTTTCTTTGTGCAATGTTTGGCATCACTGCGGTGTTTTGGCATCGTCCGCCATTTTTTTGATGTCCCGTCCGCTGCGGTGGCTATGCTGCAGCTCTTCCGCTATTTCTCCCATTCACTGCAGTGTGCGACCGCGGCGGTCGGTAGCAGCGGTTCCGACCACGACACCCTCGGGGATATCCTAATTTCCCGTGTGGTGTGTCCGCTGTCCTTGCGGCAGGTTGTTGCTTTTCCGCTGCTTTTCCGACCGCCGCGGTCGGTTTTTGGCCATCACCGCCCGCGTCGGACGGCTTTGCTTGGCCCGCTACCACTGCGGTCGGTCTTTAGTGGCGGTTTATCCTAATGTGGCCGCCGGTGTATCCGCGGTGCAGGCGAGCAGTTGGTTTCCGCCTCCATGGTGGTCAGGGTGGTTTTCCACCCGCTATCCTAATGGGCCCCTTACTCTCTTAAACAATCACTTATAGAAACACCTACTTATTTGTACAGAAACTCTTCCAATCTCTCACTCTCACATATACTCACTTATATACACCAATACTCACATATACTGGTTTAAAACATATGTAGTTTACTCATAAAGACACTATTGAGACAGTCATTCACTCACTAAAACACTCATACACATACTCATCCACCTATACAGTCCTGCACACATGCTGTCTTCAACACATACAATCAGTGAGTTCAAGTTCAAGTTCAAGTTTGGCATTTGTATAGCGCCCTATATACCCAGAAGGTCTCAAGGCGCTTGGGGAAGGGGAAGTTCATTTGTCGAATATCCAAGTTTTTAGTTCTTTTCTGAAGGTGAGGTGGTTCTGGGTAAGGCGGAGATGGGTGGGGAGAGAGTTCCAGGTTTTGGCCGCTAAGTAGGAGAAGGATCTTCCACCCATGGTGGATTTATGGATGCGTGGGATTGCGGCGAGGGCTTGTGTGGATGATCGTAGTTGGCGGGGGGGGTGTAAAAGGACAGGCGTGTGTTGAGGCAGTCGGGTCCTAGGTCGTAGAGAGCTTTGTGTGCGTGGGTAAGGAGGCGGAACGTTATTCTCTTGTTGACGGGAAGCCAGTGGAGGTCTTTTAGGTGCTCGGAGATGTGAGCTCGGCGGGGGAGGTCCAGTATAAGTCTGGCTGAGGCGTTTTGGATGCGTTGGAGTTTTTTCTGGAGTTTGGCGGTGGTTCCGGCGTAGAGTGTGTTTCCGTAGTCCAGTCGGCTGGTCACCAGTGCATGGGTGACTGTTTTTCTTGTTTCAGTGGGGATCCAGCGGAAGATTCTTTTAAGCATGCGTAGGATGTTGAAGCAAGATGAGGTGACGGCGTTGACTTGTCTGGTCAATGAGAGGGAGGAGTCTAGGGTGAAGCCTAGGTTGCGTGCATGGTCAGCAGGTGTGGGTGCATTTCCCAGGGCCGGTGGCCACCAAGAATCGTCCCAGGCGGAGGGGGATGAACCTAAGATGAGGACTTCAGTTTTGTCCGAGTTTAGTTTTAGGCGGCTGTCTTTCATCCATTCGGCTACTTCTTTCATTCCTTCGTGTAGGTTGGTTTTGGCGGAGCTGGGATCGTTGGTGAGGGAGAGGATGAGCTGTGTGTCATCTGCGTAGGAGATGATGTTGAGGTTGTGTTTGCGTGCGATGGATGCGAGGGGACTCATGTATACGTTGAAGAGGGTGGGGCTGAGTGAGGATCCTTGTGGTACACCACAGATGACTTCGGTGGCCCCTGATCTGAAAGGGGGAAGGCGGACTCTGAGTTCTTCCGGCGAGGAACGAGATTATCCAGTCTAGTGCTTTACCTTGTATCCCGACGTTGCTAAGGCGTTTGATAAGGGTGGTATGGCAGACTGTGTCGAATGCTGCGGAGAGGTCAAGTAGGATGAGTGCGGTTGTTTCTCCATTGTCCAGTAGTGTTCGAATGTCGTCCGTTGCTGCGATGAGGGCGGTCTCCGTGCTGTGTTTGGCTCGGAAGCCGGATTGTGAAGGGTCGAGGGATTTATTGGATTCGAGGAAGGCGGCGAGCTGATTATTGATGGCTTTCTCGATGACTTTGGCAGGAAAAGGAAGGAGTGAGATGGGTCGGTAATTCTTGAGTTCGGTGGGGTCTGCTGTGGGTTTCTTCAGGAGGGCGCTGAGTTCGGCGTGTTTCCAGCTTTCTGGGAAGGTGGCAGCGTTTAGGGAGCAGTTGATGACATCTCGGAGATGGGGTGCGATAACGGAGTCTGCTTTGTTGAAAATGTGGTTGGTGATCCTGAGTGGATGGAGTTCATCAGACGGATGGTTTCTTCAGTGGTGATTGGGTTCCAGGCGCAGAGGTTGTTAGAGGGGTGTTTAGGTTCAGGTGAGGGTGGTGGGGCTTGGATTCCGGTCTCATTTGCGAAGCTGTTATGTATGTCTGCGATTTTGTTGTGGAAGAATGAGGCTAAGGAGTCGCAGAGGTCTTGAGAGGGGGTGATGTCGTTCGTGCCGGCGGGGGGGTTGGTGAATTCTTTGACAATGTTGAATAGTTCCTTGCTGTTTTGGGCGTTGTTGTCGAGTCGGTCTTTGAGTGCTGATTTCTTGGTGGATCGGATCAGTTGGTGGTGTTTGCGGATGGCGTTCTTGAAGGCTGCTTGGTTGTCTGAGGTTCGGTCTTTTTTCCAGGCTTTCTCGAGGGTGCGGCAGGTCTTCTTTGAGTTTTTGAGGTCCTCATTAAACCAAGGGGCTTTATTGTTGATTTGTTTGGATTGCTGTTTTTTCAAGGGTGCTAATTCATCCGCTCTATGGGTGATCCATTGAGTGAGGTTGGTTGCTGCAAGGTTTGGGTCCGATGATTTTGCAGGGAGGTTTTGTTGCAGTGATGTGAAGAGTTGGTCGGTTGTAATTTTGTTCCAGTTTCTGCGCGGAATTGGTTGAGGGAGGTTGTGGGTTGTAGTCTTTTTGTAGCTGAAGTGTACGCAGCTGTGGTCCGTCCATTGGTGGGCTGTGGTGTGGTCAAAGGAGATATGCTTGCTGGAGGTAAAGATTGGGTCGAGCGTGTGCCCTGCGTTGTGAGTGGGGGTGTTGACAAGTTGTTTGAGTCCGAGATTGGCGAGGTTGTCCAGGAGGGTGGTGGTGTTGCTGTCATTGTTCTTTTCTAGGTGGAAGTTGATGTCTCCTAGCAGGATGTAGTCCTCGGAGGGGAGGGCGTGAGGGGTGATGAATTCAGTGATGTCTTCGCAGAATTGTGCGCGGGGTCCTGGTGGTCTGTAGATGAGGGTTCCTCTGAGTGTGGACTTCGGGTCGGTGTGGATCTGGAAGTGGAGGTGTTCGGCGGTAGCGAGGTTGTCGTCGGAGCTGGTAGAGATGCGGATGGTGTTCTTGTGGACGATGGCGATGCCTCCTCCTGTTTGTTTGGTGGTGCGATCTTTTCGGATGATCTTGTAGCCGTCCGGAATGGCAATGGCGATGTCGGGTGCTGAGGAAGTGTTCATCCAGGTTTCTGTGAGAAAGGCGATGTCCGGCGCTGTGGTGTCAAGTAGGTTCCATAGTTCGATGGCGTTACTATGGACCGAGCGAGTGTTGAGCAGGATGCACTTCAGATGGTTGGGGTCGGAGCGCGGTTTGGAATCTGAGGGTGTGGTGGGTTTCTTAATGCAGTTGTACTTGCAGGAGAGGCAGGCGAATGGTCCATGGGTGCGTCCAGGGTCGGCTTGGTAGCAGTTTGGTGATCGGCCGGGATTAAGGGCTGAGAGGGTAGCTGCATTGTATGTGATGCGGGAGGGGTGGGGTTTGCGGGGACCAGGGGGTCTGGCGCTGGGCGCGGTTTTGGCGCGGACGGGCGTAGACGGGCTTTCATGCATCTATGCACTAAGTAATACCCCCCACCGAACCATACACTCATACTGATACTCAAAAAACCAACTTATAACCTATATAGACACTCATGTAGCTACTCACCAACCCATGCAGCCACTTATGCACAAAGTGAGCTATGATCATGTTGTACGGTGTCGCGAGCGTCGCCGTGCTATTATGACGTCCTTGTCGATGTGGGAGAGCTAGGAAAGAATTTCTGTGGAATACTGGTGCAGGGAATATTCACCTAAGTGTTCAGGCTAGTCCTTTGGGAGCAACTATTTATGTTGCCACTCCAGAAACCAAAACCAGTGATCCGAGTGCAGAGGCCCTGCAGATGGCACACGAGGTGGGATGCCCAGCCGTGTGCACCGGCGAAGCAGCGAAGTGACAAGCACCACAACCCACAAAAAAGGTAACGAGGGCCCTGAATAACACAGGATCTTCTCTTTTTATCTGGCAGGAACAGCCAAGTTAAAATGCCCTAGTACTAAATTGTAGAATTAGTGCTTCAACAGTCTAAAAAAGGACCTGCAATGCCACTTCTGCCTCCCGTATCCTGGAGGCGGCACATGTGTCACGTGGTACGGTCATACTGCGTTGGGACGCACACTCGTTAACCTCTCATGGCACTGCTCCACACTTCAGGGAGGATGCTTTCCATTAGCTATGTTTTCTGATGACGTGTCGCACCGGCCCCATCCAACAACAGAACTCCTTTAGATCCAAACAGACTCTTCCACTCTCTCACCGGAAGTGAAACCAGGCCACGCGGACACTTTCACAGTACAACAGCCGGGAATGCACTTTTTGGTAAAAAAAACACACATTCCTTCGTCCTAATTAATAAAATAAATGTCTCACTGAAGAACAGGGGCCAGCTTCGATGCGTAAATAGCCGTTACAACTACTTTTTTACTTTGCAATACCATTACAATGAATACATTACCACGCATGCGTTGTACATCGTGAAGTCATTACTATGCATTTTTTTAGAACGCACGGTCATTTACCACACATGCCTTTATAACACATTTTGTTGTAAAGGTATGTATGGTAAATGACCATGCGTTCTAAAAAACATGTAGATGATCCACTTCATTGTAAGGAAACAGAGGCTGTTCCGTTTTCTCACAACTACGTGCACCGCCCCTCAGAGGCAACATGAAGCAGGAACCATGAGGAGAGATGAACCATGAGGAGTGAGAGGTAAGGGGGTTTGGGCATAGGGTGGGTGTTTATCTTCTAGAGTTTAGGGTGGTGCAGCTGTGTTTGGGTAGTGTAGGGGGTTGGGCGGGTAGTGTTTTAGGGTTTAGGGTAGTTCAGTAGTGTAGGGGGTCGTGCTGGGGGTAGTGTTTTAGGGTTTAGGGTAGTGCAGTGGTGTATGGGTATTGTAGGGGTCATGCTGGGGTAGGGTTTTAGGGTTTAGGGTAGTGCAGTGGTGTTTGAGTAGTGTAGGGGGTCATGCTGGTGGTAGTGTTTTAGGGTTTAGGGTAGTGCAGTGGTGTTTGGGTAGTGTAGGGGTTCATGCTGGGGGGAGCGTTTTAGGGTTTAGGGTATGGCAGTGGTGTTTGGGTAGTGTAGGGGGTCGTGCTGGGGGTAGATTTAGGGTTTAGGGTAGTGCAGTGGGGGAACATCCTTTACACAAGTTGTAACAACGAATTGCGCTGGGGGGCGCTCCAGGATAGTGAATAGTTTAATTTACTATCCAACTCCTTCCCTACTATCCACGGGGACTGGAGTTGGAATAGTAAATTAAACTATTCACTATCCAGCCCCCAACAACGCAAGTCGTGGTAGCGACTTGCGTTGTAAAACATGCGTCGTAAAGTACTGCGATGTAAAACATCGCGTTGTAACGCCATGCATCCGTGCAGTGGTGTTTGTGTGGTGAGAGGGTAGTGTTTTAGGGTTTAGAGTAGTGCAGTGTACCATTTCTGGAGCTTTAGATATCCTGGCCCCCCTCAAACAGCACTACTCTGTGAGAAAGAGCCCTTCGGCTCCCTGGTTCTCGGGCAGACTCAGGTTGTTGAGACAAGGGTGCCGTAAACAGGAGAGGCTCTGGCTGGCTCGATTGGATCCCTTGGAGAAGGAACAACACAAACTTCTCCTAAAAGAATATAAGCTAGCCGTCATGGAGGAAAAGGAGGACCCAATTTGCCAATATGACTGCCTCTCTTAACTCTCCTAGAGATCTTTTTAAGATCACAGACACTCTTTCTTCCCCTCAGGCAGCTGACCCCATAGTGCAATCCCAGGAGCTGTGCGACAGCATCTCGGCTTTTTTCCATTCAAAGATCGGGGATATCTATGACACTCTTGAATCCTTGAATCTTGGGTTGGGACTTCCTACCACTTCTGTCCCTCCCACAGTGGGGAGTCTGCATGATGGACCTTCTCCTAGTCTCCTGTCCTTTCCCTTTCTCACTCCTGAGCTGATTAATCAGCTCCTTGATAACACCAAATCTGGCTAACCTTTACACCCTTGCCTGCTCAAAGTCCTGAAGGCCTGTCGGGAAGTGATTATCCCCCCCTCATGAAGGTCATGAACTGTGCGATCTCGGAGGGAGTATTTCCCTCTTTATGAAGATGGCGGTTGTCAAACCTCTTTTAAAGAAGTCTACCTTGGATCCAGGGGTTCTGAAAAACTTCCGCCCGCCCTATTTCACTTCTTCCTACCCCTGCAAAGATGCTGGAATCTCACCTTAAGCGGCACCTTAGCACTTTTCTTGATGGCTCTGCCCTCCTGGATGTCTCCCAGCATGGCTTTAGGAGATCTCATAGTACCAAAACCGCCCTTACTGTAGTTGTTAATAACATCCGTTCCCAGGTCGATAAGGGCCATACTACTATCTTGATCCTGCTGGACCTTACGGCGGCCTTTGATACCCTGTCTCCATCTATTCTGGGCGCTCGTCTCAGGGAGATCGGGGTCGGAGGCCTTGCACTGAGCCTTCTGGCTTCTTTTCTCAATAAAAGAGAACAAAGGTGAAGTTGGGCCAGTTTCTATCTGCCCTTAAGCCTGTGCATTGTGGGGTCCCACAGGGCTCCTCATTAAGCCCGACATTGTTTAACATATATGTGGCCCCCCCTTGCCAGGGTAGTTAGATCTTTTGGGCTAGAGGTGCTGTCATACGCTGATGGCACCCAAATAATGATCTCCCCCACGCAGTCTGTGAGGGATTCTGCCCTGAATTTCAGGAATTGCATGGAGGCGGTGTCTCAGTGGATGATACAGAACTTCCTGAAGCTAAACAGGGAGAAAACGGAGGTGTTGATTTTCGGGGGCAATCAGGATATTTGGTCAACCGACTGGTGGCCGCCCTCTCTTGGGGATTGCCCCCTCCCCTGCCAGTCTGCTAAGAACCTAGGGTGGATAATGGACACTATGCTTTCATTTGACCGCCTGGTCAGTAGGACTGTTTCCACCTGCTGTGGCATCATCAGGGTTCTTAGAAAGATTGCTCACTTTCTCTCCCCCGATGCTTGGAAACAGGCCACTGTGGCACTAGTTTCCTCAAGACTGGACTATTGCAATGCCCTGTATGTGGGCATTAATAAGAGCCTTATTCATCGTTTGCAAATGGTCCAGAATGCGGTGGCGAAGATGGTCCTTAATCTCCCCAGTCTTGCCTCGGCCTCGTTAGCCAGAAGAAGCCTACATTGGCTTCCCATTCAGTCCAGGATCTCTTAAGATTCTCTGCCTTGCCCATGGGGCTTTCTATGGTACCGGTCCAGTGGGGATCAGGTCACTTGTTCACTCCTACTCCCCTAGTCGAGCTCTTCGTTCTTCTAATAAAAATCTACTTGAGGTTCCTAGGTTTGTAAGAGTGAGATGGGGAAGCAGAGCTTTTTCCTCCATTGTACCAAGGTTATGGAACTCACTTGCCCCCGAACTCTTAGGACAACCTTTGCCTGTTCTGTTTCGCAAAGCACTAAAAACCTGGCTCTTCTCTGAAATATACCTGTAATAGCATACATTAGCAGATTACAGATCGGACGACTTGCTTGGCGCCTTGATGCCCTTGGGCTAAGTTGCGCAGTAAAATATTTCTTTCATTCAGTGGTGTTTGTATGTGTAGGGGGGTTTAGGGCAGTGCAGTGGTGTTTGTGTAGTGTAGGGGGTCATGCTGGGGGTAGTGTTTTAGGGTTTGGGATAGTGCAGTGGTGTTTGTGTAGTGTAGGGGGGAGTGTTTTAGGGTTTAGGGTAGTACAGTGGTGTTTGTGAAGTGTAGGGGATCATGCTGTGGGTAGTGTTTTAGGGTAGTGCAGTCATGTTTGTGTAGTGTAGGGGTTCGGGTTTTAGGGTATAGGTAAGCTGTGGGGTTCTAGGTTTAAACCTACAATAACTGCTAAAACCCCACTAAAAGAAAAATAGCCCTCACCGGTGAAAACATATAAACACTGAAAAAACACCTGGACAACCACAAACTAAATGCCATTCAAAGAAAGGAAAAAGAGAGTGAAAGAGTAATTTTTTTCTTCCTGAATGGGTCAATACAATGTAACTTTGTTATACAAGCTAGCGGTAACATTATTCTGCTTGAGTTTTGTTCTTTAGAGATGCCACTAAAATATTGTTCCTTCTTCCTTTTACTTTTTCAGTTTTGTGGCCTTTGGTCTAAAGATGCAGGGTTTAGTCTTATGCTTTAGGTCTAGTTTAATTATTTTATAAACTATAGAGAATCAGGAAATATCAAACTCATATTTGATATTTTGGCTGCATTTGATTCTTTCACTGATAGGTAAAATGGCTGGTTTCATAAAAATCTCTCCTAATATGTGTCATCACATTTACCCACAGAGAATGGGTAAAAACCCTTAATACATCAGGCCATAGTTTCTAGTGGGTCAGAATTTATAGTAGGTGAATTGCCAACACCTCAGGCTTTAAACATTCAATGCAAGGTATAGCGACATGTATATATATCACCAAGCATCTGGGATAGTGGTGAAAACATGACACCAGACTTTTGGAAAACATGGAACACAGTCTAACTTGTAATGCTCTGCAAAAAAGGTTCTTTCCAAGTTCAACAAAGATGGAGTGATATTGTTTGTATTTGCAGTGATTCAGCTACCTGTCAAAATTGATAACCAAGCTGAAGTGATTGCCTGTAGGAGATCCTTGCCACTTGTTAGATGGTATGCTGAAAGCATCTTTACAATCTTCAGAGTTAATGAGGGATGCTATTGACTTTTTAGACCATTCTGGTGCACTGTTTTCTTATGCACAGGAACTAAAATGCAAATATTCGTAATGTTGTGCTTTATGTGGCATCAAATAAAGAGTCATCCCAACTGTGTCCCTTAGCTGATGGTTCTCAGCCCGAGGGGCTATGAATGCTGAGAGGGCCTGTTCACAGAAGTTTACATGGGAAGGAAAGAGCAAGCGCCCATGACCCAAAGACTCACTGAAGAAGTACTGTATGGTGTACTACAATAAGATTGATTTGCAAAAATCTATTTGGACCTCATATATACTATAAGTACATGGTATATATATACCATGTTCTTTCAGTGCGGAAAGCAAGCAATAATAAAAGCAAAACGTTCCATAAACACAGGAGAAACACTTTTTCTGTTGTTTTAGTGGCGCGATAATGTGTAATCACTGATAACAACTGTTTTTTAAGATATTGAAAACACTGAAAACCCCCCACCAGAATTTACCAAAAATAGAAACTGAAAACAGGAAAGCCTAGGTATAGGGTAGTGCAGTGGTGTTTGGGTAGTGAGAGGTCATGCTGGGGTACTGTTTTAGGGTTTAGGGTAGTGCAGTGATGTTTGAGTAGTGTAGGGGGTCATGCTGGGGTTAGTGTTTTAGGGTTTAGGGTAGTGCAGTGGTGTTTGTGTAGTGTGGTAGGTCATGCTTGAGGTAGATTTAGGGTTCAGTGTACTGCAGTGGTGTTTGGGTAGTGTAGGGAGTTGTGCTGGGGGTATTATTTTAGGGTTTAAGGGAGTGCAGTGGTGTTTGTGTAGTGTAGGGGGTCATGCTGGGAGTAGTGTTTGAGGGTTTAGCGTAGTGCAGTTGTGTTTGGGTAGTGTAGGGGTAGTGCTTTGGGTTTACGGTAGTGCAGTGGTGTTTGTGTAGTGTAGGGGTTGTGCTGGGGGTAGTGTTTTACAGTTTAGGGTAGTGCAGTGGTGTTTGTGTCCTGTAGGGGGCGTGCTGGGTTCTAGTGTTTTAAGGTTTAGGGTAGTGCAGTGGTGTTTGTGCAGTGTAGGGGCTCGCGTTTTGGGGTTTAGGGTCGTGCAGTGGTGTTTGGGTAGTGTAGGGGGTCATGCCTGGGGGTAGTGTTTTTGGGTTTAGGGTAGTGCACTTGTGTTTGGGTAGTGAAGGGGGATGCCTCCAGCACTGTCAGGTGACATAGGAGATTTGGCCTTCTCCTAGTTGCGAGATGACATAAAAAAAGACAGGGTCAACCATAATGAGATGTCCACAGCACATGCCAACAATTATGTAATGGTAAAACAAACACTGCCTGAGAGCTGTATTGCACATCAGGTTACATGTGTGTCCTCATGATACACACAGTGGGCACACATCTCCGCTAACAATACACAAGTGCCACCGACACATTGGTCAATGTGAATGCACACAAGCAGAACACTACATGTCACATGTGCCCACCAGTTGCTGGTACATACGCATATGTGTTTGAAGAAATATGACATTTCCATGACCCTCTGCTGAGCCTGTCACAGCTCTATGCATTATGTGAAGCCTGCATACATCCGTCCACACATATATCACAGAAGCATGAAAAATGTCTGTTGTGTGCACGAGCTGATGTGAAGGCACCAGTCTGGGACTATACCATACAGTGACACAAGCCTTGTCAAGGTCAGCAATGACACACATCACATTGATCACATTAAAATCATTGTTACCATCTCGAGAGTGTCAAGCATCATCAATCAACAAATGCACAAATAACATGGCAGGGACCACATACCAAAGTGTGGGATTGACATGGAAGAAGGGCATTGTGTGTACAAGGCTGTGCCCTGCACCATGCTGCTGCTGGGTACTGATACAGTGTCCACGACGGACAGAGCAATTTTATTAAAGGGAATCGCGGTACCTACAGCCCGGCCCCGGCGGTGTGACCCCAGCACCACCATCTCCCCAGGCAAGGTAGCCATTTGCATTCGGACATGTGTATATGGCGGTGGGTATGCTCCGCCACATCAGTCACGGTACCTACCGCCTGGCCCCGCGGTGTGACCCCAGCACCACCATCTCCCCAGGCAAGGTAGCCATTGGCATTCTACATGTGTATATGGCGGTGGGTATGCCCCGCCGCATGAGTCGCGGTACCTACCGCCTGGCCCCGGCGGTGTGATCTCAGCACCACCCTCTCCCCAGGCAAGGTAGCCATTGGCATTCGGACATGTGTATATGGTGGTGGGTATGCTCCGCCGCATGAGTCGCGGTACCTTCCGCCTGGCCCCGGCGGTGTGACCCCAGCACCACCATCTCCCCAGGCAAGGTAGCCATTGGCATTCGGACATGTGTATATGGCGGTGGGTATGCTCCGCCGCATGTGTCGCGGTACCTACCGCCTCGCCCCGGCGGTGCATCACCGACATGGGGCATTGCATACAGCCAATGGCAGCGATGATCGCGGTGGCATGATGCAGATTTGAAAATCGCGGCAGCTGTGCTCCGCTACCACGGAGGCGGTCATTAGATGCTTTTGAATGATTCACCATCGCGGTAGCGCACCCCGGGCACCCGCGGTGCGTCACCACCATGGAGCATTGCATTCAGCCAATGGCAGCGATGATCGCGGTGGCATGATGCAGATGTGAAAATCACGAAAGGTGTGCTCCGCTACCGCGAAGGCGGTCATTGGATGCTTTTGAATGATGCACCATCGCGGTAGCGCACCCCGGGCACCGGCGGTGTGTCACCGCCATGGAGCATTGCATTCAGCCAATGGCAGCGATGATCGCAGTGGCATGATACAGATTTGAAAATCGCGGAAGGTGTGCTCCTCTACCGCGGAGGCAGTCATTGGATGCTTTTGAGCCTGCTACCTGGGACCAGCTCCTGCTGCTGCCTTAAGAGCCTGCTGCCTGGCACCAGTTCCTGCTGCTGCCTCAAGAGCCTGCTGCCTGGGACCCTCTCCTGCTGTTACCTCAAGAGCCTGCTGGCTGGGACCAGCTCCTGCTGCTGCCTCAAGAGCCTGCTGCCTGGGACCAGCTCCTTCTGCTGCCTCAAGAGCCTGCTGCCTGGGACTCTCTCCTGCTGCTTCCTCAAGAGCCTGCTGATTGGGATCAGCTCCTGCTGCTGCCTGGCCCCGGCGGTGCATCACCGACATGGGGTATTGCATACAGCCAATGGCAGCGATGATCGCGGTGGCATGATGCAGATTTGAAAATCGCGGAAGGTGTGCTCCGCTACCGCGGAGGCGGTCATTGGATGCTTTTGAATGATGCACCATCGCGGTAGCGCACCCCGGGCACCCACGGTGCGTCACCGCCATGGAGCATTGCATTCAGCCAATGGCAGCGATGATCGCAGTGGCATGATACAGATTTGAAAATCGCGGAAGGTGTGCTCCTCTACCGCGGAGGCAGTCATTGGATGCTTTTGAATAAGGCAGACCCGGACTACCAATTGTAGCAGATTTTAAGCTTCCAAACTACCCCAGGGGGCTATAAATCTGTGGGAGTGAGCCTCACATTTCCACTGCTCACAGATCCTGCTGCCTGGGACCCTCTCCTGCTGCTGCCTCAAGAGCCTGCTGCCTGGGACCAGCTCCTGCTGCTGCCTCAAGAGCCTGATGCCTGGGACCAGCTCCTGCTGCTGCCTCAAGAGCCTGCTGCCTGGGACTCTCTCCTGCTGCTGCCTCAAGAGCCTGCTACCTGGGACCAGCTCCTGCTGCTGCCTTAAGAGCCTGCTGCCTGGCACCAGCTCCTGCTGCTGCCTCAAGAGCCTGCTGCCTGGGACTCTCTCCTGCTGTTACCTCAAGAGCCTGCTGCCTGGGACCAGCTCCTGCTGCTGCCTCAAGAGCCTGCTGCCTGGGACCAGCTCCTTCTGCTGCCTCAAGAGCCTGCTGCCTGGGACTCTCTCCTGCTGCTTCCTCAAGAGCCTGCTGATTGGGATCAGCTCCTGCTGCTGCCTCAAGAGCCTGCTACCTGGGACCAGCTCCTGCTGCTGCCTCAAGAGCCTGCTGCCTGGGACCAGCTCCTGCTGCTGCCTCAAGAGCCTGCTGCCTGGGACCATCTCCTGCTGCTGCCTCAAGAGCCTGCTGCCTGGGACCATCTCCTGCTGCTGCCTCAAGAGCCTGCTGCCTGGGACCCCTCACCACTCACTTCGACCACAGGTGTTCCATAACCACAGGGACAGAGAAGATCCGTGCCAGTCCACTCATGAGTGAGGAGCTGGAGGTCCTTGTGGACGAGGTACTGGCACATTACCCACGGCTGTTCGGTGGTCCCAATGTTGTGGTAAGTCACCATGAAGGGAGCTGTAGGGCAGGGTGGTGTCAGACGTGTAGTCGTGATGCTGCAGTATATGCCTGGGGATGTGGGGTAATGACAAACACTGACAGACAAGCTGTCTCCAGGTCGAGGGAGTGTGTGTGTTGCAATGTGACTCTTTCCTTGCCCTGTACTCGTATGTGTGAGTGGGGTGTGTTACATTGTCAGGCATACAGACCCTATGGTTGTGAGCCATTTAAATGCCAGGACAGTGAATGCGTGTGAGGACATTTCAGGGTGCCCCTGTAGTCAGAGTCAGTGTGACCCACATAGTAGGTTCAGTGGCTGCACAGCCAAACATTGGACATCAACAGACTTTCCTGCTACAGTTCATTCACACTGAATAGTAGATATGCCCCATCAGTGCCCTGTACAATTTCTGACTCACACACTGCTGTCAATGCATTTGTGTTGAGGCATCATGCATTTTTGTGAATATCATGGAGACTAGGAACCACAATGTGTGCATGCAATCACAAATGTTTATGGCATGCAGTGTGCCCTTGTGAGGGTACCCCCAGTTCTGGAGGGAGGGAGGTTACTATGAGTCCTGAGTCAGTGTCTGGCTGCTGTACTGATAGATGCTGACATCTGACATTGTGTAACTGTTCATTTGCCCTTCTTTACTCTCATACCTGCAGCTCAAGGTACACCAACGTAAGGCCGTGTGGAGGGCCATAGCAGCAAAGGTGCGAGCCCTGGGGTATCAAACAGATAACGGACACACTGTCACAAGAGGTGGGACGACATCAGCCGGCTGGCTAAGCAAGAGGTAGAGATGACCTTGGGGATGCTACCACGCACAGGGCACTTGGTACAGCGTACCTTGACTCCGCTGATGGGACGCATACTGGCAGTGACCAATCCAGAATTGGCTGCACGTCTGAAGGGGCATCAGCAGCAAGACAGAGATGGTGAGTATCTGGGGAGGGATAGTTTGTCTGGGAGTGGATGCATGTGTACAGGGCCTGTGGCAGCGGTGACACATGTGATGTGCGTGTGTTGCCATGCTGTGATATGTGATGTGAGTGGCGACTGTGATGTGTGCCTGTATGAGGCATTGGGCCACCATGGCCTTACTGTGCTGCTCCTGCCTGCAGTTCTCTATCCTTGACAGATTTATTGGGGCCACATGGTCACTCTTCATTGGGATGTGTGGGGAGTCCATATTATGGTGAACTGCAGTGTCCACTTAATGAGTCTGACACCATGTCTGTCTACTTTGCATGCACCAGGATGGTTGAGGCCCACACATCCGACGACAATGTGAACCCTGATTGGCACAGGGTGCTTGCTATGGCCTAGTTGGCATTGTGGCATGTGTAGTCAAAACAGGTGTGTGTGGTCCCCTCTGGTTCCCTGTAGGGATCTCAGTGGTGATGAGTGTTGTGGCCACATCATGTCCATAGGGCAGGTCAGTGTGGGGTAGGGGCACTCCATTCACGTGCAGGGTAAAGTGCTGTGTGTCATCGACATGCCTCACTCCTGGCAGTTTGTCTGCATGACAGGCACTGTTGTGGTCTATATAGTGTGTAGCTGCATAGTGATTGCAGGGTGTGGTGGTTACCATGTAGCTCTTGGCCTCTACTGTGCTGCATTGATCTGAAATCGTGTGACCAGATGATGACACTTACACAACCCTGTTTCTCTCACTAATGCAGAATCACAAGACACCACAGTGGAACATGATCCAGAAAGGAGTGGTGGCGAGACCAGCACAACAGTGTCAGAGGAGGCAAGTGAGACTGAGCCAAGTGACACTGAGCACACCGGCGCATCTGAGGGGGACAGGAGTATGCAGGAGGAATCCATGGCTGAGACACAGAGTACCACTTCATCTGATGCCAGCGGGGATGCATCCATGTTAGCAGGCACAGGGGATGAGTAGTTTGCTGCAGCATCTGACACCCGGCGGCCAGTTCCCAGTCTCACATCCACTTCCTCTGGTGCTGGCCGTATCAGTGTTACTAAGAGGGGACTAGTAACATTCACACATGGCACCGCTGCCCCTGCACCTGTCCCCGCTGCTGCCCTCAGTGCAGAGCGTAGAGCTCTTGCACCAACTTTGCGTGGGCCAGACCGCCCTGCTCAATGCCTTCAGTGCCCACGAGAACAAATTAGGCCAGATGATTGCATTCATGGAGGGCATACACTCTGACGTGGGTGGGCTACACTGTACAGTCCAGGCATTGTCATCCACAGTCACATCAGCCCTCCAACAGGCACATGCTCCCATTGCAGCTCAGGTGCCTGTGACGACCACCCATTCAGTGGCCACATCAGATGACAGTGACCACTTTGCACCTACGTCACCTAAACGATACAACACTAGGAGCACACGTCAGACCCAAACCAAACAATCCCGTCCACAGACTCCATCCCCAAAGAAGAGCAGGGCCCCCCAATATGCACAGACAAGGGAAAGTCACAGAAGAGCAAGGCCAGAAGGTCATTGTGGCAGACATCAGGCTCAGATGCTGCAGAGGCATCACCAGAAATTGAGTCTCCTATGCCCACAGAGGATGTGTGGCATGTCATGGGTACACCTGGGGCGAGCACAGCGACACAACCACCCACCACATCAACCCCAAATCAAAGTCCATCGAGGCAGGTGGAGGAGAGCCCTGTTGTGACCAGCCCAGTGATTGAGGCAGAGGAGAGCTCTGTTGTGACCAGCCCAGTGAATAAGGCAAAGGAGGGCAGTGTAGTGACCAGCCCAGTGATTAAGGCAAAGGAGGGCAGTGTTGTGACCAGCCCAGTGATTGGGGCAAAGGAGGGCAGTGTTGTGTCCAGCCCAGTGATTGGGGCAAAGGAGGGCAGTGTTGTGACCAGCCCAGTGATTGAGGCAGAGGAGAGCCCTGTTGTGACCAGCCCAGTGAATAAGGCAAAGGAGGGCAGTGTAGAGACCAGCCCAGTGATTAACGCAAAGGAGGGCAGTGTTGTGACCAGCCCAGTGATTGGGGCAAAGGAGGGCAGTGTTGTGTCCAGCCCAGTGAATGGGGCAAAGGAGGGCAGTATTGTGACCAACCCAGTGATTGGGGCAAAGGAGGGCAGTGTTGTGTCCAGCCCAGTGATTAAGGCAAAGGAGGGCAGTGTTGTGTCCAGCCCAGTGATTAAGGCAATGGAGGGGCAGTGTTGTGACCAACCCAGTGATTCAGGAAAAGGAGGGCAGTGTTGTGACCACCCCTGGCAAGAAGGGACAGGAGCGCTCTATAGACACCACCCCTGGGGGAAGTGGGAAGGTGGGCACTGTAGGGGGTACACTTTCCAGAGAGGGTAAGGTGGTCCAGAGGCATAGCCAGACCAAGCATTCTGCAGGATCAAGCACATCACCAGAGGGAGTGCCAGTGTCTGCCCCTGATATGGGACAGTTGGTGTGTGTGCCTGTTGTGTCACCACCACTTCTCATCAACCCAAAGACAGGGAAGCCATTGTATGTACCCAAAAAGTGGAAGGGCACCCCTCCAACCTCTCCCACCCACACTGTGTCAGGGTGTGCATGACTCCACCTCCACGTGCCACTGTGCCACCTGGTCCACACAGCCCTCCACCTTGCAGGCCCTCTGTTATTACCACATCACATGGGCCTCTGTCACCCCAGTCAAGTGGGCCTGCTGTCCCCCAAACACAGCCAGGTCCCAGTCCGCATGACAGCCAGGTGTGAGTTGTCAAAACCCTCATACGCCTGTGGCCCACACTAGTGAGCTAGTAAAGACCATTGTTTGCGACCTGGGTGTGTTGCTGGCCCTGTTGCTCTGCTGTGCTGTACTCTCCCCTGTGCAGCCTCTCATGTACTTGCTGTCTCACCTGCCATGGATACTGGCCCTGTTGCTCTGCTTTGCTGTACTCTCCCCTGTGCATCCTTTCATGTACTTGCTGTCTCACCTGCCATGGACACTGGCCCTGTTGCTCTGCTGTGTTGGCCTCTACCCTGTGCCATGGACTCTGGCCCTGTTGCTCTGCTGTGCTGTACTCTCCCATGTGCAGCCTCTCATGTACTTGCTGTCTTACCTGCCATAGACACTGGGCCTGTTGCTCTGCTGTGTTGGCCTCTACCCTGTGCCATGGACTCTGGCCCTGTTGCTCTGCTGTGCTGTACTCTCCCCTGTGCAGCCTCTCATGTACTTACTGTCTCACCTGTGTAATGGACACTGGCCTCCCTGTTTGTATTTAACTGTGCATAATATCTTACATTTGGTCATCATTTTGTGCCTTGCTGTTGACTACTATTGTTGTACTGCTACATCTGAGCAATATGTGAATAAATACAGTTACTCCTGTTGTGTGTTTTGTCGGTGTCATTGCTGAATAAAGTACTTTTGTTGTTGGCATTTGATAGGCTGTGCATCATGCTCTATGTCTCACTTCAACATTGCCAGACTCATATTTTTACACAGGGGTGACAGGGTCTTCTGTCCATACTGTACCTGATGATGGTGTAATATGTGATGGCTATTGTACCTGTGGTATTTGTGCTGTGCAGGTTTGTGGGGTGTGTGATGTGGTTGTGTTCTTCATGTCTGTGTGCAGCTTTAGTGCTTATTATACACACACTGCTTGTTGTGCATGCACTGCTGTATGTATGTGGCCCTGCCATTGCCTGATGCGCATTCCCTGTTGTCCTGTGGTGTTTGTTGATTGGTGTTTAGTGTGCCTCTGTGTTTGCTTTGATATGGCAGTGTGTGTGTTTTGTCCCTTAATGCTCATGTTCTGTGCTCCTGTTGTGTGAGGGTTCCCTTTGCCTTTTCCCAGTATGGCTGACAGGGTATGTATGTTTGTGTTGGAGTTCAGTATGTGTTCCTCTAGTGCTTGTGTGTTGTTGTTGTGCATGCATTTTTGGTGGCAACCCTGTGTGTGTGTTGTGTTTGTGGCTACACTGATGATTTTTGATCCTTGTCAGCCACTGCTGCATTGTCTGTCTACCTGGTTGTGTGTTGTGTGGTACAGTGAGTGTGTATTGTGCTTGTTGTAGCAGTGCTTGTTGGTGTGCATGGGAGTGCACGGGATGTGCACCTGGCCTGTGACTTGGTGGGGGTTGTTGCAGTGTGATTTGGGTTGGTGTATCCCTGTGGTGTTTGTGCCCTGCCCATGCCTTGGAGTGGCCCTGTCTTCTGCATATTACGCATGTGTGGACCGCGACAGTGACGTGACCAGGAACGGGACGTTGCTGCTGTTCGATGGAGGATTTGTGTCCGGAAGATGAGGGGTGCCATGTTGTTAGGTGGGTGATGTGTGTGTGTCCTTGTGGATATGTTGTGACCCCCGGCAGGGTGTCTGTGTGGTGAATGGACCCTGTCCATGCCTGTGCGTTGTGTTTGTATGGTCATGTGGTTGCTTACCTGCGGCGGCATCCGCTGCGGCCCATCTGGTGGTAGTGTTGGAGGAGGAACATCACCGGATGCATATGGTGGGCTGGGTTCATGGCGTTCAGGTCCGGGTATCGTCTGTCACGCTCCGCTATCCAGTTTCCGCCTGCTCAGGCTAGGCCGGGTCTCCACTGCGGTGCGTCGACTTGTTTTGGCAATCCTAATATGTGGAGCGGGGCGGACGTCATTCCGCACGGCGGTGTGTCTGGATTGGCTCTCACCGCCGCGGTGCCGGGCGCACTTTGTTGGCGGTGCGCGGCGCTCCGCGGCAGGTCGGAAATGACCTGTGTTTACCTATCGTAATATGGCGGCCGTGACTTCCGCAGCTAGCGGGCGGAAAAAGCTGTTTTTCCGCCCTGCCAGCACCGCGGTGGTGCCACCGCCCGACATCCTAATGGACCCCCTAGTGTCTTCCCACAAAGGTGTGGTGCACAAGGCAGCTCTAAAACCACACGTGGTCACGCAAGAGCCATGAGCAGTCTCAAATGAACATGTTTTATTTCCAATACTTCTGAAGTAATTTGATAGCTATAAGGCTAACTCCTCAAACATCTAAAAATTATAGGGTTCTAATATGGTCCTTAACACAAAGATAGCATGTAAACAACAGAGAAAATGAATAATTAAATCTGAAGGGAGTGACCTAGGGGAAGAGATTTCAGTTTAGAACATAGAGAAACTGAAGGTTTTTTATTGCACAAACTCCCCTTGGTGACTTCGAATTTCGTTTTCCTATGCTATCACGTTTTATTTATTATTTTCATTCCATTTTAGAAGCCACTTGAAAGGCTCGCTCTCCAGGCTGATCTCCAATGTAAAATAAAAGCAGCCGGTGTAAAGTTACAGCGTGCCTTATCGCGCCTCGCAGCACAATGGGCACATAAATATTTGAAATTACAATTATTTGTTAATGCACGGGTGAGCTGCTTAAAGCATTTCTAAGCTCCTGACCTACCTGGAATGTTTCCAAATTCCCTGTAGATTCAGAAATCTGTATCCGACGGGATAATTCCGCTCTGGAAAACTTCCTGCGCTGCCACCGACGCAAATGGGTGCACGGCGGCTGAGGCGTA
The DNA here is from genome assembly GCF_964261635.1 of Lissotriton helveticus. Taxonomy (NCBI): domain Eukaryota; kingdom Metazoa; phylum Chordata; class Amphibia; order Caudata; family Salamandridae; genus Lissotriton; species Lissotriton helveticus. Next base: position 1,846,497,765 of record NC_136068.1, read on the forward strand.
GGCGCGGACCAACCACCCTGTCATGAAAAACAGAAAACTCACCAATGAGATAGACATAAGAAACAAGCAAAAGCGCACGTGCCTCGCGCAGCAGCAGGGGGAGGGGGCCTGCCGATTCCCTTGCAGGAGCCAGCGGTGATAATTGATACCATATGGCGCTGCCGCTCGCTCCCGTAAAGCAATCGCCACACGTGCACGCGTTGCTATTGAAGGCAATGGAACGCGTGCACGTTTTTGGGGAAAAAATGGAACTGATGGTTAAAGGTCTCCTCCTATTCAGCGCAAGCGCGCCGTGTAAGGCAAGACCTAAAAACAAATTATATTAGGCAAATAGTAGCGAAATTTAGAGGTTGCAAATCTTCATAAGCAAAGCAAATCCATGGTTATGAGAAAGGAGAGTTCAAAATCCATACATCTGAGAAGAGCATGCCAAAGTCATGCAGTAGATGAAATATCTTTAGTAAAAAGATGTCTAATTTTAGACTAAAGTTCACAAATGATGAAAGGTTGACTTTTCTTTTATAGACACAGGTACACATTGAAAACAGTGTAAGATGAACAGTGATGGCTGCAGCAATGTTGGCCTAACTACAATCCTACTAGCCGTAAAAAAGAATCATTCCAAGTACCTGGAGAACTTTGGGCACCACCATTGTATGAGGGCAAACTTATCGAGTTCTGTCTAGAAAACCGTGGACACATTACGGATCTTAGAGAATAGAACGTCCCTTGGTGAGCTCATGAGAACTTCTTAATCCATAGATGCTGGTCCCAGGTTGAAGTACATCTAGGCACTTTTGAGTCACAGTTCCATAACCACTCTTTCTGAAATACAGTTTGTGAATTTTGTCCCTAGCAAATTTTCCTGCAAGTGGTTTTGTAATTATTTTTCTAAAATGATTAACCCCATTGTCAGGACAAACCTGATACAGAGGAGCATTCTCTCAACACAGGCTGCAATGGACTATCCCAGTGTTCAGACACATATGCCTCTGCTCGACTATATTTATCTTGATTGGGTCACCAGATTGAGTCACTTATCCCTGGCACAACGAGATATTCCTCGCTTTCTTTATATGGTACACTAATACATATATGTTGCCCTATCAAAGAGCATTTTAATTATATATTAGAAATTGACATATACTACATAAAGTACCAGTAATATATGTTTCTGATTAATTGGCTCATTACCGCTCAGATAGATTATAGTATCTGCGATCAGGACCACTAGAAACCTGGAATGGAAGAATCTAATTATCTGGCATATTGACTCAACTATGCGGCAAAAATCAAACAATGTGGCATATTATGCAGGTAAAGTTAGTTCACAAGGCAAACTCTGGGGTCTTAGAATCTATATGTTTTAAATGTATTAAGAATAGATATTAGAAGTGAAACTTCAAAATCAATTGTAAGGTAAGAAAAGGGCTGGAACTGGTGAAAGTTGTTTTAACTAGAGCTATAACTATTGTAACAATACAACTAAGTGCTCCGATTTCTTGCTTTCTATTGCCTAATGCTAGCAGCAGATGGTGGGCTGATCAGAGATCTGGTATCTGTCAGGCTACAAACGGGACGGGGTTCCGGCGTGATCAAACCTAGGGGCACATTAGGATAGCCAGCGGAAAATCGGTTGAAATAAAACCGCCCGACGCGTGCGGTGATGCCAAAACTCCGACCGCGGCGGCCGGAAAAGCAGCGGAACAGACAAAACCGGCCACAGGTAAAGCAGAGACACCGCACGGGAAATCAGGATATCCCCGAGTGTCCCGCGGTCGGAGACGCTGTTTCCGACCGCCGCTGTCGCACACAGGAGTGAATGGGAGAGATAGCGGAAGAGCTGCAGCATTGCTACTGCAGCGGAATGAACATGAAAAAAATGGCGGACAATTCCAAAACACAGCAGTGATGACAAACATCACACAAATTAATGTAGTCATGCCCCCCCCCCATGAAAGAAAAATAGCAATAAACATTGCTAAGGAAAATATACAAGGACAGGGCTACTCCCACAACACACCTGACATCCAAATACCACTTGGCCACACCCACACAGCTGAGTACAAAACCACCAGCTTCACTGACCACAGTCCTTTGCAATACTCCAGAAGAGAAGGACATACACCACATCTTACAGGAGAGGAAAAAGAGCACAGCACACACACACACACAAACACCACCACCATCACCACCACCATAACACCAGCACCAACAACCCCCCAGCACACCTCACACCTCACATACCAACATCACACCCACCACCCACCCACCAGCACCCACAAACAATCCAAACACAACACACCATGACCACACCTAAAATGCCCAAATTCACTGAGAGTTAGTTGACAGTCATGGTCAACGAGATAGTGAGCGTAGAGCTACAACAGTTTGGTAGCCTGGTCCAACAGACACCATTAGCCAGAAGGACCCAAATGTGGGAAAGGATAGTCCAAAGGGTGAATGCAGTAGGGAACACCCCAAGATCCAAGAAGGAGATCATGAAGCGGTGGCATGATCTCAAGAGGGTTGTCAAGGAGAAGAGGAGCAAGAACTGGATGCTGGCTAAGAAGACTGGCAGTGTCCCTCGCATCCCACAGAAAACATTCACACCATGGGAGGAGAAGGAGCTTACAATTCCTGCATCCTGAGAGTCTCACAGGAGTTGGCGGGGGAATGGAGGCTGATAAGTACAAACAAATGCCAAACAACACACTGAGAATTACTCACTTGCACAACCCAAACCCCATCACCCTGTCCACCCTCACCCAACAGGTAGCAAGCCATCT